>NC_041820.1:3495000-4120000 GCF_900964775.1 Scleropages formosus | reverse complement strand
ACCTATGCCGCCCCCCATTGTTTCTATTGCTGAAATTGCTAAATGTATCAATTTATTAACAATTATATCAATTTATAACAATTTGCATCATTGTTATAATAATAATAATAATAATAATAGCACACATTAATATAATTATATACAATAATAGAATAACACACACACACACACACACACACACATTTTCAGAACCGCTTGTCCCATACGGGGTCGCGGGGGAACCGGAGCCTACCCGGCAACACAGGGTGTAAGGCCGGAGGGGGAGGGGACACACCCAGGACGGGACGCCAGTCCGTCGCAAGGCACCCCAAGCAGGACTCGAACCCCAGACCCACCGGAGAGCAGGACTGTGGTCCAACCCACTGCGCCACCGCGCCCCCCGTATAATAGAATAAATAAAATATAATTAATCTTTTCTCTGGGAGGTGTGGTGGCGCAGTGGGTTGGACCGGGTCCTGCTTTCTGGTGGGTCCGGGGTTTGAGTCCTGCTTGGGGTGCCTTGCGATGGACTGGTGTCCCGTCCTGGGTGTGTCCCCTCCCGCTCCAGCTTTGCACCCTGTGTTGCTGGGTTAAGCTCTGGTTCCCCATGACCTTGAATGGGACAAGCGGTTCAGAAAGTGTGTGTGTGTGTGTGTGTGTGTGTGTGTGTGTGTGTGTGTGTGTGTGTGTGTGTGTGTGTGTAATCTTTGCTCTCAGTCCTGTGTATGGTGACAGTGAAGGCGCACCGCTGAAAGCTGCACAGGACATTATGACACATCGAACCCAGGTGCAGCAAATTGGCCCCAAACAGCAAATCATTGATGAGGTGGAACTGTAACACCTCGGCTTGGGGCCTCATTACGGGCCGGGTCTGAGCACACGGGGATTTCTGCCGTGACCCAGTTTGGTGATCAGAATGAGGAGTTCAGCACCGGTTGGACACCAGATAAAATCCCTGTTTGTTCGGTTTAGTGCTACAGCAATAACTGCAGGTCATTCCAAAAAATACTCCCATTCAGCAATAAGAATGGCGGTGACTGTGGTAACTGCACTACAGTATAAAGTTAAAGGGGCAACAGCAATAACTGAACAAAAGACCAAATGTTTAAGATGGGACAGGAAAATTAATGGTTGTAAATAATCACATTAACACACATATTAAATTGTGATGAAATAATGGAGGTGCTACAATGACAACGACACAAAACAAAGACATTTGAGAAACAAACCGATGGTATTTCTTCTCGGAACGGTAAAATAGACCAGCCTATTGAGGCCCTTATTCACGCTCTTTATTTACCGTCACATTCCCATTGTCATAATTCCTGGTCCCGTCTGCATATCCAGGAATAAAATCAGGACCAAACGCCGGTTGTGGTTGAAATGGTGTGAAGACTCTCAGCTTGGAGGTAAAATCATGAAGAGAGAACTTAAAGGGACAAAAACAACAAAAGCGAGGGAGGTCTTAGAGTAAAGAACGTACAGGTGGGAGCAGATGGCACCGTGTTGCATGAATAAGACATAAAAGAGGGTGCGGTGCCTCGTCTCCAAGTGCCTCCCGCCTCTGCGGGTGGTGGGGGGTTGGGGGGGAGGGTGGAAACGTGGCACTGTCTTGCTTGTCTGGCACTGGACTTCCGATGCTCCCCTGTCACTCTATGCTTCGCTAACCCCCTTGCACCCTCCTACCTGTCTCGGTGATCACCTTGTCCAGCCTCAGATTCGCCCTTCCTATGACAATCCCCCTCCCCCCCTCTGCGTGGTCAAACCCGGCAGCGGCCGTCTTTCTTCTCACCCATCATCTCCAATGCGAGCACACCCTCTCCCTCTCCCTCTCCCTCTCCCTTTCTTCCTCCCTCAGTCTCTCTACACCCAAAATCGGTAGCAGTGGAAAACCAGAGCGAAGTTTCTCCGGAGGAGGTGGTGTGGTTCGTTAATGGAGTCATCGTGGTGTTAGACACGTCCCATCTGAGTGAGCATCGCAGCAGCGCACGCACGATCCCACAGTGAGTGGAAGAACGCTTCGGAGACACATTCCAGGTGCGATGTTAGAGGATCGCGACATGGAAACAACGTTCGGCTCACACATCGCCGTTAACTGGGCACGTGTAGAGAGCTCCGCTCAGATCTGCTAGCTTGGTATTGAGAGGAGCTTCATTTGGACCTGAAGGTTGCAGATTTAAGTCCCACTTCCCTCTACAGTATCCTTGAGCAAGGTACTTACTCTAAATTGCTCCAGTAAAATTGCCCAGTGTATGAATTTGTAAATAGCTCAACATTTTAAGTTGTTTTAGAGAAAAATGTTAGTTAAATGAATACATGTAAGTATCTACTGGAACCCCCTCATGGAGATGTGGATATCAACCAGCAAGGAGAATGTCCTTGATGGAATGGTCACTGATGAATGCTGGGCAGCACTAAAGTGTACTTATTTTTTTCACAAATTCATTATTAACTCTTACATCACTGACTATTTTTATTCATCTCATTCCATGTATTGTTCTTACTCCATTATGTTTAACTATGTGATCCTTCCGTTCCCTTTGCCTGCTGTGGAAAGTTCCGGAATACAAAGCACCTCTGCTAGGGAGTCTGTTTTATGGGCACAGGCAGGTAAGGGACAGTGGGGGTGCATGAGGAGGATAGAGAGATGTGCGGTGATGGAGTAACATCTGGGGAATCTCTGCAGAACTGTAAGAAACCATTTTTTGGTTTGTTTGTGCCTCATTATTGAGACTCCAAAGAACCTGGAAGTGACTGAGGAAGATCAATTCCAACAGTAGTTTTCCACGCAGAGGACTCCTGGGTGGCCTTGGAGCTGTGAACTCGACTGTGATGACAGTGACGTCGAACCTGCAGCATGGCCTCGCCACGGGAACCGGAACACTGCCGCCAGGCCGGCGCCCTCGCGTCACATCGAGTCTCCTTCGTGCTACCCATGGTGTGTGCAGAGCGCAGACCTTGTAGAACACACACCACTTACTTCCCCCTCCATCGAGAGGATGGGAATGGAAATGGGGGGTTGTTACCAAGCAACACAAAGACTGATGTCTTCAATCGGGGAGGCGGGGGGGGCTTGATGATCCAGTAAACCCTCCTCTTTTGATGCAGCCTTCTTCATTCAGGCCCTTTTTCCTCAAAGCTCTGCCTGTACTTTTATATTACATTGCTTTTATATTATATTACATACGCTGCCTGTAATGAGTTATTTTTAACCGTCGTTATTAATCTCACCTTTTTCTCCAAAGTGTTTTATAACGTACGGTTTGTACACTAAGAGACTTACAATGATTTACCTATTTACACAGCAGGGTAATTTTGACCGTATCAGTTCAAGGGAAATGCTTTAATCAAGGGAACTGCAGCAGGACCTGGATTCTTCAAGTACGAAGTTACAGCTCCATCCACTGTGGTAGAGCTGGTATGAATTAAGATGATAATATTATTTTCACAATAAAACGTGAAATTGCACATTATTTGAGTAAACCATGTGGCCAGCAGGTTTTTCCAAAAAAAAAGAATTTATTGAGATGATTGTGAACAAAATAAGGATGTGGTACCTTTAAGAAAGTAACAGAATCCATCCATCCATCCATCCATCCATCCATCCATCATCTGCGCCTCCTCTGTCTTCTTTCAGACCAGCTGCCTTAAATGTCCTCCTTGATTGTCCCTCAGCAGTCAGCAGCTGGTCTTCATAATGTTGGTAGCAAAGGGGACGGGCACTGGAGAACTGTCCCCACCCCCTTCTATGACTCAGTCTTTAACGAGCACCTTATGTCTGTCAAGTATTTAAATTATTTGTCAGAAATAACAAGTGTCAGTTGATTATTTTTACTTATTTTGCCACCTTTGATTTCTTGTTTGGCATAAGAAGGCCAATGGAAAGAATTTTCATGACTTTTTTGCATCACTCACACACACTTTCAGAACCGCTTGTCCCATACAGGGTCGCGGGGAACCGGAGCCTACCCGGTAACACAGGGCGTAAGGCCAGAGGGGGAGGGGACACACCCAGAACGGGACGCCAGTCCGTCACAAGGCACCCCAAGCAGGACTCGAACCCCAGACCCACCAGAGAGCAGGACTGTGGTCCAACCCACCACGCCACCGCACCCCACACACGCACACACACAATTAAATTAAATTAAACCATGGTTCTTCCAGACATGTGCTGCAGAGTAATACAGAGAGTATTATTGTGTTATGTTTTTGCAGTGACTAGTATTTTGTGGTACTGACAATGTGTCCTTAGGCTGGCTGCTGTGTGACGTTTCTGTGTTTGCAAACCAATGGTAATCAGAGCTCAGCAGTGCCTTACGGTGGCCAGTCTTAGAACATAGTGACTGTACCATGTACATAATTTATCGCAGTTTTCAAACAACACATCTAGTGCTGATAATAATTATAATCCTGGGAAGGCTGATGTTATTCGCTCTTAGACGTTTTCTGTTTACAGATCACCTTAAGCACAGGAAGTCTTTTATGTCAGGCACACAGGAGTGTGGACGCGGTGCGTCCGTGACCGATGTTTATCCTACCTTTAATGGTCAGGAGAACTAGAATGAGCCTCGTTTTGTATGCAGTTTTATTTAGTTTCCATTAGCGTGGAGCTATTTGATGATGGCCCTCCCGTCGCTGAAGGCTGCTGATACCCCTGTGATTCACGTCCAGGCTTCGTTTGGCGCGCTCTTATCTGTGATGCTCACCATGACAAATACACGTTTACGGCGAGCGGGGCTGGGGGATGCACATGGCTCAGCAGAACGGAGGGAATTGTGGGTGAATAAATCTCAACCGGTTGTCGTCCTCACTGCCTCGGGATGTCCGATTAAGACATTGGTGGCAAGGTGGGGTAGGGGCTGTGGATGGGGATCTTGGTTGCCTATCTGTGCTTCGGACTCCATCGCTGCTGCCTTGAGGACTCGGCCTCTTCCCGGGAAGGACGTTCGTGATCGTCCTGCGAACGAAGAGCTGATGTACGCCGCCCGCTCTGCACCCCGACATTCATCTCTGGTTTAATGAAGCAGATCAAACAAAGAAAAGCAGGAAGCTAATTTTATCCCAAGCACAAGCAGATGCCTCCTGGGCCAGAAATGGTCCCGTCGCCATGGCACTTGAACCCGCCGTGCGCCGCTCACTAACGACATCCTCTGTGCACCACTGACATGTGGGTCTGAGGTCATATTAAGAAACACGATGAGTTCGATTTAGAGGCTGCGGATAGTCCGTGCAAGAGAAGAAATGAACACGTCTCGCTCTGGGCGGGTTCGAGCGACAGGGGCTGTATTACATGTGTGTTTAATATTATGCTACATTAAGGATAATTAAATCGCTAATGTTATTCTTAAGGAACGGGATGGGAAATTAAGCAGTGCTTCTTCCCCTCCCTGTTGTAATTGGATTACTGTGAGGAGTCGGAGACGTGCGAGTGGAGAGAGAGAAGGATGAGTCACCCCCACCCCCTGCCCCGCGCCGTCTGAGAGTAATGTAGTAACTGGAGGATTTGATCAGTTTAGCATCCTGGAAAGAATTCAACAGCAGGATGGTGAGGGGGGATCGTTTCAGCTTAGTCCCACCAAAAGACCCCTTCCTGGTTCTCCCCACCCACTGCCCCGCCTCCAGTCCTGCCTCCACTCCTACCCGCTATCTTCCACCAAGTTATGCCTTTGGTTCCACATCTGGTTCTTCCCTCTCACTCTTTGGATACTCGAACCACCCCCATGCTCTATCTCCCCAGGAGGCGCATGTGGCTGGGCTGGTGGGGAGGGGGCTCTCAGTGAAATAAAACAGAACAGGACACCAAAACACGTACTTCCTGCACTCATTCGCCCGACCCCAGGCTGTCCATCCTGTCCATCCTGTCCAAGGAGCCACTCTCTGCAGGGGGTTACTCTGCTTGCAATTCACTGCTTGCTTTCCATCCTTCTTTCTTTCCTGTTTTCACCGTTCCTCTCCCACCCCCTCAGTGCCCAGCCAGCATATCTGGCAAGGCTGCTAATTTCAGTGTCACTCCACTTGGCACAGTATCAAAGCACAGACTACAGTCGCCACAGGGAGAGAGTCGGTTCTGCAGTTGCTGTATAGACCAATTGACGGCCCAGTACCATTAAGCGGGACATTGCATGTGTCTCTTACCTACGGCTCCCTGCCTTCATTAACCTTTTCTGGGGGGGTTGGCAATCTGGCATGTATAGAAAGACCCAGGTCCACACTGTACCCTGTGCCCTCCCCTGGAGATTAGCAATTGTTTTTGACAAGCTCCACGAAGAGCATTTGGCAGCCAGTTGAGGTGTATCTCACCGATATCCAGGAAATCAAAAGCAGCTCCATCGCCCCCCACCCACCGGGAGAAGAGAGAAGGAGCATGAAGGCAGACGTACATCTGGAAGCCGACATTTCAGCAGCTGGAATATTTGCGTTGCTCCTAGGGCGAGATCCTCGCAAAGTGACTCTAATTAAGCAGTTGGGACGGAGAACAAGAACGAGACGCTGGAGACAGTTTCAACTTGGGACAGATGGGCATTTTGCTTCCTTCCACAATAATACTGTGATCACCCAGAGTGGACGCTAGAATCCTAACCCGTCCAATAAGGGACACTCTAATCAGACAGCACTGTCTAATATATAGCTCCGAGAGAGTCGTTGAAAATCTGTTGCCACCGTCAGGAAAATGACTCCTTGCTGCCATGAGAGCTATTGCCTCTACACGAAATGCATACAACGATCTGGGTGGCAGCAGCTTGACAGCTTTCTGAGTCTGGATTCTGCTCCGCTTGTTTCCATGCTGTCAGTGTTGTCGCAGGCATGCGTTATTGACCGTGGGCATGGACGAGCTGTTGCTGAGAATGGGACCAGACACTCCTGCTGAAATCTGATCTGCATTAAAGTGGTGCAGAGGGTTCAGGGAAAAAAAAAGCAGAAGATGCTGGTCTTGGTGGCCTTGGAACGGAAGCTCATCAATAAGCAGAGGAGCTTTAGCATCGTGAATCGATAAGGTTCTGCCACATCAGATCAACTTCAAAGAAAGCTTGACAAACTGGACTGTGGGGCATGGAATTGTGGGTGGGGTCCGAGAAGTAAAATGAAACCACTTAAAATAATGAATTTCCCACCCGTCGTTGGAAAGCCATTCATCCTCATGTTGTGGGCCTTCATTACTGACATGTGCGCTGCTCAGATGGGGCTCATTGGAGATATTTTGCCATGCCCCCATGATGTGGCCGGAAGGAAGAAAGTTCCAGTCCTCCAGGACCAAGGTTGATGAGATGAAGTGAGGCCGGCATCCAACTCTGGGTTTATGGAGATGCTGTACCATGATACAGTACCAGTGAAAATTATGAGTTCACCAGGTGCTGGGTAACAAAGTGGGTATCACTGGTGCCTAACAGTACCTGAGCTGCACATTGTCATGCGGAACCGAGAGAACCGGGACAGCTGGACCCAAGTGCAGAGTTGTTTGTCTGGAGTCAAGGGATCAGGCAAGTTCTCGGTGTTGGGGACAGGCGAAGGGTCGGTCGATCGGCGGTCGAAGTCAGAGTGAAGATCCGTGGGCGTGGTCAGGGGACGAAGCGAAGGGTCAGTTGAGTGGCGGTCGGCGTTGTAACGAAGATCCGTGAACGTGGTCGGGAAACAAAGCGAAGGGTCGAAAACCGGAGAACGAGAACTGAAAACTAGGGATGCGTGTGAACGGGATGTCACGAAGGAGAGCGGTTGTCCCTGACGAGATTCTGCAAAGGTATGGGAGCTGAGGAGGGTCTTTTAAAGGGTGAGCAGTTAGTCAGGTGCTGGAGTCAGGTGCTGTCTATTGGGCTGTGGGCATGAACGTGACACGCATTAGGGGATGAATCAAATTTTGTATGTGTTCTGCCCATGTCTGTAATTAAAATTTGCTGCAGAACTCAATGGTAAACTACTTCCATACCATCCATTACCATGAAACCACACAAGTGGCTGCCATGAGTCAAATTTGACTGCCCATTACTTACTTTTTTCAACACCTGGGCACCCTGGGCAACATATGTATAACTCAAGCTGAATAGGAAAAGGAAAGTAAAGAAGCCTGAAAGTGTCCACCATCTCTGGGAAGTGCTGTAGAAGAGCTGGGAAGACATGACGCCTCATCTCCTGATCAGACTTGTCAACCAAAACAAAACCAATTTCCAGCAGCTGTACTCAAACTTTTGACTGGTACTGTTCACGTGATTCCTTTGGTTGAGCCTTGTTCCCTACATGTGTGCCTCCACTTCATCATGAGATAGTATCCCAATAAACCCTGGTTACAGAATGGATGAGCGCACAGCACCCATGGGTCATTGTAACACGTAATCCAGTTCAGAGGACGTTCTTCAAGGCCACCATAAACAAATTCGTGTTATTGAGTTCGAAGAGCCCCAAGAACAGAGAAACAAACTTACTTGGATCTGCTCGATGTTCAGAGACAGAGTTTTTGCCAGGAGGGAGACAGTATGGAAATCAGTGTGCGTTTGATCTCCTATCTGTGAAGAGACAAATTGGGGGCCGTCTGGATTAGCACTGTAAGCCGCCTGAACACACACACACACACACTCAGGTCCTCTCCGGTTCTTGACCTTCTCCAGTCCTGTGTGTGCTCGCGTACACACACACACACACACACATGCGCGCACACACACACAAACAACTCCTAAGGACACACTCGGTCAGTCTCTTGCAAGATGTTTCGTAATTACCCTCGTTTTTCGGTGCCGTCGCAGATAAGCCCGTTAAGTAGTTCAAAGGAGCATTTAGTGCTTTTAACATGTTCCAGTTTCAAATGTGGATGTTAACAAAAGCACTTTATATCCAGGTAAAATAAGAGCCCTTCTTAAGGAGGCTGTTGGTTCAAGGTCTGTTTTCTTGAGCGGGATGTTACTGTATCTGGAACACCATGGGATAAGATGGTCATGTGACCACTTCAGCATGGAGTTGAACCTTTCAAGCATGTACCCATAGAGTGGGATGTTGGGAGCGGGTCTGGACACTTCGTATTGTAACAGCAGTACCCCATTGGCTGCCTGCCCAAGAGTTCAATGTCAGGACTCTGGAATTGTGAGTCTGAGTCAGTTTAACCCCTTTGGAAAAATGGCTGGATCATATGCTTGGGGGCTTCGAAGGTGGCTCTTTTCCCATGGGGATGGATTTTGGTCACGTGTATTGTTTTATGGATCTAGCAACAAGGGAACTACAGCTAACCCTTTTTGATGTAGCCACGTTTCATGTAACCACACGACTTTTTGAAGCCATCAGCACGGCCATCCTTATTTTAACCGTTGGGTTGTGTTTGAGACTGCTTTCTACTTTTGGTGAAATCATCCAGAATTGGGCGGCCCAACATAACTGTTTACAAAGCATTTATAAAACATTTATAGCTACCTAACATTGTTCTTCACATTTTAACCAACTTAATTCCTAGTCATTATCGCAAGGTCTTTGCTTTTTTTCTGTAATTTATGGTCTATAGACTTCATTTACCTTCTGCGTGTGTGACCTGAATCTGGCATCTGATGCTCTTTACTCTTTATTATTGTCTCACCCTTTTAATTCCTGTGGCTGACCAGATCTGACCAGACACACCGGGTACAAAATGTGAACAAAGCACTTAAAATTCGATGAAACTGGTGATCGTTAATTTTATGCTCTCAGATGCCTTAAGGCAATGAGATTAAAGAAATTTTATTTATGACAGATAAAAGTGGTAAATGGGTCAAATTCGACTGGGATACAACCGGTGGGTTAAATGGCTGGGAGGGAATACTCAGCGGTTGATGCATTTTTGTTGTTTCTCAGCGCTGCCTTGTTGGATCCCTTAGACCGGTACATTGGGGATGACAAAGTGCTCTGACTCTCTTGAAGCCCGGACCCCTTGGGGTGTACAGACAGTGGTGTGAACATGTCAGTTGATCAGCCAATGAGTGAAACCTGCCAACATTGCTTTTCTGAGTCTGCCATGAATTCAAACCTTGAGGTCACCGTGCTGGGAATTTGTTGGCCGCATCTATCCCACATGTATCTGAGACAAAGACCTCAAGACTGTCAGAACTTGTTCTCCCTACTAGGTAGGACTTCCTGCTTCTTTACACCACAAACTTATTTCAACAACCATGTGAGGAGAAAATGTTAAAAAGATACAAACTAAGGCACTGATACTGACTTCAGTCGCCTCAAAGCCAAAATGACATACAGCTCCAAGTAACCGAAAGTGCATCAAGGTGACAGGTGAAGAACTTCAGACACAGGACTAGAGAAGCACAGATTGTCTGATACCACCCTATTGCTGATTCACATTCTGCAAGAAGAGGGGGGTGCGGTGGCGCAGTGGGTTGGACCACAGTCCTGCTGTCCGGTGGGTCTGGGGTTCGAGTCCCGCTTGGGGTACCTTGCGACGGACTGGCGTCCCGTCCTGGGTGTGTCCCCTCCCCCTCCAGCCTTGCGCCCTGAGTTGCCGGGTTAGGCTCCGGTTCCCCGTGACCCCATATGGGACAAGCGGCTCTGGAGGTGATGATGACATTCTGCAAGAAGCTGCCTACAGGAGTAAAATTCAAGTAGCAAGTACATAGATAATAGCAGATGGTATTGGACTAATTTATAGAGCTGTCAGGAGATGAGGAGAGAACTGATTCTGAACAAGAGGGGTTTGAGACCCTTCTTCAATATTTGGAAGGATTCAGCAGCTCTGAGGGACTGAAGGAGTTTGTTCCTCCTCCTATGACCAAATCTGAGAACTGGTGGGCTTTCAGTTTTGCACCCGTTATGAGTAGGTGGCCCATATAGAATCTTTACCCAGAACAGAACCTGGTGTTTTTGCACTTGACAGCTGGAATCCCTTTGCATGCTTATACCTTCCCTGTGAAAAGCACCTTTCCTATGACTGTGTGCTCGTGACATCTGGCAAACCCTAGGTGCAATATTGCTGGAATCTGACAAAGACCAATTTTAATGCACCACATGCGTATCACAGAGAACAGAATGTACTGTATCTTACTCCTGAGAAAGAGAATTACAAGTGAACTCAGTCTGGTCCAGAGGAAATGACTGCTTACAGCACAGCAGAGAGGTTCCTGGTGCTGGAGAGCTCATTTAAATAGCAATCTGTGATCATGGGACTACTGTCAACGGTCAATGGGACAGAAACACAAAGTGGGCTCTGAGGCCCACCCTTAGGTCACTTATAGCTCATCAGCCACTCCTGTCTAGGTTGGGAGCTATGTGGACATCCTGTCCATTTCCCATCTGGTTTGCAATTCCAGAAGAGCCCTTGGCGTAACCATGGTAACCAAGAGAGTGGGGTGGCAGCCCTGGTGCAGTCCATCGCCGCCACGGTCCTGTGATCCCGCTGGGATGAGATCCCGTGACGTGGACATATGTTCTAATTGGCAGCTCTCTTAGGCAAGCAGCACCCTGAGCGACGCAACGATATTGGCTCCTGCATCTTCATTTGCTCGGTGTCAGGAGAATGGGCGAGGCTGGGGCCGGGACGCCCACCTGGGAGAGGGGTCCTCTCTCTGGCTCTAATCCCCATGACTTTGTAATCCCCACCCACCAAGGGTTGTCCTTCACTTCCCCTTCTACTCAACCACACTCTTCAGCATTCGGCCAGCGCTGTGCTTGCAGGCTTCCTATCGCCCCTTAGCAAAGACAGTGTTCTGCAAGGTTAGTCAATTATACCAATTAATGAGGTGATTGGACAGTCTGTCGGCATGGCGATGAAGGACAGGCATTTGTATGTATGTCTGGGTAGGAGGCTCTCACTTCCTAGGGTATTTTTAAAAAAAAGACACAGCACAAACCGTACTCAACCCACACCACAACTGCAGTTGAAGCGGGGTACCAGGTGGTATACTGGTTACAGCTCTCACCATGCAGGAGTGTAGTGTAGGTTCAAGTCTCTGCTTTGGTTAAGGTGTCCTTGACATTGAAGGGTTGCAGTAAAAATTGTATAGGCAAATATCTCAAACATGGTAAGTTACTTTGGAGAAAAATGTCACATAAATGCGCCCCATCATCTCCATCCAAACTAAATGTGCATAATGATGAAGGGACCTTCACACTGATGACCTCTTTGGTATTCTGTCATTTTTTGCTGGTTGTGTTCATGTGTACAAAGTTAATAGATTAAGTTTAATAAAGATCTGATAAATTCTTTACGTCTAAAGAAATATTTTTCTTTATTTCTTTGGAATTAAAGAATTTTTTTAAACATGCTACACATCCACACTAAAAGGGGTTTGGCACCATGTAATACAAGTCTATGTGACACTTGCTGGTGTCCTTTGACGTATCGCATCTGATGAACAAAAAGTCTTACACAGTCCTGTATGTGAAGGGGGGCGTTCCTGGATATGGGATAAAAAAAGTTTCCGGTCAAACAGAAAAGCTCACCAAAGAAATAGAGTCACCTTGAAAAAAAATCCAATATCTTCAATTGGATATACAGCTAATTAGGAGGTGATGGATGACGTCTTGGAAAAATCATTGCGTTCCAAGTTTTCCATCCTCTTAGCTGATGTTAGACCATGTTGGATTGCAAAATTGTACATTCTTTACACATATGCCATGTTCAGCTGAATCTACTTTGTGATATGATTTTCTTATTTTTATTTATTCATTTAGATTATGCTTTTCTCCAAGGCTATTTACAATGTTAGGTTTGTACACTAAGATACTTACACAGATTTACCTGTGTACACAGCTGGGTAATTTTTACTGCATCCATTCAGGTTAAGTAACTTTGTCAAACATACTGCAGCTGGAGGGGTTCAAACCTGAGTCTTGTGACTGTAAGGTGATGACTGTAACCACTGGACCACCTGCTGCCTCTATAATGTAAATGTATAATTCAGTCCCAAGTTCATGAGATGATTACCACATGCCCAATTTCAGCTTTGCTCCTGCTAACTTCAGTTTCTTAAACATAAAAACAAGTATGTATGTCTGCCCTAATTAAACAAAGTGTTTAAATAATTAACCACAATGGAGAGCGTCCAAGAAACAGTTTTTCTTCTCAGTCTGGTTATTATTTCACTAAAATTTTTGGCGCCAAAGCGGGTCGGAACAATAGAAAATGACCTCGTTAATGAAAAGGCAGGATTCTGAAAATGTTTCAGTTTTAATTTCATAATGTTATACGGTATTAAATACAGCAGAACTGGTTTGCTCGCATCAGAGGGCGAGGTGTGTATTTGTATTTTGTATCGACAGCGTGTGTGTAGCTGCCGCCTGCCTCCGGCTCTTTGACTCAGCTGTTTTCCACCACGAAAGGTCAATGTGATGTTTGTAGACTTCCGGCAGTCCAGGCTTGCTGCTCCTCAGCATCCATCTCCCATGGCATAGGCCGGAATCACCTGGAGAGGTTTCTTCAGTCACGTTCTGATTGGCTAGGCAAAACATGAGACCACACCCCCCAGGTCCACTCACCAGCCTGTCATACGCCCCCACCCATATGGGAGCTCACAATGGCTCTATCAGACATGTGTATATGAAGTCAAGATAGAGGAAAACAGACTGTGTGACTCCCAGTCAAAAAAGCCAGAATCAATAGGAGTCTCCATTTGATTGGTGGAGCTCTTGGAGGAGGAGGAGGAGGAGGGGATGCCGAGGGCCCCTCTGCTGAATTGCCATGTTTGAACAGTGTATCCCTGTACAAATACAGACTCTGCTGCCTGGAAGAACTGGTCTTTGCACTTGCTGAGCTACATCTCATTCACCCCTCCAGTCATACCCCTTGGAGTGGTTAGTGCACCACTCGTTGCCCCAATGCCAACACTGTTGGAGGAGATGGGCCTGTTCACCCTTTCGTCAGTTCCTCTCTCGTCCTCCTCCTCCTGGATGCCTCCCAGCTCCCGGCGGCGGCTCCACTCTCCGGCTGTCCCATCTGTTTTCATTCATTAGGACGGATGCGCTTCTGTGGGCATCTGACGCCTTCACATCGCGCTGCACAGGATAATTAAGCTAGTCTGCTCTTCAGCACAGAGTCCCTGAGTCCCAGCCCCCCATCCGGGCCCACCCCATCTACATTCTTCTGGGGGGGGCGTCAAAATGGGGGGAGGAACATCAGCTTCTATCACCTGTGATAGTGTTACATTCCACTCAACTTGGGAGCTGTTGGAGTTTCATACGGCTGTCAGTTCTCGTCGGAACATCTCCTTGGATTCAGATATTAGAGAGAAACCTCCTGTCTGCAGGGAGGGAGTCGCCTGGGGTTAAAGGAAATCCCAGAGGGCCACTATCAGCAGAGTCCGATTCATTTAGCACATGTTGTTGAGTGCTAGTTAGCACCGTGTTGCCTTCCCCTAAATAATTGAGCCTCTTTTTCATTATTCTCTGGATGATTATGACACATCTTCATCTGTTCCAGTTAATAAAAGAAGAATTGCTGTGAAAGACAGCAAATTGTTCATACCACGACATTGATGGATGCAAACTCGTAACCTGGCTCATGATGCTCCGTGCTGGAAGGACCAAGTGTCTCCATTGAGGGTTTCAAGGTCAAGTGTCGGACTGAAGCTTCAGGAGGAAACTGGATGACCCTTTGGGCTTCACCTTTCCTTTTTTCCATGGGCGCACTTACCCCAATGGGCCACGGACTGGTGACAGTGAAGCGCGAGCATGGTAATTAAAAAGGCACACACTACGTGACCTTCAACCATCTCCTTCTCAGTCTGCCATCCCAGAGAGAAGCAGATTTGCAGCAAGTGAGAAACATATTTGTAATCAGGCGCCTGGCGGGAGCAGCCTGGACCACGGCGCCGTCCTGAGGAGAGCCAGCTTGCACCAGTAGGGGGCGGGGACGGGCTGGGAGGACCTCCGAGCCAATGTCTTCATCAGAGTCCTCCGCGGCGCCCCAGACCTCAACTCGACCATTCTCGATCGGGCCGCACAGGAGCAAGGGGGAGGTCACTGTTTCTCATCCACTGGCAAAATTCGGCAAACAGGTGCAACCAGCCAGCAGGGTTCCACTCACAGGGGTGTTTCACTGTAGCTTGAGATCATCAGTCAGTGACAATGTAAAACAACAGTAAGAAACATTATATTAACACCAAGAAATGAACTAACTGCTGTTCTGATTTGCAGAAATATTGTTTTTCGACCAACAGGGAAGTGATCCTTTTGGCTATTAAATCTTACTCATTCAAGTAACGTTTTTGAATGAGACGCTTGCAGAAGTAATCTTATCTGAAAATCCAGCTGTGCTTATGTATCTAAAGTGTTTGTTTAAGGATTGATGTGAATTTACAGTGACAAGAAAAGCTTTCTTTAAGAGGTAATAATAAATACGGATGTACTGTTATGACCTTGCTGTTCCGGGTTTGTCTTCCCCAGCGAAAGGCTGCTGGTCAAGATGCTTTTCCAGAACGCTGCTTTAAGTGTCTCCAAAAAGCCCTCAAGGATTACTAACCTACTTTGACACATCCAGAGCGTGTGAGAATAACCCCGAACAATGGCTGCCCAATTAGAGCTCCACTTCAAGAGAAATAAGGGTCCGAAAATGCAGGGCTTCATCCTAGTCAGTACGAGTGACTGCAGGACTTCAAGATGTTGGAAAAAGAACATTTGAGAGCTTGATTCTCATCAGAATCCATATGAAGCAGCAGGTGGTGTTGGGGATACAAGCCTCGCCTTGCAGTCGAAAGACCCAGGTTTGAATTCTGCTCCTGATGTACAACCTTGATCAAGGTGTTAAACCTGAACTCATACAGTAAAAAAAACCCAGCTGTATAAATTAGTAAACATTGTAAGTAGCCCAGTGTAAAAACCTCAAATTTTAAGGTTCCTTACAGCACAGTGACAGATAAACGAATTAATAACAATAATATTACTGAAATTCAGGACCATTATAAAGTATCCCAACCATGGGCCTCAGGGAACAATTCTTGGATGTTTTTGGCTCCAGCCATCACTTGATTCAACTTATTGTTCTGACTGCATCGTTTTAACTGTCTTTTTGAGTCATTACTTGTGCAAGGAGAGCTGCAAACCAGTCGGACCTATTTGGTTATGTACGCATGATACATTCTGAAGAGGCACAGAATAAATCTGACAAGTGGCATATGGGACGTGGGAAGAGCACGCACGCAAGAATATCCCACTGCAGAGGGATATTTAGACGCGCGCACACGCATGCGCACAGCATATACGGCCCACATATATAGCATTCAGACACATACCATGTTGGTAACCAGGCTAACCTCATACATACACCTACTTACCATTAACAAACATCTAGTTGCCAAGACTCTCCAAGTAAACTCTCTGCTGGACAGGGATAAGAGATGGAGAAGAGCTGTGGAACTAGACTGTTCTGATTCACTCCTCCCCGACAGTCCACCCACCCAAGAATTCCAGAATAAAGACTATTGAATCCAGAAACCCTGAGTCAGTGCCTTCTTGTTCTTTGAATCAGACCGTCGTCACACAGCATAAAAATGCGACGGCCTATTTTGCGCAAGCATAGGAAACACCAAACGGTGCATTTCTTCTACCAACATCGTTTCCATGGGAGACGCGAGCAGAGCGAAGGCGACATTTCGTGTTCGCTCTCGAAAGGAGATATGGCCGAGATTCACACTTCCATTGTCTACCGTAAACAACGAGGTAGAAGGGCGGCCGTTTAAAAGCACCGGTGCCGTGCGAGCCAGGCTTGAAGCAGGAGGTGAAAGGAGAGGAAATAAACTGATAGGACAGAGTCCAAAACCACACAACGAGGCCCCACATGTAGAGAGAGCCCACAAAGAGAGGCTCCCACATTCAGACACAGCCTATTCAGCCCCTTTTGGGTTCTGCTGTCCTCATTTTTTGTAAGTGCACATCTTTTTTGGTCCAAATGAAGCCGCATAATGTACCGGAGCGCGCTTTCAGGCAGTAAAGGTTGGAGCCTTGGAGAACAATGGCGTCGCATTAATGGTTGATGGGGGGGATGCTCATCTCCGCGCCTCGTCCTTGTGGCAATGAGTGAGCCTCTGAACACCTGTCGACCGTGAAAGGGGGCCCGGCCTTGCGGCCTTCGTGTTTATGGCACAGTTTTAAATCGCTCCCGGTCCATCTCCTCCTCCTCCTCCTCCTCCTCACTGTTCCTCGTTTTGTATCACTTCCATTCGCGGGGAATGGCTTATCCTTGTAATGCCTCGGCATCAATACGACTGGTCTTCTCAAGGTCCTGGAATTATGGGCTTCTGAATGACGTTATTGTCCAGATGAGTTACGGCCACTGGAATGCCCCCATCTATTAGTGGACTTCTGAAAATTATGGCTATGAGCAATATAAGTCAAGAAGTAAAAAACTTATTACAATGTGGAAATCTAAAGCCTGTGAGATACAGGTGTGATTCTCAAAGTTCAGTCGGTTTGTCCGATGTGACCGTGTTTGCCAGCATGCATTGCAGGAGTAGCTGCTTATAGAACTGATGGCGAGTAATTTTTTTTTTACGGATGATGTAGTGAATGTTTATGGAGCAGACTGGAGACTAGGAGAGAAGTGGCTCTGAAAGAGATATGTTTCAGACTCCTCTTGGATGCTCAGAGGGATTCAGCAGCTCCGAGGGACAGACGAACCTCCATACACCACGTTGGAGCCTGAGTTGAGAACCTTTGGGCTTTTGATTTTGGACCTCTGTGCGTGAGACCGTTAAGCAGCCAGAGTTGGAGATGGTTTGGGTGTAAGTACTGACAGGCTCCGTTAATGGTTTTGTAGGCTGAGTGTTGAATTTGTCACAAGCAATTTTTAAACGCAGAGATTTAAAGGTCAGTATTTCCACAGGCTTTTGTTGGAAGGCTTGGGTTTGAAGGTCTCCTGTTGCACCGTCCTCCAGCGAAGACTTGCAAAAGTGCAAATACGAGGGACCCCTCGCAGACCATGAAGAGGAACCGTGGGCGTTGTTTAACACGGACTTCTCGCCTTGAAGGATTTACGAAGACATCGTCTATCACGACTAGTCACTTTATTGCCTAAAAAGGTACGAAACTCCTGGAAGGAATATGGTGCTGAGGTTTACCTGGATGTACCGGAGCGGTAGGCACTTGGAGCACGACGCCGATGAGTCAAGCGTAGCTGCGGGTGATGAAGCCATGCAGGGAAATCGAAGCTGCACCGCTGCCGAGGCCCGATTAGGCAGGTGACTAACAGGAAGTGGGCAGGTGTGCAACAGGAAGTGGGCTGGCGGAATACTGGCAGGGAGCCAGGCACTCTGTTTACTCCCCATTCCTGTTTTTGTAATTGCAGATGCACATTTATTAAACAGCCACTGCAGCCGTCTTCACCCGGGGGTCCCGTGGCGCCGCAGCGATCCAGGTCCTTTATAGACACTTCGGAAATACGCGTCCCCTGGGCCACATCGTTCCCACATCACAATTGGCAATATAATAAGGTAATATGAAACTCGGGGTGACAATAATTGCACCACATCTTTCCCACAGCACAACATAATGTATTAGCTCTTGTTTATTTTATTAGAGGCCTTTCTAAGAGGTATTACTGTGGAAACCTGTAATTTACTGTTATCAGATACACTGCAGTCACTTCCCCTGCGTAATATGTGGAGCGCATCCCAGATCACAGCAGCAAACAGAGCTCGCCAGCCCTGCCGCTGTCCCGCGCGTGCAACTGCGGCAGGAAGAATTCAGAACTTATTTATTCATTTAACTGACACTTTGCAGCATGTATATTGGGTGATGCAGTGGCACATCGAGTAGCGCTGGTGTCTTACAGCGCTTGGGTGAGGCAAGAGGACGTGACTTCGATCCCCACTGAGTCTGTATGGAGTTTGCATGTTCTCTCTGCGTCTGCGTGGGTTTCCTTGGGTGCTCTGGTTTCCTCCCACAGTCCAAAGACATCCTGTTCAGGTTCACCCATAGTGTGTGAGTGACAGAGAGAGTGTGTTTCATTGATGTATGGATGAGTGACCCATTGTAAGTAGTGTATCTAGCAGTGTAAGTTACCTTGGTGAATAAGGTGTGTGGGCTGATACATAGAGTTCATTCGAAGTTTCTTGGGACAAAAGTGTCTGCTAAATATGCAGATGTAAGCTATTTGCACTGATTTACCCACACATGCATCGTGTTATTTTTTTACCAACTCAATTCAGGGTAAGTACCTTGATAAAGGCTACAACAGCTGGAGTGGAATTTGAATCTCGGCCCTTTGAGTACAAGGTTACAGTTCTAACCACCACACCACCCACTGGCCCTTTTTAAAACCTTACTACATGTTAATATTACGTGGTATTTTTATACATTACATTGTTGATCTATAAGGGGGGCATGGTGGTGCAGCGGGTTTGGCCGGGCCTGCTCTGTGGTGGGTCTAGGGTTCAAGTTCCGCTTGGGGTGTCTTGTGGCGGACTGGCGTCCCGTCCGGGGTGTGTCCCCTCACCCCCACAGGCCTGTGCCCTGCGTTGCCGGGCTAGGCTCCAGCTCACCACGACCCTGCTTGGGGTCAAGTGGTTATAGACATTGTGCGTGTGTTAATCCGTATTGTTTATCTCTATTATTTTTTTCATGTATCCGTTCACATATTTCAAGGTTCACTTCTGCTCCTGTTATTTTAGTTCTTATTACTTTAATTTATAATGTTTATGCGTTAGTGTGTGAGTGTGTATCCTACTAATGCATGACAGTTTATTATTTACCCTATCACCCTGTGAATGTGCTCGGTTTCTGTCTCCAGCACAGAAACATTAAAGAATAAAATGTTTTGTACTTTATTGTGTATTATTTATACAAATGCAAGACTTTCATGTTCATATCAAACATGCTGGTTAATGGCAGCTGCTGGACGCAATACACTGTTTCCTCTCTTCAGCTCTACTTTCTTTCAGTAGTTCATAGTTATTGTTTTGACAAATAGCAGCACAGGACCTCTGCTGGGTTCTGAACCAATAACCTTCACGTTATCAGTCTTCTCACACAGCACTTCTGCAGCGCGTCCAAACACATGTTTGTACCAGAGCAACAGCTTTGGGAGGCTGAGCCCAGGACAAACGCAGACTGACCCCTTCGCGTCAACACCGCTGCCAGTTTATGGCAGAATCTGCTGCCACTCCGCAAGCAGATGGTCGTGCAGTCGACGGTTCTGAGGATCCCGCTAAATGCATGTTAGTTATGAACAGATTTATAGTGGAGTTTATTTGCATCCTGGCTACGAATCAGAGCAAAGGGAAAAACAGAGTACTGTACAGTCCAGATCTTTTGGAAGTGGTCAAACACACATTTGTAGTTATGCCCTTAAAGATATAAAAATGGCATTCAAACACCATCGTAGTGCAAAGTTTAAGACTCTGTCTAAAATATGGGATATATTTCAGAGACTGATCACAGCTTTAATTTCCTGTATAACTTTCAGGGCTGTAATTACAGCAGGGGCCCTGGTGATGGAATTGCTCTGTCATCAGTTCCCATCAGGTTCCGCACTCAGCTCTTAGTCATGCTGACATCACTCAGTAGGGCGCAGCGACTCTAAGAATCACTCCGTCCCCCCTCCCTTTTATATCACACCTCCTCCTTCACCAGTCAGACCAGCCGGTCTCCCAGTCTGCACTGATGACACATGATGGAAAGTGGTCATGTGTTTGGAGCAACTCAGCAGCTGGGGACCAGTATGTCTCCGTTCTCAAGAGTAGTACAGCAGGAAGTGAGATTCCAACCTGTGACCTTCTGAGCCCAGATGCAGCAGCTCCAACCACTATGCCCCCTGTTGCCCCTACATTTTTATACTGTAAGTCCATCCTTAATCAATGATAGCTCATAAAACTGAGGGTAACTGTGGCCCAGGGTCTATCAGCAGAGTGTGTGAGGCAGGGTACCAGCCCATCACTGGGCAATCAAACACACACACATTCACCTTCACACACACACACATACACACACTCACACAATTTAGAGTCACCAGTCCACCTGAAACACATCTCTGGACTGTGGGAGGAAACCCACGTGAACACGGAGAGAACACGCAAGACCGAGCTGGATTCGAACCCAAGTCAGATCCCACAGCTCAGGACGTGTGAGCCACCAGCTGCTTGTTATGTATTTATATGGGAAAAAAACTGCTGACTCAGCACACAAGAAGCAGGGTGTGATACATTGTAATAGACAGGGTCCCTGCCAGGTTGGACCTTAACTGCCCGCGACTGGTGGTCAGTAACGAGACCTGCCAGTCAAGGACCGCCTCGCACCCTGACCGCAAGGGCCCAGCTCACCACACCAAGGCAGAAACACACCTTTTGTCTCATGCTGGCAGACGGCCTATGAATATTAAAACACAAACGCACGCGCGCTTCGGAACACAGTTAAAATCTCCGCAACGAGGAGAGCGAGAGATGAAAAGACATTCGACTTCCTTTCACACATTTTATTTGTCGCACTTGTCCCATTTAAAAGCCTTTACAACAAAACTCATTGATATATTTTGGACCTAATTAGTGCATTTTCTTTAGGATAAGAGAATATTTTAGTATGTACAAAGTGCATAATTAATGGGCGCAGAAAGTTAAATGTCTTCTGGGTGTAAAGCAATAATTGCCTTTGCAAATTAAAACATCCGTGTGGCGAGCGCTCTGCTTTCTGTGGAGGATGTGCAGCGACTGCGAGTGTGGAAACGTCACCCGACCGTGGGGAGGTGAGATGATGCACGGGATCGGGAGTTGGCTGGATGGAACATTCCGGAAAGTCGGCCGTGCCTCCGCACGCACCCTTGATCCCTCTTTACTAGTGTTTGTTGGGTCAGAGGGAAATTTTGCCTCCATTTCAGATGCTTGAGTGCTGTGCTTCTCACTGGGAGGGTCCCTTGGGAGACAGAATCTGCAGGGGGGCGCAGGGATGACAGAGGAAAACAAAAGTCCGATCAAATGCCTCCGTGCACTTTTAAAGAACAAGGTGGACGAGAGGTCCTTAACCCTCTCTATGCCACTGGAAATACTGATATGCAGAGAAAAAAAGGTCAAATATTATAAGGCCCTTTTAAGATGAGCATGATAATGAAAACTAAGAACCGGTGCTGAAAAAATATCCATAAATAAATTCAGAGAATATTGCATTTGTATCATTGCGCTGAAATTTGATTGCCTTCACAAAGAATTATGTCCTCATACTAGTTAGTCAGTGATATTTTATTACATTGTTAAAGTTTATTATGACTGACTATTATTGTCACAGCAAGCCTGCGCTTTCTGGAGCCCCCGACGAAGCCCATAGACCCCAGGTTAGGAACCCCTGGGTTAGAGAGGTATTTTAGCATTATTACCCAATTTTACCTGCGCTGATACTGAACTGGCCCTCCTTGCTTTGGCTACGTAGAGGAAATAGAAACAAAAAAACTGTTTTTTTCCTCTATTTCTATAGTACCGGTAATTACTGATATCCATAACGGTTAACACTGGAGGGTGTCAGTGTGCTGCAGGAGTGTTCCTTTCAAAGAAGGTCATGTTCATTAAGCTTTGGGTGCTCAGTCAGAGTGCGGAACACTGCAAACATTCAGAAAGGAATTATATTTAATAATTCATTAACAAACATCTTGATGGCTGAGTGGTGCCAATATGATAAGCACATTAAACACAGCAAAGAGCTTTTCATACACACCTGTTTTACCTCCTCTGCGATTCAGATTAGATGTCAGAGCTCCAGAATTAATCTGTGCCATTTGCTCACTGTAATTCCGGAAAAGCAACACGACATGCAGTTCAACTACGGTTTGAGCGCGAGCCAAACATAAGTCAAGAAGTTATGATAAACCCTTATTAATTAAATTGCGCTGAATGAATTCATACAATGGAAAAAATGAGGTAATCAAGAAAGCATCCGGAAGTTGAACCGTTAGAGGTTATAAGCACTGCTTATTAGTCCTTATGGCAGTGCAATGAAACTGGGGGAAAAATATATCTGTCAGATATATTCATATAGAAGCATTATTATACTGTATGTAACTCAATAGAAGATATAAGATGTAAGTCATGAAATTTTTGACTTATCATGACATATCTCCTCTGGGGGCGCAGTGGCACAGTGGCTTGGACTGGGTCCTGCTCTCCGGTGGGTCTGGGGTTCGAGTCCCACTTGGGGTGCCTTGCGACGGACTGGCATCCCGTCCTGGGTGTGTCCCCCCCCCTTCTGGCCTTATGCCCTGTGTTGCCGGGTAGGCTCCGTGACCCCGTATGGGACAAGCAGTTCAGAAACTGTGTGTGTGATGTATCTCTGCTGCATGTCGATGTATTTTGTGAGGATGGAAAAGGTGCCAAAACAGCTAGTAGTGTGGTTGTTAATGCTACTGCCACTGGTTTCAAAGGTCACAGGTTCTATTCCCACCTCTAGCTGTAGAAGAGTTGAGCAACATATTTATTTACCCTGAATTGATCCTGCAAAACCACCCAGCTGTACAAAGAAGTAAATAACAGCTGTTAGACTAACATTATAAGTCACTTTGGAGAAAAGCGTCAGCTAAATGTATAAATGTATGTCGCTGCTGCTGCAAACAATTTCCCTCTGGGAATAATATTCTCATTTGTCCATTCTATCATTAAGCACCTTAATTTAAGGTGCTTAATGAAAGAATTCATATATTATATACATTGAAAAATTATATATTATAATTTAATTTTTAAAAGAGCATATAAGAAATGTTTATATTTGTGTCTGTATGTATACTGTACATGTATGCATAAAAAAGGCATATGTTTGCATATATACATATATACATGTACATGTGCACATGTGTAAATACACGCATATACATGCCTTTGCCAATTAAAACATATATATGCACATACATGTATTCTGTATATATATATACACACACACACACAGGAAAAAAAGAATGTCGGGTTTATAGAAAACTCAGGAAGGTTCTCCTGCTTTTGTTTTTCTCTGGACTTGGCGGAGATAAATGCTCCCCGTGCAGCAAGCCAAGGGCGCTGTACGCCAGGTCACATGAAACGTCATGTGACGCACCGCATGGCACGCTCAGCTGACAGCTGCTCGCCAGTGTGCCCGTTCGTCCACCCCCAGACCCGCTGGCAACCGAGGACCCCCCACACGCACCGGTGCATTTCTGTGCCATTTGTGCCTTTGTATGTGTGTGTACCTGTGTATGGGTTCTTCACATGAATTTCCATAACAGACAGCAAGGCCATTAAGTTGTCAACTGTATAACTGGCTAAAAAGTCTGTAAATCATAGTAAAGAGTGCATGTTGCTTGGAATTCAAGTGCCTGCTAAGCAGCTAAGTGTCCTGATACACCAAGTGCAGAAAAACACAACACCATTAAAAATTCAACAACAGTTGGTTGTTGTGTTAAATCTTTGCAGCAGCGTTTGAATATCAGATAGTGACGGAGTCATTACATGCCAGTGACCCAGAGGGAAAACGACACATTTTCTGTCTCCAAGATGACGCCTCCCTGTCCATATGAGATTATCGAGAGCCATCTGTTAGCCCAACTCGCACACTCCTCGGCTTCATGCTTTCTGGGCTAATGGCCCGAGTGACAGCGAAGTCGCGGGCAGGCCGGACCAGGACTGGGTGTTAACAAGGTGTTAACAAGGTGTTACATAGTAACGCTACTCTGATTCTCAGAGTAGTGAGTCCTTGGGATTGTGGAATGCCGAAGCGAGACAACGCTCCTTGTAGAAGTGATGGAAAAGGCCATTTTTTAGCCATCGCTTCTTCTGCGAAGATCGTACTCCGAAAGCATTGATTCAAGAACCCTGTTGGACAATGTGTTGAACAAATACATTTCCAAATCTTTAATGTTATTTTTAAAAATATTTTAAAGAAGCATTTCCCCCCCAGAAAGGTCACTGGAAGGAACACCATTCATAGACTTATAAAGGTGTGATTATAATATTTGCCTTTTTTTCTTACATTTAAAGGGAACGACTGACACAGCTGGATGTGCTCCAGTAGTAATGAGTAACGAGGTCCACTTAGCCCATGACCTAAGTTCGTGTAAGGTGTAAATGTTCATGCACTATAACTTTAAGATCACGTCCAGATAAACCTTTATGCAGCGACTCCTGTAATGTAAAGTAAATGTTTAAATGTATCTCAAAAAAAAAGAAAATTACTAGGAAGGTGATCTGGAATCATCGATATTTGGATAAAGTTTTATGCAGCTACTCATGTGATGAACATCTCTCCATATGGTGAAGGAAACAAACTAACTGTACTTAAGAATCACACGTCTGCATCTATGTGTCTCTTTCTCGTAATGTAATGAACACGTGTATTTTCTATGAGATGTACGTCACTTTGGAGAAAAGCATCTGCTGAATGAATGCATGTAAATGTAAATGTAAATGTAATGAGCGGTAATGAGCATGCGATGAATATGACATGGGTGTAAAAACAATGCATCGTGGAATTGACTTGCACGTGTTCCACTTCAGTATGTGTCCAAACACTGGCAAACAGGCACAATTTTTGCACCTTCAGGAAGAATGCAGTTGTGTAACTGCCTCTGATTGGCTGGTGGCAACAAAAGGGGCTGTCTGATTGGTCAATAGACTCCCTTGTCCCCTCCCACCACTCCCATTATTCTAGGCCCTGCAGCTCAGTAGACTGAATCACACCAGATCCAGGTTTCTGTTATAATTGTCTTAGCTAATTACGTACGTGAAGGCGCTTCCAAGGCAGTTTTTTTTCTTTTTTTTTGTTTCTGTGGGTGATATTAAAAGAAAGGTTCTGGCAGCAAGATCGAAACATATGGTTTTGTCTGTAATTAGAATAACAGGCTTTGATAGATCACTTTAATTTCAATATTTAAATGTGTGGTGTAATAACACTGGGAAATTGTGTCTCCAAGAGAGCTGATTTAAAATTTTTGATATGGCTGTCATTTTTATGATGAAGGACGCCTGGCTGAGCACTGGCTGGGACGTCACTGGAAACTGCGCAAACACTGTTGTTTACTGTTCAGCCATCTGGGCACAAAGTCACGTTCAAAAGGCGTCAGCGATTTATGGTCAAAAAACACATACAAATAATAGTATATATACCAAGCTTTATTAAAGACTAGATCATTTTTTAAATATCATCTGATAGAAATGTATTGTCATACACACAATTGCTGGTTTCTAATTGGTTGGAGGCTGTTAATTATAAGCTATTGCAAATTCAAAGAAATCATCAAGCAAACTTGACACACTGCCCTGAAATATCAATCCATCATCAGATATTAATCCAGTATCAATTCATTAATATCAATCCCCCCATCCATTATTAAGAACCTCTTTTCTAGTGCTGGGGTGCAGTGTCCCAGAAACACCAAAGGCTGATTTATCCAAATACTGTAAAATATGCATATTTAGAAAGCATGGCAACCTCAAACACCTTCTAGAGTCAAGAAAACGTATTTGAGCCAAGTAGGTTTTTCCCCTGAAGATAAACATTTATCAATATGAATATCAGCATGTCAATGCTAATTACTAAAAAGGCCGCTCTCCCCTCCCACACCCGTCTTTCATAGGAATCAAATCAAAACACCTTGGCTGAATTTTCTATTTCTTGACTTCCCGTTGCCCATGCCATATCACGGAATACAGAAAATACGCAAACACACACTGTAATTTTCGTAAATGTATCTATTTCAACTTTGACAATTGCTTTGCAAAGCAGCTCCAGCTAAGGTAACCATACTATATGTTGATAACTTGTGTTGCTCACTGATCGCATTTGTGTTTTTCATTGCTCCACTTTTACCAGGAGAATACGAAGAATTAAATGCCTTATCATCCCCCCTTATTATATTCCTACAGCTGCACAGCCCAACCTGTGTTATTTCTTACATATATCATAATTATAACAGTAATTTATCTCACTCCCTTGTTCAAGGTGACTTAAAATGTTCGATAATCACCTCAACAATGACTTACCTGTCTATTGGGTATTTTTATAAGTAATAATTATATATAGGTTTAGGGTAAGTACCTTGTTCAAGGGCGCCACACATGACCTCTGACCCCGAGCGTTGCGTACTGAGCACAAAGCAGCAATAAAACAGCGAGAAAACGAATGGCCGAGAGCGACAGATGCTCCTGACCCACAGGAACGGTCGCTTTATCGTCGTGAGCAATGACGCGTCCTTATGCATTGTAACCAAACCCGGTACGTTACCATGCGGAGCAGCAGCAGCAAGAAAAAAAAAAAAGAAAACCAAAAAAAAAGTCATTTTTCCATGTAATTATTTATACATAATGTGCTGATAGGTTTTTATGTCCAGAGGAAAAAGTAATACATTATTCTGCTCAAGTGCTCAGTGCGGTGAGTGTCAGTAATAAGCACATAAACAGCACCTCAGTACCTCATATTATAATTTAATGCTGTTAATTGGAAATGTTACTGGGTTTACTGTTACTGTACGAAGCGACGCTCGGAAGGCAAGTCTTCGCTTCGGGTTCATATCACGACGTGTCCTCAGTGGTCCGTGGAGAAGAGCTCCTGGCAATCCTGGGGGTGTAAACTTTACACCGGCCTTACCTCGGTGTTTGAAAATGCAGGTGCTGCACCCGTGTGTGTGTGTGTGTGTGTAGCCCTATACATTACAGCAGTCACCCGGGTCGCAGACGTTCAGCGGTGATTTACGCGGGGTGTTGCTCGGCGAGCCGCTCAAGGGGTATTTCTGTGCAGAGCCTGCAAAGTGTGCATCCGTCACTGCCACCCGCAAACACACCCAGGCAGGAAGTTTCCTTTCTTTTCCCCCCACAATGTACCATGTCCCAAATAAACCGGCGTGAGCAACATCCAGGCAAAGAGGCACGGCGTTGCGGGAAAAGCCACAAGCGCGAAAAGCTGTTCTCTAGAGCTTTTGAGGAAGGCCAAGAGCTGCATGGAGTTCATCAGGTTTCATTAATGACCCCCGCCCCCTCCCCCCACCCAGTAAAGGCCCAGTTATAGTGTCTCCAAGTGCTTATTTTAAGTGGAGAAGAACACAGATAAACTTGTCTTCTTTCAATGAGCAATAGTCTGAGTCAAAAATCCAATATGCTTTCAACTGGTAAGACATGTAGTCCTATAGATAGATAGAAATTCATAATTATTCATTATAAGTACACACACACACATTTTCTGAACCGCTTGTCCCATATGGGGTCACGGAGCCTACCCGGCATCACAGGGTGTAAGGCCGGAGGGGGAGGGGACACACCCAGGACAGGACGGCAGTCCGTCACAAGGCACCCCCAGCAGGACTCGAACTCCAGACCCACTGGAGAGTAGGACCCGGTCCAACCCACTGCGCCACGGAGCCCCCCTTCATTATAAATACTATTACGAAAATTAATTGCAAGTATTTTTATACTCTATCACTTCGGTAAAAATCAACAGCTAAATAAATAAGTGCAAACGGTTTGTTGCATTTGATGTAATTTCTCGGTGGTCCTTTCTGTTGGCAGTTCTGTTGTTTTTGGGTCTCTTGGATTTTTTTCCTTAAAGGGGCCACATCCCCATTTTTGTTCTGAGTTGTTTTTTCAGTAAAAGCGCCAGTTTTGATGGAAGGATCCTGTTCCTCGCACCTCCATCCCGCCTGCATGGCCACTTCCGGTCCCACCATACTTTGTCTTTTAGCTCACACCAGGTGGCCCGGTGTGAGGATTAGAGAGGTGGTGCCAGTGGTACCTGTGGTGGGGGGGGTGACCAAATGGACCAGAACAGGCCGGGACTGTGGAAGAGCTGAATACTGCGATTTGATTTGTGGAGAAGACCGCCGACTAATTGTTTGAAATAGCTTACTGTCCTTGTTGCTGTAAAGAAAACCAGCACCTGCCTGCTGCCGTGTGTGTGTGTGTGTGTGTGTGTGTGTGTGTGTGTGTGTGTGTGTGTGTGTGTGTGTGTGTGTGTGTGTGTGTAACATACAGCAGCTCAACACAAACCTCACTGTACCAAGCCCAAGGATGTTCTCTTCCCTCCACAGCAACGGACACGGAGCCTGACGAATAAACATGTTTATTAGTCCCCACTTTATTTGATAAGGGACTTAAAAAAAGTGATTTGGTTTCATTCTGCAGCCCTTCATTTTCACACAGATGAAAGCAGAATATGGCAGTTTGCAAAAACGGGTTATGAATGCATCGCAAGCGAAACACAACTTTGCTCTCTTTGAGTTTATTATGCCGTAAGTGGGCGGCTTTAAATGACAGGAGCACATTTAGCGATTCCTTTCAAGGAGGTGGAGGTGTCACACTCGGCAATCGGGAATTTGCCGGAGACCGAGAGCTAATTCTTGCAGGCGAGCAACTCCAAATATTTATCGTTTTCTTACAGCTGCTAATTCTCAAGGAAATTACCGCGTTCTGGAGTTCCTGACATCAGTAAATGATTTGCGGTAGTAGCCTGTGTGTACTTTCCAGTGTACTTTCCATTTGAAGGTAATTCTCACCAATTTGCATATTTAAGGAGATGGTCTTTAATTACCAGTAGGACCATGAAATACCATAAAAGTTAAGTGTCAAATTCAAACTGTTGTATCCATATCTGGCAAAACAATTCCCGCAAGCAGGCAGGCGTTCACATATTTATATATTTATATATATTGTACCTCTACCTTTTGTGCGTCATACATTTCCAGTAACTCCCCCCTGTCCAATACTTGAGAAATGTATTAGTGTTCTCTTTGGAGGACAATGTTCATTAAAATAAATTGTAATTATTATTTTTTTTCTGCAATTCGAATCATCGCTCATAGTTACGCTGCTGTGCGGGAGCCGATATTAAACCCTAACCGCACTCACTCGGAGCGACTGGGGCTCAGCGGAGTGGGAAAGGAGGAGAACGGCACGAGTGTTTCTTCATTCGAAGAAAGGGGAGCCGGGACAGTCAGGCACACCTATAGTGCTGGAAGGACAGGGTCACAAGAGAGCCACAACGGTTTTGTTTTTATGAATGGAGTGTTTCGGCCTCAGGAAATGAGAGTGACATTATTAGAATAATAATATTCATATCCTTATAATATCACAGCAATATTATAAGAAATCCATCCGTTGTGAATAACTGCTTGTCCAGTGCAGGATCACGGGGTTCCAGAGTCTACCGTGAAAACGGTGTGTAAAGCAGGGTACACCCTAGACAAGACACCACCCAGCCACAAACTCTACAACGATTTACCGGTGTAAATGGCAGGGTATTCTTACTGTGTCAACACCTGACAGGTGCCTTGATCAAGAGGGTTACGCCGGGTGGGGGATTCAAACCGGCAGCCCTCGGAATGCCGGCCGACACTTTCGATCACGCCGCCCCCTGCCTCCCCGAAAAGCTACCAAAGCCTCCGAACCGGAAGAAAGATCCGACGACTCCATTTACAAAACAAACTGAAAATAAAGATGACCACATTTTTTCCGTGCGAACCGACGCCACCAAATTGTACTTGTCCCACCTCAAAAATTACTCATTCAAATCACACTCGGCGCACAGTTTTGTCCCCAACCCAGATTTATACGTTGGGCTTCTACTGAACTGATATTGGCATTAGGAAGGTGTCAGAAAGATGCCAAATCTGCTGCTGCCCCCGGGACCTGCGGGCTACATGTCGGCGAGCGGGCGGCTCGACTCCGACGCCCCTCGTTCGCGATCCACAACACCGAATTCCACGCGTCTTCTGAGAGACAGATTAAAGCTGCTTTTGTTCCCCATGACAGGGGAGAGACGGCGGGTTATTTACACTTCAAGGCCTCGGTTGCGGCTCAATGCGTCACACTCGCCATCGTCGAACCTGTCTCCCTGAGACAGGCTCCTGACGCGACACGTGGAGACCGTGGCGCCTCTCAGATATGGGCGCAGGCTCGCGCGCCGTCACGCCGCTGACACCCCGATAAGAGGTACGAGTCGAGTCGTGCGAGTTGTGAAGCGATCCCGTTTGCAGGCATGGCCACGTGCCGCAGTGAAACGTCGGAAAGCAACGCGGCTTTCTGTGGCCCGGCGGCGACGGCATCACCAAAAAGGGCAGAGCGTGACCCGACCCTCGGGCGACTGTCACGCTTCGCCCTTCAGACTAGCTGCCGGTTCTGGGCTCATCCTGGTAAGAAGGAGCTGCACTTTGACACCACCCACAATCCTCTCCGCTTTGACATTATAACCATAATAACCATATTTACCACAATCAATATTACTGTTACTATTTCTTTAGGCAAAGCCTTTGTCGAGGAGTGTCAATATCAACATGACTGTGCTTTACAAATTTATACAGTAGGGTATTCGTACTGCACAAGTTCAGGGTAAGCACCTTAAACAAGGGCACAACACCAGGATTAGGATTTGAACCTGTGACCTTCAGATTGTACTGTGACAGCAATCACAGCTGCACCATGCACCTTGTGTTGTCTCACACTTTTCTCCAAAGCTACAAACAGTATTGAGCTCCATACCACGTTTTACTCATTTATACGGCAGAGCGATTTGTGCCGAATCGGTCGAGGGAAATTCTTCGAATTGCGGGTGCTGCATCGGGAGGAGGGCTTCGAACCTCCTTTGTTCGGGTGCAAGGCGGAAGTTTGAAGCACTCTACCACCCACTGGTCCCACATTGAGAGATGCGCTCGACCGCCACAGTCTTGACCAGTCGGCCTCTGTATTTTGTGCTGTTTTCTGACGACGAACGTCATCATGTTCCCCGGAGTCAATCGGCGTAAGAAAGGATTAATTCATTAATTGGAGTAAATGGAAGCCTTGCAATTCCGCTAACAGGAATAGGCATTTTATAAAGGTCGTAATGAACGCCGTTGTCTTGTTGCCAGTGGTTTATCGATTGGAAGACCTCATTAAGAATCTCGGGGAATCCGTTTCGGTCATTCGTGTGATGGCTCTATTTGCGCGGGTTGCATCAGAGGATTAGCTGCGTTGTGAGTGGTGAATATTTGACAAAAAAAAAAAAAAAAATTAAAAAACAGAACTTGCATCCAAAGACCTTCATTCAAGTTACATTCGAGCTTGGCCTCGGATGTGATTTTACAGCCGATCCAAGAAGGAAGCTCAAAGCGTTGAAGTGCTGAACGTGATAAATGTGTGAATGTTTAACAATTCTGTGTTTAGAACTATCAAATTGTTAAACCTTTGCGTAGCAGTTCATAAGGTGGAAAGTGACAAAGTGACTGCAATTATATTCGTTTAGCTGATACTTTTCTCTAAAGTGACTTATACTGTTAGTCTATATACAATTATTTACCCATTTATACAGCTGGGTAATTTTACTGGAGCAAAGCATCTCGTAAATGAATAAATTTAAATGTAAGTGTTCAAATAGCAGTGTTGTCACTTGGAGGGTGCGGGGGACGACACCAAAATGCCTGTCTATAAAATTTGTGTGCAATGTTTCAGCAGAAATGTATTATTTTGTATAAAAATATCCCTGTTAGTAATAAGAACAAAAACATGTTTCGTAATAAAGCCCAGTTTACACGTATCAATATTCCTACAAGGATAAAACTTTGCGCTCATTGACTTTTTGAACCTTCCAATGCGCTCCGCTCACAGCTCTCATAATTACCCAATTACAATTACAATTACTGTGACGCTTCCAATCGTGTGGTTTCGTCCCCACGCGCTACAAACATGCGCTTTTGTTTTCGTCGCCTCTGCTGCTGTTTTTATACTCGCTGATTTTGTCACATTTTTGTCACCAAAACAAATTTCTCGTATGTGTAAACATACTTGCCAATAATGATTCTGATTCTGATTTTCTAGTGTTTTAGCTATAATATTGTGTAATTAGTATTTGTGAACCTATATCAATAATGTTGAACTAAACAATTTTGGTATACTTCTTAAACGTTTTTACTTCAAATCTATAGTTTTCTTACCAAATTGTCACTTTAACCACATGAAACTATATAAATGTAAATACATTTAGGCTCTGCGCATGATATTGTAATGTAAAGGTGTCATTTTAATTTTGCTAGTTGTTTATTTCATGTTTATGAAAAAAAACATTACTAAGGATTCTATATGGTCTGGTACGGGAGGAGGTCCATGGGGGGGGGGGGGTGACAGCATGAGTCACCACACTAGGTCACACCAACCCTAGTGACGCCACTGTCAAATAAGACATGCGACACAAAGTGTGCCTTTCATACAGTGCAATGGTAAAAAAACAGGGTAATTCAGACGCCTCTAATCTCCGGTCCAAATGGGCGGTCTGTTCGGAGCTCCTGCCAACCTCATCACGTGCATTTTCAGCACCATTTCAAGCAAAAAAAAAAAAAAGAAAAAAACGAAAGAAAAAAAAGCAAATAATCAAGCGTCTGAGCAAAGACACACATCAGCCGTGTTTGAAGTCCTTGTAGAACAGAAAGTTTCATAAACAGCGGAGTGCATTCCACCGTGAAATGAAGAGGTGTCCCTCCCGGTAAATATTTATTTTATTTTCGGAATTAGCATATAAAATGTAATTAAAAATAAGTAACTTTCCCACAATCTGTGAAATGGTGCGTTTGGATAAAGCCGCCATAAAGCATCGATTTTAATTAGTAACCCCAGACGTGCGGCAGACAAAACATGTTTAATGACGCTATCTGGGCCTCGTCTCAGATGAAATTTGTCGTCACGGCAGAGCGACGCACGTTTTCACTGCGCCTCACATGTTTTATGCGCCGGACTGGCGCCGGTGGCACCGCTCCGCTTCCAAATGAAAAATCGTGATCGCGGCTTTCCGAGCACTTCCTATCTCATTCCCTTTCTGTGGTGGAGTCCCATTTGCATAATGCGAACACCATAAAAACAGTATAAAACTGCTTTCATCGACTGAAACGCCTTCAACGCATCAACTCCGGGAAGCTTGTTTTCTAAAGCACAATTTTGTTTAAAAAGTATTTATTTCCACGCCGAATTTTTCCATCTGTCGTCGAATACAGACTCGGTTATCACGTTCGGTTTTAGGTTCGAACATTTCACAGCAGAACGAATTACAAGAAGCTCTCATCTCTGTGTAATTATTAATCATGACTCACAAATTAATAAATTAATTGAGAATTATATGTTAAATAGTAATCAATGCTATGTATTAATGTTAACAATTTTTATAAATAGAAATTATAATAGCAATGGCAATATATAATATTACTATTATTTGCCATATGTAATATGGCAATAATAATAATTTTCTTAAAAATATTCTTTCACCAGGAATTGCATTTAACTGATGCTTTTGGCCAAATCACCTTAGAACGTTAAGGTTAAAATTATTACAGTTACAGTACCTTGCTCAAGGGTACTACAGGTGGGACCAAACCTGCAACCTTTGGATCTAAAGGCAATAGTTTTAACTCCTGCACTACTGGGAATGGGTACTGGATGTTGGGATTCGAGTGATTTCAATGAGAAGCATCGACGGCCCTCGTGGCAAACGCCTTAGCGCTGCAGCTGGGAACTGAAGGACCACCGTGGCCAAAGTGGGGTGTCATGAGCGAGTCCCGTTTTATTACCCTAACAAGCCGTGCTCATCGGCCTCATCGGCCCTGCATGCCCCTCCCCCAACCCCCACCTTCCCAGAAGGCTCTCCTCCTCCTCCCTGCATCTCTACCTGCACCTGTCCAATGCTTGGCTGAGACCCTTATTTATTCCTCAGTGACTACTGTAAATCTCACATGCAGCACATTAAGGCGCGGCACTTTATGGGCTCTAAATCACGTGTGGTGTCTGCGCATTACTTTTCAGTTAATTGTGAATTATGGGCCGCTATCTGTGTGGGAACTGTTAGTGTGAACAGTGAGTCCAGGGAAGGGGGGGGTGCAGCTTGGCACAGGGTCAGAGCCATGGCTGTGCAACCAATAGACGCGGGGTTCGAAACCCCACTTCTGCTGCAGTGTCCCTGTTCAAAGTGCTTACCCTGAACCGATACAGTAAAAATTCCCCCGCTGTATAAATCAGTGTAAATAGCATGGTGTACAACATTGTAATATTAAAGTTATTTTATAAAGTACTTTTAATCAGCCCTTTACAGTAAGAAGAACAGATGGTTCACAATAATGATACAAAAACAGATTTACCACAATTTACAACTGTAAAACATCAACACAATTAAACAAACACATTCATACAGTATCTTAGCAATAACAGTAAAACAACTGATGTAAGAGACGGGGAGTAGAAATGAAAGATGTGGAGCAAATGTGTCACTCAAAAGTGAAACGATTGAAAAAAAAAAAAAAAGGATGAATGTTCCCTTTTTTCCCAGTTGTGATATGGAATAAATATGGTTTTATGTGGAGAACATTAGTGGCCCAGATCCTGGAAGGTGCAGCTGTTGTGCTCCCCAGGAAAGTCCATGTGTGAATATCAAACAGTAAAAATGGGTACGCAAATAAATGACGCTAGCATGGAATGAAATATTAATCATAGTTCTCAATTCATCCAACAAAATTTAAGTGGCTCTGCAAAAAGAAAATATTTTTAAAAAATTATATTATATTATATTATTTTAAGGGGGGGGGGGCATGGTGGCACAGCAGGTTTGGCCGCGGCCTGCTCTGTGGTGGGTCTGGGGTTCGAGTCCTGCTTGGGGTGCCTTGAGGTGGACTGGCGTCCTGTCCGGGGTGTTTCCCCTCCCCCTCCAGCCTTGCACCCTACGTTGCGAGGTTGTGCTCCGGCTTGTTAAGACCCCACTCGGGGCAAGTGGTTATAGACGTTTTGTGTGTGTCTATTATATTATATTATTTGGCACTGAGTTCTTTTTTCTCTTCCTATTAGTGTATCAATAATTCACCATCTGCTTGCATGCTGAACATGTAAAGTACAGTTAACAGGAGGCTATTTTTACAGTGTATTTCTTTGATGTGTATCTATGCTGGGATGTGAGTAGGTTCTCTTCGTCTGTATGGATAAGAGACAGGATTCGGCCACGTTCGGCTGTCCCTGCTCCAGTAGAACCGCCCCAAGGAGAGGGGATGCAGGCGAGCAGGGGGAGTTAACTGGTACAACGGCGCTGCTAAAGGCCCCGTCACTCTGCTTGCTCGACCCCGGCGACCCCTCCGCCCCCACCATGCGTCGCACCCAAAAACACAGGCGGGCCGCAAGTTTTACGAGCTGCCCAGACAGCAGGCGAGAGCCCCGAGCGCGCTCTGGAGAGCCAGATGGGGGTCGCGGTAAATCTCGAAAATGCGCTAAGTAGGCGCGGCATCAGAATGAAATAAAACACGAATCCCGGCGGAATCTGACAGATGGTGTTCTTGTTTACATATTAATCACATTAATATGTCTACATGGGACGTTCTCTAACGTCGAGCAAAGCATATGTGAGCCACCTACAGAGCCGGCGTGGAAATGGGAGAGTTTCCAGAAAGTTCCACGCCTTGACTTATCTTACGCTCCGTGTTCAGGGGACTCCCGGTTGTTCGAACCCCTCTCCTGCGGGGCAGCGATGATCGGCGCTGGGGGAGTTAGTGTCCTCCTCCTCCCTCGCGCCGTTGGTCGTCCGTGTTTCGTGCGCTTCTTTTACTGACGTCGCCATGGTTACTGCACATCGCGTCTGCTGGCAGCTCCTACCTCCTGTTGTGTGGTTTAAAACCCTGTGGTTGTGGGCTTGGAGTCAGAGGATCTCGGATTCGTCCCAGCTCCGCAGCGCCATCCTTTCTCTGTCGGGCCCTTTATTGTATGCCGCTCGTGAAGGCGTGAGCGGGTCCCTGGCGGAGGGTTCGAGAGGTACTAAATCTGCATTGGAAATGTGAGAACAGATGGCTTCTCGCAATCACTGTGTTACAGCCCCTCGCCGACCCTTACGCGGTTACGCTGAATATCAACCCTGTAGAGCGCCGCCGTTCTGGCCCCGTGCCAAATTCAAAGCCAGGTTACAAAACTCTCCTCGAACCCGGATGCTTAGGACCACGGCTGAGAACACGGTGTGAGTTTATCATCAACCATCATTTGCCTGACACTTCTCTCCAAATTAGCTTACACTCGTTTGTGCGCTAAACCGCTTACACTGATTTACCCTTTTATACAGCAGGGTCATTTTTACTGTATCGGTTCAGGGTAAGTACCTCGATCAAGGGCACTGCAGCAGGGTTTGGATTCAAACCCAGGGCCTTCAGCATGTGAGGCAAGAGCCCTAGCCACTAACTCTAACCACTGCGCCCCCTGCTGGCCCTAGGGACGAACACCAGTCTGTCCCTGTATACTGCGCACAAGCAGGTTGGATGAACGTGCTGCTTCCTCTTCCTATCAACAGTGAGGTAAACCAGGGAGGTAAATCAAGGTGGTAAATCAGTACACACATCAATTAAGTAATAAAGTGGGACGTGGGCAGAGCTCCGGGTTCCGGAGACACGTCCAACTCGGAAGGGCTCAGAGCAAGTGGGGGGGCACACGATGCCTTAATTAATCACACTCCGTCGTATCTGATTAGCGTCATCCAGGGGAGGGCGGGGGCACGTGCGGATGTGTGGGGGTGGGGGGGCGTAGTTAATTACCGCAGTGGGTGAAACGAAGGGGACGTTCAGAACTGCGGTCCACGGTCTCCCTCCCTGTGGTCTCCCCGGTTCAGGGTGCGGAAGCCAACATACAAGCCTGTTGAATTATTTCACCTTTAATAATAACACTAATAATCCACATACGTGTCCTGTACACGTTGGTAACGCGCACACGGTGCGACGCCGGGCTCATCAGTGTTGATGATCGGGTTACGAGAACATGACGAAAATCACACTGGCTTTTAACCGCAAAATCAGGGGTGCGATTTGCATCTACTGAATATGCGTAACGTATGGTAATGTGCGATGATCACGTCAAAAGGTGACATTAATCAGAGAAATTTTACGCACACGCTAGCCATTAAGCATGTAAGGTAAAAGATTAGCCTGAAACTATGGGTGGTGTTTTACACCTTTGCTTCTTATAAGCGGACTGATTAGATTATGTTGATTTATTCGTTTTGCAGGGCCTATCATTCCTTTATTATTATTATTATTATTATTATTATTATTGTTGTTGTTGTTGTTTTCGTAATTTATTCCTTTAGCTGTCACTTTTCTCCAAAGCCTCTTTCGATGCATTTGTACACTAAGCCACTTACCGCGATTTACCTATTTATGCAGCTGAAAGAATTTTATTGTATCGTTTCAGAGTACGTACCTTGATCAAAGGCATTACAGCAGGAAAGGAAGAAGGAAGGCGCCTCACACACGGCACACACAGTGGGAGAGGTGTGTGTCTGTGTGGGTGTCGCGTCTCCAGGGGACACATGACAATGGGGTAACTGATGACTGCCGGGGGGGATGATGAAAGCAATATGAAAAAGAGCACGGGTGAGGGACTGAGATGGTGTCATGGAGTCACCCCCACCTGCTCAGGACTGGCTTGGAGGTGGGCCAATAGGGGGCGTAGTGGCTACAGCTGCCACTGCAATCATAAAGGTCTCGGGTTCAAATTCCCACTCCTGCTGGTGGACCATTGATGACCCATCGACACCCTGAACTGATATAAACAAAAATAGCTGCTGTACAATAGGTAAATCATGGTAAGTGCTGTAGTTGGGAACCAAGCATCAGATAAATGAGTAAATGTAAGTATCTTAGTGCACCATGATTACACAATCAGTCCCTTTAAACAAAAGTCACATGAATAATGATACATTTATTTGATGCTTTTCTCCAGAGTAACTTACAATTATTTACTCGTTAATACAGCGGTGTAGGCAATTTTACTGGAGATATTTTTGTGAAGCACCTTGCTCAAGGGTACTACAGCTGGAGGTGGGATTAGAACCTGAAACCTTTGGGTGCAAAGGCAACAACTGTAATAATTACACTACTAGCTGCTCCCCGTTTGTTAATAATAATAATAATAATAATAATAATAATAATAGGGCTTTGTAATCAAAGGTTCTTGGTTTGAATCCCATCTACGGATGGAGGATCCCTGATCAGTTCACTTACATTGAATAATAAGGAATAATTAATAATAATAACTGAGTTCACAGAAGGTGCTGGAAAAAGGCGACCACCCGCCTTGTGCTGTTTACTGGTCCAGGAGGACAGGAACAGGGTACGGGTACCCTTTTCCTCACCCCATGTAACTAGTGAAGCCAGAAAGGAATCGAAGGGCTGTGCTACATATGAGCGGACTCCCGGTGAGCGCCGAAACGCCGCGGCGAAGGAGCAGGAATGTCGGCAACAAGGGCTCCGCCGCGGGATAGACAGCCTGTAAAGACGTGCGGCGACGCCGACGAGCCATTCATCTTGTTTTGCCACGGCGGTGATACTCGTCGCTGAACCTATTAGACAAGAACGACAAAACAATGACATTGACGGGAGCCGACTCGCAGGAAAAGCGTGCAGACAGGCGCGCTGTCGTTTCCCCCGCTCCTTCTCCGTTATTAACACAGGCCGCAGACATCGGACTCCGATTGGCTGCTCCCTCGTGCTTATTTACACCGTTCTTTGCCCGAGGCAAATAAAGCATGCTAATCTGAGTCTGCCAGTCAGCCCGAGTGGGGTTGGGATTGGGGGAGTGCGGTTGGGGGGGTGGCTGGGGCTTTATCACCGATCGCCCGGCGCGTTCACGGCCACCGGCGGGGCAGCGGTGCGGAAAATTGTCAATTGTGCATTTATTTGGAGAAAAGGGAGAGTGGGGGTAAAAATGGGGGGGGGTGAAACGGGGCAGGGGGATTTCATTGTTGGTATGAGTGGCCTCGCGATGCTGTGTCAGGGCCCCCTCGGACCCACGGCCACGGATCCGAGAGGTGACGGATGCTCCTCTCTTGGCCGGTCAGGGAGGAGGGATACTGAGGAAAGCGAAGGGAGCCTCAGAACTGTGCGATCATGTTCCCTGACATCTGCACACATTTCTTTCCGTTTGTCTCAGCGCAGCTAAGAAACTGGGCATGAGGCCCGAAAACACTGCAAATTGAAGATCCCAGGAGGGTCACCGCCATTGTACCCTTAAGTAAGATTCTCACCCTGGGTCACCACAGTACTACATCCAGCTGCTTGCAAACATTCATATCTCTGTATCCACCTGTATGCAAAATCAAAAAGCCACAGGTTCTTGGTTCTGGCCTTGATGGGGTGAAATTAGTTCCTTAGTCCCTCGGAGCTGCTGAATCCTTCCCAACATTCAAGAAGGGTCTCAAACCCATCTGTTTCAGAGTCGCTTCTGTCCCGCTCTACTGACAGCTACGTAAATGAGTCCAACACCATCTGCTGTGATCGTCTTTGCGTCTGATATTTGAATGTGACTCCTATAGGCAGCCGCTTGAGGAATGTCAACCAGCAACACGGTGGTGTCAACAATCCCGTGTCTGCCTCTAAAGCTCTTTGTCTGATATTGATGCATTTTATTGACTCTAAGATGTATGCCGCTTTGGAAAAACGCATCCAATAAGTAAATAGTTACGCATGTAATATTTGTATGGATAATGTGTATATTAGGAATCTCCAACATCGTGTTTAAAGTCACCGCGATGCTTCAGATGGCAGTCGCTGGAACCGCACCCTTGGCCACAGGCTGAACTTCCCCGAGCTCCTCCTCAGCAGCGGAAGGCAGGCGCGTTCCTCCACGGCGCTCTCATTAGACTCCCTCCTGGGGTGCGATCAAAGCCCCCGTTTCCTCCCTCCCCGGCTGCCATCCGCGTTTGAAAACAGTCAGCAAGTTATTCTTATGCAAAATTAACAGTTTATCAAACGGCCCCCTTAAAAACCCAACGCCGCCGGCGATAACGGTTTATAAGAAGGTGCCTGGTCGTGAATGTATACCTTAAAGTGACTTCTTTACAGGACCAGCGAGGCGATTAACAATGCAAATCTCGCATCTCTTTATGATCCGTTTTAAGAGCAAAAATAAATGCGGAAAATTCTGGAAACTATTAATGCAGCTCCTCTCTTGCTGCGACTTCGACCAAATGAGGACTCTAATATGCGACGGAGCGACCGTTATTTTCTCTCCAGCTGCCTGGAAAATGACAGATTCAACAAATAAAAGACTTTTGTGTCCTAGCAAATCATCTCATTAATTTTTCAAGAAAGCAGACCGGAACACGAGTATAAATTTTGCAGGACCGGTACAAGAGCTCCGGCGGTGGCCCCGGGTGCTGGAGGCCGCAACGCTCGGCTAACGGAGGAATGGAGCGACTCAGTGTGCATCCAGGTCAGAGAACTGAAAGCAGGGGAAGCAAAGGACAGTTAAACACCATCTGCCGCAGTTTTTCCGTAAAGTCATACAACAATTTGTGTGATTTTCTTCTTTTTTTTAAAGAATATTGGCGGCACCGTGGCACAGCAAGTAGCGCTGCTGTCTCTCACAGCCCCTGGGTGGTGCACGAGGATGTGGGTTCGATCCCTGCTCAGTCTGTGTAGAGTTTGCATGTTCTCCCCGCGTCTGCATGGGTTTCCTCTGGGTGCTCTGGTTTCCTCCCACACTCTAAAGACATGCTGTTCAGGTTCCCCCATAGTGTGTGAGTGACAGAGAGAGAGAGAGGGAGAGAGTGTGTTCCACTGATGTATGGATGAGTGACCCAGTGTAAGTAGTGTATCTAGCAGTGTAAGTCACTGCGGTGAATAAGGTGTGTGGGCTGATAGTAACACTACATAGAGTTCATTGGAAGTTGCTTTGGAGAAAAGCGTCTGCTGAACAAATAAATGTAAATATGGAGTTTATCTCACATCTGCTGTGAGCTCATTTTTCTTCACACACACACACAAGTTGTGTTTATTCTAGAAAAAACCAAAGAGGTGAATTTGAGTAAAGAAGCTGGTGCCAGAACCTTCGGTTTATGGGAACTGAAGCAAAGGCGGGAGGTCGCGTGCCGGCGGAGAAATAAAAAGTATTTTTTAAATATATTTATTAAAAAATAAACAAAATAATTTTGTAACCTTGCGAGTCCCGCACATGTGCTGAAAAATAAAAACAATAATTTAATAATAATAAAAACAAATTCAAGAAAGAAGTATTTTTAAACTATTACTAAAAACAAAACGAGAAAAATATTTCGGTCAGCTTGTTTTTGCTCTCCGGCCTCTTCTTTAGTCGTGTTTATTTTATCTTTGCCGTTCGAGGTCACATTCATATGCAAATGAGGCGAAAATTCAAATGTTACAAATGCTGGATTTAAAAATGAAGGCAAAGCATCTCCTGTTCTGTTCTGCTCCTCAAAGACCCCCCCCAGTCCCAGACGTTGCCAGGGGTGCAAATGGCAACTCTTGGTGGGGGGGCACTAATGGGAGACTAAAGGGCACTTTCCCATCTCTCTGCTTCCCACCACAGTGAGTCGCAAGAGCGACAGGGTTGAGCTCGCGAACAAATCTCGATGTGCAGCTCTTTCAGCATTTAGGAACCTTTCTTTCCTTCTCCGCGTTTCACATAATTCATACAAATCGGAGTGGTTTTCTGTGCTTCTTAGTCCAGGAACCATCATGTGTTGAAAAAATCTGTCCGTCTCCATGAACTTCTTGTCCAGTTCTGGGTCCAATAGGGCTGGAACGCCGCCATGAAGACATGGGCTTTGAAAGGGTGCATCTGTCCATCACAGGTCAATCACACACACTCCATGGGCAGTTCTGAGTCACCAGTTCACCTGAAAAACATGTATTTGGGGTGTGGGAGGAAACCAGAGCACCTGAAGGAAACTCTCTTAAGCTTGGGGCGAACGCGCAAACTCCACTTGAACTGAGCCAGATTTGAACCCGCATCTAAATACCCAGCCCGGGGGCTTTAAAAGACCCGCCGCTGCAGCACCTTGTCCTTTAAGAAAAGTGCTAAAACACTAAATATGACTGTTTAGTATTAACTGCTACTATTACTAAAGACCACACTGAAAAAGTTGTATAATTTACAATTTAACATGTGTGAAGCAGGAATCCCAGAAATGTACCCAAAAGAGTTTTACACTGTTTATACTATAATTTTATACTGTTGAAGCAAAGGTACAAGAGGGCTGAATTTTTTTAAGAAGAATCAACGCCAAAGTCAAATCAAAGAGGCTTCATTGTCATTTCGACCATAAACAGCTGGTACAGTAAACAGGGAAACGAAACAACGTTCGTCCAGGACCGCGGTGCTGCATGAAACAGCACAAAACTCCCTACACGATTACAAAAGAAAATCAATGAACACAGTCAAAAGCAGAACATATTACAATATAATAAGAAATATTATAGACATACTAATATTTATATTTAGTATATTTATATAAACATACTAATATTTATATTTATTATGATATATTAAAATATAATATATAAAGCAAAAAAAATAAAAATTCAAAGGGAGTGGAATGGTGTTCAGTTGAGTATGGCTCTGTGTGTGTGTGTGTGTGTCGGGGGGGTTGGTGTGTATTATTTTAGAGATGCATTTCAATTAACAACTTATTTAGACCTGGGGCGCCAGATTAAGGGGTTTGACCTCATTAAGAGATGAGGTAGACCGCAGCCCCCCCCCCCGCCCCCTCACCCCACCCCCCGACCTTAGCGTACAGAACTATGAAGAAAATAAAAGGGGTTTTGATTTAGCTGAGCTCTGCGCTCCAGCGGCTGCCGTGACCCTGAGAGGTGTTGCTCCATTATTTACATCTTCACGGCCCCGTGTTTTAACACGGACCCTCTCGGCCGCGGTGTGTTCGCAGCGCTGAATATACAAGGCTGTGTGCGCAGGACAAACATTTACCCCCGGACTCCGAGAGAAACTCTTCCGCCTCTATTTTCCTAAAGGGTCTTTCTCTTCCAACACACCGAAAAACACACGCTCACACACACACACTGAAGGGCAAGACTGTGTTTTTTCACGTTAATGTTCTCATCTGATCGGAGAAAAAGAAGAGGTGATTAATATCTCTTGGCATAAAGAGGAAAAGCAATTTAGAAATTAATAAATTAGCCCTGAACCTCGGCGAAGGAGCAGAGACGTCTCATGGCTGGGTTGTTCCGACGAGCTGAGTAATTATCGCCGGTGAGAACTGCCAGACGCTAAAAGCTCTGTAAAAGTGCGCCGAGCTGAGGAGCAGCAGTCATCAGGTTGGTCGGCGGCGCTCATCAGTCATCCCAGCTTCCGCTCGTGTCCCAGACACCCAGCCAACAGCGGTGTCCGTGTGTGTATGTCTCGGTAATCGTGTGTGAAGTTCTTAACTGCTTTGTGCCAGTATAAAGTATTGGGTTCTGCAAAATTATCATCGTCGTACTTTGGACACATCATGGAAGGACTGGAATCTCTTGAGAAGATGGCGAGATGTCTGGAGAAGCTGGAGGAAAAAAAGGAGAAGAGCACAAACGGAAACCTGACGGATGGACCCAAACCCAGTAACAACGAACACACTCTTTTCGGCCGCAAGGACGAGAGAGGAGGGCGGAACTTTCCGGAAGGACTCGATATATGCGCTCAGCAAGAAGCGACACGAAGCTGATGGCACTTCACAACAAAAGGATAATTATGCAATAAGAAATGTAATGAGAATAAAATAATAGTTCTTGAAAGTTCAATTGTGCACTTGAGCAAAAATTTATTAATTATTATTATCATCATTTCCTGGAGACTTCGTGTGCAGATTGGATTCTCTCGAAAATATGGTGATGCTTGGCGAAGTTGGAGGATGAAGAAGAAGAGGATGATCAGCTCCCCATTTAAAGGAATAAGGACACAAGCGGAGGAAAGAACATTCTGGAAGCAGTCCATATACATGGTCACCAAGAGTAAACATCAAATTGGTGGCACTTAACAACAACAGAATTATTATGCGATAAAAAAAAAATTATAGGCAGTAAATGCTGTGAAAATGCACAAGGGCATATGTTCTCCTCGGTGAGTCAAAGGACCTTCAAAAAGGCACAAATTGGCTGTTTCTAATTTATTTTTGGAAAATAATTTGGCATGTCAGTGTTGCTCCATGAATCACCGTTTTCTTCAGTAGGTGCGATCAAGATGAAATACAGATCTCAGATCCGGACCGCAGTCTTGCGGGTGGAGCTGAGATGTGGATGTGAGTTCAGACGTGTCGTTGCGGCATAAATCTTTCCCACAAGTGGGGTTATTGGCAGGTTTCATGGATTTTTTTCATCTTTTGCTGGATTACTGGAAGTGTATTCCTTCGTGGCCCGATGGGCGGACAAGTACAGAATGTGAGAGGACATGGGTTTGATCCCCGCTCAATCTGTGTGTAGTTTGCATGTTCTCTCCGTGTCTGCATGGGCTTCCTCCGGGTGCTCTGGTTTCCTCCCACACTCTAAAGACATGCTGTTGAGGTTCACCCATAGTGTGTGAGTGACAGAGAGAGTGTGTTCCACTGATGTATGGATGCGTGACCCATTGTAAGTAGTGTATCTTTCACCTTGGTGAATAAGGTGTGTGGGCTGATAACGCTACATAGAGTTCGTAGGAAGTCGCTTTGGAGAAAAGCATCTGATGAACAAGTAAATGTAATTTAAGGGAATTTTATTCTTTATAACTTGAGGTCTTTGGAAGTTCCTTCCAACTGTACTGAATTTTATTATTTATCTCACATCTTGGCCCAAAGTGACTTACACTGTGTTTGTACATTGAGCTATTTGCACTGATTTACACAATCATACAGCCAATTTACTGTATCAGTTCATGGTAAGTACCTTCCTCAAGGATACAGCTAGAGGAGCAAGATTCAAACCATAGACCTTCAGGTTGCTGGATGATGACCATATCTACCATGACTGTAAGCACCAAGCTGCCAGCTTTGCAGGTTTTGTTCAATGCAAACGTGGCTGGATTGAAAACGTTGCCTCCAACCAGGGGTCACTGGGTTCATTGACAGTCACTCTTCATACCGCTGCACCAAACACAACCACAACAATTCACAGGAACCCACAACACACTCCAGCACAAGTCCAAATAGCACAGCACTCGTTCAATAAGTCCAGCTGTTCGGCCACACAGTGTGATAGAGATTTGATCGCTTGAACATCATCTCTGAAAAACCAATATATGGGACATGACAAACGTCTTATAGGCCTTATAAATAGAAGAGAAAGAAGGCTGATTTTATACGAAACTTTGTTTAAAAATTTGAGCGTTGCAGTTGGAGCCAAAGAGTCATGATGTTCACTACATAAAAGATATTAGGTACCAAATGCTGATGGCATCGATGTTTATTCTGGGCTTCAGCTTCGCGAAATAAACAAATCAGATACCTGATCACCATAGCTTGAAGAAAATGAGGGCACACAAAGGTTTTTCACATTTTTTCCCCTCATAAAAATTCATAACTAACCATAACAATAAATTTACAGTCCACTGGAAGAGTTTTTTTTAAATATCAACTCCTGAGAACATTCTTGATGACATTCATTCTCTGAGATGATACTCCATCAATCCATCCATCCATCCATCCATCCATCCATCCATGACCACTTGTCCAGCGTACAGACACGGTGCTCTCGAGTCTATGAGATTATGTTACACACATTTAACTTTAGCTACTACACTTCCCACATTTTAAGGAGACAGTTCCTGTTTTTCTGGTTTAATTTCGTATTATACAGTTCCCATAATGCCGCTCATCACAGTTTTTATGTAAGATGGAAGCAAAAAGTAAAAACACCTCAATTCAATATGAACTGAAGAACCGTTATGTAGCGTCTTTCAATGACACCCCCTCCCCCCATTCATTATTCGTGGCTGGAGATCCACAGTTGCTTTTATTCACATAATAGATTGATCAGTGCAGAGAAATGATTATAACGAACCTGCAAAGCCCCGCCCCTTTTTATGTCGGCCAATCACGTCTCGCGACGGCGAAAAATCACAACGGCGGTTTACCGCGGGAAAGAAAACGATCACACGGCCTCGCCCATAGAGAAGAGCAACAACAGTGCCTTTAGGATGTCAGAAGAGCAGCGTCTGTGTGTCGGCCCAAGTTGATACCGTGTTTCCCGTCAGGCCTGTCGCTGCACGTTTGCCGTTTGAAATCTCCGCATTTTTAGATGTAAACCAACAAAGCCTCGTTCAGCCGACGAACGGCTGTTTTGTTCTCCTTTCCAGGCTCTTTAATGCTCTCCTTGTTTCACATCCATTTACATTTGCTCTGTTTAATTTTATCTCTCCGGGCTTCAGCTCTGATTGCTACTTTCCATTCTGCCGCTACAAATGGCCTCTGACAAGACTCTTCACAGGGGGAATGAGTGGAATTTCAATGGGGGGGAGCCTCGGCTCGCCACGCCGCTCTCTCTCAGCTGCTCGGGGAGTCTCACCGCAGGCAGGCCCTCCCAGCATGCCGCGGTGCCGGCACACCCCAGGAACCGGCTCTCGCTGAAGCTCGAAGAGCCGCGTTTTCGGCACGACGAGCGATAAAAGACGAAAACGGTTGTTGTTGCGCGACAAATCCGCAGAGGCGGGGTTCCTTCTGCGGACTTCGTACGGTACATGCATACGGGGCCCTCGGCTCCTGCCGGTGACGCCAGAAAGCGAGACAAGTCGACGGGCGGTAACAGTGACGACGGTGACACGCCGTGCGTGTCCGACGGAGTCGATGGCGATTTTTCACACAGCGCATTTGGCCGACAGCTTTTTCCTCCGCTCTCATCCTGCCTTCGCTCCCCTTTGTTACTTGCAAGTGAAAGCAATTTCTGCTCGAAGCTACTGCCAGTTTGTAAAAATTCTTCTCGGTTCCCGAGAGCCAACAACACGGATTTTTACCGCGTTTGGTGTGTTTGACATTTAATGGGCAGGATGAACTTTAACTGCACCGTTTGGGACATTAAACACATCGCCTAATTGGAAATGCTCTTTGTCCTCGGCCCTCGTACGCATTCCATCGCTCGCACTCAATTATTTACACTGTGCCATTGCGATGTAAGAAAAGCAGGACCTTAGAACACCGTTATGAGAAGGAAGAGAGAAAATTTCTGTAGTAGCACTTTCATGATGTTCACTTCCAAAAGTCTAAAGTCTGACAATATCCAGAGAACCTGGGCAATAGCTGTATGGGCAGGACCGGACAGGAGAGCGAAAGCAAAAAACACAAAAGGCCACCCACTCAGATCGATACGGACATCCTGGGTAGGATAAAAGATAAAATTTTAATATACATTAATTATAGTATCGGTCAAAAAATGTGAGTCCGCATTCTTAATATGGGCTGTAAATATATACGTATATATTTTCTTTTGTCTTTCTATTTTTTTTACCCTAACCCTAATTGTAACTGTAACCCCACCAGTAATGTTTAGACCAGTAGGTAGAGTAGTGGTTAGAACCATCACCTTGTAAGGGACCCAGGTTCGAATCCCCGCTCTTGCTGCAGGAGCCTTGATCAAGATTTTTACCCTGAACGGATACGGCAAAATTGCCCAGCTTTACAGACGGCTAAATTTTGTATTTATTTTAATGAACCAACACAATATTGTGAGTTGCTTTGGAGACAAGCATCAGAAAAATAAACAAATAATAATAACCCTTTAAATACCAGGAGGGCAGGGCTACAGTTTTTTCCACCCTCCAATTTTGTCTCCTCTCCTCATAGAAAAGTGAGCAAAGAATTGGCACATGGAGTTCGGAGAAAGCTATCTTTCCATTGTTCCATAAGTCATAAGGAAGCTCTTATTTCGGAAGGTTCACTTTTTAAGAGAAAGGATCTATAGGACTCCGATCCTTGCAGTCAAGAAAAAGATTTTTCTTTAGATAATGACTTCGCCGTCTGGTGTCATGGGAATGTCTCTTATGACAATATAACTTTTCACAGAGTAATTGGGTTTCAGTTATTGAGCAGAGGTATATTCATATATATATATATAAATTATGTATATTTTCTATATATATATAATCGCATGGTATATATAATGGAGTATATGTATTTATATAGTATATTAAGAAGATACAGATTTATTAAATGTATACAAAGTAATTGTTAGACATTAATACACCATCATTGCACCAAATGTAAAAGTTAAAATAATATTAATTTTGAGAGGTTTCCATCCTCTTTCTTAATACTCCCGGCATGTTTCAGTCTTGTTTGAAGAGCTGCTTTTCTAAGTTGTCTGGTTGCAGTGCCTCATATATTGAAATATATCTCTGCTCAAATTCCATTAAGAAGAAGGTTGTTTTTAACCACACAATTCGGAGTGCATTTACCAGTGTATTTTCCTAGTGGACGGACAAAATTTTGTAAACCCCTTTCAATGTGTGTGCGTGTATCGATTCACAAGCGAGTCATAAATGTCAAATGAGCCTCGGTTTTCGGTCTTGTTTAGAGTTTGACTCGGTGACTGAAGCCCCCTTTGATGATCTGGAGAGATCAACACGGCTCTCTGCTTTAAAATTTAGCAGTACGGCAACCGAGAAGCGATCAATATGTGTTTCTCTCATAATTGACTTCACATCACATCAGTGCAGCGTTAGGCTCTCGGCCAAAGAAAAACGACACGGACCCCCAAAACCAAAAATGTACATTAAATGGAATTTGAAACACTAATTTAAAACATTGGAAACAGAATTCTTTTATTCCACTTAGGAAATCACATCTTTTTCCTTTTTTGTTCTTCCGTTTTCTTTGAGTTTTATGTATGAAAAGTAAAGCCTGTCCCAAATAAAAAAGTTGTTTCGTAGTAAATAGTTGCACATAATATATAAGCTCCAGAGTGAATAAGCATTAGCTGATGCGGCTGCTACCCTCAGTCTATAAAACAAAATTAATTAGCAAACGTTATCCGATGTAAACATACAAGAGCCGAATTCTAAAAGCGTTATTAAGGTAATATATGAGTAAATTCAGAGCATTTTGACTTATACTAGAATCAATATATCATTCATTAAATCCCAATTTAAATACATTTAAATGAAGTAGTAATCAGTAACATGTTGGTAATATTTAAATTATATTCACTGCTACAACTATGTAAAACAATCAGCTTTACTGTAGTTTTATGAGTCATTTTCATATGCTGTGTTTGCAAATAGGTTTCTTTATACAGACCTGTAGCAAATACATAACAAAATGATTAATATTCTGTCTGATAGAGAGGAAAAGGAGGAAAAAAAACTCCAAACAGCCGCCTTGTTCTCACAGCAGCTGAGCTTCCTTACAGCTACGTGGGGAAATACCAAGGCTGGGGTTTCATTCTTCATTCCCACACATCATTTGTATTTTGATATATATATATTTTTCTTTAAAAAAAAAAAAAAATAAAAAAGAGGGGATGTGTGAAAGTAACCTTTGGATGCTGGGAGGCGAATGCATTTCACGCCTGCTGGGTTGCTGTGGCACGAACGCAATCCTTCATCAGCGCTAACATCACGGGCGAGGGCCGCGTAAGCGCCGCGCATCCCCGGCTTGATGTACGATTCCGAGCGGACCGTTCCGGAATTCTGACAGCGCCGTATCAGCTTGCGAGAATGAGCCGTTTTTCGAGCGAGAGGGAGAAAAATCGAGATCGAGAAAAAGAAAAATCGAGAGCGGCGGAGAGAAAAATCGCGAGCGCGGAAGAGAGAAAACAAGATCGAGAGAGAGAGAGAGAGAGAGCGGGGGAGGAGGTGGTGACGACGGCCTTATGTTTATGGAGGAATGTGTCTGAGGGGTTCAATGTTTCCCACAATGTAGTCTAATTATCTCGGACCATCTCATGGCGCTGCGGGCGAAGGAGTGACGGATACAAGCTAATAGGTGTCTGGGAAGCTCGCAGTAAGTCATACGTTATCCGCACTTCTCTATTCACTTTAAATTGCTCCGAGGCTTAAAGGGCTTACTCAGTTTTCTCACCTGGGATTTGGCCAGAGCCCGGTCTATTTATTGTACATTTTCGACTCAAACTTTCACAAGAACCTGCCTAATTAACGCCCCCCCCCTCAACCACCCTCCTCCTTATTCATTACTTTTTATATCCATTTTCTTTTGTGGTGGAAATAAAACCCAGACTCCTGCAGAATTAGCCATTTTATATTCGCTCGCCCCTTTCTGGTGGCAGGTTCTCTCCGGCGTGGAGCCCACCAAGGTGAAGCGGGAGAATGAGAACTTTACTTTAGGCTTGTCATTCGCGGTTAGTTGGTCGGCCGCCGTTTCGACTTAATAAAAACCCAGGGGGAAACCCTAACGAACTCCCATTATGGCAGGTAAAAAGGGTTTGTCCACTGCTCTCAGCAATGTGCTCCTTCCCTCGTCGCGCTCCTCATTCCTGCGGCACCTACGCGACGGCTCCAAAATAAATTCTGCATTTCGCACCATCCATCGTGCCCTCGCGGCCTGCTACCGCAGCCTCGCCGCGCCACGCCGCTCCGGGTTCATTATAGAACGGCCGAAAAATGTACGGCTCCGGATCCGACAAGGTCACGGACCAGCCCGCGCGGAAATATGTTGATAAGTCTTACAAACACGGGCGCCGAGCATCACGGCTCTGAAACAAATCCAAGGCCGTTCCGGAGCACCCGTAAATAAAATGTGCGGCGCTTATTAATCGGCGCTTCCCGGGACGGGCGCAGAGAGGAAGTTGATTACGAGCGAAACACCGGGACTTTAATTGAAGCTGACAGAGGGGTCAAATTTAAATCATTTCCAGAATTACTCTGAATTACGCCGCTTGATATAAATATCGTATTTTTTACGTTTGCTCCGGGGATTAGACATCTTCTGCGCATACAGGGGACCGCGTTAAAAAAGCTGGCTGTGCATGCAGAGCGTGCGGGAGAGTGTGTGAGAGACAGTGTGTGTCTGCTTTCCGTGACCTTGCGAGGGCGTTTCTTGGGGAATATCTTCTGAGTGCGGTAAACACTTAAAAATCGGTTTTGGGAGGGGAGGGGAGGGGGTCCTTTGAGGTAAAATGCGTTATCCAGGTGCGAAAAGTATAAGTAAATGAAAGCAGGAAAAAGTTTTGTTTGTTCGCGCAGGTTTAGGAATTATTTATCGCGCCATTTGCACTGAACTTGTGTAAACGTGTGTGTGCTTCTCTTTGCATTTACATATTTCGCAGACACCTTTCTGCAAAGCGACTTCCGATGAACTCTATGTAGTGTTATGAGCCCACACACCTTATTCACCGTGGTGATTTACACTGCAGGATACACTACTTACACTGGGTCACTCATCCATACATCAGTGGAACACACTCGCTCTCTCTATCATTCACGCACTATGGGTGAACCTGAACAGCATGTCTTTGGAGTGTGGGAGGAAACCAGAGCACCGGGAGGAAACCCACGCAGACATGGGAAGAGCATGCAAACTCCACACAGACTGATCGAACCCGTGTCGTCTTGTAACACAGAGGTGCCATGAGACAGCAGCGCTGCTCGCTGCGCTTCTCTAGGAATCTTGATCCCAGTGATGGTGTGGCCTCCTAGTGACCTAAGTCTGCTGCCGGAGCGCTGGGCCGCGGCGTCGGAAGAGGGCGAGAGAGCATCCGCTACGCCACGGCCGCCTGCCAGCCCTCATAAAGTCACTAATTGCTCAGCGGTCCGCTGGAGACCCCCGGCAGGCGGTTGGCGCTCCAGCTCGGCCCAGTTGCGGTACCGCACCTGCTGGACCTCGTGAGGAGCTCATCTGAAACAGGAGGTTTTGAGGAAGAACATCACTCGTACGTTCAGGGTTTTGGGAGGAATGATATTCAGAAGGTGTCTGACTTCACCATGGCAACACTTGGGGCAGGTGGGGTAGGCCTTATAGAGGTCGTCTTCCGATGTATCGACGCAGATTAAAATCCCGTCTCCTGGTTTAGTACGCATGATCATTTCCGTTTGCCGAAAATACAGTTTGTAGTGTAGTGGTGAAAGCCGCTGCTTTCGGAATTCAAGGTCACAGGTTCAAAACCCACTACCGGCTGTAGTACCCTTGAGCAAGGTGAATTACTGCAGTAAAATTACCAAGATGGCTAAATAATTGTCAGCAGATCAATAGTGTGTGTCAGCTGGTAGTGTAGCGCTTTGCGGTATTACCTCTGGATTGTAAGGTTGCTGGTTTGGTCCCCACCTCCAGTTGTAGTACCCTTGAGCAGTGTACTTACCCTAAATTGCTCCAGTAAAATTACCCAGCTGTATAAATGGGTAAATAATTGTAAGCTGGTGATAAGTCTAACATTGTAAGTTGCTTTGGCAAAAAGTGTCAGGTAAATAAATGAACATACATGTTGGTATGGTAAAAAGTACCCTGGTCTCTAAATGGCTTGAGCAGCTTAGCGTAGAAACCTCACACTGCAAGGAACTGTGGGGAGAAAAAACACTGAATAAATGAATAAATAAGAACACCACTCAATGTCTGCTCTTACTGTCCACATGCAGCGTGTGATGTGGCAACAGAACGAGATGCGTGTGAGTGCAGCGCAACACGGTACACTCCTCACTCCTCTTGAATGATGTAACCCGCAGTGCTGTTCAGCGCAGCTCTTCACACCACACTTTAAAAGATTAACAGCACAAGCTTTTAAACATGGTGTTGTGTGCCCTTGACGTGGCGTCCCGTCCACCCGGCGGCTTTTCCACCCGGCAGTGTAAAGAGCGTCAGGCTCCATGTATTATACACAGCGCTGGTTGGCAGGCCCCCCCCACCCCCACCCCAACGTCCCACTGGACCCAACACTATTCCAGCAACCAAAAGAGATTGCAAAAAATGTTAAAGTTTTATTGGTCCCCGACTCTGTGTTTATGATGCTCTCTGGCCAAATGGAAAGCCAGACCCCGGCACTCGTCTCGGCACCTATTGTTAATACGCGCCCTTGACCCTCGCCGTGATGAAACCGCCCGTTGGGCCGGGTGCCGTCGACACATCGCCGCGGCCGTGGAAACGCAAGGATCGGGGAGCCCTGTCCCTGCCCAGCTCCGCAGGGGGGCTGTTTCGATCTCGGTGAAGGAAAGGCGACGAGCGAAACGGGGCGTCTAGAGCCGGGTGGTGGCGGTATTGGCAGGGCCCTGGATGGGAAACGGTTACGGACGTCCAGGCTGCGTCGTTTACTGCCGCTCCTAGAGGGCCTGTCGATAAACGTCCCGCGTGTATTCCGCTCCACCGCTTCCCTTCCTCTTTCAATAAATACAGATGCAAGAACTGGGTCTTCACTTGTCTCCCGCACGTTCAATTCCCCCCCGCCGGGTTACGGCATGCAAACCGCCATTAATCTTTTAAAGGAGCCTTAAGGGGCATCGCTGCGCCGTGTCGCCAGGGGGCGGGTGACCGGATCCTCCTCTGGCCACGGGTTAAACCCGCCCGCCTCGGCAGCGCCTTCGCAGGCCTCATTAATTGCTTTTTATCGCAATTAAACACGGAGGGAAGACAAACGGCGGGCGCTGCGGCGGAGGAGGTGCCGCCGCATTAAGGGGGATTTGATCCCGAGAAAACAAACGACGCCGTATAAATGGATTTCATGGATTTTAATCTAGATCCCTTTCTTAGCAAATTCAAACACCTTCGTGCATCTGTTCGGGAGACGAGTGTGAACGGGGTTATTTGTTGCAGGTGCTCAAGTGCCTCTAGAGTTAATGAACTGCGCTGCGGCCGGGGACTCGAGCCGAAGGTTCGATGCTGCCGACGTCCTCTTAGCGGTAATCGGCCAGGGCCGGGGGAAGGAGGCCTCCGTGTATCGCCGCACCTCTGTGGGAGGGGCCGTGCGGGCACGACGATGAGCGAGCCAAAGAGAGTGGGCGTGGGAGGTGCTTCCCTATGCCCACCCGTCCCCCGCCGGGCTCTGCGTTCGGCCTCTGATTCCGGAAATGAGCACGTAGACTGGCGCCGACACTTTCTCCAAGGCCGCTGCTGGAACGAGGGGGCATATTTACCCACCGATGCCGTCTTGGCAGGTGCTGAAACGCTCTCGCTGGAAGCTGCTGGGAGCAGAACCAGAATTTTTAGCCCTTCGCTCGGAGCACCACGATCGGTACAGAGAGTACTCTCTTTATCCCATTTGTTCCCGGCTAAATCCCGCCCTGTAAAAATAACACTCTCCGTCATGTGGTAAATTAGCCGGAGAGCTGAGGGCGACACAGGAGGGCCGCTGTAACGCCGGCCGGGCGCGAACGCGTTTCCTGCGCTCGGTGTTCCGCTCGGTTCGACCTGCACCGGCGAGGAAACATCTCCGCCTGCTTGTTAGCGTTGCGATGAAAACGAAAGCTGTCTAGATAAGAGCAGCCGTCCCTCAGTCCACAGTGTTCGTTAACGCTCACGTTTCCGGCACTCTCATTACCCACTGGTGTGATAATAAGTCGGTAATTCATGGGCAGAATTTGTACCTTTCAATGGCAACAATGTGATTTTACCACACTGGTTAACAGCAAGTCTTGGTGCTCCTGTGCTTGACTTGATGACATTTTTTTTCATTTCGAGGTGTTTCATTCCTGATGTACATTTATTTATTTAGCAGACACTTTTCTCCAAAGCAGTTTCCAATGAATTCTATGTAGTGTTATCAGCCCACACACCCTATTCACCACGGTAACTTACACTGCTAGATACATTACTTACAACAGGTCACTCATCCATAGATCAGTGGAACACACACACACACACTCTCTCTGTCATGGGTGAACCTGAACAGTATGCCTTTGGACTGTGGGAGGAAACCAGAGCACCCAGAGGAAACCCACCCAGACACAGGAAGAACATGCAAACTCCACACAGATTGAGCAGGAATCAAACCCATGTCCTCTTGCACCACCCACACATTGTGAGACAGCAGCGCTACTCACTGTGCCACCCCCTAATTCCGCCAGTTACCTGCATTTTAGTGTAAAATACCTTTCAGGTACAGTGAATGTCGACATCTCTAACATAACACTGAAAGGTGCTCAATGAACAAGTCAGTAAAAAAGAAATAAAGGAAGGAAGGGAAACAACAACAACAACAACAACAATAATAATAATAATAATAATAATAATAATAATAATAATAACCTCCCTGTGTAATTCCCTTGATCACGACATTTACTCTGAACTGGTACAATAAAAATGACCCATCTTATATAATTCAAAGTATTTTACTGTACCAGCTTCAGCCAGAAAGAATCCGCAATGATTTGTTTTTTGACCAGACAGTTATTATTGCAGATGCTTTTTAACTAACTATCGCGCAACCCGAATTTCTTAAGCTCCCCGAAACAAAAGGATCGAGCTACTCAAGAACGATAATTTCAACGATCGCTCCGTTAAATACTCGTGTTCCTTCAACGGCGTTGCGGGCGCAGCTCCGTGCGACGCGAGAAAAGCCCTACAAACGTAAACCAGGACGGTCTCCTGTCAGCCTCCAAACAGCTGTGGCAGTTGTGCTCTGCTTTCATGTTTCTTCTCTCGAAAAGATCTTTCTGTTTTTCAGAATCAATTACGGCCTACATGTCTTCCAGGCACTTCTGAGGCCCTTCAGACTGTCCGCCCCTCCCCGATCCTCAAAGCGGCGCTTCTGCGGGCCCGCGATGCGCCGCCGACTCTCCATGGCGCATTAACCGCTCGAGACCAAAGACGGCGTATTTACAGAGGCGGCAGAGGGTAACGCCACGCTTACACATGGAAATACCGCGCATCATTCCGCCACATAACTTTCCGGATCTGAGTCGTTGACGTCTGTCATATCAACGCGTCGCACCGGATTTGCATTGCGACTCGGTGACTGAATGCAATGTAGTTCAAAATTGGGTCCCATGTTACAATTATTCATTTAGCAGATGCTTTTCTCCAACGAGATGAACAACCCAGAGTACCAACATCATTACGCACTCGTATATAAGTGTCATTATAGATTTGTCATATTTACTGTGCAGTATGTTTTTATCAAAATCCTAAATTCCCACATTCTTCAGATACAAGGCCTACGCAACAGCATATAAATGTCACATCCTGCAATTAAGTAACACAATGTAGTGGAAAATTTAATCGGAAATTGCCGTAGGTTTGATCCCCGGTTGTGCTGTGTGGAGTCAGGGTTCGGGTTCTAGGGTTAGGGGTTGGGGTGAGGATTAGGGTTAGGATTAGGATCCGGATTAGGATTAGGGATTGGGGTTCGGGTTATGGATTAGCATTAGGATTAGAGATTAGGATAAGGGATTGGGATTGGCGTTAGGGTTATGAATTAGTTTTGAGGGTTAGGATTTTGGGTGAACTAGAGAATCTAAATTTAGCCCTCTATGCATGCGTGTGTGCGTGAGTTCGAGTGTGTGATTTCCCTGGGATGGACTGGCATCCCGTCTAGACGGTACTCTGCCTCACACCCCGTGACTCTAGGATAGGCTCCGGAGCACTGGGACCCTGGACCGGACACACAGTTATCGACAGCATCTCTTTCTGTGCTTTACGACCGCAAGTTAACCAAAAACTGGAACGGCAGGATTACATCACCGTAATTTAGAATTTGCTTCATATCACAATACCTTCTCCCTCGATTACGACCTGCAAGATTGCGAGCAGAATAATCTGTAAGTTAGCGAGCGATTGCGCTCTCCTTAAAAGTGGTGGAGTGCAGCGCGAACGCTGGAAAAGTACAAATCTCAGCTCCTGCGCGCGGATATCAACCATTTCAAGCCACTTTAGGTCCATATAAATTATTCAGGGAAACACTAAGTGTTCCCATTTCCAAACACTCGCTGGGCTTTGAGTGGATCTCTTGGACAGTTTTCCGCTCTCATTACTCCTACGGAGGGTCACTTATTTTATTGGGCTTTCATCAGGGTCCAGCTATGGTCACACCATATTAACTTTCTAACCACCATAATAATGAACAGAATCTGCTGTCAGGATTATTCCACATCTTGTGCGCTTTTTTAGTCTCCGCGTATCTCTTCGGCATGACCTGAAAGATTTAAGCAGTAAAATATTTATATATTGCTTTTGTTAAAGGAGATACCTGACACGACCTGATATGTCCCCCAGAGAGGCTGGAGGAGAGGACAGACAATACAGTCAACAGGACTAGGACACAACGTGATCACAGTTGGTTAACGACGGGTCTCGACCGGCCTCGAGGGTGTCGAACCAAGCCGACGGTCGGGGAAAGGGTCCGGATTTCTTTCGGCATGCTGAAGCTCAAGGTGGAGCCATGGAGGGTTTAAGAAAGAAGTTTTCTTTCTGCCATGTGCTTTCACAGCGGGCCAGAAGGTGGCGCAGTGGTTAGAGCCGTCACCTTGAATTCCAAGGACCCGAGTTAGAACACCTCCTCATACCGTAGTATGCTTGCACTGATACAGTAAAAATTCCCCAGCTGTATAAATGTGTTAAAAATTATCTCTAACAGTAATAATAAGAAAGCTGACCCTTGCACCCGACGGATGCTTTTCCGAACAATTGCCCTTGTGAAAATGGTCTTTTACGTTCTTTATTTGAAGTGCATGACCCCCCCCCCCCCCCCCCCTTGAACCGACCGACTTTCAAAACCTTCCTATAAATAGAGATGCAGGAACGCGCGCTCCCCGAAAAGCACTCGCTTACTTTCCTCGATCGCTTCTCACCGACTCGTTAAAATGTCTCTTCGAACAAAGACATCTGTCCACCACGCAGCGACGGTGACGTCCCCATCTGGGATGTCCCAGCCGTCCTCACCTCCCCCTGAAATTGCAGGATCAAAAAGTACGCGGGTAGGATGACGGCAGACTCTTCGCACCCGAGCCGTAACATCTGGGAAGCGATACGGGGCCATCGGAACCGAGACGACAAGACGCAAAAATATGTTTTTCCCTCAAGCGGAGTCTCTTATCAACCTCCGAGGTGCACATACAGTATAATCCATGTCACTCTTGAATAAACATACACGGTCTGTTGGTCGGCATCCAGCTCCCAAACAGAATACAGTAAACATTTTGCGCTGGTAACATAGTATATATCTTAAAGTTAAATATTTATTCAAGTGTCACCGAATACACCTGTTATGCATATGTAGCACCGCTTCTATTCCCACTTCCATTGTCATACAGCTGATATCTGTTCATACCATTCCTGTACATAATTGTGCTACTTCTCTCATTTTTACTGTCCTTTCTTCAAGCTCTGCTACTATATACATGCTCACTTACTTGAAGGATGTGTGATGTTTGTAACAGCTGCCGTTCTGTTGTGTTAAATGTGACCGAAGGAGCGTCCATTGGGTCAAACAAACATACTTCCCTGGATCCCTCCAGGGATCCAGGGAAGTATGTTTGTTTGACCCAATGGAACAACAACAGCATCAGCTGTTGTTTAGACATCGCCGATCACGACACGCTCTCCATTCATGCCCTCTCCTTGTTTTACTTCTCCGCAGGTGTCTTTCCCATCTAACGGGATTGTCTTCCCATCTCCTTAGAGGTCATCCAGGTGGTCATTTTCATTCTCTTGGGTGTCACTCGGTTAAGAGCGTGGTCCGTCGGTTGATCGCTGTCCACACTATGTGTCCTGCCCATCTCATCTTATTCCGCCTGTATTCTGCCACAACGTCCTTTACTCCGCTGCTTTCCCTCAGCGCTTCGTTGGTTACGTGGTCTAGGCGCGTCGTGCCGACCGTTCATCGTTCCATCGCCCTTTCGGCAACCGACAACCTTAGCTCTTCTTTTTTTGTTAATGCCTATTTTTTTAATTAAGAAACTTCCTACAAAGCTCAGTAACCATCCATCATCAACAAGCACTTGTCCCGAGGATGATCACCTTGTGTCTTGTTGCTATACTCACTCTTGCCGTGGTGTAAGATCTGAGAGTTAAACTGCTACATGTGACAAAACCTCACATTTTCAGTATGGTTGTCCCTCGCCCAGTTTTATTGCCTCTATACAGCTCTTTCTGCTTCAGTTAATCGGTGAGCCATACAGGGACCTCAAGGTCTTCATTTGGAAAGCGGTTTATTAATATTTTACTTTTTCTTCAATGACATACAACACCTTTACTGTAATACTGTAACTTTTGTAAAAGGAATGCTTGGAAATGTAAACTGTGCTCTTTCCCATTGACACTAATGCAGAAGATGTTGAATAACCACCTAAAAGAAATATTTTTGTGAACATCTAAGTGCCTAAGACTTCTGCAGAGTACTGTACATAATTACATACGTGTAAATATACTTGGCCAATGAAGTCTATCAGCTGCTAAAGCTTGGAGATCCAACCTTCGCCAACAGAGGGGCGCAAAAAACTACTTTACATGAACAGCACAAGACACCACTGTCATGCATCTGGAGTGGAGGGAGCATTCATCACCCACACATTTGACTGAAACCACTTGTCCCAAGCAGGGCCGTGGTGAACCAGAGCCCAACCCAGCAACACAGGGCTCAAAGCTGGAAGGAGAGGGGACACACCCAGGACGGGACGCCGGTCGGCCACAAGGCACCCCAAGCAGGACTTGAACCCCACACTCACCATCGTGCTCCCAGGAGCATTCATATGTCTCCCAAATAGGAATTAGTGCAGGTCAAAGATCAGCATGAAAAACAAAGGAGATCAAATGACTGGACTCTGGAGCAAAGCTCCAACCACAGCACTGGATATACCAGTAGATGTCAGACCTGTGGACATAGAGAATAAATTTCCCATCCTGATATTTTAACATAATGGCAGATGGAATGTTTGACATCAAAATCTGTTGACTTTACTTTGCGTATTTGTTCTGCACGAGTCAAACCCCAGGTGGAAATACAGCAGACGATCAATATTCTTTGCCCGTTATTCAGGACTTGACTCAAAATTCCGCTCGCAACCTCTACCCTTCGAGATGTGCGGGTCACAGGGTAGGGTGTCAGGAAATCTCCAAATGATGTTCTCTCACTGTGCTCCGCTCCCAAGAATAAATATTTATTGTTTAAAGGGGAGCAGAAAAAAGACTTGCCTTAAGCGGCTTAATATAATGAATATGTGAAAGCTTTTGTTGCTGTGATTTTGTAACACTTCATTAATAATAGAGAAGGACCAAAATATGTTCCATGGCCAGGCCATGGCTGTAGAACTTACACACCAGGTGCCTGCACAGCAGGTCAGGGTTCACCTGCAGCAGGGGAGCTAAATCCAGACACAGCGAAGCCCACGACACCTCCTGAGGATCCTGGCGGGGGCAGCTGGGCTCCGATGTTCTCTCTGCCTGCGTGTTCACCCAGCCACTCAGCACCTTCAGAAGGAACTGGGAGAATGGAAGGAAAGGAGGAGAGATGGATGGGTACGCAGAGACTGGGTGGAACAGGGACCACGGTGACATTCAACAAGGGGGGGAACACACACAAATATTCAGGAATTGCACCCGAGTGTGGTGCTCACCTCCTGCCTCAGGGAAACTGGGTTTTAGTAAGACATCAGCACCCCAAAGTACAATTGTAATGTCCGCAGGTCATGGTGATGAGGACTTCATTACATACATTTGTTTAGCAGACACATTTCTCCAAAGCAGCTTCCAGTGAACTCTATGTAGTGCTATCAGCCCACACACCTTATTCACCATGGTGACTTATACTGGATCACTCATCTATACATCAGTAGAACACACTCTCTGTCTCTCACACACTATGGGTGAACCTGTCTGTGGGAGGAAACCAGAGCACCCAGAGGAAACCCACACAGACAGAGGGAGAACATACAAACTCCACACAGACTGAGCAGGGGTTGAACCCACATCTTCTCACACCAGCCAGGCGCTGTGAGACAGCAGCATTACTCGCTGCGCCACCATGCTACCCACTTGGTGCTTTCACCCTTTGGACATTCTGTCTCACTGGTGGTGCTATTCTCTCTCTCTCTCTCACACACACACACACGTACAAGTATAACCACACATATACACACACCTGTAATTTCTGCTTCTCCAGTCCCCCCCCGACATTTGGTCAACATCCAAAGACTGCATTCACACTCAATCCATGGATGCAGCCGTTCATCAGTCAACCAGCCAATGCCTTTCAGTTCTTCACCCGTTGGAGGAAAGAGTCCTGACTGCTCTCTCTGATAGCCAGCAGCGCTCTGTCTCTCATTAAATATTAATAAATCCCCAATTCTGCAACCAACTGGTGCACTAACAGCTGTGCCCTAATTAAGACCGCACACTACAAATCACGCTCAAAAAGACCGTGAGCTTCTTCTGTCAACCCGACTTTTCGGTTTGTTTAATTTGCCAAAGGTGCATGTTCGGAATATTTCATAGTTTCATTTTCTGGCTTTTAATGAGTTTTCTAAGTTTAAACAGCATTGATTGTTGGGTGCCGTTAAGTACTGCTTTCATTTTCATTTCAGCTCCAGTTTAAATGTGCTATTTGTCCTGGTGATGGGAATACAGGTAAGAGTAAGACAAAAAGGAGCCTCTTATGTGTTTCCTGTGTCCTGCAGGTCCCGTGCAAACTATCGTCAACATTTATTTCCGTTTGTTTCTAAATTTCCCAAGCTGTCAGCTCCGTAATCTCCCACGCTGAAATCGCAGAAGCTCAGATCAGCGGGAGATGCATCCGCTAAGATTTAGACATACACTCCAATTTGGTTCTGAAGGCAATTAAAGTGCTTTCTAATGGCAAAACAAATGATAACGGAAGGTTAATAGGGAGGGAATTAAAAGCGAGATTGCTCTGATTAGTCGATCATATGGCAGCTATGGAGCAGCGTGGGGGAATGAGGGGAGGGTGATGGGGGCAATCGGATGGCGTGCAGGAGTGGCGATGGGCCCTGTAGCTCGGCCGGGATCAAAGCCAGCACGTAGGAGGCCGCACGGGGAGAGCCATCCTGAGCCTTTTGAAGATCATAGGACGGTCAGGTCCGGGAAAACTGGCCGGCGCCAGCTACGGGGCACCAGGGGAGCCGAATTGGAGGTGTACGTATTCGAACGGGAGAGACGGGGGAACGCGGCCCAGAGTACGTGCCAAGTTACTCATCCTGTCGCTGGGACTTGGGGATCCTTAGGAACATAACAAAGCCTGTCTTTTAATTAAGAGCTGTTGGGTTTCACTAAATCTGTATGATATTGCAAGGGAAAACAAGGCAAGGGAGATAAAAACAAGCCTGTCGGCCTCATCAGTCGCTAGAATAAATTTAACGTTTGCCTATCGATCGCATCTGTGTTTTTGAATCTTGGGGGGAATTGTTGTGTTCTCTTGTGTATGTTTGACCTTGATTGTGCCGTTTGAAATACTAGTGTGCGGTCACTCTGTTATTGTAGTGCTGCTGATGTTTTCTGGTGGCATGAACTATTTTCAAATGCACACGGGTTACCATCTCAGCCATGGCTCTGCATCAAGGTCAGCATTTCACAGAGCTCAACACATAAAGATGACAAGAGTCTACCACAGCACACACCTCTGGACGTTTAATGTAACCCACATATTCAGAAACCCAGAGACTGCAGCGTGCATTAAGGAGAGTAATTTCTGTGTCAGACACCACGTCGGTGCCCTTGGCCAGCAGGTGGAGTAGTAGTTAGCGCCGTTGCCTCGGAATCGAAGGAGCCGAGTTCAAATCGAGCTGTAGTACTCTTGATCAAGGTACTTACCCTCAATTCCCCCTGTAAAAATGTTCCAGGTTTAAAAAAAGGCAGAATAATTGCGGTTTACACGATTAACCCAGAATTATAATTTCCACGGATAAAGGCGTCAGGTAACTGTAAAATGAAATGCCACTTGAGTCTCCACTGCATGGCCACATTCTACCTCCAGCTGGAACGCACTAGGGAGTCGGTAGAGGAGGCAAAGACTGGATCATACTTTGTTCCCTTTAAAATGTACAAACTCACAGATAGAAGGGGGTTTACCTCTCACGCACTTGCCGTAGGGATAAAAAAGAAAACTCTCCAATCCTGTTACCCATTTCGGTCCCTCCAGCAACTCCTCATGTTATCCACCATCTCCCCGCTTCACTTTCTTGCTTCCCCTCTCTCTATCTGCATTTCAATCCAAGATAACTTATTTATTTTGGAGCTATGAAAAGGCAGTAGAAATATGGAGCTGAGTGACAGTCCAAGAAAAGCTCATTTCAAGCGCGGAAAGAATGAAAGAAACATGCAAGAAGGAAGAAAAGCAATCTGTTCATTATACACCCGCGCAAAATGTGATGGGTCTATTCCTCCTTATCTGCGAAATCAAAATGCAATCTGCCAATGGTTGGTTTGCACAATGAGTCGAGCATGTATATGTTTTTTTGTATAACCTCGGCAAATTTAATTATCGTCGCCGGGACAAAAAAATAAGCGCATTCACCGGGGAGAATTTGTTTGCAAGAATGGGACTTTTTTTTAAACAGAGCTCTCAATTAACTTTCGACAATGAAAGGCAAAAAGAAAGTGGTGTGATCACTGGAAAAGTAGAACCATGGAATAAAAAAATGGCTGAATGGTCAGAGTCAGGGGAATTATTATGTCCTAGACTGATTCAGGGAGTCCTGTACAATGGATTATCTTTAGCGGAAATATATCCGAGACAGTTATGGCCCTGAGAAATTAAATGTAAATAGCAGTAGGTGTGTGCAACCCATTCAGTGAAACGAGGCACATTAATTTATTATATATGCCAGTACAGTGAATCATGACCCTAGTAAAAAAAAAAATTTACTCTTGATATCCAGCCCTTGGAAGACTGTATTTAAACAAATGGTAGAACTACGGTGTAGTGGTTAATATGGCACCTAATCCACAGATTTCCACAAGACTTAGGTACCCAGCGCTGAGGAAGGTCAAGTCTATAAGTCAGGAGATCATCCGCAAAGTCACACACATTTCACCGCGACCTTGAAAGCCGTTATTCAGCCGTGCTACAAAGTCCCAAAGGACAGCGGCAAAGCACCCCGAGCACAATCGGGTGCATCATCTGCCCTTGTGCTAAATTTGATCCCGTTATTTGCCCTGTTCGGACAAATATTTAATCGCACGGTGACTAACGGGTTAATTCACATTGCAAAATTCCCAGATGTAGCGCTGAGCTACTTATCATGCAAAGCCGTGTTAATGAAGTCCAGGCTGGGACTGGGATAAAAGGCCACCGAGGAACCGAAAGCCACTTCACCCGCTTTGCATGCTTTGCAGTGCATGTGCTCCACAATGGCTCAGTACCTTAATGTACGCGTTACACAGTCAAGATGCACCACAACGACCCGGTACCGGAACGCACGCGTTCCGAAAATCAGCATGTTTCCCAGTGTACATTTTGCATAATCAGCAAAATCCACAAAGCACACGCTCTACTATGGCCTGGTTCAACTACCAACAAACTCTACAATCAACATGTTTTGCAATTACGTATTCCACAATCAGCATGTACCGCAGTCTACAACGTACGGTCTTCCCAACGTACATGTTCCGTAATCAACGTTGCACAACATACATGAGCCAAAATGAAAGGGCTCCAAGGTAGTTTAATCTTACAGTCAGTATGTTCCACAATTAGCATCAATAAATGAATAAATGAGTGAAAACATTAGCAATGAATGGTAAAACATGTGCAACACTGACCTGCAACATTGTCCCCAAAACATATAATGTATATTCAATGTCTTCCATAACATGCAAGATGCACAAGGTTCATGCTCCGCAATGGCCTGATCCCACAAAGCAGTTCCACTACGGCTCAACCTGTGTGCCTTACCGGCGAGAACGTAGCGGTGGGGTCCGGCAGAGCACTTCCGCCCTCACAGGCCAGCGTACCCTCGTCCTCCGTCTTCATTCGGTCATCCGCTGTCGTTATGTCATGACATCATCACTGTCAACGATCACCATCACCTGTGGTCATCATCCACTGTCTACCACTGTCATCATCTAATGTCTAATGTCATCCACCACCAGTTTGCGGCCAAATGTCACCCTCACCCAACCCCCGAAATGTACCTACAGCCACAGCCCACCAAAAGGTTAGGGGTTAAAGATCACACATTCCACACAACCTTCTTCTCCCACAAACCTGCTCATGACAAGGTGCCAAAGCAGCGGAAAGGTGAAGAGCGTGCGGACTGTTCGTTTCACACCCACACACTGCTCTCCTTTCCATTTATTATTGTCCCTTCCCAATCCTTGACTCCAAAGGGCCTCTCTCACCTTGTCTTACTCAGCCAGTGTATGCAGAATACCAATTATTGAACTATTTTCAGTTTATTTATCTGATTCATTAGGGGAAGTAATAATGTCAGAAAGGGTGTTGAGGCTTTGAGTGCCAACTCACTTGAAAATGCACAAATGAAAAATCGAGACTGTCACTGGCGAGGAAAAAGATACCTTTTTTCCCCTTTCGCCTTGGGCGAGATTCGTTGAGGGCTGACATTTTGAAGAGGCGTGTGAAAGGTTAGTGTCGGCTCAGAACAGGCCCTGCTTTCCACTCCCTGACAATTAAGGCTGGAGAGCAACTGCTAATAGGAGAGCGGAGGCTCTGCTGTCTGGTCTCCTCCCTCCGTTAAACTTTGCGTTAATTGGGCTCTTTCTGCTCTTCCTCGTTTGCTAATGAACGATCAGAGCACCAGGATTAAGGAGACGGTGCGATGGAAACACCCGGAGAGGACCCTGGAGAAGTGGGGCACATCTCTGAGCCATGGATGATGGTTCTGTGTACAGATGACACATTTAACCACACAACGATGAGCAAATATTGTCAACTGTTGGCGATCTCCTGAAATTAATCACGATGCAGATTTATTATCCCTGTACAAATTGAATCAAGAATTGGATCATGCAAAACTGGAGTAATAGTACTCAGCACCGGGAAGTTGCTGGATAATATTTTTTCCGTTTCAGTTTTTCATGATATCATCTATTGTCCAGGTCGTAAGTTTGATTTGTCCTTCACTCTCCTTACAGCTTTATGGTGTGTTCTCAGCTGGTGTCTTGCCGAAGGACAAAGGACTGCCCAGCTGTCCGTAACCCTGTAAATGCCTCGACAGCTGTGCTGCCTTAGATCACCAAGGACTTGGTAAAGAATGCCTACTGTGTGACCAACAAAGCAGCCCCACAGCATCACACTGCCGCCACCACAAAGGACAGCAGGAACCATGCAGGTATGACTCATGCATTCACCCTTTCTTTGTCTTCAAAATACTCACCGATAGAATTCTCTCTCACAGCGCCTGGGTAGTGTGAGAGGATGTGGGTTCGATCCTTGCTCAGTCTGTGCGGAGTTTGCATGTTCTCCCCGTGTCTGCATGGGTTTTCTCCAGGTGCTCTGGTTTCCTCCCACACTCCAAAGACATGCTGTTCAGGTTCCCCCATAGTGTGTGTGTGTGTGTGTGTGTGTGTGTGTGTGTGTGTGTGTGTGTTCCGCTGATGTATGGATGAGTGACCCAGTGTAAGTAGTGTATGTAGCGTAATCTAGTAGTGTAAGTCACCACGGTGAATAAGGTATGTGGGCTGATAACACTACATAGAGTTCACCGGAAGTCGCTTTGGAGAAAAGTGTCTGATAAATATGTAAATGTGTAAGTCACTTACCATATCACTAAATGAGCAAATGTAAACATGAGGTGTTCTCAAACCTTTGATTGGTATTTTATTAATAGACACACAAGGAAGAATAAGACATGAAGTTCTCAGCAGGCCACTGTTGTTGTGGTACGTATTCTTTTTTTAGTGCTAGATGAACTCCACTAACCTCTTTCAAATCTTTCTGTGAGAAATTTCCATTCCTTCGGGGGACTAATTAGATTAAGGTAAATTAAAAAAGATTAAATCCTCTCTCTCTTTCTTCCTGTCACAAAATGGCTCATGCTAAAACCCTCCTTTGTACCAATTCGAACATATGAAAGTATGAATAAGGGCAGTTGTTGACGAAAAGCTATTAGTGTAGCCGTGCAAGGATTTGTGGCATATTATAGCATATTTGGCTAAAGTTTTCATAATAAGTGCAGTCAAATCAAATGTTGCAAACAAATATTTGTGAACTGGAAAATACAAATGCTTGCAGAAGACAGACAGTCTCTCTCTCTCTCACTCACTCACTCACTCACTCACTCACTCACACACACACACACAGATTGGCTGAAGACGCTTGTCCCAAGCGGGGTTGGGGTGAGCCAGCACCTAACCCAGGCAACACAGGGTGTAGGGCAAATAAAAATGACCAAAACAGTATCGGAAATGTGCACAGAACTATGAGAAGCACATTTAAGACTGAAAAATTGGTTTAAATATTTTTTTTTTAAATTCAATCGAACCAAATATTTATTATAACGCTAAAATATAATGGGGAGGTGCAGTGGTGCAGCCGGTTTGGCCGGGTCCCGCTTTCTGGTGGGGGTGAGGTTCGAGTCCTGCTCGGGGTGCCCTGCAATGGACTGGCGTCCCGTCCTGGGTGTTTCCCCTCCCCTCCAGTCTTGCGCCCTGTGTTGCCGGGTTAGGCTCCAGTCCACCGCGACCCTGCTTGGGAGAAGCGGCCTCAGACAGTGTGTGTGTGTTCAGATATATTATTATTTATATATTTAATTTATTTATCCTTTGGAAAAATGTAAATTAGAAACCGTCACCTCAAAAGTCATACGTACAGGACACTGTCCGTAAAAATGTCTCATTGCACGTTTCTGTGACCACTCATCTATTTCTTTTCATCTTCTGTCCCCAGTTGACTTAAAACTTTGTTTACGGCCAAAAAACCTGTATACGTTTTTTTAAGGGCTAAAATGAAAAACAAATGAGCATTAATTTTGCAAGCTCCCTCACGCTCGATCAGCACTGCCGCACGAAACAATATAAAGTGCTCTGATATACATTATTGATGTGCTTTTCAAGAAACGTTTCGCCATGAGATATGTTTATGCTTTATATAGTGTTTGATAATATATGTAATTAATAATACATTATGTTTTTCTTAGGTCAGACATTAAAGCCAATTATTTGTACTGCTTTGAAAATACACACACACACACACATTTTCAGAACCGCCTGTCCCATACGGGGTCACGGGGAACCGGAGCCTACCCGGCAACACAGGGCGTAAGGCCGGAGGGGGAAGGGGACACACCCAGGACGGGACGCCAGTCCGCCACAAGGCACCCCAAGCAGGACTCAAACCCCAGACCTACTGGAGAGCAGGACTGTGGTCCAACCCACTGCGCCACCGCACCCCCGTGCTTTGAAAATATTTCCCACAAATTCCAGGCATCGTCTGCAGTCACTAAACACTGCATTTTACGTGTCCTTTATATTAGTTAAATACATGTAGTTCTATACATAATTTTTTAATGCGTGTTCAGATAACAGCCCTTCTCCAGCTGAACTTTACTGTCTGACACTATGGCAATTTTTCAACCTGTGTACAAAATACCCTGAACATGCCTGATTTTGACCCACCTCTTCCTCGAAATTGTTCTTAATGCTGCTACTATTACTATTAATTACTGTTAATTTTATTCATAATTAAGCATTACTGCCTTATCAATTCCTTTTTTGGCCCTTTGGAACGATAAATGCTTATCTGGCAATTGCAGCTCTTTTTCTCCGCACCCTGGATACACATTGTGTGTGTGTGTGTGTGTGTGTGTAACGGGACTGTGTCATTAAGGACTAATTGGACCAGTAGGATCAGAGGGATGGACCGTGCTGAAAGGCAGCGTTCAGGAGCTCCATTGTGTGTCCAGCCCGAGTCGCCTGCTTTTACACTCCTCATTCTCCGCAAATGGCTCAGTTTCGGCACCGTGGCCGTGAAATGAGAGCTCTGATGAGCTGATGAACGGTCCGCTCCTTGTATCAGTAAGAACGGTGCTCAGAAGCGCCAGACTGGCCCTCCGTGGCAAGGAAAAGTAACCTCTGTGAGGAAAAAGGGGGCGAGGTCAGGTGTGCGCCCACTGTACCGTTACACCTCCAGCGCTCCCAACCCTGCACACTTTTGAAAATATAACCCTTGGTTCAGAACAGAGTGAAGAAAGTGAATGCTGTGGACGAGTCATTCTTCTTGTCCTCTCATTCTGAACGAGTCGATCCTGCGCGCGACTGCATCGCCAAGCTCGTACGGCGCAGTCCCTGGGTGTGGGCCGACGTCTTCGACGGGAACCGGCTGCTGAGTTTGGCTTCTCCGTTTGTTACCCACTGTTCAATTCCTTTTAAAAATGCAAAAAAAAAAAAAAAAAAAAAAAATACAAGGGGCGGTATGGCAAGACCACACAGCACGTTTCTTTTTTTTTTGCCATTATTCTCTGATGTCATGATGTACATTACTGATATTGTGCAAAAAAAAAAAAAAAAACAAAGGTCTCCAGACCATTATTTAATTTATTCATTTAATTTAATCCAATGCTCTTTTTATAAAAAAAGCTCATAATGTTAGGATTGATAATAAGCTACATACAGTGATTTATACATTTATGCCACTGGGTAAATTTTACTGTATCAGTTCAGCAGAAGTACCTTGATTGAGGGTTCCACAGAGGGAGAAGGGATTCAAACCCCAGTCTTTTGCTTATAAACCGACAGCTTTAAACACAACACTACCTGTCTGTGTCTTTAGCACTTGCTCTTAATTTGCCCACACGACTACCACCAATCACAGTATTTTGGGAAAGATTTTCACATCCCCCTTCTCACAAAGCATTTTTCACTCAATTCTCAGGACAACAGATGAACAAGAACAGAAATCCAAATCCCCCAAAGGGTAAAACACACTTATTCCCTGACTTTCTGAAGGTGATGAAGTAAATCTCCTGTAAAGCATCTATAAATGTATAAATGAAACACTCAGTTCATTAAAAAAGACATGTACAGTTTAACAGTTACCCTCTGAATTGCCCTCAGTGTGTGTGAGTGAAGTAGTGTGTGTGCCTGCCATGTGGTGGACTGGTGTGCTGTCAAGGGTGTCCACTGTCTCACACCCTGTGCTCCCTGGATAGGCTCAGACCACCATGACCCTGCACTGGAGAAAGGTTTTTGGTTATTGGCAATGGATGGGTTTAACAGCCGCCTTTACCAGTCATCAGTCCAAGGCTATGAATTTTGCATCATTGGACCTCACAGACACACCTGATCATTTCACGGGAGCCATCTATCTTTCTAACGTCCAGTTTCTTGCCGTGCCGTAGATCCCGGCTGGTTCTTCATTTTTCTTCTTTGATTATGACCCTGAACCCTTTCTTGTATCACAAGAAAGGATCTGGCCGGTTCTCTGGGGATGTTAAGATTTTTCTCTGTCTTAATATCTCGGCTTCCATGTAATCAAATTGATTGGAGATGGACAGAGATCGTCGGCCTCAGAACGGAGCCGAGCCCTTTCTTCGAAGATAAATGGGAGGTTTGCGATGCACAAGTTCAATGCAGAGATTGAAGTATCTTGATTGTGGGAAAGGAGGGCGGTGGGGGGTTGAAGAAGGAGGGAGCGGTCAAACTGCACTGCGGGAACCCGATGGTCCTATTTATATAGGAGCCGAATTTTTTAAACTGCACCAAAAATTTAAAAATCGCAATTAAGACATTTCCCAGGTTTGAGCCCACCGAGGAGACCTCTGTTCTGTTGTGTCCTCATTAAATTAACCTACATTAATGGCGTGGATTCCTTAACCGCCACGATGACCGTTGTCATCTCTACCAATAGGAGCGTCCCTCCAAAGGCCCGAGGCAGAGCAATCGGGAGACCCAATCAGTCTTCTCCGACTGCTCGGCACGGCCCGTCACCCTGCCGCGGGGCGCTCTCTTGAACCAGGTGTGGCGGGGGGGCCCTTTGTGTTGTCGTTTTAATCATCTCTTGGTGGGAAGGCCTCGATGAGTCACTGCCATCCGTGACATTAACGTGTCTGCGGCTCAGCTGCTGCCTTTATAGCAGGTGCAAACCGGACTCCTGCTTCTTTCAACGCCTTCGGCCGCCTGACGTGTCTCTGGGCTTCCGAGTGGAAAAGTTCAAGCGAGGATTTTACAGAAAACGTCATTACGGCCCACGTGGCCTCAGAGTCTTTTTACACTCTACGTGGCATCTGTCAGTCAATAAAAATATGTGCTGGGAATTAGCTGTAAGGAAGAGCCTGGTGTGTCTGTGCTCTGTGGTCTGATTTGAAGACACGATAAACATACCTGGCAGCAGGGGGCGTGGCGGTTGGAACCATGGCTTGGGAACCAGATTTAAGTCCCGCCACCAGAGTCAGTAACCTTGATCAAGGTACTTACCCTGAACTGATAAAGCAAAAATTACCCTGCTGTATAAATCAGCATAAGTACACACCGACTGTCTGAAACCGCTTGGCCCAAGGCAAACCGGAGCCTAACCTGGCAACACAGGGCGTCGAACCCCAGACCTGCCAGAGAGTAGGCAGAGGCCAAACCCACCGCACCACCATGTCACCACACTGTTTTCCGAGTGTAAGTAGCTCAGCACAAACCTAAGAGTGTAAATAAGAGAAATGTGAGATAAAGAAGTAAATAATCCGAAAAATATCTGTTCCTACGGCGCCTTGCTAACCGTAGCGTGAAAATAAAGCCAATCAAGACGGACAACTGCACTGAAATCTGTATTTTTAGAATTCCTGATCCGTTGGGTTAAACGGGCTAATGGAAGCCAGACTGATTCGACGCCGAGCCGAAAATGATACGAATTACCTTGTGAACGCATGAATCGCAGGGACGCGTGAATACCGATGTGGGGAAATTGATCTGCGAGCCGGATGGCAGTCGCCAGGAAAAACAAAGGAGACAGATGTGCGGTAATGATACCTCAGGTAGCCCCTGAGACAAATGCACTCATTATTCAGCACAAATGGGCCTTCGCCGAATGACACGGACGCGGGCGCGAGGCTGCGTCGCGGCCCACGATGAGTAATGAATTCCCATGGAGAGGAGCCGCTGCTTTGGGTTTCGTGTTTCGGATTCCTAATCATGATCTGCAGCCCCGGGGCAGGTAGGGCGGAACCCCAAATTAAAACATTCGTCCTCATTTCCAGTCCGATTTCCTCCGCTGTCATAAACAAGGCGGGCATCCAAAAACAGGCTCCTCCTCCTTCTCGTTTCAATCCCATCATCCCCTGCTGTTCGGCTTCCAGAGCACCGGGTTACGTTCTGTAGCGACAGTGCGGCAGCTGATAATACGGCCGACTTGATGCCGTGGCGACCGGATAGACCCTGGGGACGGGTGGCCGACTAATGCGTGAACAGAAAATCGTGTCTACGACAGGTGTCCAGAAGGACAAAAGCAATTCATAGGCCTTAGAAACTGATGTCCTTTTGGTCCACATATCCCCCACCAGAGTAAGGAATCCTGAAGACAATAAAACATTCTTCCTTTGTCGTTGCTGTTAAGTGCCATCTAATACAAAAGACTAATAAAAATAAATAAATAAAGAAAAAGTTCCATTGAGCTGACATCTAGTAACTGTATGTGACTGCATAAATAGGGTGTCTTCAAACCTGTGTCCTCCCTTTGTGTCCTTAATGTTGGAACAGGTGTGTCCATTGTCACTCTGATGGAATCCATCAGTCTGGTTGCAGGTCAGTCTCTCCTTCCATCTCCTTCCATCTCCTCCACCTTTCCCCCACATCATAGTTGAAAGAATCGAACCCAACATTTTGCAGAGCGCCTTTGATGCAGGAGGCTGAGCAACAGATGAAACAGGACAGTGTAGGAACAGAGATAATGTGTAGATGAGCTGGGGTAGAAAACTGCTGGGTAGGTGAGGAGAGGAAAACAAAACAACTCCTGTCCATGACAAAGGATAGAATCCAATCTCCAGGTGCTGCGTCCACCATGCGATAACCTCACTGCCATCGTGTGTGCTTCCGATGACACTTCTAACCTCATTTGATCCAACATCCACCTGTTTGTTTTCCTGTCCATCTGTGGTGTTTTCAAAAGTCTCCTCCAGCACCACACTTCGAAGCAGTGCATGTCTTTCCTGTCTAGTCTCCTGAACTCCAGCTTTCATGTCTGGATAGTATTACAGAAAACACCATCAACTGGATGATTCTTCTCCTTTTTTTCTGACATATGATCACATCTGAGGGTCTTTTCCAGACCTTTCATCGCAGGTTCCTCCTGTAGTCCAAACAAGGCTTTGTTGTCAGGATGCATCAGGAGGAGTATAGAAGATGGATGAGATACCAGCAGCTGTGAGCGGGCATCTTGGTCTTTGGGTCACATTACCGTGGCAAAGAGCTTTTTCCCTCCCTTGATGATCAGAACTGACCACCATCCCAGCCCCCACACCATGATCCTCACGAACCGGGAGTCCTGGTTCAATGCGCATGCCAGCCACGGAGGCCTCTAATAGTTGTGTTTTAAGCAGCATGTCAATGCTAAGCAGAGCTCCGGAGTCTTGTTAGAAACTCAATTCCTCCTCAATTTGGGACCTCCAGCTCGCCGGAGTCCCCTAACCAGACGTGTTAGTGGTATTTGTTGCTGAAATTGAGCTGCGAAGGCGGTTCCAGTTGGCCGTTTAGTGGGCGGCTGGGGAGACCGCTGCGCCGTTTGAGATGCACGCCACGCTTCCAGGGTTGCGCTGCAGTAAATCTCGCTTAATAAAGTTCTGGGAGAAGCAGAGGCAGATCTGGAGCAGGGCGGGTGGGGGACGCCTGCCAGTCTGCCCCGCGAATGCACAACAGTGGAACCGAATGCTCCTTGAACCACACACTAACCAAAGGGAAGGTCTCCAAGAAAAATACAACCAAGAGCATCAAAAGAACCACTCTGGAAATTACTATGCTCTGCAGGTGACACCTTTATACAAAGAGGCTCATGGTGTTACGTCGGGGCAGCAGGTGGCGCAGCGGTTAGAGCTGCAGGATTTAAGAGGCACCGGGTTCAAATCCCACCTCCCTGCTATAGAACCCTCGTTCAAAGTACTTACCCTAAATTGGTACAGTAAAAATGACCCAGCTGTGTAAATGGGTAAATCAGTGCAATGGCACCCTGCTCAATGGCTCAACAATACAGGCCTTCATGGGAGCCGCAGGTCTAACCTTGTAGTTGCAAATCTGTGTCCTTAACTACAGCACTTTCAGAAAAATAAATAAATAAAGAATTAAGTAACTCCAAAGTTTGGGCTAATCAAACATCCCAGATCTTGCGCACGTTTTACCCTCCGGGGTGGGAATGAGTTTACATACATTGTCCCTCAGCAGCTCGGCATTTTGCTAAACTTGGTGCAACAAAGCACGGCCGCCGACATTGTCCCAGGGTAAACTCGGCCGCTTCCTGATTGCATTTTACTCTTATCAGCGGGCAGCCGTAGTGGGTCAACAAACGGTAATGCTGTATTTTTATCTGCGTGTCCGCCAAGTTCTCATTTGTCTAAATAATGCATGCGCAGCGCTAAGTACACATTGGGATGAGGGGAGCTTCTGTCACATGGAAAACTCTCAGAAGCGACTGCGGCAAAATGTATATTTGTAGTGCGGCGTCAAGGATGCTGGGTTCAGCAGAACCGCATCGACGGAAGCGGCGCTCAGAGGACAAGCAGGGAATGTGGGTGCGTGCGAAGAAAAGACTTTCAAGCCCTTGGGTCAAATTTACTTTTATTTTACATTTATTTCTTTAGCCGTTGCTCCTCTCCAAAGCGACGTACAGCCAGTCCCTGGATTACGAACGAGTTCCGTTCCTCAGTCTGTCTTTAAGTCGGATTTTGACTTAAGTCGGAACAGTTCGGTACGGTTCGTGCCTAACGTCAGTCAAATGTCTGTCCTAGTATATAGTATATAGTGTACCTTTCTATGCATAAAAACATTAAACACTTCCACATACACTAAAAGATCTTTAACAAAATAGTACTGTAATAATAATAATAATAACAATAATAATGATAACAAGAATAATGATAATAAATGTTACTACAGTATTTATAATAGAGAGAGCGAGGAGGAAGAGGAGGAGGAGAGAGAGAGTGTGTTTGTGTGTGTGTGTAGGTATAAAAAACATTAAAGAAACTTTAATGTTTGCTTTTCCAGTGTTCGTTGACATTTCGCCTTTTTCCAGGTGTTTTATTATTTCCATTTTAGTTTCGATCATGATCATTTTCCTTTTCTTGGATGCATCACCATCACTTGCATTACATTTACGCTTTGGTGTCATAGTTAGAAGGGTTAAAACAAGAAAATTAAAGCCAAATAAAGTAACACACGAGACGCGTAACAGCAACGTGGTTCGACTGACCCCCCCCGAGCCAACAAACTGTTGTAGACACGTAGTGTTTTGATGCGCGTTGCAAAGTAGCCCTCTTTGTTATTACAAATCATTGTATGTAACTCAGAGGGTGCGGTGGCGCAGTGGGTTGGACCGCAGTCCTGCTCTCCGGTGGGTCTGGGGTTCGAGTCCCGCTTGGGGTGCCTTGTAACGGACTGGCGTCCCGTCCTGGGTATGTCCCCTCCCCCTCCGGCCTTGTGCCCTGTGTTGCTGGGTAGGCTCCGTGACCCCGTATGGGACAAGCGGTTCTGAAAATGTGTGTGTGTGTATGTAACTCAATTTTTTAATATAGTAGGCTTTACGGGGGGTGGTTTGTAACTACGGTTGTACATAAGTTGGATGTTCATAACCTGGGGACTACCTGTACAGGGACTACTATTTATTGGACACTTTTATCCAAGGTAATTTACAGTGTTAGATACCCTACAGTCAACTCCCTACAGTCATTCACACGTCTATGCCGCAGAGCGTGGTATCACACACACACTGAGCTACTGTAAAAATCAAACTGATCTGAAATGACAGCAAACAAAATAAGTTGTGTCACAAACTTCCCGATTATTGGCCGATTCCTCCCAGAGACACGTGCAACAATCAGGACACTCAGGGAAACCAGACTCGACCTGTAAAAACTGTGGAGGCGAGGTGAACCACGATGGTCCCGCGCTCCTTTTGTGTTTGGGTGCTCTTTACTGCCATCTATTGACTGGGTGTGTAAACGCGGCTCACGTTCGCGACGAACTGAAAATTTGGGAAAGAGAAGTGAAGAAAATGCAGTTAAAATGAACAAACGAACTGGGAAACATTTGCGGCTTTGAACACCCGACACCTGACCGATTTATAGCATGAGGAGCAGGTGTGTTTGATTTTGACGGGGCCAGATAGTTCAGCGTTGATGTCGATAAGTGAAAAATTTTACCGCAGCTAGAATGGAGCCCTGCATCTATTAACGTGTTCAGCGGGTCAGTTCTGAATGACAGACGGGCCGAGGAACGATGCGATTCACTTCCGAGTGAAGCCTTAACAACAGTAAAACGAGGGAAAATGAGAACCATTTGTGTGACGTATGATTATTGTTTCGACAGAACAATCGACATGCAAGTTCTCGATTATATCGCGGCCTGTTTTTCCCCTGAAGGATGGACTTTCAACGGTTATTCGGCTTTGCTCCCAACAGCGGGGAGAGAGAAAGAAAGAAAGAAAAACACACAAGACGTTTATTATCATAAAAAAGGCCCGGATTAATGTGGCCCCCAGTACTGGCCTCGTTTCCCCCCTGCTTTGTTTAAAGGAGAAAATAGGTTTTTATCAAACAGTCCCATTACTGCTACCTCGGGGGAAGCGACAGACAAAGCAGTGAGTGCCTCGCTCTTTTTCTTTCCCTTCCCATTTCTGATGCTAATATGAACAATTTCATTAGGGGGAATTACAAATGCATGCAAACAAACTCCAAGATGTGCTTAAGCATATCCTAATAATAATAACGCCATCCATCCCAGAAATTACGGAGGGACGCTTTCCAGGGCAAAATGTGGAAGGAGGAGGCAAAATCTTGGGGCGCTTCTTAGTATCGCCCAATAAAAGTGCTCCGATGGATACTTTCCGCGTTCATTTTCCCACTTTTCTGTTCGAAACAGCTGTCGGCCCTGTTTATTATACGCGACAAAGAGACGTCTTCATTAACTTGACTGTGGATGAAATGTAATCAGGGCCTTAATTAAGGTAATTACAGGGCTTTAAATTATTGTTACCGTGAAAAACTTGGAACCGGGGGCTTTGAATGGCGGGGGGGAGGGACGGGGGACACTTAACATGGAGTGCCAGTGTGGGAGTCACTTTACCGGCAAAATATAAATAATAAAAAGTTGCAAATGAAAGAAATTAGCATATTCTGTTCTGCTGCTGACTGGTGTTTTAATTTCATTTGCATACCGGCTCTGGTTAATTCGGGCTGCGCGGCGTGGTTTTCAGGGGAGCCCCGTTGCCGTCCAGGTGCGTTTATCGGAGGGTTCGAATGCGGCGTGGGAGGCCGAGGGTGAGCAGCCCCACTCTTCACAGGTCATCTGCGAACAAAATGCAGGGCGAGTGGTGCAAAGGTAAGGCCGTGCCTCACCATGGTAAATCCCTTTCTGTTCATTCAAGCAGTGCTCAGAGAAAAGCCCCCCACACCACCTCACCCCCCTCAGATACTGAGAAGGGACAGCCAAGCGAGTGATAGATGCATCTGGGCAACTTGCTGCTCTGATTTACTTTGGCACTTTATGGGGTGTGATGTACCGCGGTCAATGGGCACCACAACACCAGTCATCTAGCCTTCTATTTGTCCCGCCAGCATGTCTTACACACACACACTCGCACACACTTTGACTCCGCATCACATAAAACCTCCCAAAACCGTCACTCGTCCCAACAGGAAGCGATGCAGTTAGCGGAAGGAGAACTTTACTTTTATCTAACACTTCTCTCCAAAGTGACTGAAAGTTATTTACCTGTTTATACAGCTGGGGAGTTATTTTACTGGAGCAACTTATGGTAAGTACCTTGCTCAAAGGTACCATAGCTACAGGTGGGAGTTGAACCCAGAAGCTGTAAATCCAAAGGCAGCAGCTCTAACCACTGCACTCCTAGAGGTGTCCGAAGAGCCCAACACAACATCTCCCACAACCAGAACATCGAAAACATGCTCAGTAAATCCATGAAATTTCCACAAAGAGCACCAAGAGCCAGGGATTAATGAGCGCCGCAGCCACCCAACCCCCGAACGGGGACACCGGAGGATTCGGGATGGTCTTTAGAGAAGTTTCACATCGCTTTATGAAGGACCATACACACACACACACACACACACACAAAGATATCGTCCCATTCCAGCTGTTGCAGACTCCTTATATTAGGGTTAGGGTTCGAGTGTCCACATAACGGGGAGGATGGGTCCCCCAGTGTTTCAGAAAGAAAAGTCCATAAATGATAAGTCTTATTTTGGTCCCTGTACCCTGTGCGTGTCCGTGGAACCAAAGTGAGACCATGCAACACACAAAAAATCTGTCGCTGCCTAATATTCTAGCTGATATTCAGTAGGACAGCTCTGGTCTCCAGGTTCCACGTTACAGTTTGAATAAATCTTAAATATTTCAGTGAGAACCTGCCCGTAATGTGGACTTTTGAAAGGTCCGCAGTCATGTAGGCATGAATAATAGCTGGAAGAACAAAAGCGAAGAAGCAAAGCTTTCGATCGGAGGTGACAGCAGCAGACAATGGAACAGCTCCGCTGTGGTGTCAACACCGGGCTCTGTTTAAAAACCATTATTTTTTCATAAATTACATATAAGAGATCAAATATTTTGCGGGCTTGTGGATGTCACCTCTTCCGAAACAACGTAACGGCACTCCGAATTTTGCTACGGCTCATCTTTTTCACTCAAAGTCTACATCTGGTTCCAAGGTACGAAGTATAGCTTTGATTTAACTGACTCATTGTGGGAGGGGGGTCTGATATTGCTGAAGGTCCATGAAATTCAAATGTCCATCGACAGCATATGGATCTGAAAGTGCACCCATGTAGACCTCTTTGTCACACATACTGTTCCTGTGAGGACCCAGGTGGCACTTTCATGTTTTCTAGGCTTATTTGGAATATTTACATTTACGTGACACTTTTCTCCAAACCGATTTACAGCGTTAAGCTACTTGCAGTGATTTACCTGCTTATAGAGATGAGTGATTGTAGTAGTTGTAGGGTAAATACCTGGATCAAGGGTACTGCAGCTGGAGGGGGGATTTGGACCTAAGACCTTGGGGGCTGAACGTTGCAGCTCTAACCACAACACTACCAGCTGTACCACGAATACTTGCATCCAGCTTTAGGACAATTTTTTAACTCCTCTTCTGCTTTGCGAAGATCTATCTGACAGGTTGTGTCGTCACACATCGTTCCTCACTACGACGTGCAACGGATGCCTCCGATTCTCGTTTTTCAACCAGTTCTAAAATTGCTACTTTGTTACAAAGCAGAATGTTGTTTTACACTCAGGTTTGTGTTTTTTCCCTTTGTGTATTAATTTAAAATAATAAAAAGAATATATATATATATATATGTATGTATATATGGTATATATGCATGTGGTCCCCAATTTATGACAGTTCGACTTAACGCTTTTTTTGACTTTACAACGGTGAGCTGGCGATAGACTTTCAGTAGAAACCGTACTTCGAATTTTGAATTTTGATTTTTCCTGGACAAGCTATATGCGGAGCAATACTCTCTTGTGATGCTGGGCAGCAGCAGCGATCGCATCTCCCAGTCCCACCCTCTCTCACGCAGACGTGTGTATTAGGTGTATTAAATGCGTTTTCGACTTACGATATTTTCGACTTACATTTACATTTACCTTTATTCACTTAACAGATGCTTTTCTCCAAAGTGACTTACAATGAACTCTGTGTAGTGTTATCAGCCCAGACACCTTATTCACCGTGGTGACTTACACTGCTAGATACACTACTTACACTGGGTCACTCATCCATACATCAGTGGAACACACACACTCTCTCTGTCACTCACACATTATGGGGGAACCTGAACAGCATGTCTTTGGAGTGTGGGAGGAAACCGGAGCACCCGCACAGGAAATCCACACGGACGCAGGGAGAACATGCAAACTCCACACAGATGGGTTTCGCGGAATGTAACCCCATCGTAAATCGGGGACCAACTGTATAGGGCCTATATTCGTAACAGATCATGGCAGAACAATCTATGTACTGGATACACATTACGTTTGCAGCATGACGGATGAAGTTCGTACACAGTATGAAGCGGAAATGAACAAAGACGTACCAGCTTTTAGGATTTTGCCTGTTAAATCTGAAATGCGAGGATTTACTGTATAAAAGAGGAAAGAAGGAGCCATTCGGCCAAAGTGTTCTTGTGGCTTCCGGGGAAACTTCAACCCAGTAAATACTTGCAAATCTGGCCAGTGCATCGTTCTAGTTTTAACAGCACGAACGGTTTAGTATAAGGACAACTTTACACTAATTTTTTACCCTCCTCCACTGCAGATATTTTCACGCGGCACTTTGTTTCTGCTGATGTACTTCCGTTTTTACCATACTCCCAGTTCTTTCATTAAACTCCTTAAAGGAAATGGCAGTTTCCGGGGGAGTGCCAGAGACCACCGATCCCTTTCCAATCATTTCGTCTGCAGAGGCACCAGGCACGGCTGCGCTGGTCATTACGTTCAGTAAAGGACGTGGAACTGATTGACACCGGGGATAAAGAGGAAAGCAGCGCTCGTCGTAACGCTCTCTCGTACCCTTCATATCGGGTAGTATAAGACGTGGGAGACCACCGCTGTTCGGAATAATGCAGTTTTTACATCTCCTCCCCAGAAGTGGATGATGGGTTCGGTGCTGGAAAAAACAAAGGCGCCTCCTGCGATCCGCAGAGCGCGTGCGTTTGCTGCAGGGGTGGGGGAAGGGGCCGCGGGATCGAAGAGGCCGACGGGCGATGCGGACCGAGCCGTGTCCTCGCATACCGGAGTGAGGGACGGAGCGGGCGGGCGGGCGATCGACGGCGTCCACCCCCTGCTCCGGGAATCGCGGTGGGCGGTCGCGCTTCTTAACAGCTGGACCTGGCGCCAGCCCGCGCCCACCACTTTGCCAAGCAGATTTCCCACGGAAACTCATCTCGCCGATGTGCTCCGCGCGTGGCCTGGAATCCCACGTACCAATTGGACGCGCCGTCTCCGCCCTGTTCTGCAGGACATCGTGTCCCTGCTGTTGGCTACCCAGCCGTTGTTGGACTGAGACTGATGAGGAGTCGTGTGTGTGTGTGTGTGTGTGTGTGTGTGTGTGTGTGTGTGTGTGTGTGTGTCTTCCTTATCCACAGGTGCTGCAGCTCGTTTCAGCTCAGTTTTCGGGGCATTCCAGAAACGTCGCTCCCCTTCACCAAAGCTACGGCTCTCGATGTTGTGCTCTCGCCGGTTGGGAAACAGTTGCTGGGCCTCGGAAAACGGGCCTCTTTACAAACTACATGAGCCGCCTGCTGCAGCACTTCACACACTTAGCGTGGTTGTCCAGCGTCGCTTCCATGACCCAACAATGGGAAACTGAAGTATCTGGAAGACACCCATGACACAGGGATGTCAAGTCGCTGGTCGGAGATGATTCCGGGGCTACACCCCCAAGGCAGACGCCGCGCCTGCAATAGTAGGACAAGCTGGACCACACCCGTGATGTAGACGTCACGCTCACCACACCATGGTCAGACCCACCAAAGCCAGCTCATACCCTCCCTGTTCTGACCACACCTATGTGTTCACACATGCTTCATCGGCCAGATGGGGTACTACACGTCAGCTAATCTCCAGCTAAACACATGAAAGATATGACTTTGCAGGATTTTAAACAGAAGGTACTAGAAACATTGGTAAGGTAGAATTTAATTATCCAACTAATGCTTTTCTTCAAAGCAACTGTCAATGTTCATGTCCTTACAATTATTTATCCATTTATACAAGTGGGTAATTTGACTAGAGTAAGTCTAGGTTAAATACCTTAATCAAGGGTACTAGAGCTGAATGTGAGATTCAAACCTGCAACCCTTGGGTATGAAGATGGCAGTACTAAACACAACGCTGCCAGCTGACCGCATGCAGAACATAGTCAACATATAACACAGCTTTAGCAGTTATGAATGTGACTGAAGTGGACTCTTTTTGGAAACGTGGATGAGCACCAATGAACATGGACATCATGTCAAAGTGCTCTCTCCCCTAAGTTATTACATTCTGCATTAGTTATGTGTCTGCTGCCCGAAGCAAGAGTTTGGCACAGGGGGCCGAGCTGGATCCAACCGGCCGTAGCCCATCTGCGATCAGCTTACGACCATCATATTCTCCCAAATTAAATTTTAGGCTAAGCGGTACTTGTGCTTTTCATTCCTCAATTACAGTCAGAAACGTATTTATTACACTTATTTATTCACAAAAACACTTTGCTTCTGAGCCATTGTCAAGAGACAAGCGTTGCACGCGATAAGGCAAAAAGAGCTGGAAAACGACCCAGCTGACTCAATTTAAAAATTAGCCTCGCCAGGGAAAAAAATGTATTGACCTGTGTGGATGAGGTCGTATATTATGAGTCTTCCTGGGAGAATGAGGACGGAAAACATTCCGGGGGAGGAACAAAAGAGGCTTAACTGATCTAATGCATTTCAGTCAGGTTGCATAACGCAGGTGCACTGTGATATTTCAAAAGGAAGTCAATCAAGGTCTGACGGGGGAGGCTCAACGCCAACCAGCGAGCAGATGGCCCCGCCCCTCCCGCTGATGAACCGCAACGCCGTGGCAGAACCGTCCCAGCTGGCGTCGCATGTTGGAGGAAAGCGCTACTGACAGCTGTAAACACGCCGGCCACGCCGGCCACGCCTGCGACCCTCCTGCGGGACGTCCCGCACCGCAGGGTGTCTCGGATGCCTCTCGCACCCGCCACCGCCAGGTGCTCTCATCCAACCTGAAACGCGGTACGGGCTTCTCTGCGAGGCTCTCGGAGGTCCTGAATCCAGATATGCAAGGCAGCGACTCTCAAAATTACAAGCGTGGGCATGTGGAGAAGGTCCTTCTAGGCAGTCATGGGCACGAAGCTCCCGGAGCATCACCGGGCAAGACCACATGAGGAGTGTCTGATGATGGGAAAACGGTATCATTTCTGTTGTAAACTCTTGGGTTTCTAGTCCAGTGAGCATAACCATTATAGGTAAGATGCTTTCAAAATCTTCTGATATTAATCAACAGTGATTTACCATTCTCACACACACACACACACAATTACTACAGCTGCTTGTCCTGTGTGGGGTCGCAGTAAACTGGAGCCTAACCCCGTAACACAGAGCGCAGGGCTAGAGTGGGAGGGGACATACCCCGGACGGGATGCCAGTCCACCGCAAGGCACCCTAAGCAGGACTCGAGCCCCAGACCCACCACAGAGCAGGCCCCGGCCAAACCCGCTGCGCTATCGCCTCCCCCTCCATTTATACAGCTGAGTGATTTATACCGTATCAATAAAAGGGCATGTGCTACAGCAGGAGAGGGATTCGATCCCAGGACCTTTGGTTGCAAAATAAAGTCTGCAACCATCATACAACCCATTCCGCCCCTGGATCTGGACCCTGGTTTCGAGGTGAAACGGTTTCTGGGCTTCTGGCTGGAGGTGCGAGGCGAGGCGACTGTTGAGCTGAGGATGTCATGATACCTGCGCTGGCGATGAACTGCGAGGCAGCACAGAATCACAGTCGGGATTCGTAGTGTTTCACATTTCATTTATTTATACATTTTAAATTCATATTTCAAATATATTTTGTCCTCTAAAATATTTCATTACATGATATAGAGTATACGCCACCCAGACCGCTTCCTTTTATTCCCCACTTCTCCACCGTGCTGCTGCATTGAACAGGGGTCAGTGTGCATGAGCTGGGAAAGGGTCATGTGACTGTACAGGGGGTCGGGGTGCGTGTGCGTGTGTGTGTGTGTGTGTGTGTATGTGTGTGGGTATGTGTGGGTGTGTGTGAGTGAGCACGTTGGATGTAAACCCCTGGAACATCTCACTGTGGTGAATCTGATGCTGCTACATGAATATTGGATTTGAGCAAATAAAAGAACATAGAAAACACACACGACTCGACCCGCGTGTTCCGGTGAACCGTAAAACACGTACCTGCATTCTGCTGGTTTCCTCCATCAAAAGAAAATTCATGAGTGCTAGTTACTGACACCCCCCTCCCTCCCCCCACGCGCTACTCAGTGGCATTGTGGGAGCTCCCTATGGCCTCCAGGTGTCCCCCTCAGGCCGGTCAGGGTTCGCGTTCACCTTCCAGCACCAAGTTTCAAAAAGCAGAACGTGACAACGAGGAGCCAACGAGGATCCGGTGCTTTCCTTGAAGAGGGACGCTGCCGAGGAGCGCCTCAACCGACCGGGCAGGGTTGCGTACAAAATTGAGGAAACGAGCCCCCAACCCGGCAATGTTCAGCCTTGTGACGGACGTTTCGACGCGATTCAGCTGTCGTAGCCCCCCCGCAACGGCACATTGCTGATTTGTCAACGCATAACAGGATTCGGGCATTTTTTGGCTTTGCTTCGATTCCACCGGCGGTTATAAACGTCAGTCTTCATTTAATTTCCTAATCTCATTTGGAGGGACCGTAATGCGCTAACAAACCTTTGTGTTGTATCCAGATACACCTCCGCAACAAATTCCTTTGTAGGCACCTATTTTTTACGTGACAGATAATAGTCGCGCCTTTAACATCGTAGTGGTAATGCAGGTAATAATTGTGTAATTACTCTCTGTCTGGTGCCTGAGTCGGCGACGGCTGCAAAAAGTGGCCTGAGATGGTGTATGAAGTCATTCTCAGTGTGTTACGCCATTAGTCACCGTGTAGCGTAGCGAGCATCTGTGTTAGAGCAGCGATCGGATTTTAACGGGGGTCTGTAGGAAGCGACCGGTCCACTGGACGTGGACGCCAACGTCCAACGAGGCCCAAACCCCGAGGACAAGTGTAGCTTTCTCTAAGGTAGGCCAGCGTGTTCCCTAAACCTGGGGCATCCCCTCGCACCGGTGACATCACTCGAATCTCGAATCGCTGGAGAGCGGAGAGTTGACCGCGGCGAGTCTAGTCTCAGCTCGGTTCAGTCCATCCACCTGCGAAAATACGACCAGAAAGGGCAGAGCCTGGGCAACGAGCACCCGTTTTAGTCGTCTTTCTGGGCCCGATAGCCGAAATCCCCTGTTGCTTTGACATGAGGCGCTACCACGATTGCACCTCAACTCCAACGTCATTAGGTGAGTAATGCGTGGACACGGTGCGCGACGCCGCTCGAAACATGATGACCCATTATGTTTTTTCTCAAACGGATCTTTGGGAGGTCCAGCGATTCCATGCACGGCTACTCGCCGAGCTGAGTCGCCCTTCTTCCCGAATCCGCACCTACATCACGTTGGACTGATCGCGTCGCACAACGCGCAAACTGACATGCGACTCGATGTCACGCGGCCGCCAAGGACGCGAAACCGAGACGGACGGCAAGTAACGCGGGCGTTAAACAAAATAAAACAGATGCGATAACTGACAGGCAGTGGGAGACGACCTCTTCGGGAATAAACAGCAGACTCGAGGTGTGGGGAAATGAACAAAAACAAACCAAAATCAACAATCGACACTTGGCATAATTAAACACGTGTGCTTCGGAAAACATGTTATAACACGGGACGGTACGGGATGCGTGTCCAACACAGTACAGGGTTTACACACACGTCCATACGCAGAGGTTTATTCAGCACACTAATTCAGTTCCACGGGGCAGCGGCCCACGCGTGGCGCTTGAGCCGCGTTTGTCCCGCGTGCAACGTAAGGAAGATCGCGCCGATATTGCTGGAATGAGACGATACAGCATGTCCGATTGCGCGCTGGAAACGCTCGCAGCCCTCGTGTGGGACCTGAGGTTCTCGCGGAAGCTCACGGGGAGCTCACCGGGCGTCTCATTTCCAGGACAGACGGTCGTTCCGCTGCTTATGTGACCTCGCGTGGCTTCCTCATCCGTGCGCCGTGTACGGTCCGTCTGGCCGAGACGGGAATCCTGGTCTGAGGAAAGAGGCGCCGCTCCCGGTCGGGCCGATTGCTCGAGTCCACCGGCGTCTCCGTGCTCCGCTTCCGGGGCCACTCGCCTCGCTTGCTCGCAGGGCACCCCACAGCGTGCGCTACGACCGGGGGGGCTTCGGGGTAGGCGGGTGGAGGGTTTGGGTGGGTGGGTAGGTGGCTGGGGGGGGGGAGCGTGCAGTCCGCTGCAGGATCAGGGGCGATGCCGGGGGATGGGAACGTGTTGAGGAGGAGCGGAATCCGAACAGTCGACAGTCAGTGGTGAACCCACTCCCAAGCGACCCCCCCCCCCCCCCCGACAGCCCAGTCCCCTCAACTGGCCCAGGTGTCCTCGAACCTCCCGCCCTCCCCTTTACCCCACACCGCAAGCTCCCCCGGGGTCCAAAAGGCCGACAGGACAGGAGGAGAACTGCAAGTTATATCTGACAAAACTATACCACAGAGAGCAAAAAGGTTGTATAAATTTGTGCTTCTTTCGTATCACATTATTGTAGTTGATAATAAAGTTTGTAAAGTCATCGATGTCTATTAATGTCAATATTCTCATATTTAATATATAGATAAATGTATATGTACAATCCAGTCCAGTTAAGATCCTCTCTCCGAGCGGAAAAACAGGAGACAGGCCAAAATTCTGTTCCCGTTCCCTTCGCTACGTTTCCGTTTCCTGTAAATGTTTGCCCACGTCGACATGACGACCTTTGCCGTCGGGACGTGATGGCGTCCTGCTGTCCAGCTCGTGGGCGGGAGGTCCCCTGACTCCCCACCCACCCTCTCTGCATCCTCTGGTCCTTCATCATCTTTGGTAGCGTGTTCGACACTTTGGTGTGTCCGGGGATAGGAGGGACAAGGGGGAGGAACAAGGGGGCGGGGACACAGGGAGGGGGTGGTGCTGTGGTGGCAGTGGGGGGGTCAGGAAGTAAAAGGAAGGGAGTTTTGAGGGACAGGGTGGGATGGAAATCGAAGATGTCCATGGAAATAATTGAGGAATGAGAGTAAGAAGACGTCGAACGTAGTTTTTTTGTGTAATTTTTTTTTTTTTTTTCGCGGTGATGCAAGCTAAGGTATGGGTGTGGCTGAGAGGAAGTGGGAGGGAATGGGCGGGGCTATGAGCCCAACAGTCGAAAGAAGGTGTTGGGGGTGCAAAGGATGGAATGAGGATGGGGGTGGGAGGGGAGGGGTATCGGGAGGTCGGACGGAGACGGGGGAGGGCGGGACAGCGCGTGAGCGAGCACAGGCGTTTCGGGGAGGGGGGCGGGCGGATCCCGCCTTAGGTTGGCGGGGGAGGGGGGGCGCTCGGAGCATGCTCGCTCATCATCTGTGAAGCAGCAGCCAGGAGGTGAGCGCGGCGGGCAGCAGGGCCGCCAGCGACTGGGCGTGCCGTGGGGGGGCTCCGGCGGGCAGAACTGCTGAAATAAACAAAGGGACAAGGAGAAGGGCGGTCAGCAGCGGGACTAAACCACACGACATTCCCATTGGACCGCAGTGTCACACGTTATCCTGTACGGCACCGAGAAATACCTGCATAATCAGTATTTTACAGCAAAAATGTTACCTTGTCTCACAGTAACAGAGTTGTGTTTTGCTCACTGATACTGGTATCATTTCAGACAGCAGGTGGCGCAGCGGTTAGAGCCATTGCGTCGCTATCAAAGGACCTGGGTTCAAATCTTTGCACCTGCTGTCGTACCTTTGACCAAGGTACTTGCCCTGAACTGGTTCAGTAAAAATGACCTTGTTGTATAAATGGGTAAATAACTGTACGAAACGGTGTAGAAACCTCAGTCACAGCATCATTTTTAATTTTAATGTAATTTTATTTATTTACAGTATCTGACCAGTTTCTCGTCGTGAAGCAAATGCGATCTGAAGAGGGAGTTCTCAGTTAATGCCGCTTGTCATAGCAGAGCAGAAGTGTGCTGAGAGATGCGGAATGTTCCGGATCGGCCTGCTGAAGGACACGTCTGTGCAACGGACGATTCCGGTCACCGCTTGGCGGGCTGGGTGTAGGTGAACGGGGCAGCGCTGGGGTTCGAGACACCGGTTGCCGGCGCACGTGTAGAATCAAAGGTGTTTTAGAGGTTAAACGATGAGTGTCGATATCAGAATCTGGAGTAAAAGCATCACGTGTGCAAGGTAGAGAGACCATTGTACAGATACGCACTCTGCATCCTTCCACCGGACACACACACAAATACACACATGCGTGCGGGTATTAGGTATGCATGCTGCCTGCAAATGAGTTCAATAAATAAAGAAAAGATATTGTATCTGAAAGATCAATACAAATTTATATGAAGGGTTTTTCCCTGCTGGCAGAAAATCAATGTATTCATAATAAAGCTTTTTTCTTTCCTTTCAATAAAAAACAAGTTAAGTGCTTCGTGTTCCGCTTGTGATGTCTCTTTCAAGGGTCTTTGAAGGAGGCGGAACATTTTGGGGCGGGGTCGGTGGGAGGAAGTGGGGTCAGGGATGCTGCCGTAGACAATGCTGTACAGTATGCTGCGTGTTAGGTGTGTGTCGCGTGTGGTGTGTGTCGAGCGGCTCCTTCCCCTGGCTCCGACCACGTCCATCTCTATCATCCCCCATTTTTGACCGTGTCTGTGACGTGCACGAGGGGTCAGTTCCGTCCACAACCAAGCAAGAGGTCACCGTCCGGTAACATTTCTTGTCTCCGCGGCAACGGCGGGCCACGCACCGGTATGCGCGCCACATGTCCCGTGGTGTCGAACGAAAAGGCAGCTTAGGGCCCTTCGCTTTCATCCCCTACTGCCTCATTTCCGCTAAACGATCCTCCACCCTTTGCTTTTCCGTCCCTTCGGCTTGTTTTCAGATGTCCGGCGATGCCTCAAACACCACTTAACCGTTTATAATTCTACCCATTATTATTAATTATGGGAGGGTGCGGTGGGGCACGGGTTTGGCTGGGTCCTCCTCTCTGGCGTGTCTGGGGTTCGAGTCCCGCTTGGGGTGCCTTGTGATGGACTGGCATCCCGTCCTGGGTGTGTCCCCTCCCCATCCAGTCTTACGCCCTGTGTTGCTGGGTTAGGCCCCAGTTGGCCGCGACCCCGCTCGGGACAAGCGGCTCCAGCCAATGTGTGTGTGATTATTAATTACTATTTATGCATTTATCCGACAATGGTAGGTTGTGCACTATGCTACTCCCACTGATGTACCCATGTGTACCGCTGGGTATCAATTCCTGATAATTACCTTGATCAGGGGTACAAGAGCAGAAGGTGGGATTTGAACCCGGATCCTTCGTCATTATTACCAGTACGCCACCTGCTGCCCCACTTCTTCGCTGTTCTGGACGGGATGGGAAAACCGGGTGCGCTTGAGTGATGCCGGATCTGACTTGGGGGTGTTTCCCATGAGGACCCAAAGCGCAGAGGGCTGTGCTCAGAGGGACGGTTGCACGCAAGCAGGTTCCCGTCGCCACATCCCCAGTCGGATGCTGATTTATGGGTGGGCGCACGAACGCAGAAGGTCGGCTGCCATCATTACTCTTTTTGGGGAGCTGGCTAGCGGTGCTGAATACGGTAGCTCACCAGAGGGGTAGTGCTGGTGGTGGGGGGGGCAGGGTGGTAAATAAGGAGCGGGGGGATGAAGAGGTGGGCTATATATCACCAGGGTAATGCAGCTGGGTGCACAGCCCTGTGTCTTGAGGAATGAGGCGAAAGCAAAGGCTCATGGGACGGGAGACCGCCCACACGCACAGGTAAAGACAACCTCGGGGGTGCTGGGAGCGCCCAAACACACGCACCCCCCGCACCACCCGCACCCCCCCCCCCCCCACACACACACACACACACACCTTCCACAATTAATCTCCACCTTTCATTTGTCCTGCTTGCCCTCGAGCTGCAGCTCTGTTCCCCCATAGTGCAGCGCAGTGAAGCCCAGACTCGTCACACACTTTCCTCAGTGGTGGTGTTCATCAAGGGCGTCCCCTGTCTTGGGTGCCAGTGGAGAGGGACGCTCGGGGCCCCTGGGCCTCACGCAGCGCTTAACGAGCAGCCGTGTAACTCGGACCCCGGGCTCCGGGCGGAGCCAATTCCCAGAAGGGGGCAGATCTTTGGTGGGAGGGGTTAAACCTCCAACACATCCCGCTGAGGATGTGACATTCGTTGATGTGCAGTTTGTAAACCTTCTTGACAGCTTCAGATATGTGCTGTGATATTTCTGTGTTTTATTACATATTTTATAGTATTATAATAAGAGGTGTCTATATGTACCTATTTTCAATACAGTATTTCAACTCTTCAAAGTCACCCGTGACAGACCTACACCTCAGTAAGAGCGCCGTGATCTTCCACCTCCGGCCACTTGGTAGTCCCATGTGCAAAAATCGAAAGCATATCAACTCTTGGTTTTGACTCCAATGTGGTGGAATGAGCTCCCTCTGTCCCTCAGAGCTGCTGAGTCCCTCCCAGTATTCAAGAGGGGTCTCACATCCATCTCTTTCAGAGCCATTTTCCTGATCTCCTAACAGTCCCATCTACTGTGATTATACATGCACTTAATATTTGAATGTCACCTCTATAGGCAGCTACTGGAGGGATGCGAACCAGCAACATGGTGGTTTCAGACACACAAGCCGAGCGTCGCTAATCCTGCGTCTGCACGTACAGCTCTTCATCTATTGTCAATGCACTTCTCTTTACTCTGAGCTGCAGATCATATTAAGGAAAAGTGTCCAAACGGCCCATAAATGTAAATGATCGTAAATGGCCTTCAAATATTTGATGGAATATTGCCCAACTCTCAGTGACCGCATCGCACATTCCAGTTCAACAGGCAAATACGAGCAGGTAAAGTGTCCTCCACCGGAACGGAGGGCAAGCGCGACGTCGGGCGTCGCGTTCAGCCACCAGATACTTGAGCGCGTTGAAAGCACTTTGTCACCGAGAAGAGCCGCAAGCGCCGCTGCGCACACGCACTCCAGGAGGAGCTTGGCAGGCGTGCGACAGGCGTATAGGTGTCGCTGCTGTAGGCGGCGGCCTTTCGCGAGCTGCCTGAACTTCGATTCCGTTCTGCCAGGTCTGGGGAAATCAGAAAGGAGCGAACGCTTTGCGGCGACGCGGCTCCAGAGCCGATCTAAAATTAGCATTCGGTTCTGCTCGTTCCCTTGATGCGGTGTTAATGACATTAATAATTCAGATGTGTCTGTTTCTGTTCAAAAAGCACATCAAACGCCCTTTATGAGAAGTCGATCTTAATGCACCTATCCACGCTGCCGCTCCCAGCGACTTGCGGAAATGGGTCTGATGTAATAACCGCCCGGCGTTTCATTAGTAAACGGTCGACACGTTTGCTTGGTCTCAAACATCAGTCCAACAGCAGCATCTTCACACCGGACAGCTTCAGGACTTCAGTGTAGCTTCAGTCCGTCATGTCGCAGTGGTGTCTCCACTGGCTTCCTTTAGCCGTCCGCATCAAGCTCAACGCTCTGGTGTTGGTCAAAAGACGGCGAAAGGATCTGCACCTCGACAGCACCAGATCGCTCCTTATATTCCAGAAAGAGTGCTGCTCTCCTCCACCTCTGGCTGCTTGCTGGTTCCACTCACAAGGGGTGCAAAATCAAAATCTTCTTGGATCTCGGTTTTGGGGCCGATGTGGTAGAATGAGCGCCCTCTGTCCCTCGGAGCAGCTGAATCCTTCCAGCATTCAACGAGGGTCTCAAAACCCTTCTCTGTCCATCCACATCTCTCCAGATCTTCGGACGCCAGCAACACATGTTATGATTATTAATTAATATTGTGTCCTCAGCAATGCAACTGGGCCTGGAAATCTGTCCTTAATTCGATCTGTTCGTAACTCAAAATCACTTTTAACACTGTGTCACAATCAACAAGAGCCTGGTAACACAGGCTTCCCTCGACTGATTCACAGGTTAGGGATTCTTTGATAACCATCTGTCTGTCTTTACCCATTTCTACAGCTGGGTAACTCTTCCTGGAGGAATTTGGGGTATGTACCTCACTCAAGGGTATGATAGCATGGGATTCAAATGTGAGACCTATGGCCGTGAATGCGATTGCTCTAATCGCTACGCCACCTGCTTCTGTGAACTCCTTATTGTTTCAATGTTGCTTTGCAGATGAGAATAATGTACAAATGTAGATGCCACGTCTTGTTCAGCAAGTTTCTTCGTTTCCCGAATTTCGGGTGCAACACTCATTTTTATACTCTGCCCACTTTTCTTACGCAACGTTCAGCTGGGGAGAGTAGAGGAGCTACATTTCTGCTCACGTGCCGCTGTCCTCCAGCTCGTTCTTAATTGAGTTTCCAAAGTACAACCGGGACGACGAAGCCGTGGAGGAAAAATGAACCGCTCTGTTTTAAAGTCTGTATGACAGCGGAGACGACAACCCAAGGTGACGTTCGTACCGAGCCGTCGCTTTCCGGAAGGGCCGCTGGCGTCACCGGCGACCTTACAGCGGCGACCTTACGGCAAACGCGGTGACCTTTCGCCGTGTCAGAACCCACGGAGCCCCGGCAAGCAGGAACATTATTTTTGGTTGACTCTTCAGCGCCGCCGAATCGATACCGTAGGAAACTCTGACTGTGTCTCCGATTCCCAGAACACCAGTGCGACTGGGTTCCCTGCTAGATGACACAGACCTCATGAATTACATCCCCGCTGGCGTTAAAGGACGCACAGTCCTGCCCACCGGCCACCAGTTTTAGAGGGAAAAATACACACTCAGACCCACAGCAGAACAAAAAGTCAATATAATGGTGTATAGAAATTGGCATCTTTAGGCCCATAAGCCTTGGACTGATACCATAGGATTTCACCCATGATATGGGCCAGTTTTAACACTACGCTCAATTTGACTCACGTTTAACCCACGGTAGGACCGTGTTCCAAAACACTTCCCATGGTATTTATTAACGTGCACCTTACAAAAGTTCATGAGAGCACTGAATATTTGTCCAGTGTTATTTTATGGCTTTACATTTAAAGAAAATGTAAAAACAAACCAGCTGGTGGTGCTGGGCGTGTCCCATATCGTGTACTGTACTGTACTCTATGGGTTTCTTCCAATAATCCTTTCGCTGTTATATAACAGTTACATTATTACTGCTATATAACGGTCATAATATGGTCATAATACGGTCTGCACTGCTTGTCTCCCTGGTGCTTTGTATTAAGTAGTATGAAGCACTGTAAGATGATCCTGGGCAATAATTATTACCATAAATATGATAAATTATGCTGCTGTGGTCATATTATTGCTTGCAGTGGATTTATTTTGGTGTTTTTCTTTTTTTTGGGCAACTCAGTGCGTCCGTGAACTCAGATTTTTTTTCCCTTGAGAAATAATGGTAATTTGCCCCGCTGTAAAAGTCCCCCACCGAAAAAATTAGGCCTAATATGTGCTGGAAATCTGCATGCATATATCAGATTTTTCTAGATTGTTGCTGTGCTGGCCATCTATTTTGCATTTATGTTATTGAATCTGTTTCCTTTATTGAATCTATTTATTCTGAAGCTGTTGGGCGACTTTAAAACCGATGTTTCGTAACAGTATTTTCAGTACATTTATAGCGCAAAAGGTAAATAAGTGTATGTTAACGATCGCTTAAGTGTTACGTGTGACTCGTTTACCATTGTATCGCCTCGGCGGCCCGTTACGGTTTGGGCCAGAGTTGTCACAAACGGTTGCCGGGGGAGATTTTCTGTTGAGGACGACTGGTAGCGCAGCAGCCGGGATCTTGTTCGTAAAGAATATTTATTTACTTCGCAGCACCAGTGCGTAATTGCCTTTCAGCGCTCGGCCACGCGAAGGAGAGAAAAAGTGAAGGAAACGGACATTTTCATCCGTTGTCTATGGCGAGATGCTATTTTTTTCACTATTGTATTTTGTATTCTAATAAAATGGGCAACTTATCTCTCTAATCATAATACGGTCGCTGAGCCGCGGTGAGAAAGGGGGCCGCGGCCAGCGATTATTCCGGCGCAGCCAAAACTGCAGCGAGAAGCTATTCGCTTGCGTTCCAGTTGAGCTGCTTTCGCAGCCGGCCAACGGCTCTGCCAGTGCGTGAGCCGCGCAGGACGCGCAGGATGCGCCGCCGCTCCTGCGGGTCACCATGAGTTCAAACGGCCCTGCGACTGTCGCTCTGCGTTAAACGTAGTATTTTAGTCATGTAGTAATTCTGCCCCCGGTCGAGGGAACTCCTGACCGGGAGGCAGCAGGCAGCGTCGCTGGGCTTTCACCTCGCAATCCGGAAGGTTCCTGGATTGAGTCCCACCTCCTGCTGCAGTACCGTCGGTCAAGGTGCTCACCCTGCACTGATACGGTAAGAAAACCTTGCTGCATGGATGGGTAAATCACTGCAAAGCTGGGTATCTAACAAGGAGTAAATAAGTAGTCTTGGAAAAAGGTGTCAGATAAATAAGTCAGCAGCACCATTAACTTCATTTATAGATGGTGCCTTTCGTTCAAATTCTACAGCTGCGCAAGAAGAGAAAATGAACAGTGATTAAAATTAAAAATAACAAATAAGGGAAAATACAAATAATGCTAAAAATAGCATAAATAAATCGAAAACAAATACATGAAAACGGCAGCTGAAAACAGAATTATAAAAAAAGCAGAAAGCACAATTATAAAAAAAATAATGTTGAGTAGTTTTTCTAAAAGGTGTCCATTGAACCTGCCTCTCAAATATACAGTGGGATTTTGTTCTTTTGTTTTGTTCAAGTGACATTATTATTATTGTTATTATTATTATTATTATTATTATTATTATTATTATTATTATTATTATTAATAATAATAATAATAATAATAATAATTCTGCTGTGTATCTTACAGGGAAACCTGTGTCCTTGTCTGCCCAAGAACCCTTTATAAAAATAACCTCAAATCCATCTGTGCTCAGTTTCTCCCTCCGGAACAGAGTAGAGCCTCTGTTCCTTCATACATGTGGCCTCAGTGTCATTGTGTGCTTGAGAACACGCTTCCCTCACTCTGTGTGTGTGCGTGTGTGTGTGTGTGTGTGTGTGTGTGTGTCAGCGCCATTGTGCCAGGGCCTGTCTCCCCACCTCTAATCACCTGTCTGTCCCTCTTATCTCACTTAGAAACTACACACCCCCCACTTCAACCCCCACCCCCGAAAGGCGCCCCCAGTGGCACGTGGCTGTTTATTCCTCCATGAATAATAGAGTGTATATTTTGGGGTCCTCTACCCAGCTCCCGCCGCTCACGTCTCTATTTCAGATGAGCTGTTTGAAAGGTAATGCTCTGCTGTTAATATTTCATATTCTGCCGGTTTTTATTAAGTTTTCATTTTGCCGTTGTCATGGACACGGCTACCTGAACGCGACCGTGACCGCAGCTCAACCCCATCGGTTAATGAGGAGTCCGCAGCGTGCCGAGAGCAGGTTTGCCTCTTAATCAGGGCCCTGGCGGGCGCCGGTGGCCGACGGGGGGCCGAGGGCCGCGGTAAAGCGACTGTCAGTCTCCGGGATGTTGTCCCACACGTGTCCTCCGCCTCGGGGCCGAAGGGCCGCCGACACGACGCTCGCGCTCCCGGGGAAAGGCAAACGCCGGAGCCCCTTGCACACACACCTGGTAGTGTGTCCTGTCGCAGGGATCCCGGACTCAGGGGTTCGGCCGGAGATACCGGCAGGCTCTTCCTTTTATGTGCTTCGGTCACCTATTTTAGCTACAGTAAGGTACCGTACTTTTACATAATTAATGTACCGCATCTGAAAAATGCTTGAAATTGTCACTTTGTTATTACTTGTTATTTAGATCACATCTTAGTTCAAGGTGACTTACAGTGTTAGGGTAATTTACCCCATTTACACACCAGGGTGATTTGTAAGGTATCAGTGTGGGCTAAGTACCCTGATGAAGGGTACTACAGCGAGAGAAGCCATTCGAACAAAGGACCTCGGCTCTAAACACTACAAGACAATCACTCTAACCACTACTCCCCCTGCTGTTACACTGGCGATGGCTATTTTATAAGAGATGAGCGCTCATAGAACAACCGGACGAGCGCAAAATATGAACACCGGGCGACTCGAGATTTGTTCATTGTTGCACAAATATTGCAAAACGGTGTCAATCAGAAATGAATCAGTGCAGCAGGATCACGGGAAAGGAGTTTTTTACATTTCCTGCTTGAAAGTATGTGATCCCCTGTCATTATTTTTGTATAGAATATTAAAATAAGTGTATAAAATGAATAAATGACTATGATTTACACCTCTGACTCTACTTACCTACCTGGTTTAACCCGTCCAACTTGGGCTTCACTTATTTTTACACCTGCGCTACTTGTGTGTTTCTACTACACGCACGATTTCCCCTAAAGCAACATATGGAATTGGTCGTTACACACATATTATGTGAGATGAGAAACACTGATTCTCACTCAATAACCATTTTGTGGTAAAAACAAGGGACACAAGGGATCCACACACTTCCAAGCACCACTGTATGTATAACTGCATGTACACTACATGTGTGTGTATAAGCTGTGGTCATCCGTCCATCCATCCATTATCAGTAACCACTCGTCCATTATATATTTACCACAATATGTATACCTAAATTATGTATTTAGCCCACTGTTCTTTGTAAGAGCAGCAGAAACTTCTTCCCCTCCAGTTCGGCCACTAAATGTTTGCATCGCCAGAAATGGTTTGTCAGTGACTCACGATCGGCGCTGCCGAGTACATGTTTTGCTATGCGCTGTGTGTTTTCTCTGCTGCACGCTTCATCGGAACAATTTGTGCAGAGCCTCAGATGCTGCTCTTTGATTCCTTCTCCAATTTTAGTCAGTAAACACATTTTGCTCTCCTATTTTGTAGATTATTTTGATATATTCTTTTTTTTTCTAAAAAAAAAAAAAAAAAAGAAGTGTAGCAATTACACACACCCTTCTCTGTCCCTCTCTCTGCCTCCCTCAATGTCTGTCCCTTGTCCCCTGTTCTTCCCTCATCACCTTTACCGTTCCCTGCAGGGATAACTTCTCGGATGATGATGATGGTTATGATCACGATGATCTCTTGATGACCGCACAGGACAGAGTAAAACAGATGGGATTCTACCTGTGTTGGGGACAGGGCTGTCCTGCTTGCACTTCCCGGCAGTGATGGAGACGTCGTCGATGGCGATGTCCCCCTCATAGCTGTTACCTCGCACCCCCTCAAACACCACCTGCAAAGAACAGTTATTTACTTGGTTGGTTAAATATTTATTCATTTACCTGAGACTTCTCTCCTAAGGGACTTACACTGATTTACCCGTTTATTGTGCAAGGTAATTTTTATTGTTCCAGGATCAGGGGGTCAGGATCTGCAGCAGGAGGTGGGACTCAAAACTGGGTTCTTTCTCTAACCGCTACGCCACCTGCTGCATGGGACCGAAATTGCTGTTCAGGAATTTCCTGGTCACACTAGTTTGCGAGCGATGCTCTCAGCGAAGCGCGGTGCCCTTTTTCAGTAGGCGAAGAGCCGCGATCCATCGGCACGGAGACGGCAGCGTGTTTCAAATGTCTGGAAACGGGTTCTGACCTCGGGAGCCTGTTCCGTCTGCTGATCGGCGCCTCCGGCACCCCCGCGGAGCTGAACCCGCCCGCGCACCGCGGAGGACGCGGCTCCCCCCTCACCCGTTCTGTTGTGCAGCTGCCCCGGCTCTGACTGACAGGTTAATTATGCTGGCAACAGGGGCCAAAACCTCATCCCGCAAAGCTAATCAGAGCAGAACCCGGCGCGGTGCCGATCGCATCCTTCCTCCGACGCCAGGCTAATGCTGCCTTAATTGAAATGTGAAGCTAAAAGGAGGGAAAAAACAGCAACTTTCGCGCGTTTCGCCTATCGTTCACCCAGCTGGTTTCCAAAGCCCTTCCGGCCCCTCTGGGCTCCAGTTCTCCTCCAGTTGTGCCTCTTTACACAATAGCTCACCCACTGCTGCAGCGGTACCCAGGAGAGGGATGGGTAAGCAGGAGGCGGCAGGTTTGAACCCCATAATTTGGGCGAGCGCTGCAGCCTTCAAAGACCACACAAACGTGACCTTATAAATGTGGAGTCCAACTGTATAAACACTGTGTAAAATGTCGGCATACCACACCCCCCACCCCGCGGCCCGTGCGCATTTATGCTGAGCTGATATGACATTACATTGTCACGTTTAAATACACAAGTTACGCATCCGGCCGTATAAAGTGCAAGGTGTAAAATTCAAACTCCGTAAAAAGTCACCCTGAAGGGGTCGTCTGTGCAGGAAGTCAATAATACGAGCGGTAATATACTGCGGGCCTGTGGCGTGCCGCCCCCCCGAAAAGGGACGATTTAGGAAGGGGTGTAAATTGTGCTCCGTGATAAAAAAGCGGCCTGGTTTGAAGCCTTCCCTTATCTCCGGCTGCAGTCACGCAAGTGCTGAGCGCCCGGCCTCTCCCTCGACATCGACAGCTCCGCCGTTGCTCTACGGATGTTAATAGGAGCTTACAGACCCTGCAGCCTCGAACCCCCCTCCCCCTCCCCGGAGCTCCTCGATCCCGTGGGCAGCGGAGCGCGGCGGCAACAGGAAGTGGAGCTCGCCAGGGAAAGCGCGATCGCGGCGCTGTCGGACCCTTCGAGAGCCCCCGATGCCCCGGCGGGATGGTCCTCGAGGATGGCGAGGAGAGATGAGTTCCGCGCAGTGACTTCTCGAGAGCATCGTTAGCAGCGGCCGCTCCAATTAGGCGCAGAGTCCAGTCCTCCCGCACCTAATTTAATCCCTCCGAAGTGCCCATCCGCCAGCTCATGTGATCCTGTCAAACAAATAAAGGGGCGGCTGACAAGCGCTCGAGCCGGTGGGCGAGCGGGTCGCCTTTGGGCCGGGGGGGAGGTGTTCGCAGACCCCTCTAATAGACATCCGCGCCTGGATAAATTGCCGTGCAGGTTAATTCAATTTGTCTGACGGCGCTCTCCACCCAGGACCGCGCAGCTCTAGCTCGCGCTGGTAATTGGCAGTCGGGAGCGCCGCGAACGCCCTCGGTCATTAAGGTGTCTCTGTGACAATTACACGTGCGCGGGGGCGGCTGCGCGCGTTCCACTCAGAGAGGCCAGGCGGTCCGTGACTCCCTCGGTTCTGCTCATTTATTCGCTTAGTTATTCAGGCCAAAGTCTCTGCTAATGGACAAACTCAAGTGCGTCGCAGCCGTGCCGGGGAGTCGTTACAAAGCAGCCGGTTTTACCGAGAATCCATAGGTACACAACGAAACGATGCGTGAGGGATTGGTGAAGCGGGGTGTGATTTAATTTCACCGTGCGTCTGGAGCTTGTGCACAGAAAGGGTACGGATGTGGCTGTTATTGTATGAGCCTGTGACCGTTTGTGTCTGAACGTGCGAGTGGTGTGTATGGTGGTGTGTGTGTGTTTCAAAGAGACTGAGATAAAGAGTCACAGATTCTGAGATTCTGAGATTCAGGAAGGACAGCAGATGCTCATGCCGCCAGTCAACCCAAATGCAAATACGAGCCAATGAGGGACCAGAAGAGCAGGCGGGCGGGAACGGGAGGCGGGGGGTGACTGCAACGCAGTGATATTGGCTTACAGAACCGAAAGCAAACGGGGAAGGAAAAGAGAGAACGAAGAAGAAGAGGTAGTGATGGTGGGTAACGGTAAAGAAAGTGATGGAAGAAAAGGAGCCAGCAGGTGGCGTAGCTGTTTGAGTCGCTGTCTTAGAACTGGAGAGTCCTGAGTTTACGTCACGCTCCTTGTCTAGTTTCCTTAGTCAAGGTACATACCCTGGTACATACGTTAATAGAATAAGAATATCTTCTTGCACATACCCTGCTGGTAAACCATAGTAAAGTGCCCCGTATTACACTGTCAGTCGCTTTGGACAGAGGTGTCATATGAAGAGGTTGGCAGGGAGGGGAAGGGAAATTATTAAGGAATTCCATTTTGTGAAGTGAATCTTAATAAAGTGGCTCATTGGAATCTCAGCACCAGTCCCAGTCCGTGGTCCTCGGTTCCAAGGCACTCGTACTCCCGACACAAAGCCGGTCCATACAAGCTCTTCACGGGAATCTCGAACCCACCGATCGCTCTCGGCTAACACCCACGCCAGACCAATTAGTGGCCACTTTAACGTTGCCTCAGCGAGACAGCATATCCATAGTGTCAGGGGCCACCTCATTGTGAAAGCAAACTGGCGGCTCCCTCGCTCATTGGACAGGAGCTCCACGGGGGGCGCAGACCAGCAGCTGGGGGTCCGATTGCCGCGACTCTTCCGCTCATCTGTTTCGTCTTCTCGAGTGTCGGATTTGCACAAGTGTTCACCAGCGTTCCCTCGTCGTCCACCTAATCAATTCCAGTAGCGGTTCGAGGCGACCGGAGGCTCCGCGTTGGTGCACATCAATCAGGAGCCGTTTGAAAGGCAATCAAGAAGGTTGAGGGAAGCTCAAGTTGGCGCCGTGCATTTCAATGAAACTGCGGCGCATTATTTATGCACTTTCATAACTTACTTACAATTTCACACTTTTTTGAGCATCGTCGAAAGGCGGTTAGAGTGCTGTGCCAGCGGGGGTCATGGCAAGGTCCTGTCGGGGGTCTTTCTTCGCACGACTCACCACCTCCTCTGGCTCTTGGGCTCAGATCGATTTGAGCTCCGCGTCTTTTATTGCTATGGAACATTTTGAAACACTTACAATTATATTTACATTTATTCATTTAGCAGATGCTTTTCTCCAAAGCGACGTACATCTCAGCACTTGTACTATCAAACATACCGGCAGAAAAATGGCGTTATATTTTTAAAAATATGTATTACTCGATTGTATTTAAAATTTAATAAAACTCTAAAATGGAATCAAAAATAAAATAATTTTTTTCAGTCTAAAAAGCAACTAGTAATAACAGCGTTACGTCACTTCCCGTTTCCCTCCCTCCGAAAAATAGATGAAAAAATATAACAAGGGGAGGCAGATATAGTGCAGCCCTAAGCGTTGACGCTTCACACTCTGAGGATTCATGTTCAAACCCCACCTGCTGCTCTAGTTCCCTTGATCCAGGTACCGACCCTGGATCGATTCAGTAAAAACTACCCAGCTGTATAAACAGTAAAATTTCGAAGTAGCTGAACATTAAAAGTCCTTTTGAAGAAAAGCATCTGATAAATAAATAAACGTTTGTGTTGGTGCCGTCACTCCGTCTCCCTCTTCTTATGACAGGCTGCCAGTTTCTCAAAGTCTCGTCTTCCGCCTAATTAATAAGGTGCCACTTCATTGTCTCTCAGAGTCTAGATTTTGGGTTTAATATTTATAAAGGCGTCATTCTCGCTCTGACTCTCACCCCACTCGTCGACTCCCGCTCGGACTCACTGCAACTCTCGCCGCATCTCACTCCTTGTCTTTCGGTGCTGGGACTGACGATTGCCCACAAACCACTACTGACCGGTACCCCGGGCGGGGCACGGGGTGGGTTTATTGGTGCTGGTCGCCATGGAAACGACAGTGCCGAGAAGCTTGCGGCACTTATGGTTCAGCGGTGCGGGTCCACGTTCGCCACAGTTCATTTGCGCTACAGCGCCGGGCCGGGGGCCATTAATCTCGACTAATGGTTATTAATAAGCGATGTGCCCAGTATCTGTTTACTAAGTGATGAGGCTTTTGGGTTGGGGGGGTGATGATGATGTTGCTGCTTTTGAGAAATAAATCTGCTGGTCTCTGGAACAGCTCTTTTCGCAGCAATTTGCTGGCAATATCCAAAGTGGATATGATTGAATTTCCAGCGTGGTGTTGTGGGAGCAAAGCGTCGCCTACGCCATTACCACTTACGCCATTAAAGCCAATCGATCGGCGCGTAAATGTACAACTATACAGCAGGCGAGACCTCAAAATCCCATTGTCAACAAGACCCATCTTGGTTGTTAACATTGATTGGTGAAAAATGTCGTCCCAGAGAGCGAATGAATGGAGAGGATGCCAAGGCACGTTCTGCTCAGAGCGGACCGGGGAGCTTCGGGAGTCTGTCGAAATTAGGCTGGACCGGTTTCCCGTAACTGCCGGCTGCGATGCGGGATGTGGCCCGCGACGAGCCCTGATTCCTGGGGACGCTGAGAGACGAGCGCAGCGTACGTGTTTCTATCGCGCTGCGTGCGGCCCTGGGTGGGGGAAGGACCTCGCGAAGCCGAAACGCGCAAAGCGGCGCTCTTCTCGCGCTTACAGGGCCGAGCGCACGCTACGGGATCGCCCCCGCGTCCGAGTGTGTGTAAACACACGGAGAAAGCGACCCGCTCCTGTTTTGGCACAGCGACTGGAAACAGGCTGGGAGGGGGTTGGGGCTTCGGGGAGTTCCAACGTGAGACAAGCTGTGTTTGTCGAGACGGAGAGAGGGAGCGCTCTGCCCGGCACCGCGCTCCTCCGCCAAAACAAATGAGGGGGTTCAATATTTAACGGGAGCTCAAAGGAACCGGTGCTTTATTAATGAACTCTTCAGACTGGAGGCGAGAGCAGGAGCACCTCCTTCTCCTTTTATTATTCCTATTCATTCAGGGCGTCATGTCGAGCCCTATCGGTCTTCAGAGACGAGGCTCGTACCCCCAGCCCCCGCTCCGACCGTCCACCTGAAGACGATGGTTCGTGTCCCAGGGACTTGTGATGGGGAACACGGGACCGTGCTGACCCAGCTGAAAGCAGTCATGGAACACGCTCAACACTGGACATAAATGGCCATAAATCTAGATCCGCAGCCAACTTTAATGTCAGCTATAACTTCCTGGACGGTTTTACGCTTCCTCTTAAAAAAGACACTGCGTCGCATACCAGCTAGCATTAAAGGCAGCAGGAAGTCCTCGGCGGATGTACCGAGCTACGACTGCTCTTCCCAGCTCAGCTGTGGACTACGGTCACGGGCAGATGGATGGACATGGGGTACAGAACCAGAGCGTCAATGAAAAAAAACCTGGAATTACTCAACAACCTCCTGCACGAAGGTTGTAGAAATTACAAAACATGAAACAGCTAAGTCATAACGACAAGATGTGAACAGGCTTTCATCCACGTTATGTTTTGATTCACGTAATGTACAAACACCACAACGTGACTCAAAAAGCCAAGACAAGAGTCCGTTTAGCGGTAAAGTGGTTCTGATAATGGTGCAGGTGAGTTTTTCTGTGGTGTAACGGTGGTGATGACGAGGGTGGAGCTTCAGGAGTTCTTTGGAGCTCCGTTGGAGTTCAAGGATGGATTTAAGCTCTTCTCGGGTGGATGGAGACAGGCGAGATGAGGGCCTCGGCGAGTCCACCCATCTTCGCTGGTGGCAATATGCATCTAAGCGTATATTTAATAGCTGGACAGATAATAATCATGACATTCAATAGGGGGAGTTATTTGACATTCTGTTTAGTTTATGTCTAGAGGTGGGTGGGTGGTAGGAGTCAGGCACCTGATCGATCAGATCAGGTATAAAGGGAACCGGTCCACCACCGTTTCCCTGCAGAATCTTGTCAGAGACAACCGTCCCCTTTGTTCCTCCTGCATTTGATGTCCAGCTTCCCTTCTCCCTCACAACGTCATCCACGTCTTCTGGTTCCTGACCCCTCATCTCATCGCTTGACTGCATCCTCGGATCCTCACTCACGCTCCGATAGCCGATCGGCTGACCCTTCGTCCATCCCCGACTATGACTTCCAGCCTTGTCCCCAACTTTGAATAAACTCACCAGCACTTGGGTCCAAACTCCTCCTCTGTTCAACGTGACACTCTCTGTCCCTCCAAGTTGAACCAGACATCTTTATGGCTGCAATTTTCTCTCCACCTGGATGCAGGTGGTCACCTTCAATCTTCAGCAGAATGTGATAAAAAGTGTACGATTCTCCACGCACCTCTAGCAGAACCCTTTGGATCCCTCTCTGTCTCCACCCTATGAAGAGAGGCTCGGGGCGACTGGTTCTCACACTCCGACTGCCCCGGTCCATCCCCTTCCACCTCCTGAGAGCACTCGTGCCAAAAACCTTGTACTTGCAGTGACTGGAGCGCGTAAAGAAGAATTAGCTACAGCAGGCCAAGAAAACGATGGAGACGTGATAACATGGGGATAACGCTGAATAGATTTAAAGGACCAGAAAGACAATATCGGCCCTCTAATCGCCTGCTATCTATTCTCGCAAACAACTCACCAGAGTCCATCTATAGGCACCACAGGCAAATGCCTTTTTGATTTATTAGCCTGAGTTCTCTCCCCGACAGTTTATTTTTTTCCAGTACCTCACGGTGCCTAAATATTTAATGGGTGTAAGAGTCCTTAGCCCACAACCACTGAATCTTCCCATTAAATTATGATGAGGCGATAGGCTGACCTTTACTCTAGATTATTAGGGCGCAGTAACATTGTATTCTCTGTCCGAAGCCATGGCTCGCAATTGGTCTCGCCGTCATATTTCATCACGGAGAAAGGTTGTAGCGTGATAATGGCCATCTATAACCATTTACAATTATTAAATAATGTACCAACGCAAATGTACACACGTTCGCACACACACACATGCACAAAGCAAGCAGGAGCAGCCTTCACTCCTTTGAATCCTTCTTCTTACAGCCTTTCAATTAAAAGGTTCCAAGTACCTGGAATGGGCCGGTTGGGGTGACCAACACATTGGCCTGCCTCCACTCGGGCCCCTGGTTCCCGGAGCAGCTCCACACTTGCTTGTCCACCGTGGCGATGCCCTTCATCCGGAGCAGGACGTTCAGGGAACCTGGGGGTGGGGGGGAGATGGTTAGAAAGGCCAGGTGGTCCAACATCACACCACTTCTGCCTCCCTATGGCTCACATCATGCCCCTGGCACAGGCATTCCCTTCAAACAGCATACACCAAGGGTTTTCGGGCCAGGGTTTGACTGCAGGAAGTGAGTGTGTCTGTGTGTGTGAGAGCGAGAGACATCTGTGTCTGTGTGTCTGAGTACCAGTGTGGCGCAGACTATAAATATAGCATCCGTGGTGCCGGCTCCATGGTATATTCCACCTGCGGGCTGTCTGCTGTCAACAAAGGCACGTTCCCATAGTTTGGAGACAACACGCAGGTCCTTACCTGCAGCTCTTCGGCTCACACAACCAGACCTCTTCTTGGAGTACATTGACATTCAACGTAGCTAACAAGTGTACAGCTTTAAAAAACATAAACTTGCAAATGTTCCTCCTGGTGTGTGTGTGTGTGGGTATACACTGCCGCTGCAGGGGTGAGAAAAATCAATTCTGCAGAGAGAGAGACATCAAACCTCCCTGCTTCATGCATTGCATTATTTTTTTGTCCTTTGGGGAAGAGGAGGAGAAACCTATATATAATGCAGCGAGAGGGCTCTGCTGTTTTCCGAACGGAGAAACAAAACAGGGCGGTTTCTGCTGAGAGCAAAAAGAAAAGTTCATCAGCGGCGAGAGGTTCTGTGCCACGGTACGTCGGCAAGAGGGACGGGACGAGCCCAAAGTCTGCTCGCTTCTTCAAAGGCGCCACAGCAGCAAAGGACTGCACGTCTCGGGAAAATCAACAGGAATTATAATGAAGCGGCAAGTCAATGCGAGGGAACCAACAAAGTGAAAAGGTACGGTCTCCCCGGCATTGTACGCCATCAAAGCAGAGGTGCCTCCTAAACCTGCAAGCCAAGGGGGAGCATCAGCACGGAGAATGTGGTTTTACAGAGGCCGTAACGGTGCAAACAGCTTGACTACCCATGCCCACATTCCTCTATGGTCCCCAAATCTCTCACGCCAAGAAGGACGACCCGAAGGTGCATCAGTGAGGCCGAAGGGTAGGCTTAGCGAAGCAGACTTTGTAGTTTGTAGGAGGGAGGTCATTATTCATTATCGCTCTCACTGCTCAGCTGTCAGAAGTCACTGCACTTTAAGCACAACCAGAGGAGTGCCTGTCTGTCTCAGGGCAACAATACCCTTTCATTACTTTCCTTGTTTTCATTTATTCATTGGGGCTGGGATCTCGACGGCAGGCAGAATCAAAACAGCTCGCACACGCTGCGGCGAGCTCTTCAGACTTGTGAGAACAATGCTCGACAAGCGGGTGTGGGGTGCTGAGACGCTCAAAGAGCTTTTTTTTTTTATTTCATTGTATGCATGGCAGCCACAGTTGATGTATGCAACCAGAACTGAACTTGGGGTTTCCAGTCAGGGGAGGAGGTGGCTTTTTGCAGGCCTAGGCTGCGAGCAGAAAAATCACACTGGGTCATCCGCTGCACGCAACTCCATCCAGAACCCTTTGCCCACTCCCAAGGGACCTTTCTAAGGTAACATCCCTCTTTGATGCTGCCTCAAGCAGTAAACCAAGAAATACTTTGAAACTTAACTTGGAAAAGAAACACACTTACCTCTCTAAATGCCACTGACTCACCCTTATATCCTTTCTTTTTTTCAAAACAACAACTGTACAGAAATAAGTACCACTTAATTGGAGCAAAACACTACAAGAGATTTTTGCAAATGTACACAGGCAGTGCGGTGACTTCCCTTTGCAAGTGGGGAAGATAATAGCCCCATTAATAACTTAATAAACAGGAGATTGGGCCTGCGCTATTATTAGCAGCACGCAAATTGCTCCGCAGTCAATATAAAGGATGAGTGATCTGCTCCTTATTGTGTAGCTCGGAAGAAGACTCAGCTGCAAACAGCAAGTGGAGGGTAAATGGACAAATGACACAGGAGGGGTCTGAAGAGGACCAGAAGGTGGGGATGACGGGGATGATGGAAATGGAAAGAGTGCAGATGTAGAGATCTACGAAGGGTGAAATAAGCATTAAAACCCATAAAGAAGCCCCTTCATTTGTTATTTGGTCATTTCTTGTTCTATATCAAACTCAACTGTCCACAACACTCCAAATACCTTTTGGAGCATCTAATGTGCTCTGCTCTGATTTGCTCCACTGGTCCCAGCCAGTCCACTTTTCTTATCTAGGAGTAATCACACGGCAGCTAAGTGTTTACGAATGCAACCCTCAGTGCCCTTAAGCAACTTGCAGATGCCCAGTAGGACATGTGAGAAGTCTTTAGTCAGTGTAAAGGGTCAGTTCTTTAGTGACCCAAACAAACACTGAAAGCGATTTTGGAACTATCATAAAAAACAGGTTACCAAAGATGCCAGTGTTGAAAGATCACGTTGGATTTCAGGATCTACTTACAATGAAAGTATGGTGTGGGTTGAACGAGGTCATAAGTCTTCTCAAAAGTGCTCCGAGATGGAGAAGAGGGCAAAGGGCATATGCTGGGTACAAAAAAGAGATCTGCAGTGTAGAGATTTAGACAGAGAAACAGTCGAAGCATGAAAAAAGGAGGGGTAGACCAAGACCAACTATTCACCCAGCAGATCCAAGTCCTCAGTTTCAGCCAAACAACATGATGGAATAGGGGTCATTCTGCAAGATGGTCCAGTCAGCTAAGCCCTCACTCTGAGCAAATGCTATGCCAGGCCAGCCACCTTCCCTTGTCCCGCAACTCTTCTTATGATAGCACTGAAGGGACATTCTGTTGTACTAGTATCACTCTGGTACAATTTTACAGTAATGGAAAAATTTTACCAGGGACAATAATCAAGACAAGTTGCAAGGCTGAAGGTCTGTTGAAGAAGGTTCCACTCTGGATTTGTGAGACCACAGTCTCATCTCTTGACCACAACGCACCCTTTAAATTGCTTAAACAATATTCCAAGTGTTCAACTAGAGGCCATTCCCCCTACGACTGATTTACTCAACTCTTTAATAAGGCTACCTCCAATATCAGCACTAATCTTGGAGTACATGAGTTTATGAAAACTCAGAGGAATTGAGAACAATCGCTGCTCTCCAGAAGCCTCTGTATTCTCTGTCGCTGTGTTGCCAGCAAGAAAGTTTGATGTTTCAGTGCTTTCAGTGCTTTGTATCTTTAGCACAAGTCCCTGAGGTGGGAAAACCTACTGTACACAATCAAAGTAATGATGCTTTTATACAAGGGAAGGGTAGCAGAGTGGGTCACGAATGGGACTTGTCACTGAAAAGTTTGCTCTTCAGGAGTGGAAGTGCTTGCTTTTAAATTTTGAAATAAATTGCATAACCTGCTAAGTAAATTTGAACATGTCAGTTATTTAAGTGCCGACGTACTGTATTTTACTCATAAAGCAAACCAGAACAATGGGCTTCTCGTACGAACAGTCGAGTTACACATTTTCAAAGATACATGTATTTGCTGTTTAATTTCTTTGTACAGTGTTCCCCCCTTATCCATGGTTTCGCTTTCCGTGGTTTCAGTTACCTGCAGTCAACTGCAGTCCAAAAATATTAAATGGAAAAGTCCATAAATAAACAATTCAAAAGTTTTAAATTGTGCGCCATTCTGAGTAGTATGATGAAATCAGTACAATAAGATATTTTAATAGTGAGATACCACATTCACATAACTTTTATTACAGTATAGTTATAATTGTTCTATTTTACTATTAGTTATTGTTGTTAATCTCTTATTGTGCCTAATTTATAAATTAAACTTTATCATAGGTATGTATGTACAGGAAAAAACATAGTATGTATAGGGTTCGGTACTATCCACTGTTTTAGGCATCTGCTGGGGGTCTTGGAACATATCCCCCGCGGATAAGGGGGGACTATTGTAAATGCATTTTCTTCATCATTATTTCGGGATTTGTCTGTAGAGTAAGGATCTACAGGGCGAGGATGACCAGTGCTTACGCTGCCAGCCAATAGGAGTCAGTAAAGTACACCCAAACCAAACACAATAAGAATATGGAAGTACCTCCTCTTGCACAGTGATTATAGCTCATTTCTGATGTGCCTGGTGTCGGTGACTGATAGTGCCACTAATAAAATACACGTTGTTAACGATCAGAAATGAAAGTGGAGATATAAAAAGCCGAAAGCACAGAGAAGTTGAGGAACGCTGCTCACGCTTACGAAATTAACTGCTTAACAATCAGCACTGAATAGAAGTTTGCGGAGACAATGTTTTTATAGTTTCATTTTAACGTATTTCAACGTTTCAAAGAATATTAGAGAAAACAAAGTATGTATTATAGTTAGAAATGGTAGAGATGATTTGATGGTGTTGTGGATTCAGATGTTCAGGTGCTCGTCAAGCTTGGCATTCAGACTCCAAACATTTCATCACCAGTCGAGGTGACATCATCGGTGCATTAAGAACATCAGAATGATAGTTATAAATGAGATTTTTGTAGAATCAAGCCTATAATTATTACTTACTTACTGAATTATTACTTAATTATTATAACTTTTTATTGCCTGCCCTAATGGTAAAGAGTAGCTTTAGAGGTACGGATAAAACCATTACAGATAGGTCCCTGCTGTGTTCGTAAGCTGAGGTGTCAGTGTGTTTTGGTATCCAGCTCTGTGTCCCAATTTAATAATAGACACCATGGATGACTTCCAGGTCAGTTGGTGCCAACAAACCCCCCCCCCCCCCCCCCCCCCCGTGGTCAATCGTGGAATCGCCAGGTACTCAGGGTGGGCATCCCGCTTCCAGCCCGGGGAGGACATCTACAGACGGAACCCTGGAGACCTCTTCGCGTTGTCCCTGTCGCTCGGCCACCATCTGGCAGACTGTCCCAGCACTCGTCTTCCACCCACGCCTCCGCATCTTTTACTCCAGCTCCACTCGCTGAAAGACTCATTTGCACATCGCAGCCTCATTTATTCATTTGCCTCCCTATCTTCAGCAGCACTTATCAAGTATTTTACTTATTTATTTATTTATTTCCAGCCCTGGTTTGTGTTGACAGGCCAACTAAAGGGATTGTTTTCCTTCCTTCCTCTTCGAAGGAAGAGGAGCAGTGTTAAAGATTTATCGATCCCGAGAAGTAATGCAAACGTGTCTGTAAAAATGTCAGTCTGGCCGAGGGCTGGGACAGCTCTATTAGCCCCGTCTGGGGGGGGCCAACAGGCTGCTGGCGAGAGGGATGGGAGAACAAGGAAAGCAGACACACTCGAGTACTCCAAGTCCATCTTAATGAGCGACGCTTTGTCCCAATCTTGTCCCCCACCGTGAAGTGTCTTGTTTATCTGACGCCGGGTGATTCCGGTGAATGAGCAATGAGAAATCTGTTTTTCTATTCTGATTCGAAACCCCAAGTGGTCTCTTCCTCACAAGAGCGCACATTTCAGGACAAAGGTCTGCTTGGACTCAGGCTGCAAGGTCCGAGTTCTAAACACCTGCAAGGACGGAGTCCTATTGCCTCCCGAGACGAACATATCCCTCCGGCTTAGCGAGCCCTTTCCCAGCATGGAGTTGAGGAGGTGAGTGGCTCCGCTTCACGACTCTCACCTCATCACCTGGCAAATCCGGCGGCTCTGCTTTGCCGATCCAACACCCGTCAAGAAAAGTGCCGGGACATCCATTCGCTCCTTAATTTCACACAATGAGCAACAAACCAAGAAAGAAGCGCTACGGCACCTTGGGAAGCGAGGGCACGTGGAGGATGGGCAGAAAGCCGGCCGGTTGCCACGGGTAACGGCTCTCACCTCGACATCTTCGGATGCCTCACATCTCCTCCAGTCAAAAGCACGTGCGGAACCGCGAGGCCATTAGAGGCTCACCATTAGAGGCACTTTCTCAGATTTCCTGCACAATTCATATTATTCCCCAGAACTCTTCTTTGTGTCCAAAAAGGAATAAAATACTCCAGACAAGGTCTTCATCACAAAACCTCTTAGCAGCTTCTAATATGATCCTGAAGAGCGTATTATGTGACACTTATAGTGTGTCCGGAAGTGATTTAAGAAATCCCAAGATTCCCCCTCCCCCCGTCTCGTGTCATCCTCACACGCTGTTTGTGAACGGGGCAGCATCTGTGCGCAATTAGGCTCCTTGTGTGCGAGGGATTAATAACCGGGATAAACAGCTCAATGATTCACCGCGGGCCCTCTGGCCGTCTGGGCGCTCCGGGTGAACCGGGCCTGTCGAAATATTGTTTGATGGAACCAAGCCTCATTAAACGTTGTTTAGCACCCTGCTGGAACGGAGGGGGTGACGGCGCCCTGATCACTCCTAATGAGATGAGCGTCGCCCCCAGCAGGAAACTATGTAATTAGAAGGGCACGGTTAAGGCACTGCTCGCTGGGCATCTGCGCCGGACACGTCCAAGCCAAGACACTCAGAGGATTAGCGTAAAGTGTCTCCCCTCACTAATGTTAGCCTGTGGAAACACTGATGTGAGTGTGACCCTCAATAACTGGGTGCTCAGCGTAAGGTTTGTGTGCAGGAGCCGGGGTTCGGGGAGCACAAGCACAACTTCCAGAGGAGTTGCCGAGATACCGCAGATGTCTGAGCAGGAGCGGCCCTGAGGGAGGCGGGGGGTGGACCTGGCCACAGCAGTTACACCTGCTACAGGTGTTAGAAATGGTCCAGCTGTCACAGATGCTCCCGGTGCAAAGATGTTACAGGTATTAGATGTTACAGATGCCACAGATATTACAGATGTTATATAGCAGTTATATGTGTAGAGATGTTGCAGATGTGACAGGTAACACCCATGTTATGCATGTTACAGGAAGAGGTCTTCGTGGCATGTGTTATCAGGGGGGTCAGGGTCATTCATTGCCTTGCGCTTCAAGGTCCTGGGTAAATCGCTGCATAAACAGGTGAATAAACCTTATTCATTCAACCGACACCTTTGCCTTGGACAAACACTGTAGTTGAGTGAATAAATAATCAATTATGTAAGCCTGAGCATTATTGACTGCAATCCAGTGGGAATTAAGGTGACTGTGGAGAATCTTAAAGAGTAACACTGGCCTGCCAGAGAGAGAGAGCGAGAAGGAGAGAGAGATACCCAAACATCCTAGACCTGAACGCCCTTCGTTCCTTGGCTTCTTGGACCGGAATCAAGACTCCTCCCCTTTGCAAAGTGCAGGGGAATTCGATTATGACTAATGGCTTCCTCTTTTCAATTTTCATCCTAATTAAGAATCTATGTCTGCTCGGGGTCTGCTAAACAGCCGGGGGATTAATAAAACATATACTTAAAAAGGAGCCCTTGGCACTAGATGCCCATACTTTGGAAGGAAGGGATGTGGAGCACAATGATGTGCGCTCCTGGCTGGTGCCTCGTGGATACACTGCGTCTAGCGAGCCTCACTTGGTTCAGGACCATCTGTGGGAGTCATCGTACGGCATGTCCAGCTTGAGCTTCACCCTTCTAGGTGCCGACAATAATAGGAAAGGCTGGAGAACCGCGGGACCGTGATACAAACTGCTGTTTCGTCTTAGACCTCAACTCTCCTTCTGCAAAGTCCACAGGTTTCTCTCACCTGGGCTCATTATTATTCATCACAAGTTAACAGAAACTTTCTGGCTGGATGGCTTAGAGTGTTAGGTGTGTATAATAAACTACTTATTATTGTATGATACTCATTTGTTGAAGTGGGGCATTTTTTTACATTAGTGATTTAGAGTAAGTACCTTGGTCAAGAAGACGGGATATACCTGGAGACAACTTGAGAGACTGGTTCAGGACTGGGATGCATGGAGAGCTCTCATCAGTAGCCTATGCCCCAGGCAGGGCCAAAGGAGATGATAATGATTTTGGTGAAGGGTACTATAGCAGGGGTTGGATTTGAACCCAAGTCCTTCTGAGTATAAGATGATGGCACGAACCACTGCACTACCTCCAGCTATACTCACCCCTGCTTACAGGATGAACATGAAGGACCGTCATAAGGGACGTTTCAAAGACACCGACCGCACAAACCCTTCTGACCGCCTTCCAGACCAATAAATCATCGGCGAGGTGTTGACATGGATGGACTGCATGGCAAGATCTATTAATTTGATAAAGCTGTCTGATAGCGCATGCAATGATGAACCATCTAACAAATGACTGATTGCATCACACAGCGCCGTAAATCACGAGGACTTGAGTCCTGCCGTGGGTGCGGAGCAAGGTAGCCAGGGTCTGTCTGAGGGACCCGCACACCCCTCTGTGGGAAGGGGGACCATAAGCACCCAGGACTCAATGTCCCAATTTTTAATACCTGACAGGACAGCCCACCCCGAACTCAACGGCACTCCTACTTTTTTCCCAGATGACCTTACCCTGGCCTTGCTGTTTCACAAACCTGTAACTTTTTTTTTTTTTTTTTCTGGCTCGTTTCCTATGCTCAAAAAAACACTGGAAGAGGCAGATGTCCGGGATGATGTACAAGATGACCTGGCGGAAGAACACAAGGCAGGGTTTTGTCGGGTCGAGTGCAGACGAGTGCGCTGATAAAAGGGAGCCAGAGTTGGAGGGGGCGCAGCATGCGTGTGTGTATGTGTGCGTGTGTTAAACTGAATGCCGTGCAGATAAAATCCAAGGACTGGACAGGGTGGCAGGAGAGTAGAAGAGCAGAAGAGTGGAGCCTAAAGTGGTGGAGGGTACCAGGCCGAGTATGACACGTGCACAGTTTGCCCCGTTAACACCTGCGAGGCCCCCCTCCTGTATGCTCCCACCATCACACCCCCTATCATCTTTATGACCGACACAATGGGAGACGGCCCGAACAAGAGCTTTGCTCCCAGATACCCTGCCAACATGAGGACTCGTCCCAGAGGTGCCAGGAAGATGCCATTTACAGCATCTCCAACATCCTCATACGGCCAATGACTTATTTAACGCCATATCCTCTAAATGGACTCACGCCCTCGGTGACAGCTGTGTTTTTTCCTTCCCTGTTTTGAACCGCTGTCCTCATGTGAGCTGGATGGGCCCAGCGACCATTTGAGGAGATCATCTCCCTGTCCATCTGACACAGAGCAAGTCTAGTCACCCCAAGTGAGGTGCAGAGATCCCCCATTCGCGGATTCCCAGAGCAGGAAAACTCTCATCGAAACTGGCAGGGAGAAGAAGGAAAAGGTCTCATTGCTTAATTGGACATTTGAAATTAGTCTCAGCCCGCTTGACACATTTTTATTACGATAATCAAGTAACTGAGAGCTGAGCCACATCCCAAACGGTGCCGAGCAGAGATGGCCCAGAGTCACCCTGAAAAAGACATCTGAGCACACGGATGTCCTGGCTTTGCGCGGCTTTCCTTCTGCCCGGGTACATCCTTCCAGTGGAGTGACTTTGGAGAGCGGGAGGTTTTTAAAATATAAAAATAAAATCACAAATTCATGTTGCGATGAAGCCCAAACAAGGGCCACCGCTTGAACGCTTACCAGCAGACCGTCCGAACGGATCAGATCACAGAGCTCAAAATAGCAGCCAAGTTGTTGGGCCGCTGAGCTCGACAGCGTCTGATGGGTTCGGTTCTCTGCTGGATGGGGAGGAGGCGCGGGAGGTGGGGCCCAATAGCGGAGGGTTGGGGCGGGGGGCAGACCACTCACCGATGTGCATGCCCTTCATGTGGTAGTAGAAAGAGATGCAGTAGGGCACACGGCTGGACCCCGAAGGCCCCCGGGAGGTGGTGACGTTGTACAGCGGGGACAACAGACGTGCAACGTCCCCCTTGGCCCTGGGTCTCGATGCCTCGATGTACATGTAGTACCCTGAGGAGAGACACAGCCGGCAGTCAAAGGAGGCGGAGCTATTCGACATCGGCGGTGGGGTGCAGGGAATACCAGGGTACAAGCAGGATGTTCTGAGGAGCACAAATCTGATCCATTAAAGGGAAACATGAACAAACACACTGATATCTGCACTGTAAACAGTTATTGTTTTTCATATAATATGTCTTACATAATAAGATCATAGTTTTGTGTATTTATACTGTTGGATATTAATGTTTTTTCATAAGCAGTTTAAGACTTAGAGGTCCTGGGTATGAGAGCTTGACCTTCTGGTAACAAATGGAATTCCTTCCTTGCTGTAACTCCATGATCTACAGGTTATAGTACTGGAGGGTGGGGGGAGGGGAGAGCAGGGTGGGTTGGGGCAAATTGTAAGAACAGGAAAAAGACCCCGTGCGCCCGTGCCTTCCTTGGTGCCACTGCGGTCTGTGTCTGGTCCGGTGTTGGCCGTGCGCTTGGGATTCTGGGTCAGATGGTTCTGACGGGTCCAGTCGAAGACGTCGCTGCGGTCCTGGGTGAAACCGCATATCCGGTCGTCCTCGAAGCCGCACACGTGATCTGGACAGGGAGCGCGGTCGAAGGAGGTGAGGGAGAGAGGGAGGAAGAGAGAGGCAAAGGCCAGAATGGAGAAGGGAGAAGCCAGAGATCAAGAACTGACCCAGTAAAAGTGTGTCTAAAATCAATGGTTTACAAACGAGCCCAAAATATCTCTGTTATTTGCCACACTGGAGACACCATTTACCGCGGTTCGGAGGGAGCTGGAATTACAGAAGCACGTGGAGATGCTGACGAGCGAGTAAAATGTTTACCGTGCAGATATTGACACTTATATTGATTGCATTTTGTCTGCATGCGTGTGTGTGTGTGTGTGTTTTACCTGTAATTTGAGGGGCGAAACAGATAAAGTATTTCCTACTTAGCTCCTGAAAACCCCCTTGGCCAACGTGCTCAGCCAGCGCTGAAGCCGCATCCTCTAGTCTACGGTCCTTTAATTGGACGGAACTGGCAGAACGGCTGTTTGAATTGGACGCCGATGGAGCCACATTAAATTAACAGAGAGCTGGTTTGCAAGAGGTGGAACGAGAGAGACGGTGAGAAAGATGGGGGGATTTACTCACCTGTTGGTCGGGGGTAAGTGTAAGCTATGGGGGAAGAGAACAACAACAAGGACCATAAGACGACCGTTCTTTTATATATGCAGAGTGAATGTTGTCTTTACGATGCTGCGATACTGTGAGAACATCAGAGAGGAGCACTATGGGAAACTACATCCCTGTTAATGGTCTTATACTATCCCACTGAAATGGATCGCAGGGTCAGCGGTCGACTCTCTCGACCGCTGGTTCATGGATTCTTCGGCCTTGATCGCTTTGCTTAACCATGCAAGGAGAGAGCTGGTGCTCCACCAAGGTGGATGATGGGTAATAAGGAATCGGATGGCGAAGGGAGGAGGAGGCTTTGGCGATGGATGGGGTGCTGGGGCGGTAGGGACCGATGGGGACAGAGATCACAGTCGGTCAACTCACGTTCAGAATAATGGATGGCGCGGGTGGCCGGGTCTCCCACTCCGAACATGGTGATGGCGGTGAGTCGCACCTCGTAGGACAGGGGGATGCGCAGATCGGTCAGCGTGTAGTACATGAGAACCCCCGGCTCTGGCTCGTTTACATCGATCTGCCGTGAGAACACCACCCTCTTGTTCTGCACACACACAGATAGGGGGCGCCGTGAGAGGAGTGAAACATAGTGAGGCGTCAAGTCGCCGGGAGACGCAGAGCCAAGCCGGGCATGCTGGGACGGAATCTAAAGGCCTCCCTGTTCTCCATGACGCCCGGGACCCCAAGCTGTCAAGGATGCTCAGACCCAACCAGCTGCCCACATCAAAAATGGCTCCCATGGCGATGCCTCCAGTCCGTCTTGCCGCCGCGGCACGAGCGTCAAGCCATCATGTCGTGAGGTGCCACGTCAACGCGGCTGGGGAGGCTCGCTGGGCTTTCATCCGGCACAGCGAGCGACGCGGGTTTCCGGAACCGGCCGGCCCCCGGGACGGCGCGGTGTGGCAGTAATTCCTGTCTGCGCGCCGTCGTTCCCTGTGTCTCGCCCACGGCAACGCCGAAGAGGATTACCGCAGCGAGGAGCGGCGGTGCTCTTAACCCGCCCCTCGGAGGTCAGACATATTTGTTATGCGTCTAATTAGGTCCCCGATAACAAGCCGCTGTCGCACATGGGCTCGGCAACCGTGGCGCCGTAGGAGGGAAGCACCGCCTGCAATTGGTGGGAGCGCGCGTTCGCACATGCCCACTTGGGTCCACACACACACACACAACATACGTGCATGTGCTAGGGCTTGCGCGAAGGGAAGCTGCTGGTGGGCGACACACGTCTGATGTGTATGACCAGCGACAAGGGCGCTGCGCTAAAACAGAACCCCCATCAGACATCTGTAAAAGGTCAGGGGTTCTTAGGTGAGCATCCGCGTGTTTGTGCACTTGCAACACGACGCATTTACCGACAGATCCTTTCACATGCGTTCACCCAGCAAGCACGCGCACCTCTGTGTGTGTATGGCTGCGCAAACTGTTTCATAGCCGTGACTGTGTGTGCTCACGCACGGGTGGCTTGGCGACGATGCTGCAGATTGAAAACTCAGTTTCGTCCACCGGCCTCCTATGGTTATTACTAATTCGTTCATCTGACGAATTTGCCTGAAAGAGACTTACAGTGTTGGGTTTATGCACTGATTTGCTCATTTATACAACAGGGGAATTTTTACTGTATCAGTTCAGGGTAAGTACCTTGATCAAGGGTACTGCAGCAGGAGGTGTGATTTAAACTAAGATCCTGTGATTCAAATGCAGCACCCACTACAGTACCTGCAGCACCTGGAGGGTTGGGTGGGTGTCTAATTAGCATACCTTTTTCAAGTCATTGGGTTGTCAGTAATATTATTATTATTATTTATTAAATTGCCGCACTCTTCTCCAGAACGGCTTAGAATGTCATATTTATGCCATAGGCTGCTTACTGTGATTTACCCATTTACACACCTGGCTAATTTTTACCGTATCAGTTTGTGGTAGGTCCCTTGATCAAGGGCACTGAAGCAGGATGAGGGATTTGCACCCGGATCCTTCTGATGGTGAGGTGAGAGCGGTAATCTTTCTAACCATTATGCCACCTGCTGCCCCAGTTATGAAGATGCTACTAAAGAAATGGTCAGATTATTGTTGTCAGTTCAAGATATTAAGGCCTCTCATTACCAACACCCATGTTATTACAATTACTGCCATTACCTCACCGTTAGTGTCATCGCCATGGCAACGTTAGTCACTAATGTAACAGGCATTGCTATTGCTGTCATACGTGTCTTGCTGCAATCTCTTCATACCCCTCTCTGCAGGCTGCTCTGCTGTCATTCGCTGCAAAATGCATGCTCCAGTCGCGTGCCCCACCTCCCCCCCGTCTCCCCCCCCGCCTGTCTCACTCGGCACTGCCTCCGAACAGGTAAGTAAGTGAAGGGAGTTGACAGCGAGTCCGTGTTAGCGTGTTAGCATGTTAGCGTGTTAGCAGGGCCCCCGGCTAAGAGACAGCCAGAGTTCACGGTGCTATATATAGACCCCCCCCCCCCCCTTCTCCCCAGTCCATCCCCAGCAACCCGAGTAGGATCACAGTGGGGTGGGCTCTTGGTCGGCAGTATAGGAGGTGGTGGGCAGGCACATTCGGGCATGCATGTGTGTGTGTGTGTGTGTGTGTGTGTGTGAGATGTTCAGGGATTGTTAGCGGGAGTTAGGTCAGGTCTGCATGAGGAGACTTGAGTCCTGTCAATCCCCCGAAAACACCAAGGGATGTTCTGTCCTCGCATTTACAGCAGCTCAGATCAATACCCCGGGCGATCGATAGCCCAGTTAGGGAGGTGCTGCTGTGGACGGGAGCTCTGCTCTGGTCTGGGGTCGGGGTTATGGCTCAGCATCGTGCCGCCTAACCAAGTGAGAGTAGAGCATGCTGGGAGAGTGGACTCTGCAGGGGGCAGTAAAAGTGACCCGAGCATCTCCATTTTGGACCTATCCCCCAGCCTGGTGTCACGGGTCAGGGGTTCGGGCCAGGTCCTCTGCAGAGCTCCCTCCTCAGGCCACGTTGACGGAAGGAGCTGTAAAAGTGTATCTTTAAGGTCGAGGGGTCGGTTCAGCTGAGAGAAGCTCACCCGACCTCCCGCCTCCCTCTCTGACTGCTGTGTGGAGGTGTCAAACACACTGGACACTGTTCTTCCTCACGCTCCGCATCCAACCTGCTTGCAAAGTCTTGACAACTTTGGTCATGTGGGGGAAGAACATGTTGGGGGGGCGGGGGGTGTCTTCGGAAGATGAACGTATTGCTGAAGGGATGGAAGTCGAACTTAAAAGCAAACGACAGCACCTTGATAATTAATTTCCCCAGAAACATTTCTTTCCCAAAGGATTTGATCTGTTTCGAGTCGGGCGTGTGAGCGTGAGATCGAGCGCTAATGGCTGAGTCTCACGCCTCGTGCGTGAGATTTCAAATGTCTGGCAGTCTTATGATACCAGCTGTTGAAACCTGACCAGTGAAGCTAAACAGCACATATTATATTTATTTATTTAGCACATCCATACAGTACTTTCAGTATTAGCCTTGTACACAAAGATATTTACAATGATTTACCCATTTATGCAGCGGGGTAATTTTTACTGTATCAATTCAGGGTTCAGAGTAAGTACCTTCATCAAGAGAACTGCAGAGGGAGCAGGATTTGAACCGAGAACCTTCTGATTTTAAGGCAATGGCTCCAACCACTATGCCACCTTCGACAAATATAAGCAAAGTGGACTATAATTCATTTAAAAATTGCTCTGTTTTATATCATATATATTATTCTGATGCACCACTGAGGTTGAAATTGTAGTAAAACTCGTGGTATTTGGCTAGGGTGACTGAGCAAGGTCCTGCAAGGGTCTTGATCCAACAGTCTTTATCATGGGACCTGCAGACCCAGTGGTCACTAATCACACTTGTGCGAACATTGATAATGATGAAAAAACTCTGCTTTTCTGCCGTTTCTACGGTTGACAAGCATATCCGGTGGTTACACCGCTACTGCACACGGGACGTCCTCTGAAACACGTTACACACGCCTGGTCCTAGAACTGTGCAGAGGAACCACCACAAACCTCCCAACGCGGTGACCTGCAGCGCGGCTCACACTTCTCCCATTTGGAGAGGGAAGCATTCATCCCCTCTCCCTGCGGTCGAACCCGAGTCCACACCCTTGAGCTCGACTTCCACCTCCCAAGTGGCCTTTGACCTTCCCAGCGTGACCCCATCCCTATCAGAGCCGCTTCGACAGGCCCGACACTCTCCCCTGCCTCCAGAGCGATATTTATGAAGCATTTATGAGCATTAACGCAACTCAGCAGCACTCGCTCTCACCCCACCCCACTCCACCCCTACCCGCCAACATGGATGTGGGGGGGGGGGTCGCTCAGGGCGTTCCGTGAAGAGTCCCACGGGACACCTACTTAGGTGCATGTTTAAAGAGGCCGAGATTAGCTGTTTGGCACACAAAGCGGGCGCACTAATCCTGCCCCCTGCTCGCCGGCCTCGCCGCTCTCTATAATTCATGGCTGGGGTCCCGTGAATAGCCGGCGAGGGCGAGCGAGCGGAACCGAGGCCGTGCGAGTGCACACGCGACGCTCCCGTTCCCCCCGGCGACGACGGCGCGTTACGGCAACGGCGCAAAAACAACGGCGCTCTGTTCCGCCACGTTTGTTTCCGCAGCAGCTGGTGTTAGCGCTGGTAAACATGAGCTGTTTAATCGCGGATTCTTTATGGAAAAAAAGACACACACACACACACACACACACACATCTATTTAAACTGTAATGAAAAAGTGAAGATAGCAGCAGCAACGAGATATCAAGTGACATCTTTTTGCCGCAATTTTTAAACATTGAAAAAATATTTAGAATAGAGAAATTTAGCTTTGTCATTTTTATTCTATACTGTACATAAAAATTGCATTAAATTTAATTCATATATTTATGTTATGGGGGGGTGCGGTGGCGCAGCGGGTTTTGCCAGGGCCTGCTCTCTGGTGGGTCTGGGGTTCGAGTCCCAGTTGGAGTGCCCTGTGATGGACTGGTGTCTCGTCCGGGGTGTGTCCCCTCCCCCTCCAGCCTTGCGCCCTGCGTTGCCGAGTTACGCTCTGATTTTCCGTTAACCCCCCCCAGGACAAGTAGCTTCAGCCAGTATGTGTGTGCATTTATGTTATGATTTTATTTATTTTCTATTACGCACAGATTTTTGTAAGTTCTATAGTGATAACCCCTTGATTGCCTTTGGCAAAGGCATCAGCTAAATAAGAAATAATAATAATAATAATAATAATAAGGAATAAAGTCAGCAGAACAGTTCAGAGAACTGATTTCCTGTCTGGACCAGAGTGAGGAGCGGTTTTGGTGAAGCGGGGAGAAAGTGGCCTTTGCAACATTGAGGAAACAGGTCAGCGTGGTACTTGCGGTCCTCCTGTGGTCAATCAGTTAGAGCTGGACGGACAGACAAAGAGACGGGCGGATGGGTTGAGGGGACGAGCGAGGACACGCAGAGGCCCCACGGTTAAGTCAGACTTGTTAATGCGGAACCAGCTCCTATCGATCGGCTGTCCATCCCAACAAACCCCGCTATTCCCCCAGCTCGAATTATGAGGGTCCACGTTTATTTACACCACTTACTTCAGTCTCACAAACAGTCAATACCAGGGATCCAGTGCATCTCCGTGTGTGTGCATGTGTGGGCGAGCGAGAGCGATGCGCTGAGAATCATGCGGAGTTTATCCAATAGAGAGTAAAAGAAGGAATGACAGACAGACGCTCTTCCATACTCAGGTCAGTGCTCATCAAATTTTCCTCTGGTCCTGATATAATAGATGCTGTATATGCATTATATACATTACATATGCATTTAAATTTAGTAAAAAAAAAACCTTTCAAAGTAGATGAAGAGCTCTAGACATAAACATGGGATTAGAGATGTGCTGCTTATATGTTTGATACCATCACATTCAAAGAGGAAATATACATAGATAATCATAGCAGCAGGTGTTGGAGTCATCTGTGGAGCTGGCAGAAGATCAGGAGAGGAATGAGACTGAAAGAAATGGGCTTGAGAGCCTTCTTGAATGCTGGGAGGGATTCAGCAGCTCTGAGGGACAGAGGAAGCTCATTCAAGCACATCCCAGCCAAGAATTAGAATTAGAGGCTTTTTATTTTGGAGATGCACGTAGTGCGTAGGGAGTGACTGGGTCCTGTACGTTGCATATCGTGTTCCGAGAATGATTTTCTCATTTAGCGATGAAAGCAGCATTTTCTTTGATAGTTCAAGAGTTACTGGGGTCACAGGACCACCCAGCCTCCAGCCCTGAGGCAGAAGCCCCCCTCACCTGCCGAACGTTGATCCAGTAGCCGATAATGCGGTCCACTGCTTTGGGCTCCTTCTGGGTCCACTGCAGGATATATGAGTAGTTGTTGTCCTTCAGAATGCTGATGGGGTTTGGTGTGTCGTAGTAGAACTCTGGGTTGTAGGCCCGTGCTGGAGGGTGCAAACGACATCCAGACAGGAAACTCTTAGCCGCTTGAACGTTTCATAGCAACGGTTAGCTTACTAACATCTTTCATCTTTTTAACGACCGATAGTTGACCGGAACCTTTTACAAAAACCATTAGCTTAGTGCAAAATTTAACAACGGTTATTTTCTGGGAACCTTTAATAATAACCGTTGACTTACTGGAACCTTTTATAGCAACAGTTGGCTTACAGAAACATTTTGATACAACAGTTAGCTTACTGACATCTTTTGTAATGACTGTTATTTCACCGGAACCTTTTTAACAAATGTTTAGCTTACCGAAATATTTTATAACAATGGTTCATATCTTGAAACCTTTTATAATGACCATTACCTTACAGGAAATTTTTATAACAACCGTTAGCTTACTGGAACCTTCTGTAGTAACCGTTAGCTTACTTTCGTCAGCTTGCCTGGAGTCTTTTTTTGTTTGTGAGCTTACTGAAACCATATATATCCATAATTACCTTACTGAAACCTTTCTATAGCAACCTTTAACTTGCTGAATTTTTTTTTTAACAACTGCTATCAACTATTAACTCATTAAAACCATTAACTCTGTGAATTTTTTTTTTTTTAGCTTTTCAATAATTTTTCTTTACCCATGGCTTATAGGCTCCTTTTTTATAGAGCAGTTTTCACTCAATGAATCCTTTTTAAAAAAGCGTCAATGGAATTTCCAAAAATAGGTTTGCTTACTGAAACGTTTTCTCAGCAAGCATTAACTCGCGGAATCCAAAACACCAAGCAGAAACGCGGTTAAGGTAAAGTGATCTGACATGTTCTTGTTTGAAAAAGGATAACATAACTAACACCATAACTAACACTGGCCTTGAGATGACTTCCACATCCTCTAAAATATCGTGAGCCTGGCTTCATTTCACTGCTTGCTCGAGGACATCCAGCTTTTGTTTGCATGCACTTGGAAAATGAGAACATACAAAGGAACAGGAAAAGTGCACAAAGTGCATTTTCATAACATAACTAACAACTGGAATTATGATAACCCCACTATATTAGCTGTCAAGATCAAATTTAAGACCCTGGTTATGGCCTACAAGTGCATCAATAGAACTGCTCCCAGGTATCTACAGGACTTGATCATCCACTGCACCCAAACCAGACTGCTGTGCTCTTCCACATCTGCCCACTTGGTGGTCCCACGCATGAAAAGTAAAAGAAAAGTTCACGGTTCTGGGTCCGTCGTGGTGGAACAACTTCCCCCTCTCACTCAGAACTGCTGAATCTCTGTCCACATTTAAAATGGGTCTTACAACTCACCTCTTACAAACTCATTTTGCCCATAATATATTATGTATAATGTAAATCATGTAAGGTGTCAATGTTCATTCATTATAACTTTAAGATCATGCCCAGATAAACCTTTACACAGCTACTCCTGTAATGTAATTCAAATGTTTATACATATGTATCTCAAAAAAAAATATTACTAGGAAGGTGATCAGGAATTCTCGATATTCGGATAAAGTTTCATGCACCTACTCGTGTGATAAACATTTATTCATATGGTGGAAAGAAATAAACTAACTGCACTTAAGAATCACACATCTGCATCTAAGTGTCTCTTTCTGCTAATGCAATGAACACAGTATATTTTCCATGGGGCAGGGGGTGCGGTGGCGCAGTGGGTTGGACCACAGTCCTGCTCTCCGGTGGGTCTGGGGTTCGAGTCCCACTTGGGGTGCCTTGCGGCAGACTGGCGTCCCGTCCTGGGTGTGTCCCCTTCCCCCTCTGGCCTTACGCCCTGTGTTGCCGGGTAGGCTCCGGTTCCCCGTGACTCCATCTGGGACAAGCGGTTCTGAAAACGTGTGTGTAAATGTATATGTCCCTCAAGAAATGTGAGAGCGCTGTGTATGTACCGTACATATAGCTGAACCGCAAATATTTTGTCACTGAAATTTCAGTGCACATCGGGGGTTTTCGCGCAGCTTCCACGCGAGACGATATTTTCCCAAAGCCTCTGACTGAAGGTGGGAAACAGCCACCCTGCCTCCGTCAGCAACTTGGCCAGGGGAGGCTTTTCTGGCTCATTAATCCGGAAGCCTCCGGTCCAAACCCAGGGAGGACACTTACCACGCCCTGGGCTGATGTGTTTGAAACGCTTTGCTAAATATCCAGCTTTTGCAAATCAGCAAAGCGTAACACTCTCAGTTGACAAAGGCAGTGCTTCTGCCAGCCGCAAATCCCCACTCTGTGTGTGTTACGCCTCTTTCAGGAGAACCGTCGCACTACCTGGGGATGCTCTGCTTCTCCTCTCATGTTGGAGGGAAGTGCACTCAGGTTCCACGGGTGTTGCTGGAGATAAAGGCCCAGCTGCTAGCTGGGATGCTAATGACATGACTGCAAATGAGCCTCATGTCCATGTTAGTCAATAATAAAGAATAAGCACTCTGCCTTTCTTAAATGTACAACACGGGCGTCCCTCCCGGGAAGTTCACACCTCTTATCCCCATGCCACCATTTGCCTTTTCGCTTGTGCAGATCTTGCATCCAACCGTCTATTGTCAAAAAACACTTGTGCTAATGCAGGGTCACGGTGGTCCGGAACCTATCCAAGAAGCATGGAGTATGAGTCAGGGTGCACCCTGGATGGGATGCCATTGAATAACTGGGAAATCACAAGCACTCATTTGCTTACACGTTAACGCAGTAAGGGCGGTTTATAGTCAACAGTTCACCTGAACCGGGTGTCTTTGGAGTGTGGGAGGAAACCAGAGCACCGGGAGGAAACCAACAGGAACATTTCCAACATGCAAACTCTAAACAAACCAAGAAGGGTTAAAACTCACATCCAAGGAGATTTGAGGCACTAACGTTACCCGCTGCACCACCCTACCGCCCTTTTGCTGAACTTCTGCTTCTTGTTTGCTCATACAAAGGCACAGGGAGTTCTGCTCTGCCAGGAAGCTTGAGGGATGAAACTGAAAACCCCGCACGGAGCTGAGAGCTGGTACCGGTGCAGTCTCAGCCTCTCAGGCTCCGAGAAGAAACTGGGGAGCTCATGCATGACAACGGATCCCACCACACACACCCTCATAGAGAGCTTCGCTGAGCTGTCAAGCAACCTTTGCGTTGCACTACCTTGAATTTTAAAGAAGAGCACGTGCGTGTTCTAAAATTTCGCAGAAGTCTGAAGTTGAATCCCCTAACAGAAATGAACAGCAGCACCAAGTAGAGCACTCGCACGGAGCCAAAAGCTCCACGCTGCTGCAGGGTGGGAGAGATGTGGCCACTGGACCCTCACCCAAGACAAATGAAAAATGTATGCGCCACATGCACTTGAATGTAAGTAAGGGGTGATTCCCTTAGGTCTGGTGGGGCTGGAGGGGGGGGTACGGCAATGACCCAAGCCTTTTGACCCACTGAGCCGCTCCTTAGCCCATGGGGGGGGGGCATAGGCAGGGCACCGGCAAGGAGGCATATCACTCACTTGACACATTGAAGATGCAGGAGGAGATCCCCACGCCGTTGCTGATGCGACACTCGTAGGTACCGTTGCTGGCAGCACCCAGGCGCTCGATGCGCAGCGTTGGGGCGTCCTGCGTGTTGAGGGCCTCGGGCCGCAGGGGGCGGCCGTTCATCAGCCAAGAGGCACGTGTTATCCGCGGCGGGTTGGCCTTCAGCACCGCGCAGCGCAGCGTCACCGGCTGGTTGGTGGGGGAGCGTACATCCGAGAACGGTGGGTCCACGATGGGGGCAACTGCAGGGGGGAATAGGGGCACTTAATTAGATGGGCCACGGAACAAGCCTCACAAAAACCAGTGACATCCCCCTGGAAGGACTCAGGAGGCAGGGCAGTTCACCTCACTGAGCTCCAGCTCTCCTTGCTCAGCGAAGAGCTCAGAAAAGCTACTAAATGGGTTCAATCTAGAGCAGCAAGTTGAATCAGGTGCTTCGCTGGCCGACTGGAACAGAAACCACCTGGAGTCGGCCCTCCAGGACCGTGAAGGTAATGGCCCTGGTTGAAAGTGGAGAGCTTATTCTTTACAGCTCTAGTCACGCACCTTAAGCCAGATGCTCGCCAAATGTGGCCGTGCCCTCCTTTTTTTACTGCGTTCTAAAGACCGTTGTGCAGCATTACGGCTTCAGAGCAGCACTGAGAGTTTTATATTTATTTAGCTGATGCTTTTCTCCCAAGCATTTTACAGCGTTAAGCTACTTACACTGATTTACACCTTTATGGGTAATTTATAGTGCATCCTTTCCAAGTAAGTACTTTGATCAAGTGTGCTGGAGAAGGAGGTGGGACTCAAACCAGGGTTATTGGTGTACAAAAAAGGGTGGCTCCATCCAGGACAAACCCTGCTGCCCCTCAGTTTTGAATCGAATTAGGGTGGGGGGAGATATTATAGTGACATCACTGCTCAACATTAGCTGGTAGCATATTAGTTAGAGCTGCTGCTTTTGGACTGAGAAGTTGCAGGTTTGAATCCCACCTCCAGGTGTTGTGCCCTTGAGCAAAGTGCTTACTGTAAATTGTTCCTGTAAGTTTGCCCAGCTGTATAGATGGGTCAGTTATTGAAGATAACCTAACATTGTGAGATGCTTTGGAGAAAAGCGTCAGCTGAATGTAACATACTAATAACAAATTGGACGTGTACTATGGTTTGGTGCAGTGACAGAGCAGGCATGATCCTCTCTTTTTAATTGAGTGTAATTAACCTGTCAGAAACACACCTTCTCTAATGACAGATGGCGGCCCATTAGCTGGGGGTAACGCTGTACAGTAACATGCGCGAAGCAGGAACCCCAAATCGAACGAACGCGCCGCTCATAATCAGAACTGCATTACCGCCACATCATCGAACGTCCAGAGATATGATGAGGTGCACGGTTTGCAGTCCTCCACTGGCCATAAAGTATCTCATTAATAGCTATACAAAATGTAATTACGTTCTTTGTATGCATTGCTTTTGCAAGAGTAAACAGTGGGCAAAACACTGATTTTTTTTTTTTAATTCCACTACTAATTTGCCCCTTTTACTCAAACCTGCGGTACAGAAAGTGCACACCGCAATTACATCTGTATTCATTCGGGATTGGAAAATTACACGATAAAACTAAGAGTCTGAAAATATAATTACCTTCGGAGAGGAGCATTTATCTCATTCTTACTTCCTGCCTATTAAAAACAACTTGTAACGACAATATTTGTAATTAGATCGTTTCATTAGAAAGGTCTCCCAAACAACAACATGCCATGAATATTCATTTGCCTGAGCAAATCTGCTTTCCCCGCACGAACACGAATAAGATGTAGAAACCCCTCAGCCCGAATCCAAATGAGTGGTCGCTGGTCATCATTCGCACCCGAGGCCTTGAAAAGACGGAGAAGGTCAGCGAACACGTCAGGAGTAAACATCGGTGTCTCGGAAATGTGCCAGAGCCATTCTGGGCCTCCGCTTTGTCTCCGGACTCCAAGCGGTCACACGGTTGCGGGTATTTCCGTTGTCTGGTGTGCGTTTCCATGATTCCGTGAGTGTTTCCATTGGCCGGATGAGGTTGGGTCCAAGGAGGACCGGTTTTACCAGCTCGTGTTGGATTGGAGAGGCGAGAAAGGGCCTCAAAACCCTTCTCTTCCGGAAACACTTCTTCTCCTGATCTCATAACTTCTCCATAAAATGACCCCTTGACAATCATCTGTTTCTTACCAGTTCTACATGCTGCTACACTGTAAAGTACAATGGGGCTGGACACCTGACTGAGCTTCAGGAATGGTTTGTCTACATCTAAAGCTCTTTGCCTCCTGTGAGACACATTTCTTTTCCCTGAGTTGCACTTACTCATTTATCGGGCACTTTTCTCCAATACACAGGGTTAACTTGCCTGATGGAGCAGTGTAGTGTAGTGGTTAGAATTACTGCCTTTAGACCTGAAGATCACAGGTTTGAATCCTACCACCACTTGTCATACCATTGAACAAAATACTTACTTCAAATTGTTGCTTTGGAGAAAAGCCAGATGTACTGATTTACCCAGCTGGACAGCTTTATTTTACTGGAGGAATTCAGAGTAAGTACCTTGATCAAGGGTACCACCACAGAAAGGGGGATTTGAACCTGTGACCTCCAAGCCTGGAGGGAGCAGCTTAATCACTACACCACAAGTTGCATGTTGCTTTGGAGGGAAGCATCAGCTAAATACACACACACACACACACACTTTCTGAACCACCTGTCCCATATGGGGTCACAGGGAACCAGAGCCTACCCAGCAACACAGGGCATAAGGCCAGAGGGGGAAGGGACACACCCAGGACAGGACACCAGTCCATCGCAAGGCACCCCAAGTGGGACTCGAACCCCAGACCTACTGGAGAGCAGGACCCAGTCCAACCCACTGCGCCACTGTACCCCCCTGTCAGCTAAATAAATAACTATAAATGTGAAAGGGAGTCTCCGGTGATGGGACATCCACAGACTGAGAGACTGGTGCAGGAGGAGACCTTCCAACAGGTGTGGTTCAAGACCCTTGTGAGAAACGGCAGCTTCACGGAGGAGAGAGAAATGAGAGCTTGTGAGCGTTGTCAGCTCTGTGTTCCAGCCACAGATGGGCCGCCTGACAATCCTCCACGACGATGAGAGAGGAGGAGGTCCAAAATGTGCAAGGCAAACGGTTAGGCGTGATGGTCTATCACTCACGATCTGTGAGGGCGCAGAAAAGCAGACTGTGAGCTGCGGGGACGAATGGGAGACGGGTACGTCCTGCCTGCCACTGCGAGAAGGACGGGGGCCTCACTGACCAGCAGGGAAGTCTGGCAGATGGTGCTGCCCTTGCCTTTTTCACTCCTCCGTCAAACAGCGCAGCACTCCGGCAAGTCGGGGCAAATGGGAAGCAGAGCTGAGTTTGAACTTCAGCTTCCGGAGACGGTGACGCCGAGGGGGTGTGGGGAGAGGAAGAGCGAGAGACGGAGATGGGGAAAGCAGGAGAGAGGAAGTGAGACGGAGAGCGCGCTTGTGTGTGTGTGTGTGTGTGTGAGAGAGAGAGAGAGAGAGAGAGAGAGAGAGAGAGAGAGAAAGGAGCCGCCGGAGAGGGACACTCCCTCAGCGAGAACTCGGCTGATTGATGATGATGAGAACAGAGATGGGAACTACAGAAATGGTTCTACTGTGGTGCGTGGGGGGAGGGGTGGATTGCTAGGAAGGTGGGGGCCATGGAGGGGGTGGGGGGGGCACACTTAATTATACTGCTGCCATAAAAAATGATACTGTCTTTCCCCGGTATCGACCAATAAAGTTAAAAACAAGCGAGGAAACAAACCCAATAAAAAAATAAATAAACAACCCCGAGGCGCGCTCACGCCATCGCTCAGAGCCCGGGTTGGCGCCTCGCCGTGGCTGCGTCCTTTCCTTCGGACCGCGTCTCCAGCAGAGTGAGGTGGCCACCTGGCCCATAAATCACAGCTCGCTTGCGGCAAGACGGGGCTTTAAAGCTCTGCCCTTCCACCCAAGCCAGTGAATCGAGGGGACGGCTGTGGGAAGCTCTCAGCATGGCAACGCGGAACTTGTAATGAAGCCGTTGTTCATCGGAATGGGCGCCCCCTCCACACGCACCCCACCCCCATACCGGAACTTTCCATCATCTTGAATGTGCCCATGGTGGATGGATCTAGACACTTTTTGTTGATTTTGGGTCTTGGAAATCACGGCGAAAGTAGCAGCTCCCTTCGACGCGAGGCTGGCGGTGTGAAGGCCAGACGATGCCGTACCGTTGCCAAGCGACCTGTTGGACTCTCCGAAGCTGTGGAGAGATGAGGCCGCTGCCCGTGCCAGCATCGCTCTGACGCCGCAAAGGAGCACGGCGCATAAATCATAAATTCTCATGCGCGCAGTTCAAGGAGTTTAAAACAGAGCCAAACGATGTTTACGAGCAGCAAGCCAGATTGCATAAATAAACGACCAGTTCTGGTAAGCAGGCAGGACGGCAGCTCCCCGACAGCAGGCCGAAAGGGAGAGAGTCATTATCGGGCAGGATGGCACCTTACGGACAGAGCGGCACAAAAGGGAGTCCTTATCTAACAATGTGTTACCTCTCCTTACAGACGGAAAGGACTTTATCACAGAGAGCCACGGAAAAATAACACATTAATAGTTCGCCCCTGACTGAGCTGACTGCGAGTGTGAATGGCATTTTTCACTGACACATCTAGTTTGTCATGCAGTCTGGGTTCGAATGTCCAAATGGGGCTCGAGGTAAAAGGTGCGATGCCTGCGTGGTTGGCCGGAACGTCGGGTACGTCTCACACTCACACTGCACGTTGAGCTGGACCTGAGCCTCCCGCCGCTTGATGTTGAGGCCGTTGTACGGCGCCGTCTGACACCGGTAGGTCCCCGTCATGTCCCGCGTCACGTTGGTCAGCCGTAGGCGCCCGTCTCGTGTCTCCACCAACCATTCGCCAGAGGGCATGGGCAGGTCCTTGTCGGCGCGGGACCACAGCACCGGGGGGCGGGGCTTACCGTCCACCAGGCACACGAGATCTGCCCACGCCCCCTCCAGCACTGTTACCACCCCGCCTCCAGTGGGCACCGTCAGCGTCGGGGGAGTGACTGGAGGACGGGGAAAGAGAAACACACAGCAAAGTGATGAACACACCCTTGATGAGGTTCTCAATCCACAGCAGGTCCTGAAGTGGGTTGGTCCAGTACAAATTCAACATAGTTTCCCCTAAAGCCCCTCTCAGGGGTTTTTGGGCAAACAACTGCATCTGCTGCAGCCTGGAACCGAGTTCAAGGAATAATAGAGAACGACACGTCAAGGGAGACAGAGCAGGGGGTCATTGTTGTGAAGTCCTCCTGAGATCTGCGGACTCCGCAGGGGTCAGAGGACTGTTCACTTTAGGGCATCGACACCAACCTCTAGCTTCCTCAAGACATCAAAGTTACCAGGGGGTATCTCCAAGGTGACCACCATCCCACGACCCCCTCGTGAACACCCGGGGACGGTCCAAGAGGGCAGGAACAGAGCGACTCCTCGGGTGCTGTTTTATTCATCGCCAGTCTGAGAACTGTCAGAGTCCCAGCTTTAATAAAGCCAATCAGAAGCGGTTCGATTTATATTTAATAGCTCTCCTCGCGGATGTCATTTTTCCTAAAGCTACCAGAATAACAGTGTGTGACAAAGTAGGACACCGTTTAAAGAGTTGTCTGCTGCAGAGTTTGAGATATTTCTTCCACTGTCGTCCCATTTTTTTCCCCCGCATTATATCCTACACGTCTCCTCTGCTGCGAAACGCGGCGATATCGACTGAAACGCGGTAAAAGCGATCCGTAACAAAGCATAAACAAATCTGTCCTGTATGTAAACATTATATCTCGCACAGCTAAGGCTGGGCCATGATTTTTTTAACTGTTGTAAGGTAGCAGTTGAGTCTAGGAAAGGAGAAACGATCCAACTGTGAAGAAGGGAGGATGTATGCGCGATGGAAGAGCCATCGTAGGGTGTTGACGAGCAGGGAGCCGGAGAGAGAGAGGCGTCTCACTGTGATTCTAAGGGAAGATGGGAGGACAGTGACAGAAGGAGCTGGTGGAAAGCATCCAATGATGAGACAGAGGACAAGGAGGAGTGATGGGGAGGGAGGGGAGGAAAGATAGAGGGAGAGTTTGTGTCCTCTAGCGGTTCCAGGGAAGAGGTGATGAGCGGAACAGGCAAGGCGGCATTGAGAGGAAGGTGGCGAGACAGGCTGGGACTACCCAAGTAAGAGTGGGAGAGACGAGAAGAGTAAGACCGCTATCCTCCGCATCCCTGCAGGTCTCACCGCTGCTCTGCGTGATGTTGACATCCACCCTGAGCTCAGGAACGGAGCTGCCAGGAAAGCCGGCCACGCAGCTGTACGTGGCCTGGTCGCGGAACTTCATATCGATGATCTCCAGGCTGCTGGTCCCCGGCACCATGTCCGGGTCGCTGCGCAAAAACACCAGGCTGTCAGAGGGCACCACGGGGACGCCGTTCTTGTACCACGTGTAGTTGACCTTGTCCTGCGGCTGGGCGTCCACGTGACACGAGATCTTGAGGTCGCGACCCATCTGGATGCTCTCGCTATCCTTGTTGGAGTCCGGCGTGATCTGGAACGTCAGGTTCCTCATGACTGCGGAGAGAGGAGCGCGTGAGACGCACACCTGGGCGACCGTCGCTCACGCGCAATCTCTCAAGGCACGTTTCTCGAAAAAGCAAGTTATCTTAAAGCACAAAGCGCTTTGCAGACAATTTTCCAGAGGGAATCACACAATAGGAGGAGTTAATTTGGTAATTCTGGACAAATTGCAGCACAGTCCCCAACCCACAGAAGGGTGTATGTGAAGGAGATGTTAATTCGGTTATTGCCTGCTTCCAAACATGTACCTGAACATCAGAAGAAGACATTAAATCAGCCAGAAGCTAATTACAACACAGGCACCTGGACATCTGAAGGAAACACTGCAGCATCGAAGCCGAGTCTAATTCGCTACAACTTCCGTATAAATCATCTTAGCAATTGTTCTTTTTTTTTTTTTGCATTTAAGAATTTAGGCAACATGTCAACCATTTGTCCTTGATTTTGTAACCGAATGAAAGGAAATGAGAAAACAAAAACAATTGCCCTGTCTCTCTAAAAAGCGTGATGAATGGACTCGCAGGCGGAGCAACTTTAAACCATATGGTATGTTTCGCCGCTGAAAAAACCTGGCTTTTCCTGCGGCCCGTCTGCAGCTCACCACCTGTGCTTGTTTGACACGCCGGCGCCCATTTGCAGAGAAAACAGATCAAGAGCTCCGGCTGTGCGGACGAGCGCGATCCGTCTCCGCGTAATTAGTTCCATTCCAGTTGAATTAATTGGAGTAAATAAAGATGATTAAAAGGGATAAAAATAACCACGGGTCACTGGGAAAGTCTTGTGTACCAGGGGCCCGGATTGTAAGGACGCTCTTGACCTTTGTGTTTAAATTTATATGATTCATCAGTATAATTAAAGAATTGGCAGTACAGAATGAATGAGCATGCACACACGTGCAGACACACACTGGGAATATCAATCAAAGCTGTGCACCAGAATACATGCATGAATACCAGCTTTTGCAGTGACATTCAAGACGCACGCACCCACACACACACCTCTGACGATGAGGTTGACGTTCCTCTTGGCAGGGTTGCCCACGTTGTTGACAGCCGTGCAGTTGTAGTATCCGGAGTCGGCCGAGGTGACGGCGCGGAGCGTCAGGGTGCCCCCGCGGATCTGAGCGCGCTGGGGCAGGGGGCCGGGGTAGCGGGACCATGACACGGCGGGGGTGGGGTTCCCTGCCGTGACCTCGCAGGACAGCGTCACATCCCGCCCAGGGTCCACCACGAGGGTCTCGTTCACAGAGAGACGCAGGGCGGGAGGGGCTGAGGGAGCGAGCGAGAGGCAGAGAAAGCGTTGGAGCCTCGTGCGCGGGGCGGCCGTGTGTCACAGCCATTGCTCTTTCAGAAAATGCCCAGGAAATTTATTATCACTCATTGACCGACGGGGTAAATTGTTAGAATACATAATGGGCTGTAATTTTCACAAATTCCTCCCATTTACTATAAATAATGCCGATGCCTCTCCTGCCACCAGGGCGACATCTCCGACTTCCCGCGGCACAAAATAAACTTGGATCATTTACTTTATTATTTAAAAGTGTTAATGGCGGAAAATCATAGCATGCGCTAATGGACTCCTAAAGGCAGATCTTCCCTCGGAAGCCATTAATCTGTATGACACAGAGAGCGGCCCTTGAGCTGCCTTGATATTGGCACTGCTTAGCATCACGCTCTAAAGGAGCCGTTTTCCCCAGATATCTCCTTCGCCGCCACACCTGTCTTCTCTAATGAATCGACCGAAGACGCATTCCATAACCGGTATTGATCAACAGGGAAAAAGAATCAAAGTGCAGGCGATCGACTCGATTGATTGACAGGTGGTTCGCTGACCAAGGGGCCGTTGTGACGGAAGCTGGCGGGCCGTGATGAGAGGGTTCTGTCGATAAAAGGATGAGATGGCCCGTTGCTGGCCGACCGGTGTGCGGGCCAGCGAGCAACCGGTCCCTGGGGCCTCTGCTGCTGAGGGCTCTGCTGTGAAAACATTAATCTTCCAAACACCCGTGATCAGCCCCCCGACTGTCACTCCAATTCATTATGCTTTGTGTCGCCCTGGCAACGGCTGCGGTCCGGACGTTGCTTTCACGCACCGATGTGCTCTCGGGGAAGAGCGGGATAATCCCATCTGAGGACCCCAAAATAAGCAGTGATTCATTAAGGCGCTCTCGCGTCAAGGGTCCTCTAATCCTCACTTTGCAAGGTTTCAATCACCTTGATGTACGGGGGGCCTTCCAGCTCCGATGCCTCTCCTCGTCCACCCCGTCGCCCAGTCAACCCTTCTTTGCTCTTTCACACTAGCCTAAACCACGAAATGGAACCCTACAGTCCCGATGCCACAGAGACATTGACATGACACTAAACTGACTATTCTTCCACGTTCTCCTTTCATCATTTGCATACAGGAGACTGCAGGTGATGCAGAAATCTACAGTATCAGTCAAAAGCCACCAGGTGTGTACATCTGCTGTTTTTTTTCATAACTGATGCAAACAGACCGTAAGTCTGAGTTGTCCTTCATTTTCTTTCTTCTACAGGTAAATCTTACACACCTTTGAGGTGTCTTTTGGGTTGGTATCTTGCTGAAGAATGAAGGACTGTACAAAGTATCTCTTGGAAGCCATGCTGATTGAGATCACTGAAGACTTGTTAAAGTCTTTAGCAAAGCAAAGCAGCCCCACAGCATCGCACTCCCACCTCCATGATAGATTGTTGAAGCAACAGAGATGCATCTCGTGCCGTCAGCCCCTTCCTTTTTTACAAATACTCAGTAATTGCACCCAAATATTGTAATTTGGTCCAAATGACCAACTTCTACTCCTCAAGAGCCCATTTTATTCAGGTTAAGCACCTTGCTCAGAGACACTACAGCAGGAGGTGGGATTCAAACATGGGTCCTGTGCAGGGTGGCATTATTTAAGTGCTACACCACCATTAGCTATACCAGGATCATCAAACTACATCATGATCAGATGAAGGCATGAACACAAATTATATGATCTTTACAATCTGTACAGAAACCAAAAGCAGAGGATAATACAAGATGTTCATAAGTTATTGATATGATGTGATGAAGACTGAATTCCCTGAGAGAAGAGCAAAGTCAGTGAATGGCAGAACTATAACTCGATTACTACAGATCATGTAAAAGCTTTCGGCTTCTCAGTATTCCAGACGAAGTAATTAATGGTGACCTCTACGTACCCGCCTGGTTGGGGGCGCTGAGACCTCAGCAATGAACTTTTCCCATTCCGCAAAAAGTCAAGTGTTTCGCCAGGAGAAAATGAGTCTATGCCACAGCTATTAAAGAGACCTTTCTCCCATTATTGTTAAAGCCTGATAGCATCTTGCTGAAAGCGATTCACTGCAGTGGGCAATGTGTGTGTGTGTGTGTGTATGTGTGTGTGTGTGGATGGTCCCCCGTACAGCACAGCCCACTTCACCAGTGTGTGCCGCAGCTACCTCTTGTTTGGACAAGGAATGAAAGCGATCCCTTTGAAGGGGAAATAACAAGATAGACTGATAGAGGGAAAGAGAGAGGGGGAGCTGGTTGGAAGGAGAACAAGAATTCAATTTCCTCAGAGGCATATGGTGTATGTGGGGATGGGGTCGTGGGCGTCCCACCAAAACGGAATTGACACCCCCTTGCAGGGGCTTTGAGCTACTGAAACTACCTCTGTATCTGCAGGTGTAAAACCCTTTGGTAAGATATGCATATACATATATTATTAGTATATTTTATTAATCTGACTCCTTTGTCCAAGGAAAACTCAGTATCAGATAAGCAACTTTACAGTAATTTCCCCATTTATACAGTGGGGTGTTCTTATTGTATCAGTTCAAGGTAAGTACCTTGGTCAAGGGTATGCAGCAGGAGCAGGTATGCAAAGTGATGCCTCTAAAAACTACTATGCCACCCGCTGACCCAGCTAGTGTTGCTGGAAATGCATTTGTAGGCCGTGTTGTGGAATTATCAGAGCAGCCATTCGAACCTTTGAGGGAACTACACCATCTGCTGCCTCTATTTCAGCCAGAGATGATCATCATATGAATTGCACAATTTTACAATATGATACTTTCAATGAAATTACAAAGATCTTCTTGAAAATAAGCTGGAAGAGAAAGAAACGGTTGAAAACGGTGCTTAAAACGCAGCATAATTTCAGCGAGGTTGCGGGGGACCAGGCGGTCGGGACCCCGACACGGTGGGGGTGCCAAACTCCAAGTTGTTAGCACTCAGTATGACTTTTAGGCTGCAAAGTTCTCGAAGACAAGAACTTGTTTCTACTTCAGATTCCTTTGGACGCGAATACCAAAGCAACGACAGACGGTATTTAGAGAAAGGTCTTCTCTGGTACATGCTCTGCTGCCGAAGTGTCGGGCGAGAAGCTCTGCATCGTGATGAAGGGAGACAAGCAGATGCCTCTATACTCCACTGCCTTAGTCAGAAACATGGAAACCACAAATAAAATGGATATTTCCTGCTGTGGCCTGAAACGTAGACACCGTCAAGCAGTCAGGAAGGCGGCGGGTGGATCACACACGGGTGTATTAAAATGTTACCGCAGACGGGCCCTACAGCTTGACATCCTTCAGTCTAACAAACATGCCGCAACACTAAACCAAGCGTGCCGTTGGAAAAATCAATTTAATAATCGTCATCACTCTTATGTACTTGGCAATTCATTTCTGTGAAATTCGTGGATGTCTTAGACGACATTTTCAAGCCGACGACGCGGCAGCGTCGAAGCCACGCTAACCGTGGACTGGGGTGGGGGCGGGGTGGCAGCATCCAGCCGAGAACAGCAGAGTTCGGGTCATAGCCTGGCAGGCAAAAATAATTACAAACCATAATTGTTTCATGAAGCGATCACACAGGGCAACAGATGAAAAGTAATTAGTAAAACGCAAAATAAGAAATGACAACAAAATCATTAAAGCAATTTATTGCCAGTAATTTAACCGTGGCTGTTCCAATTAAAGAAGTCAACTACATTATTTGGTTACTTAGTACAAATCCTTATTTAAGTTTGTTCTGATCCTTCTTCAAAGTGATCTAAAAATAATTTTCACTTATAATTTATTCCTGACAGGTCCCAAACTTCTGTCACTTGTAACACTATATTTTTGTGCACACCTGCATATATTCCTATATGGAGAATAGATGTATATTAATTTCTTTAATTGTAGCCCATTCTCAGTTTTATACTTTTTGGACTCAAGAACACCGCACATTTTCAAAGGGCTGGGGGAGGGATTCCAGAACATTCCCTACACTTAGCAACCCACTAATAACAGGAGTGATTATTATTATTATTATTATTATTATTATTATTATTATTATTATTATTTCCATTTCTTCATTTAGTTTGTGCTTCTCTTCAACTTTCAATGTCATGCTGCTAACAGTGATTTGCCCATTTATACAGCTGGGTAATTTGTTTTATGTTACAGCAGTAGGAGGGATTCGAACCTGCAAAAATTATTTATCTCACACTTTCCTTCAGGGGGGTCTTAAGAAAAATATAAGGTTTTTACATTAAACTACTTACAATTATTTACCCACGTATACAGCAGGGTAATTTGTACTGTACTAATGTATTGTCTGCAGCAAGTGCTGTAATGAAGGGTTCTACAGCATGAGCAGGGATTTGAACCAAATTCCTTCGACCGCAAAGCAGCAGCACTAATCACTACACTACCGGTTGACTCCTGTCTTTATTAAAGAGGTGTAGATCATCCCTGACAAAGCGTCCCGTCCTACCCCAAGTGACCCAGGGGACCAGGTGGCCCAGGATTCCCTTGCTGTCAGTCAGCAGCATTACTCTCACAGGTGGTGTAAAGGTCAGACTTGTCGCCGCCGAGAGGGGAAGGAACCCAAAACTGGCCGCCGTCTGGGAAAGCGGCCTTGGCAATTAGGTCAGCCAATTACAGCTGGCTAATCGCTAAGAAATTCCCCGGGACGGCTGCAGATTAGAGCTGGCAAATCGCACATTTAGATGGCTTCTTAACTAGCCGTTTATTAGCCAAGCGTTCGCGGAGTGTCGTTAACCCCCCAGATAAGTCACTGATGATACATGAAACGCTATTTAGGGAATTGCGCGCCGATCCGGCGTATCAGCGCAACGGAAATGTGGGTTAGCGCCGGGCCTTTTTGACTGCGAATCACTTGTGGACGCTTCATACGTGCGCAGACAGCGGAACGAGAGCATAAATAAGCATATTTGATCTTAGACGCATATCAGCGCCTGGTGCTTAAACGCTACTTTGGGAGAAGGAAGGAAAAAATCGTCGGCTCTTTGAAATTAAACGTGGCCAACGGTTAAATCTATCCAGTGTTCACTCGCACCGCAGCTATTACAAATCTATTACATTCCTTTACTTTGTATTATTGACTGTTATTAAGCTCACGTTTCTCCCAGGCAACTTACACTGTTAGGTTTGCACACTGAGCAAATTACAGTGATTTACCCCTTTATGCAGGGTGATTTTTACTGCAGCAATGCAGGGAAAATACCTTGGAATCTCCTTTGTAAAGGAATACTTCTAACCACTATGCCCTCTACTGCCCCGACTAGTTCTGTTGGAAAGGCATTACAGGCCATGCTATTATTATTATTATTATTATTATTATTATTATTATTATTATTATTATAAGGACGCAATATGAGTTCCATCCCAGCAACCTTACCATATGTCAAATTTGTTGTGTCGCAAATTCCCTTATGCTCTATTAAATAAACCATGAGGATATATAAACAATTAACATGCATGAATGCTGTGTGGTATAATGGGGCTTTGTTATATTTTTTCAATAATGGCATGCATTATTAGAGTTAAAATAATACTGAAATAGAATAATAATAGAAGAAATACAGTATATTTTCATTCTTCACTATTATTTTCACTTTCATTTCTAAATCTGTCGTCTTTTGCTTTTTCTTTTCAGCACCACCAGAATGCTCACATTTTCACTTGCGAGATATTATGAATAAAAAATAACCTGAAGGGAATTGCCCTCAGTCTGGCTGGTCATAAGTCGAATGTGTCACAGCTGACAACTTGAGGACTGAATGTTGGCTGATCGTCCCCTGAAGGGTCTCCCTGACTGCTTGGAAAAGCACCCAGACCACACCCCTTATGACAAATGATATATGATACTGTATGTCATAATCAGAAAACAGAGGTGCAAACCAAGGGGAGAAGGGAGGGAATGCTTTGTGCACTTCTCGATAAGACCAGTTTATCTCGATTCGCTTAATTACGTTGAGGTTATCTAAAGTCCCCCTTTGTAAATTTTCATTTAAAACTTCTAAAAAATGCACCAGCAGGTTCTCAGGGAGCACCTTGCAATGTCTCCACAGGACGCAGAAAACCCATAAACGCTGAGAATTGTTTCTTCGACCTCCTGGAATCTTCTGGAAGGTCCTCAACACGACCACATATTTCACAGTGCGCTTTTTTTTCTCTTATTGTCACAAAACTGCTTGCAGCACCAGCTGCAAAGTTGGACCTCATGATGTCTTGGTGCTCTGCAGATTTATCAAAGATTAAATCAACGTTTTATTTCTTTTTTTTTTCCCCCCTCGACAATAGGACCGCGCAAACCCTTCTCAGTCCCATGCGAGGATTGTTATATAAAATCAATCCCTCTCCATTGTCCAAAGAGTCTAAATCGCACTGTGAGCTTTTCTGACTGGGCCAACACTAATCTGACAACGACTCACTGCACTGCTGGGGAAGATGACGTGTGTCACATGTAGACGTGATGGCGAGCCGTTAGCATTAGCATTAGCATCAGCATGCTAAGGGATGGACAGCGGGAAGTGTCGCTAAAAGGTGTGATCTCTCGCTTTCTTTCTCTCTCTCTCACCCTTTCTCTCTGTCCATCCTGATTCCATGTTATCCCAGAACCACCAGGTCCAGGTGGGTTGGAAAAGGAAAAGTCCTTTTGGATTCGGACCTTGGTAACGGTACTGGCGGCATACAGTGGGCCTGTTTTTTTCTTTGCTGGTTCTTGCAGGTCCGGGCAAGTCTTCGGACTTGCCGTAATGCCAGGACACATCGATTGGATGGAGCAGCAGGCTGTACTGATGGTGTGTAATACCAGGGTGTATTGATCCACGGGGTAACCGGAGCACTGGCCCACTCTCTGTCCCTCGGTCTCACTCTAAAACCCACAACTCCAAGCCCCGAAATTCATGTGCGGAGCCAAAGTTTTGACCAACCCTCAAAAGAAATATACACACATATGTACACACTATATAAAATCACCTGCCAGAATACATCATGTGTTGCTCTTACGAATCCCTCATAACCCTTTTCTCCAACTTGCTATGTTGAGTCTGTACAATAAAATCTGGGCCATTTTTCTGGGCCAGCTGGGTCATTTTTCCTGTTTCAGTTCAGGGTAAGTACCTTGACCAAGGTACCTACAGCAGGAGGTCGGATCTGAACGTGCCAAAGAAGCAGCTCTAATCACTACACCACCTACTGGGAATGAGTCCAGCAGCAAAAAAAAAAACAGGTTAAAAATACAGCTTATATGATTCTTCGAGTCTGTTCACCTGCCCACATGGCTTCAGACAGCAGACTCGGTGCTTCTGGAAGTTTCTCTTTCTCTTTACTGAAAGTGCACCTCTATATGGTCCCTTCTCAATTTTACACCCCATACCTAAAAAATAAAGAAATAAAAACCAGGCTTTCATTTCCGGCGCCAGAGCATCTGTTTCTCAGCACGCGCTCGTTTCACGGCGCTCGCTGTCCGTCGCCGTTGTACGCAGCGTTTGTTCGAAGAGCCCTTTCTTGCAGCCCTTTCATCCCATGCAGCTCTTGGATTTCAATTTCTGCCGCGCGACACCATCTCCCGTGCCCCTCTAGAGCATGGCGGGTGGGGGGCGGGGGGCTCTCGAGGGTACGTCCGCGTCCCTGAAGTTGAAACACTGCTTTGAATCCCTTTCCCTAGAAGTGGGAGGGAAGCTGTGTGGACAGCAGGTGGCGTAGAGGTTAGAGCTCCTGCCTTCCTGTTGAAAGACCTGGGTTTGAACCCCTCTCCTGCTGTAGAACCGTTAATCAAGGCACTGGCACTGAACTGACACAGTAAAAATTCCTCTGCTGTGTAAATGGTAAATACTAAGTTGCTTAACACTGTAAGTCACTTTGGAGGGAACTTGGGGTGGGGGTGTGGCTTTTACGAATCACCACTCTTCATTCTGCTTCATGACGTCCTGAGCAGAACCAAGAGAACCCAGTGAATACACTGTCATGTCACTTTTTACCGCTGTAATTTAACTGATGTGAATGCGGTGGAGAAAGGCAAAACACCATCATTTATTCATAAAGCTTTGCTCTTCTTATGGATTTTCTCTTCGACGAAAAGAGAAGTTGAGTATCAGCACATGCTTCTCGTTCCCGTTCGCGGGAAAAGGCCCCGTCACACGCTCATTAGCATAGCGCCGGAATCGCTCGCGTGCAGAGGCGTGCTCTCCGTAGCGACTGCGCCGTGCTCCCGGCCATTATTTACTCCTAATTGACTTCTCCCTGCACTAATGATTTATGCATGAGGGTGACCTTTGACCTCCGCAGAATAGTCAAAAAAGATTTCAAACGTGGCATTTATCTCTTTATCATTAATCATAGTCCTTGGAGACCGCTAAAAATAACACTTGAAACACATGAATGGACTCGTAGGTTAACCCCCCTGCAAATGCGTTGCCACCAAAAGGATGATTCAAGCTGGCAAAATCGTGATGTGTTCTGAAATCCCTGAGGGGGCTGTCTTTGCGGCCTCGAGGCGTCGTCAGCAAGGAAACATTAACTCGGGGAGAGAAAGTAATGGGATTGGGGAGGATGGGTAGATCTGAAGTCAACAGGTGACGTAATGCTCAAGGGTGGGAGCTGGGGGGGGGGGGGGGGGGGGGGGGGCTGTAGGAAGGGCTACGATGGAGTCGGATGGAGTGCGATGGGAAAGAACGGGCAAGGATTGGGTAGGATGTGGTTGGATGGGGTCGGATGGGGTAGGGTGGAGTGGGGTGGAGTAGGGCAGGCTTGGAAAGCTGAAAGGCAGCGGCTCACATGTGGCGTTGGTGAGCTGGAAGGTGACGGAGCTGTCCGGGATGTCGCACACGTTGCGGACGGACACCTGACAGGTGTAATTGGCGAAGTCCTGAGGCCGCAGGTTCTTCAGCTTCAGAACTTTGGTTTCACCCTGGGAGAGTGGGAGGGGTCAGAGAGGAAGACAGATGTGCACGGAGACGTGTGCACACATAAGCATGGACACACACAAACCCGCATACCAACAGTTGGGTTCTTATATTCATATGGTAACTAATTCATTCTTCCATCCATTATTATCAAACACTTGGCCAAAGCAGGGTTACGGTGGTCCAAAGTCTATCTCAGAAGCATAGGGTGTGTGGCAGGCTACACTCTGGATAGGAAGCCAGTGCGTCACAGGGCAATCACACACACTCATTCCCACACACACACATACACTAAGGGCAAATTAGAGTCACCAGTTCACCTGAAACACATGTCTTTGGACTGTGCAAGGAAACCAGAGCAGCTGGAGGAAAACACAATCCCAGGGAGTCAGGCATCAACACTGGATCTTATTGCATTCACTGCGAGCACCATCTGACCCGACAGAAATTAAATGAAATAAAGCAGAGAGCGTGCTGGTTCACTCGGGAAAGATGGGGCTCTGACCCACAATGCACCTGCAGCGCTTCAGCCCTGTCTGCCTTGAACACGCCCGGAAATCCCAACAAAAGCGAAACAAATGGATTTCATATATTAAAATGTCTCCAGGTCACACGAAATCAACAGGATGAGTAATTATCATTATTCTAATAAATTATAAGGCCATCAATCCTCTCCCGCCTCCCGACGCAAACGACGCTCTAATAACAGTGTTTGGATTATGAATTCATGTTTCATCCCTCTAACGTACCTGCCTGAGCGCGTCGGCGAGCGCGTTGTTCTGCTATTTCTTTACCCGTTGTAACTCAGCAAACGACCCTGGTGCTAATTGAACCCGAAAAGGGGGGGGTCTTAGGAGCAGCTCAATTTGGGGGGAGGGGACCATTATACTAACGACATAGACTGGCATCCAAACAGCCCTCAAAAGGCCAGATGGTAGTGTGATTAAATCACTAGGTGTGTGTAAACACACCATTTCGCAAGCCTCCACACACACACACACACACACACACACACATTCTCTTTCCTCATTAGAAGGTGGGGAAAGGGATGGTTGTGGGATCAGCCCCCACCCCCTGCCGTCCTGTGCCGCTTCCTCCCCCTGCTAATACTGGAAGACAGCTGGAAGCTGTTAGTTATCTTGGCCACCGGGCCTTGTGGGGGGTAAGGGGGGGAGTATAAAAATATAACTATAACAAAATACATAATTCTGTATGTATATATATATATATATATATATATAAACATATACACTTTTTTTGGATTTTTAAAAATATTTTTATATTTTACATTTTTTATTTTTTGCCTTGGTTGGGGTTTCACAATAGCGCTGTCTTCAATGAGCAAACAATTCTTAACTGAACTGAACACTTATAGAAGTAAAAGAAAAAGTTTTACTTCTTTATATATATATATATATTTTTTTTTTTTTTTTTCTAAGATTAGCTTTTGAAAAAGGGATTTTGTTTTGAGGGGACAGCTCCACAGGGTCTAGTTTACTGTGATTTTCCTCAAAAATGTCCGCACTAGTTTACCAGTAGGCAGTTATGTACTCACACTCACACTCACACACACAGACACATACACACAAACACACATTTCTCAGTGGTACCAAAGCAATAAGCTCCTTGCCCACTTTCAGAAGTGCTGAGGGTAGACAGTGCCTTTGGCCTGTGTGTGTGTGTGTGTGTGTGTGTGTGTGAGAGAGACAGAGAGAGAGAGAAAGAGGAGGAGCCTCACCTGTGTGTACAGTGGCTCGTAGATGTCCACGCCATTGTCCTTGCTCTGCTCGATGGGCGTGTTCCCCCGCTTCCAGATGAAGCGCGCCGGCGGGTTCGAATTCACCGTGCACCGCAGGAACACGGTCTTCTCCTGGTAGTAACTCCCACGGACATCGCTGATGGTCTGGTGAACGGTCAGCACGGGTTTGTCCAGGTCTGAAATATGCAAACAGAGTGGGGCGCGGTCGGTCGGCTTGGGGGGGCAGAACGGTGGACCACCCCGCATACACGCACCTACAGACATACCCCACCGCCACGGTCAGCAAGACCACAGAGACACATTTGGTCTTCCTCTGCAGGTTTCTGTGCCATGGCTGAGAGAGACATATAGGAATGTGAGGAGCTCAGAGCCCAAAGGGCCTCGAACCAGTGCCCTACCTCGAGTTGCCCCCAAGACTGCTCCCAGCTGTGTTTCATTGTTAGACCACAGCGTTCCTCATCGGTCCAACCAGGAAGAAGAAACATGGTATGCTTGACCACATAACAGACCACACACTCCCATCTCTTCCCCACACATGGTTTGCTATAAAGTGTGTGAACAATAAAAATTTTTTTTTAATTTATCTGGCACCTTCTTTGAAATCAGCTTACAGCGTGAGGTTTGAACATACACTGATTTACCCACAACAGGGTCATTTTTACTGTATCAAATTAAGTTTAACTACCTTGATCAAAGGTACTACAGCAGGAGGTCTGAGCTCTTCAAACCCAAGAGCTTTGATTGCAAGGTGATGGTTTAACCACCACGCCACCTGCTGCCCGGTGATTAATGTTTCAGTGTTGGATATTTGAACTCCCGCTCAGTAGCGACTCTCCGACGCGCTGCACACACACTGCAATATCATTAAAAGCACATGCGGAGATGAGATGTGAACCCAGCAGACGAAAAGAGGGCTCCGCAAGGCGTGGGTTCTGGCAGACGCGCTGCGTGTCACTATTTTCTCATCTGGCACCCTAGCGGCGCCGAGCAACGCAACACAGCATCATAGACAGCGCATTAACTATTAAAAAGCTCCGCGCTTCGCCAAGAGCGGAGATGTGTGCAAACGGCAGCGGTGACACCATGATTAACATGAAATAAGCGTGTTTTTATTTTTTTATACACCATCCTCCCAGGAACATGTGTATTTGGCCACACCCAACAAAATGGGACTCACACCTGCCGTGCATCGGGGCTGGTTGTTTCCATGGCGATCAGTGTTGTGGGCAGGGCCATGGAAGATGGGCTGAAGAAGGAATGGGGGGGAAGGCGAAGAGTACGGTCTACTCTGACCCGTTGGGGTTGGAACCACTAGCGTGAAACCCTTTTTTGGCCGAAGGAACAGCCTCCTTTTGTTTTATTTGAAAAGAAGTGCAGCATTCATGGACTGCATAAGCTGATCCCCCCGCCGGCGTCGACCGCACGCCTCTCCGAGGGGTGCATCTCTCCCCCCATCCCCTCCCTCGACCCAAACTCCAGTGCCAACTGCCAGAGCAGCCAAGCCCACGCTTTTGGGCAGCGATCAAACGCCCGTAGTCTTGGCGACCTGCCCCCCCCAGAGCATGCTGGGAGTTCTGCGCACTGCCAGTCCCCCCTGGCTGGCGGTCAGTCCCTCGGGCGCTTCACTTGATCTCCCAGCACGACCAGTGTCACGCCTGTTCAGGATAAAGTGAGGGGTCGGGTTTGAAAAGCCCCTTTCCACGATCTCCCTCCTCCACACGCGACCCCATGAGCTCCCTGCCTTTCATCGTATTCCCAGGCGCCCCTTGTGTGCTATCCCTCGCCCTGGCTGGAATAACACGATCAAGGTCCTGCCTGTGTCCCGCCAATGGCTCCCAATGCCCGTCAGCGACGTGGAGGAGCCTTAGCTCTAGAAACGTTCTAGAAATGTCTGGAAACATGAGTAAGAAGCAGAGACTTTATCAGATGCTTTTCTCCAAAGCGACATGCAACTCAGGGTAAACAAAAGTGCATCATGAGCAGATAAAGAGCTGTAGACACAGACAAAAGACTATCAAGGAATAGCTTCTGTGTCTGACGCCACCGTGTTGCTGGTTCACACTCCTCAAGTAGCTGCCTATAGAAGTGATACTCAAAGAGCAAATACGTACATGAATTCAGCAGATGGTGCTGGATTCATTCATGGAGCTGTCAGGAGAGAAATGGGTGTGAAAGAGATGGATCTGAGATTTTTCCTGAATGTGAGAGGGATTCAGCCGCTCTGAGGGGCAGAGGGAGTTTATTCCACCCCGATGGAGGTGAGGCAAAGAACCAATGGACTTCCAGTTTTGGACCCCTCATGAGTGGAACCACTAAGGGCCCGGAGGTGGAGGAGCACAGGACGCCTGTTGGGGTGCAGGGGGTGATCAAGACCTGCAGGTGTTGGACAGAGACTCCATGGCTGCACACAGGTGAGTCCAGGTGATTCTCGCCACTGTTGGTCACACTGTGTGTCAATGGCAGCTGCTCAGTGAGAAATCTTCCAGGACCCATCCCACAAGACACGCCCCCTTGCAGGGCTCCCCGCAAGTCTCCGAGGCTTAATTAGCCGATGACCGAGAGCAGTTCGGGGAAAATCTGTGTGCTCGTCTAACATGCTGTGACCTTTGATCTCTCTAATCCCTGTTAGAGGAGGTTTTATTCTCAAATCCCCTTTGATTTCCAATAAACATGGCCTCTTTAATAGCTCCGCAGGAAGGATGAGCTCCCGTACCAGAGGAAGTAGCAGGAAGAGGGTAGTTTGAGGAGAAAACACAGAACAGTAAGCGGAGGAGGACATAGGAACAGGAAACAGGAAGTGTGGGACAGGAAGTGGAGAAGGAAGGACAATGGATTTTGTCTAAAATTACAACAAAAAACAATTCAAGAACATGGACACAGAACAACCAAACCAAGCCAGGGGAGGACAGTGAAAATGGGAAGCGCAGAATAGGATATGAAGGAGAAGGGGAAAAGGAAACAGAAAGTGCAGAACAGGAAGTTGAGGAGGAAGGATAATAGAAACAGGAAGTGCAGAACAGGAAGTGAAGTTTATGAGACAAAAAAGTACCTTGTTGAGAATGGCGTTGGGGGATATGATGTCGAGTGAGAGGGACAAAAAAGCAATTTGAATTACATAAGGTGGACGGTGTGGGACCCAGAAAGCCCTGCAATAGCGTGTGTGTGTGTGTGTGTGCGCGCGTGCGTGTGTGTCTAGGGCTGCAGTTTTTCATCTGCTGCTTGTCAGTCGAGTGGTGGATTGAGTCAAATTCTCTGACAAAATAGAGACAAAAGAAGAAGGCGGAGGGGGAGAGGGTTCGAGGGGAAGCGGTGCGGTGCAGGGTAATGAAAAAGAAGGAGGACGGCTGAGAGACAATAAGTTAAAGCCCCGAGTGCTAGAGGGAGCGTGATACACAGAGATAAGGCGCCAAAGTGTATGTGTCACTGACAGAGGTGGTGGAAGATCCCTCGGAATTTACTGTGCTGCTCCTTCCTTTCTCCGGAACTTTCCGGGGAGGGGGGTCATTAATCTGGGGGAAAAAACAAATTGATTAGGCCAAGACAAAGAGCGAGACGTGTACGCGGACGTGGTTCCGCAGGCAAGCGCGAGCTGAGCAGAGCGGGTTACGGACGATAAAGGAACGGAGGACCGAACAGACACAGCGAGAGTGTTTGTGTGTGTTTGTGTGTGTGTGTGTGTGTGTGTGTGTGTGAGTGAAAGAGAGAGGAGAATACAGTAGCTGTGCCCGCATTCGCAAGCAGGGCCGATGTATCGACAGAGGCGGCCTGCGCTTTTGATCCAACCAGTGTCTCATTAATTATTGAGGACTCGGCAGGCGCTGTAAACGCGAGCGCACAACGCGCACAAGCCCTACATTTCGAAATAATGAGGACATTGTGAGCGCTTCAAACGACGGCAAAGCAAAGAAGGGACAATCTGTCCATTTCTATGGACTTTTCAAACGGCGTTGTTTCCCTCCGTTCCCTCCCTCGTTCCGTTTAAAAAAATCAAGATTTGCGTTTGAACTTGTCTCTGAAGATAAACGTCAGTCTCGGGGGGAGGAGAGGAACGGGCGGGAATGAAGCGAAGGACAACAGCATCGGGTGAGGGAGGCACCTGTTTTGTAAGTCTGAAGGTGGGTTTACAGTTCGCGACAGTCACAGCCTTGTGTGCTTTATATATCCAATGAAAAACGACCATCTGGAGCTGCCATCGTTGAGACCTCCATACTTTTATGTTGACCACTTTGGTTGCTATGTGGCAGCAGGGGGCGCAGTGGTTAAAGCTGTTATACTGCAATCAATGGACCCAGGTTCAAATCTTACTCCCTCTGCAGTACCCACCCAATTTTAACCAGCTGTGCAAATGCGTAAATCACGGTAATTTTCTTAGTATACAAACCAATCATTATATATTGCTTTCAGGAAAGACATCTGCTAAATAAAACATCATCATAATGGTAATGCGCCATGAATGAGGCCAACTATAAAAATGTAAGTAGGCTCCATTTTAAAAACCACCGTTGCGTAGTGGTATTTTCCCTTCATGTGCATAATTTTCCCCCCCATGTACCTCCACCTCATTCCTCAGCTACTCATACTGAAGAATGAAACCTGCAGACATAACACGACAAGAGCGAAGCCCTTTTGTCCTCTGTATTTCCTGGCAGAACTTTCCTGCGATGGTTGTAATTACTACACCCAATTCTGGGGTGGAGGTGGTGGAATACCTGCACATGACAACAGTGACTGAATAACATGGGCTTTTTTTTTACATTTACTCATTTAGTTGATGCTTTTCTCCAAAGCGACTGACAATCTTAAGGTTACAGTTATTACAAACATACAATTATTTACCCATTTATATAGCTGGGTAATTTTTACTGTAGCAATTTAGGGTAAGTACCTTGCTCAAGGGTACCACAGCCTGAGGTGGGGATCAAGCCTGTGACCTTTGGATCCAAAGGCAGTAGTGCTAACCACTACACTTCCAGCTGTCCCTTTTTATTAATTAAATGTCATCTTTAATACATGTAAATTTTAAATTTGTTTCATTTTTATTAAAACGCAAAACACGAAAATGGCCCCTTTCGGAGCATAAATGTACACCAGGCATTCCCCAGAAAAGGCCGGACAAACAACGTACAGTATGCTGCAGGGGACTCTCCTCCCACTTGTGTGAGGACCAGCTGCTTCATAAAACTATTCAACAAGAATAACAATTCAACAACAACTGTCCTCATAACTAGGAGCAGCTGCCTCTCATTATCCAATGTAATACCTACGACAGGTAGATGGACCCATCATTGCCTATTTACCTGGTCATTCCAACCAATTACAGGTGTGTCCCCTTCTCACCGGGATGTGAATTCTCATTGGACAGGGAGGAGGAGGCCAGGTGTCACCTGCGTCATGGCAACCAAAAGAGAGTCTTGTCCACTTATCTCGCATATGTCCCTGTCCTCTGGGACAACAAGAAGGTGAGGGGATTCCCTTCTTTACTCCCCAGGAGTCCACAGCACTGTAGTATAAGCAGACCCTTACCGCGGTCAGGCTGCAGGCATGCAGTTCTGTGAACCGAGATTCTTCTGGAACATTCTTTACCTGGGGCCACTGTCCTCGCTACACAGCCTTGCATTCAAAATGCAGTCTCATTAATAATTCAGGTTGCTGTTTGTCTTTTTTTTTTTTTTTTTGCATGTGGGTGTAAGAATGTGTGAGTGCCGAAAACACATGGGTGTTTGTCTCCAAGAGAGAAGGTACGAGTGAGTAATTTAACAAGAGAACATCCCAACCACCCTCACAAAATAAACTCTTCCTGAAGGTCCCTCCAACTGCTGGGGCAATAATATGTCACCATAATTCAGGGAGCACAGAGCGGGACCGCTTTATTACCCCATATATCGTTTATTTAAACGGTGCCTGAGGGCGGCCGAGGAGCGCGGTCAGGGAGGCATTGAATCGTTGACCCTCATCGACAGCACATAAGATGGTAACCAAGGGTCAAAAGGTTAGAGTTGGTCCCTGGGGGCATCGTGGTGAGTAGGGGGCACATCTGTAATTGGTTGGAATGACCAGGTACATAGGCAGTGATGGCAAAGATTGGTGAGGGTGGTTGGGTTGGCCACTTTCCCTCCTGCACAATACCCACTGCACCTCCTCAATTCTTTATTCTAATGAGGAATTGGAAGCAGTGCTCAGAACCGGCGGAGCCTGAAGAACGGCTTTAATTAAAGCACAGCCTGAATCCCGTCGGCAAAGCGCAGAGTCACGCACTCCGTCCCGACGTGTGCCGCAGAGAGCCTCACTTGCCGAGCGCCATGGACCTGGTTGTTTTTCTCCTGGTCGAAGTCTGGCGGACTCGCGCAGCGGACACCGGCTGCCCGTTTAATTGGATCGGTAAAGAATAGCTGCCGCCAAGCGTTTTTAATGCTGCGCAGAGATTTCGACGGCTGTGCTATTAGTCACACAATGGGCCGTATTGACTTGGTTGTGAGTCCTTAAATGCAAGGTAATGAACCTCTCGCACGCCTTTGCGGAGGGGGCGCTAGAGCAGAGCACAAAGGCAGGGGGGTCACCGCATCCAGAGCCATCACTGTAACGGTGAACCACGGTGACACTGATGGCTCCTCACCAGAGGAAGGTAGAAAGGACTTCAGCTTCGCATCCACCTGGCGCAGATCGAACACAGGTCGACCGTTGAGAGGAAAATGCTGTCCTCCACCCCGTCTCCAGGGGAGCGGCATCGTGCCGCATTGCACTGGCCATGTATTTAGCCGTTATCCAAAAGAAGAGCTACAAGAGATGCCCTGAAAGAGCGGCGACCAGTAATTCAGGCTACCGCGCTCAGGAGGTTAGCAGGAGGACCCCCTTCTGGGACCAGCAGCCTTCCATCCAGGGGGGTTTCTCAGGCAAGGCGGCAGACAGGCCCAAACCAGAGTGTGTGCTGGAGCGGCGCGCAAGGGCTTCTTTACGGGTCTCGTGGCGCTCCGCACCAGTTATTGCATATTTTCACTATCGATTCGCACAGCGCTCCCCGACAAAAGTGCTGAGCAAGCCAGTAAATGTTAACGCAATTTAAGGCGTCCCCCTTTGCCTGTTTATTGTCTTATTTATTTATTTATTTATTTATTTGCTTCCTTAGTCTTTTTTTTAACAAGGCATGGCTTACCTTCCGGCAATGGGATAGCAGTATAAACTAAATGCCTGTCTCTCTTTCTCTCTCACTCAACCACCCCCCCTCCTTTTTTCTACCTTCCTCGTCCACCACGGAGGTGCCAGCTCCCTCCCTCCTCCACGCCTCCTCATCCCCTTCTTCATTACCTAACCTGACTCCCTTGTGCTCAACGGACTGTAAATTAAAAGTGGGACCAGTGAGTGGCAGGGTGGGGTGGGTGATGGGAAGTCCAGTGGGGACTAGGAGGGTTGGGGGGGATCCATTTACAGGCGGCAGCGATAGCATTAGGCCGCGGACGAGCCACGTTCTTCAGGGACAATGAGGCTATATTGGTGCGTGTCAGATGTAAATCAACACTTATAAAGTAACAGGCAAATGAAAAGTATCAAGGCCATAAAACATATTAGGATTGCTTTGGTCTTCGGATGAAATAAGTGCGAACGCATCCCAGAGGAACGTGCCTTTGAAACCGGAGCCTGGAAAGTAAACAGAATTTGCTGCTAGAATACAGTGCCAACACTGTAATTCAGAGAGCGAGGGAGCGATCTCTTATCTTTCCGACTGTATCGATGCTCATAGAACCGAACACACCGGCTCCTCGGCTCATGAACACAACTGCAACCGAGGCGCCTTTTCCTCATTCGCTTTCTTTGTGACGCCAAAGTTTTACTACTAAGTCACTAAGTCACTATTATGAAAGATTAAAAACAAAGACATCCTTCAATTTACAGGTTAGGTTCTGCAAAAGTCTTAGGGTTAGCTATAAAAATAAAGGTGTTTTAAAATTTTTAATATTTGTTTTGAGCTAGAATAAAATTAAAACTAATTTACAATGATATTAATAAAAATAAAAAAAAAACCTGTTGTGTCCACAAACTGCTATTCAATACTGATTGTTGACCAGCTCATCCCTTAAACATGTTCAACATTCATCATCTTGGAAACTATAAACACTGTGGAAGTGAGCTGAATTATGGTGGACTCATACTTGTATCGTGTTTGGATGCTCTTTACTGTCTTGGCTCGGCTCGTCCCTTTTGTTGTGCTACAGACAAATGTCAGGAAATAGATTTGAGGAGAAAATGAAATTAGAGACTAAAAAAATAAATTGAAGGTGTGTCTTCAAAAATTCGTAGCTCGACTGTTTGGATGATAAGGTGCCGCTTTAGAGAATACGTACAGTTTTACATGGGGTGAATGTTACAAAAATCAACATGGTAAATAGACGCGATTCATAAAAATGATGGAAGGATCATACGGGGCCCTCTGTCGTCCATCACGTGTGGCCCCTGTGTCACGGTGCTGCCTAACACATGGGATGAATCCACTTTCTAACAAAGTGCGGAGCAGGCCAGAGCCTTGCCTCCAAAGGGATTAAAAACAATAGGATCACACTTAAAAAGTCAGGGCAGACCCGTGAGTAACGCACCATTCCGGAAAGTGCCATTTTTCAGGGACAGCGTGACAGTAAAACGGGGCAGAAATAGAAAGCTGAGCTATGTGTACCCCCCTCAACGCAGTTCTTCCTCGCCCCACCCCGACTCCTTCACATGTGATTTATGGTGTACTTAGACCAGGACTCGAGCACCATAAAACACATCCTACTGCTTTGCTCAACTGGAAACTTCCAAACTGTAACTCGGACAAGTCAGAGACACCGGGAGTCAAGTGAAAGGGATTCAGAAGAGCCCCAGATTGGGGCCAAATGAGTCAACTGCAGGGATTCTGCCCCCACCCCCCCCTTCCGGAGACTGTCTGAAGGTGCCACTGCTACTGTCGAAGCCAGAACCTCTGTCCACCGGTCAATGGATCGGGATTTTTTATCCCGGCTGTCTTCAGCCCACCAGGCACCACGTTATCTCTGGACATTTCCTGACAATGTCCCCATCCAAAATGAGACTTGGTTCAATTCCCACGGCTGTAGAAACGGAATGGACGCAGTTGGTGCACATGCACATTAAAGGTCCGCTCCCTCCCAAGCGCGGTGCAAACAGACAGCACTCGCGGCACTGCAGCATATTGGAGACATCTGCTCCGCTAGTGTGAAAAGGCCCGGGAGGAAACACAAAACACCTACATGGACATTTTTCATAATCGCGTAATATTAGCATGCCCAGGAAGGGTGGGCTGCCAGTTGGCCTTAGACCCCCCCCAGAGGTTTTTCTGTTTCTCGTGTTTCATCCTCGGGAGTGTTGTTTCCTCTCCTCCGCTGCCCTCTGGTTCTTTCCGCTGTCGTTTTTAATCACGCGTCGTTGTTGCCTTCTCTTCCGCCACTCGTGATGTTTGCCGCTGTGCACCCTGGCGCAGGCCGTAGGGATGGGTGCGACACGCTATACACGGACACGACTGAGCTTCACACTGAGCGTGGACATACTGGACGATACAGGAATGGGGTCTTCCTTCTTGGTTGGATGGCTCCACTGGGCTTTCCCATGATGCACTGCTCTCCAATTAAAGCAGATTAAAATGGATGAGGAAGCTGGTGGCCGGCTAATTAGAACCCGGACAGCGGGACTTATCTCACCGTCAGGCGCGGGTTTTTTGTGGCTCGGCATGCTGTCGGCCAGTCGATGCCAATCAATACTCCGCAGCGGCGCTGATCCCGCTGGGAAAAGCTGCTTCCCTTCCTCAACCTGCCCACCGCGAGGTCAACTGCTACGGCGCTGCAGGGACACGTCAGAGCAGGAAGAAACAAACTGCTTGGTACCAGGGCTGGTTTCATAATGAGGTGAACTGAAACAGTGGTGTAGAGGAGCCGAAAATTGAGAGCATAAAATTTCCTAGTAAATGTTTTTTTTTGTTTTTTTTTTTTTGTAAAAAATATAATACTGGGTCTGGGGTTCCAGTCCCGCTTGGGGTGCCTTGTGGCAGACTGGCGTCCCGTCCTGGGTGTGTCCTCCTCCCCCTCCAGCCTTACGCCCTGTGTTGCCGGGTAGGCTCCGGTTCCCCGTGACCCCGTATGGGACAAGCGGTTCAGAAAATGTGTGTGTGTGTATAATACTGGGAAAAAAATTAAATTGCTGAAAAAGATAGAATTAGTTTTATTTGAAGATCTGCCACCTCATATATAGGGACATCCTTGAGAAGTTGCAACTTCACATTTACTTAGCGGATGTTTTTCTCCAGGGGGGTGCGGTGGCGCAGTGGGTTGGACCACAGTCCTGCTCTCCGGTGGGTCTGGGGTTTGAGTCCCGCTTGGGGTGCCCTGTGACGGACTGGCATCCCGTCCTGGGTGTGTCCCCTCCCCCTCTGGCCTTCCGCCCTGTGTTGCCGGGTAGGCTCCGGTTCCCCGTGACCCCGTATGGGACAAGCGGTTCTGAAAATGTGTGTGTGTGTGTGTGTGCTTTTCTCCAAAGCCACTTAGAATGCTATGGTACTGACAGTTATTTACAGAGCTGGATGATGTTAGTGGAGCAACTGAGAGTAAGTACCATGCTTAGGGACCCTGCTGCCAGCGGTAGGGATTGAACCAGTGACCTTGAGGTCCAAAGGCAACAGCTCTAACATCTATGTTACTACCTGTCCTGTTAGATGAAACTTTATAGGTGAAACTGCTGGTTTGCGCATCTATACGTTCTCTTAATCAGCTTCAGTCTTGAAAATAAACCTAGTTTACAGTTGTATGAATACAAAATTATAAATTTGTTTTATGTGCATGTATAATGTTCACGTATTTTATCATAATTATGTAAAAACTACATTTTATGTATACATTCAACTTTGATTCCCCCCCTTCATGATCTGTACGTACAAATGTTTAAAATAAAAATAATTCTTTATCCAGTGTCTAAAGTTAAGTGTATTACATTTATTTTGAGATAAAGTCTAAGAGGTGCCTGACTGATTCTTGCCTGCAGGCGTCGAAGATGCGAGTGCCGGCCCTGTGCGGAATGTACACCGGGGCTGCAGAACAGCCGGGGTCTTAGGAGGCAATTTGGAGGGATTTGTAACCTCCTCTTCAGATCGGTGCAGTCAAGCGCATAACAACGGCGAGGTTGACGGGTGGTTACCGGGAAGTCCTCTTTCGTCATCCAGTCAACACCAGTGAACGTCTATGAGTGCTTTTCCTTGTTCCGTTCAACCGGCTTCGCGCGTGCAACTGTCGGAGCGAAGAGCGGTTTTTAACAAGTTCACGCATTGTTCCGAGAGGCCAGCTGGGAGGTGGCATGTGGATGTGAACACGCCTGTGGTCAGCCCATCGCGGCTTCTTCTTCTTCTTCTTCCTGGCTCTGCGAAAGTGCGCCTGCCGCGCGGCAAGACTACCTGTCAATCAGGCTCCCCGTTGATGGGACGTGACGGCAGGAAGTGCCGGCGAGATCCGTTTACCAGGACTGAGCGAAAATTCTGAGCGTCTGCAAATTTACGAAAAGGGTATCGGACGTGAGGAGACTTCGGGGTAGAGTTTCGAGGCGAAATGCCCCAAAGCGCCGATTGTCCACATCAGGGACCAAACGGTGCCTCGACCGGTGCCGTCTCTCTGTCCATCCGGGGATTCTTTTGTTCCACCGAACCCCGACACGCCGCACCTTAGACATTCCACACACTCCCGCAGCGTGACCTTAACGCTCCGCAGACAGCCGCTCGAAACGGCGATAAGGGAAGAAAAGGAAGCGCAGCTCTCAGGTCATCTTGATCAAGGAGGAGCCAAGCGCTGGCAGTGCTGACCTTAAGCTCTGCAAAGACCTGACTGAGGGGTAAAAACAATCCATTACTATGGTATTCGCTCTCCCAGCAACAATAACACACGCCCAAATGCCTGGTGATGTGTAAAGGTGCTGAAAAATAGATTTGAATGTGCAGTCATCTTTGACACAATCTGGACCTCTGAGGAGGACCGCAGTGGACCGCAGTGGACCGCAGGGCTCTACAGAAACTCTCCAGATGGGCAAAGAGCGGTTAAGGAGCTCAGTTGGGGTCTGTTTTCACTGCTTTGTCTGTCCTTCACACACCTGACCCTTCTCACACACAACTTCACCCTACACACACCATGTAACTCTTCAAATGTTCATTCTTACCCTAAACACACCATCTTGCCCTTCAACACACCGCTTTGCCCAACACTTCACACACTCTATTTTACACGACACACAACCTTATCCTACAAAGGCCATCTAACCCTTGACACACTCCTTCTTACCCTATCCACACCATCTTACTCATCACACACAACCTGACCCTACACAGGTCATCTAACCCTTCACACACTCTACGCACATCGCATAACCCTTCAGACACACTTCTATAACCTACGGACAACCTGGCTTACCCTACGCACACCCACTTATCCTTTACACACACCCTTACAGGCGCCCCTACACACACTGCCTTGTCCTTGTGTCACACATCCATGTCTTCCACACTTCTGTAACTGTAGCACACACACACACACACATACACACACACACCTCCATACTCAACAGAACACCTCACCTCAACCTTTAAACACCATTATCACTGAACACACCTCTTTCATCTGCACATATCTTCTTACCCTACAAACATCTCCATAGTGTATCCCAGCACCTTAGCCTTCACACACCACCTCATTATTCCAAGCACACATCTCCCAATCCCTCACACCCACGCACACCCCCGCTTTCCCTTCAGTACACACTAAGAAGCACAAATATCGCAGCGACCGCTCTGTGTTGTGTGTGGACGTTGAAGATGAACATCCACCGGGGAGAATGAACAACAGAACACACCAGATGAACTGATCTACGCGCTTTGTTTTGACGCACACCTGTTGCACTCGCCTTTAGAAAAATCGCAGCTTCTCGGGGGAAGTGGGTATGGAGCGGTCATCCAGGACTTGAATAAGCAATAAGAACACGGAGAAATCAAATAGCTGGATAAGACACTGACACGACGATGTAAATCAGTGGGCCGTGCTGCCACTATTAGAGGCGCCGCTTCCACTCCAAGGTCGCGGTGAATGAAAAACAGAGGGAACTGCTCATAAATGGAGATGAATTGGTGGTAATGTGAGACAACGCGACAACCTCAGAGGACCTTGTTGATCTGAGCAGATGCACATATCAGACAACGAGGGCCTCGGGGAAAGGTTGGGTGGGCCTGCGTTTTACCCCGGTAGACTTGCGTGTTGCATGGCAGATATAGAGGCGTGGATGAGCAGCAGGTGGCGTAGTGGTTAGAGTCAGTGCCTTCCCGTTGAAAGACTTGGGTTTGAACCCCTGTTCCTGCTGTTGTACCCTTGATCTAGGAACCTAAATTAGTGCAATGAAAGTTACACCGCTGCATAAATCTATAGTTAATATAAATTCCAGGTAGTTCAAGGTGCAAACCTGACATTGTAAGTTACTTTGGAGAAAAGTGTCTGCTATAGGAATTCAAAATAAATTCATTGTAAAATCATAAGTAATCAGTTTATTTAAAAGCATCCCCATGAGTTTGTTCCGAGATTATAGATAAATGACCGCATCGTAATCGACTGTCGGAGTAATCAATTTGCTCGCTTAATGCCTTCACATCGCAAGCAGGTAATTAATGGTTCTATTTTTTTTTTTTTTTTTGCTGTGTTTTTTACAGAGCGACTGTCTGGAGCAACAGGTGACCATGTGACCAGGCCTACACCTGCACGCGGGACCGACTGACCTCGGGCTGCAGGCCTCTCACAAAAACACAGCACATGGAGCGGCACCCGGGAAAACTCTTAGCCCCCCCTCCCTCTTTTTTTAAAATTTTTTTATTTTTCAAATGAGCCTAAAACGGCACTGGCTTTGATCCACGTGAACGATCCCAGCCCAGTTCCGTCTCCCTCTCTTCCTGCTCCAGGAGCTCAAAGTAAGGCATGTTCAAAGCCCGAATCGCATTACATTACTCAGCCTGTCGCTGCGGCTGACAACAGCAGCATCTCGGCGCAAATTAGCATGCACGAAATTTCCCAAAGAGCGTAATGTTACTGTTTACCACTGATGCGTGTCGAAATATTTTCCACTGCAAAAACACAAATATCTCAGGTCTGGCAGATTAAAAAAAGTACGGCCGCAACACATGTGCGCTCATGTTTCAAAACATGCCTGTGATCTCAGATGTGATCTGACACAGTGTAAACGTGAACAAATTCACTCAGTTGGCCTGCTTAAGGGTAACTAGCTCCCTAACTGCTACGCCACCTGCTGTCTCTTATCCAGACTCTTTGCGTCCCAGGCTCACACTAAAACACACGCTTACCCTCACGCACACCTGTGCAGGACATCTATACAGAACACAGAGACTAACACAACTACAACCCTAACCCTCTCCCATACTAACTTTGGTTTTACCTTAGGGAGGCGCTCTTCTAATGGTCTTCGACCTCACCTGAGACCTCTCATCACAAAGAACAACCCTGGCCTCTCGCTCAATGTTCTCAGGGCTTAAGCACGCTGACGCTGCGGGCATCCACAGTCCCGTCCTGACTATAAATTTACATGCAATAAATGTCCCCCCCGGTGGATATGGAGACTGGCATAAATATAATCAACTTTCAAAGCATATTCAGCTTGAATTTAAATAATACCACATTCATGTGTCATATAGGGTGTCCCAGTTGTTATGTGTTTTCAGTTTTGCTGCAAGGGGAAGCACACACACATTATGCGAAACCGCTTGTCCCGTGCAGGGTCGCGGGGAGCCGGAGCCTATCCCGGCAACATAGGGCATAGGGCTGGAGGGGGAGGGGACACACCCAGGACGGGACGCCGGGCCGTCGCAAGGCAAAAACCCCGGACCCGCCAGAGAGCAGAACCCGATCAAACCCAGCGCACCACTGCACTCCCAACAAGGGGAAGCCTTTGCTTGGATTTATTTACATTTCTCAATGGCTGTGGGCTGGGGTGCCATGCAGCCAGAGGTTCCAGTTACCCATGATGCACCACTGCATGTTGCTCAAGACGAACAGAAGTCTAGGATGGTCAAAGCGGATATTCTGCAGGGATTTGCAGACAGGGCTGACAGCAACACAGCACTGCACAGGGAAGATGGAGAAAAGCATGTTTTGTGCGAGTCTGCGTGTGTGAGTGTGTGTTTTTTGCGCAACTCTTGAACAGCGGTGTCCAAAAAGCCCTCGCCAAATTTACACCTGCAGCAACGCGGCATCGTCGTCGTTCCCAGAATCGCAGCAGGAGCAAAACGAGGCTCCTAGGTGACGTCCCCGGGGAAACCAGCGGGGGATCCGTTTGGAGAAGCTCTCGGAAAGGCCCCCGCGACGGGCTCGAACCCCCCACGGCGCGCCGTTGCCGGGATGACGGCATGCGCTAATGAGGCGGCCCGGCCTCCGAGTCGTGCCACTACGGCGGGACACGGTGCCAGCGTGCCCCACCAGGCCTATTCATAAGCTGATGTAAGACCCCGCTCAATGAAGGCGCTCATTGTGCTCCCGCCGCCGCCGCCGCCGCCGCTGGAGGAGCGCCGAGTTGGACTGTAAATCCACGAGCGTCGACTCGCAGCTCAAATTTTGCTCCCAGCAGATACAGCCCTTTCCAGCAGGCACCTCGCTCGCCCTTCCCGTCTCCCTTGCGCCTGCTTCTGAATTATGATTTTTGCCTTGTAACGCATCCCCTTCCCTGGAGTCAGCCAAATGCCATAATTCATAATGAATGTAACGCAAAGGCTGCACCTCTGCGGTATGAGCGTCACACCCAGCATATGCATGTATTCTTTTCGCGTCTTGTACCGTGCGCTAAACCGTAAAACTTGCCCTCTCGTATTACTGACGCCCCCCCCCCAACCCCCCACAAGTGCGATTTCACGCACTTCTCCCCCTTTGCCGTGCAGACGCACAAACCCATACAGCGGCGGACAGAGGCGTCTCACAAGGGGCGCCAACATGTTTACACCGTGCTGCGCTGCTTTTCTCCCGGTGAAGTGGTTAATCACAGCGTCTCCTTGTTTGTATTTATATAAATCAGGCTGACATTTCCAACAGGGGCGCCATTCATTATATTCATGTTCAGAACAGAACGGGGGGCCCAGCTGGGTGCTCCTAATCAAAAGACCGGCCGACCCGGGAGGGAGAAATCGCTCTGGTCCGATAAGAAAGCCGTTTCCTCCACCCGGTCCGACCCCGCGAGTCAGAATGTGCTTAGACAGGCTCCCAGTGAAAAGGTCAGCGCAAACTATGTCCATTTTTTCTTTTTTCAAAGACCTGCTATGAGGGGGCAGGAAGCAGGGGCCGGGGGGTGTTTAGTGCCCCATCGTTTTTTTTCTCTTATCGGCGCTGTAGCAAAACAGCGGTACGGACTTCGTTAGCATTCCGCGCAGCATCCCGCTAATCGAGGCCTTGCATCATCACACAGGAAAAAGGCCTTTTGTGGAGGGGAGAGGAGAGCGTGGGGGGGAGGGGGGGGGCAGCAAGATCTGAACAGGACCCCTCCTAGAAGTACTTTATTTTTTTTATTTTTTTATTCTCAAATTTATTATGCTGATTTTATTGACTGAAACAAAATGCTCTGTCTTGGTGTTTTCCTTACTCTGTAAAGCCGAATATTTAAATGAAGGTATTCTGAGTGCCTTGCTCAACAGTACAATAAGGAGTCTTGACTGTTCACTTTCAAATATACATTGTTACATAGATAGATAGATAGATGATCCTTGACAATTAGTAAATTTACCACATCTCATTTTAAAAGAGCATGTTTTTGGGGGTGGATAATAATTGGCACCGCGGGGGGGGGCTATGAGACTGAAGTGGGCAAAGCGTCGACTCCAACAAAGCATCGTCCCCCGAACACCCAGGTGAAGACACTTGTGGGCACACAGGGCTGCTGGCCCAACAAAAATAAAGAAAAGGTGGGAAACGCTGCGTCCGCCGAAATCTGACCTTCGGTGCAAGCGGCCCCGAATTTAATGGAACTGAAACTGTCCTAGTGGACCCATTCCGTGTGCTTTATATGTACCATGGTAACTAATATTGCATTTATTACATAGCTGGTACCATAGTGGTTAGAAGTGCTGCCTTTCAACCCAAAGGTCATGGGTTCGTGTCTCATCTCCAGCTGTAGTCCCCTTGAGCAAGGCACTTACCCTGAATTGCTTCAGTAAAAATTACCCAGGTGTATAAATGGGTGAGTACCTGTAAGTAGCTTAATGTTGTGAGTCACTTTGGCAAAAAGCATCAGATAAATGTAAATATATATTAATTTCATAAGCGACATCAGCAATGAAAAATCCCTGCTCAATTGTCAATATTTAATACAACAATACAGAATGACCTTTAAAGTAGCCCAATTAGCTTTGGTGACAATAAATTGAAGCAGAAATGTGATGTGAGGCATTTCTTCATACTGAGCCAATCAATTAAATCTGAACCAAATGAAATATGCATAATACGGTACAGTATTTTTTTTAATTATGAGAAAGAGCTTTAGCTTCATACACTATGCGATACGTATCTTTAATGCACCCTTTTTGATATCAAATAAATAAAAAAAATGTTTAAAAGTACAATTTAAAAAGAATAAATTAATTTCAGCTAGACTGAGAGCAGACATTATTTTATCTTCGACACGTCCGCTAGATAAAAATTAAAAAAACGAGTTAAGCTGGACAGAGCTCTGAGAAAACACGGTTTGTACTTTCACTGCTTCCACTTGAATTGAGCCCTTTATAATATTAATTACCTGCGTGACTCGGCAGTAAAAGGGACAATAACCTTTGCTTAATTTTTCAATTTTTACCTGTGGCTGCAGCAGGTGGTGTAACTGTTAGCCTCTTTACCTCACAATGAAATTTCTTGGGTTCGACTGGCCCCGACTGTTATAGCCTTGATCAAGATACTTACACTGAACTGATGCAGTAAAAACTGTCTTGATGTTTAAAGTAGTTAATATAACATTTAAAGTCAACTCGGACAAAGGTGTCGATTAAATAAAGTATTAAATGTTATGTTTTGTTTATTTTCACCCGTGCTTTATCAAGTTTTCTATGCGGCCGTTATGAGAACAGCTATAAGATCAAGTCTGGACCACTTTGAAATGATGGTTAACTGCTTTCAAAGGTTGAAACAATAACAGTTTAATTCCACAAGTCCCTGACACCAGCGTCTCTATTACTACACAGTAAAATTTAATATGCAATAATAAGCTATCATCACTGTGTCAGTGGGTGCCTTGGTTCATCATTTCTGCCTATTAGCATTTAGAAACGTATGCAATTCAATGACAGCAGGACAACCAGCGGGGCAGCTGGGCACTGGAATTCGGGTCCCAGAAGCATCTCCATCACGAGGAGCTCTCAGTCGTACCGAGTTCTTACCGTCACCCGTGCCAGGGCCGTTCGGAGACCTTCTGACCTTTGTTGTTCGCCCACCCGTAGGGTGGACCCAGGCTCAACACGGAGCGGCAGGTCTCTGAACCAAGTCCATCCCAACTGTAGAGGCACTGTTCTACCACGCCCAGTCACCATGCACTGTCCCGCTGGCCAGAGGGCAAGGAGGTCGCCCTCAGCTCTGAAGCCATGGGGGAAAGGAGGGGGTTCTGGAGTGCATATGGAGTGGAATGGAGACTGGACTGGAGAGTGGGAGCACAGAGGTGCGTTAGAGAACAGCACCGGCAGGGAAAAGGAGGGGTGGCAGCGGGATCCGCGAGCAGGGCACAGTATGCCGGCTGCTCGCGCGCAGAACGGTGGAGTTACAAATTTTCAAAGAGATGCATTTTTACACTTTCTTGATTTATTTATGATTCATTCCTTCACGCATGTCTTAATTTTAAATTGCACTTTGTCACGGAGCGAACGCAACATGCGTTTACCACGCCAGTCGCTAGGTGGCAGTAAATTGCACCCAAACTTCGCGGTAGCGTGGGGCCTCCTTAATTCGACTCACCCCCACAGTGTTTAACAGCTTGTGCGTGCTTTTCCTTAGCGTCAGCGGTCAATAATAAGATGGCGAGCGTTGCATGCGTTCGTAGCGTTTTCGTTTTTTTCGAATCGCTATAGTCGAGATTGTGCAGAACCTAACGTGCAAATGACTCGGTCCGTCTACGTTGCGTTCATTCGTTTTTTGATTCGAAATTGAATAATACTCTTAAGAAGTAGCACCTGAAAAATCCTGCCGATTTTCTCAGCGGACATGTCGTCCTCCCTCGCCGTCACTCTCATGCTGCTGTTGAAAAGCACCTCGTGATCCATATTAACTTATGAATAACTCTGGGAGAAGGCAGCATGTTTGATGAGGCCACTGATGGATTATGTGCGGTTTCAATTCGTTCACAATCTGGGTTGTTCAAGAATATCACAGAACGAAATAACTCAAAGTGAAAAAGTAAGACGGCAAGAAACTACGAACGAGGCGTATTTTAAATACATCACACATTGAGCAAAAAATGGTTTTTAAACATAGTTCATTCATAATTTGTTTTTCATTTTTAAAACAAAAAACGAATGAAGGCATCATAATTCGCATTTTGCGTTTCAATTTCGAATCAAAAAACGAACTAACGCAACGTACACGGACCAAACTCAAGAGACGTCTTTATTACCAACCTAATTGTGACGGTGGTAAAAAGGGACTTCGGATTTACAAACGGATCTAAACCTAATAGCCCTTATAACACGACCTCTACGTGGCTTCTTTTTGTGTTTCTTAGTTTATCGCTGTAATGTACTTTCACCACTTCCTCCTCTTTCTCTCTCTCTCTCTCTCTCTCACACCCTGCTGAAACCTCGGCCAAGTTCGCTCTCCTACGAGAGCCGGATGAAACACATTCAGCGGTTATCAAATAAATCAGACAAGAAGCACAAACTGTATAGGTTTAAAAAAACTTAAACTTTAAAAAGTCCGTTACAAACAGCAAATGGCGTTACGGTTATTAATTTGCAGGCTGGCTTATAAGCAAAAGAAGTGCGGCTTCCTTTTCTCAGCTACCCTACTTTCTCTCCCGTTCTGTCACGCCGTAATGGGTCGGCGTCAAGAAAGGTTTTGTTCTGTCCACAAAGGTTGCCTGTTCCTTTCACCGCTTCCACAAAGGACGCGGTCGCCCCTCTTCTCTCGGCCTCCTTCTCGCTCGCTCTCAGGGAGTCGTGGGTGATGGGTGGGAGTGGAGGTGGTGCGGGGAGGGTGTTGTGGTTTCGAGGGGGGCTAAGAGGGGGAAGCGGCCCGTGCACCAGCTCTAATTACTCCAGCGCCCAAAGTCAGCCGGGGAGCACATTCAGCGCAGCTGAGAAAATTGAACAAGCTGTCCCCGTCAGTACTGGTTACGCTCAAACCTCTGTCAGCCGTTCCTGTTTATTCACTCTGCAATTTCTGGTCCCCCGGGAGCGGGCTGGGGATGCAGGCTAACGTCGAGAATGTAATCAGTCGATGGGTTTCGAACGAACCGCCCCGCGCCGCCCTCCCCGGACTGAGGTCAGGATGCTCTCGGAGCGGGGCAGGGTAGACGGACGCGCTGCGGGCTGCGTTGCTCGGTGGCTGTGGTCAAACAGTGCCCTCGTCTCCTTACCTGAGCGGCTCCGCTCGCATCCCACCCCTTCCCAACTGAGCCTCTCCTTCACAATTTACACGTCTTCCAGACACTTTTTTACATTAAGTGACGTTCATATCCTATGCTTCAGGGAGGTCATTCAGCGCAGAGGTTTTAGAGTGGGTGCGACAGCAGGGACTCCGGGACCCGAACGTGCGGCCTTTTGTCCTAATGCCGCTCGCCTCGGCTGCTGTGCTGCTCTCTGAATCATTACGGTGAGAAACTTGTCGTGCCTGACTCCCAGAATTCCTTGGAAGTCTGCCAGTCCCCCTGGCATCACTGAACTTCCAGCGGTCATTGCTTGGACACTCTGGATTCTCTCTGTCCGATAACATGGGAAACACCGTGGTCATCCACACTCGCTGCACAATCTCTGCATGGTATTTGGCTCTCGTTTCTGTTTCATTTCCACATCTCCGGATTCCAGCAGCTGGCCGAACATGTCGTCAAGAGCTGAGGTTAGGGATAGGGTTAGTGGGATGGGGGTTAGGGTTGGGGTTAGGAGTCTTTGTCTGGCATGGAGGAGACAGTGGGAGAGGGTTTGCCTGGAAGAACGATGGGAATTGGTGGTTGGTGGCAAGAGGGCAGCTGAGAGCATGGTGACCACACCCCTGGCGCAGTGGGACAGTGAGACAGTAGTGACAGACAGCACATACGGCCACTCCCATGTTCACTCTTGATTCGCCCACTTCTCAGCCCGTCCTCTCCAGGAGTATCGGCTTGCCTCCTCTAAACCCCCGTCACACCCATGTGACCGTACCGTTAAGGCAAAACAACTCAAGTGAGAGGGAATACTCCTGGAGAGTTCCTTCTGGTGGGCGAAGTCGCGGAGGTGCGACTTACACTGCACATCTACACGGATGGACTTGATGGCAGCCACGCCCACCCCGTTCTCAGCCTTGCAGTAGTAGCGTCCGCCCTGCACCCTCTGGATGCGCTCGATCCGCAGCGTCTCGTTGAAGATGGACGTCTCCTGGAATTTGTCCGAGGCGCTCCCCGCCGTCTTGGTCCATCGCACCTGCGGCACAGGAAGAGAATCCGGCCGTCGATACTCACGGCTTGCAAATAAAAATAGTATTCCATAACTGAAACGCACGTGGCCAACAGCAAAGGACAGCATGAATGACGAGGTTTAAGAAGTCGTCTCGTGTTGAGCTGCAGATTCCATGGAGCCTGATGCATTCGGAAGATCTGAGAGTATAAGACATTGACGTACTGCTGTGTCCGACTTAGCTATCCTTTGTATTTCAACCCAAAAAACATCCACAGCAACTCGCATCTAGTGCAAGCAGGAGTTACTGCATCATGATCCTTATTGCCCGGCACTTACGGTACGATCGCACGGGCAAAAACTGTGAAAGTGCATTAACCTGCCAGCAATCTAGACACAACTGACTGCATTTCATCTCGGAAAAGGTCACTGCTAATAAAGGCCTCGGCTGAGTAAAGAAGGCAGAATTATTTGCGCAGTGAGCAAAGGACGTGTTTTCCAAGGATTACTGGATTACCTGTTTAGTGTCGGCGGGGTCTTTATTTAGTCGGGTTTGTTTGCTGGTGGATTTAGGACCGGCTGCTTCCCATTGATCAGATGGGGCAGGAGCAGAAGTAAGTGGCGCATGTCAATTGTTAGAGACTCCCTCCTGAGACAACTTGGGCGTGTTAAGCCGCGCTGCCCGCATACAAATGAACCAGGGGCTTGCCTAGCAAAAGCTGATCTGCGAAAGACTCGCGGAGGATGTGTGGGGTGTGGACGACGTGTAGAGTTCACGCGTTTCGGGATCGTCGAGTGACTGTAGCCGTACCACGGTGCGGGAAATTCACACACGATCCAATCAAAATGGCTCAAGCTGCACTGGGCTTTGGGCCAGATGGAGCAGCGTTTAAGGCATCATAATGAGTAGGTTGCAGGTTTAGATCCCAGGAGTCCTGCTGATGCCATTTCCCAGAGCAGGCTTTGTGCCCAACCAGCTACAACTAAAATAAATTGCCTTAGTGAATATGGAGAATCATGAATAGTTAAAAAAAACTGTCACTACTCCAGCTATGGGTGGTTTGCTTGGAAACCAGGCAGAGAAATAATAATACTAACAGAGCTTTAAAAAATAATAGTAAAACAGCTTCGGCGACTGCAGTGCTAACAGTGCAAAACCCAAATCCATTGCATCACACAAGCGGCCCGAGTTTCTGGAGTTCTGCAATGTGTGATCTGAGCTTTGACTCGCCTTGCATTTGTCCCCTCCCTCGCCACCCCCCCCCCGCCACATTGTCAGTTTCACACGGTGCCAAGAAAGTCTCTACAGCTAGTGTGAGGGCGGAGATGTCGTCTGCACAAGCTCGGCCTCGGGCGCCCCGAAGGCGATGTCGAAGAGGCGAAGATGCAGACGTCACTCGCTCCCAACGCTGGGACCGTTTTGTCTGGTCTTGTCCGCAGAAGACGATGCGTTGACGTGGCCTAACCGCCAAATGCCTTGACTCCGTGGGCCTCAGAGCTTCAGAATCTCAGCAACACGGAAGCAGAGCACCAATCAGCCAGTGGGCTGTCATTACCGGGCACAAATGCACAAATGGTGTAATTAACTGAAGTATTCTGGCGGCTCATCCCTCCGTACAGTTCATGTAGGGATTCGAATATCACTCCTGCCCGCATCGCATCAAATATTTGCTTGAAGATGGGCTAGTAGGGTATGGTATGTTTATTTTACTGCTCTCCAAACTATAACGTACACGTGATAGAGGTATTTACTCATGCTGTTCAGGTTCAACGTTTCACTGATGGGGACAGGAGCGATCCCTGCAGCCTCCTGCATTCCACTGTTAGCAGCGGCAAACAATGGCAGCCCACCCTAAGCAGCAGCCTCTGTGTGACGGGCTTCCGTTAAGGTGGTCCACCTCCTACTGAGATAAATCAGGTGCAAATCGCAGTGTGTCAGACAGAGGGGGGAATGAGCATTTCTCTCTGGCAAGTCAAACATCGAAATGTAAAACCAACCCTGGCATTTGATTCCATTGTCCCTGGTCCGGTTACCAAGGGTATTTACATTCTGGGTGAGATTCATGTAAGGGTGTGTAAGGTCTAAATGTCTGAAAGTACTGCCTTTAGATAAAGGAAAACCCTTAACTAAGCTGACTGGGATTTCCTGTTCGAGCAGGAAGCAGAGACAAGTACAGAGTCAAGTACATCCCAAGGAGAAGACCAGCTGAGCCTAGATCAGTGCTTTCAACCAAAGGCTCTACGGGTTCGATCACTTCTCTCCATTTGCACGGCTGGGATTGTTTCGCTCAGGCCACCAGGACCTTTGCCCAATCGATGCCTAACATTTGTGCCGCAACTCTACAACCGAGCCGTATGTCTGCAAGTGCGTCCGCAGCCTTCTCTTCCGCCACACGACAACTGGGGGAAGAAATTGAGTTGTAATGATGACCTTTTTATTCCATGAAGAGTATTTAGAATGAGTAATTGACGAGATCAAAGGCCTGCACGTGTTGCTATTGTGCTGAAGGAAGTATGGTGGGGGTCGGGGGGGGTTGGAGGGATCCTAACAAGGGCCTGCAGAGAAGATGAGCGCACTCTGCTTATGCAATCATTGCTCACCGCATCAGACGTGCGCTCATAAAGCCCTGCACTAAGCTAAAATAAACGTACTGTAGCAATAACCATTTTCATTATCTGTCCATGGAAAAAGTATCAGTCCCGGATTAAAGTGAAGGAGACAAGCATTAGGCAATAAACGTCCCCTTATGGGGCTTGACGTGAATGGCTCTCGTTTAGCCCAGAGAAATTTATAACTGCAGATGCAGCAAGGACTGGGAGTGTGGGGGAGGCAGCCCTTCGACAGAAAAGAGCCGGACCCGAGTGTGGATCCAAGGGGGACGCCGTGGGTGGGGGTGAGGTGCAGGGCAGCAAATTGACAGTGGGATCATGGAGAAGTTGACACCAGCTCATTGTTATGTTTCTGGGCTCACGACTCAGCTGGGAGAACCTTAGCAGCATTTCAGGTCCAAGGGTCACCATTTCCAGACAGTAGGAGGTTCCAGCTTTAAGCGTCTCTGAGAGGAATCCTTGAGCCATATTCCAATAAACTGTTCACCCCCCGCCATGTTCTCTGGACCGTGGGCGAACATTATGTAAGAGAGTTCGCAGAGTTTCAAAAGATGAACTAGCGAGGTCTCAGCTCTACTGTGAAAGATGAGTGACAACAATTGCCTCAGAGCTGGAGACTCAGGTGAAGTCTTGAAAAATTATACGAAGACTTTGAGGCTGACGCAAAAAAGTGGGTGAAAGAGGAGCTGGTGGGTGATGTCAGTGCTGACTGAGGGAATAGCGAATTGCTGAGTGAACAGAACATGACCCATCCGAACCCTGTGCTGGCTTGAGGGGAGGGTGGGGGGGAGTCATGTGACTTGGGGGGGCAGCTGGGTTTGGTTACACGTGTTGGGAAGTTCTGGACATTCATTCCAGAACCACATCGCAGGGTCCTCTTTCGTTCTGGGTTGTATTGTCTGGTTGGGTTACTGGAATGTACATGATTTTTTCTGGGGGGGGGGATAAGGAGATTATTGGTCAACTTTTGAAAACATAAAATCATCCTTTACACATTCAGATTCCTCCAGGGTTCAGAGGACATTGAGTTCTGTAGAGCCGTCCATCATCAGAGGACTTTGTGAGCAGGAACGAGCAGGCTTCCTTTGCTGGAGAACCATCTGGATGCACTATTACAAGAATATCTGAACAACATGGGTCACTGTGGGCCAACTGGGAGACAGAAGAGAAACAACCAGATTATTACAGCCACTTCTTGCTCTTTTATCCCTGTTTTACAATATCTAAGAACTCTGCAATCATAAGCCAAGCAAAGAGAGACACTTGTCTTGTTAACTCTGTAATGGGTCTTAATAGCCATATGCCAAAGCCGGCATAAATGGAATCAAGAATAGATCTTAGGCCTCTGCATCTGAAGAGGAAATTAAAGAAGAATCGTATTAAACTTACATTTGGGTTTAAAGATTTCAACAAGGACAGTGTATTTACAAATTGATGCCCAGTTTTGATAATGCAAGTTGTTTGTTTAAAGTTTCATACCACTGTCAGCTGAGACCTCCTTCAAGGAATATGAGTCATGGAAAGACTGGTGGAAATGTCGAAATGAACGTCGCTCTCTCAGCCTTATTTCAGCTCAGGTTTACCGCCCCAAGTCATTAGGACCTACAGGAGGAATGGAGCCCAGAACCTCAGGCACCAAATCAAGATCCACAACCAGTCAGATGCTGCTAAAATAAGGTGTGAGGCCCCAAGACCATGAGATACAGAAGACCCTGAGGTAGAGAACTTAACGAGATGCAGAAGACCTTGAGATACGGAACACATAGCGATACTGAAGAACCTGAGATATCAAACACACCAAGAAGAGCCTGAGATAGGAGATGTGATGATGTACGGTTCACACTGAGAAACCAGACACAGTAAGCTATTAAAAACCCAGAGCTGCCATTCTCTGTTCCTCTAGACAGCTGGTCTCTCACAGGTCAGTGAGCCATTTCTCTGTGGCCACGTTCATTCCGATTTTCCTCCACTCCACTCCTCTCGCTCTCTGTGCTTCCTGGTAGGGGTCAAACCGTGACCTTGTTTGTGTCTCAGCCTGGTCACGCTTGCCATCCGATCTTCCTTCGCTCTCAGCCCCATCGATCCGCCTCCACTCACCCCTCAAGGACGGCAACCTGAAACCCAGACCCCCTCCCCGTCTCGCCCCAACACCCCCACTGTCCCCTCCCTGCCCTCCCTGTACCAGCTGAACAGCCCACTACCCCCCCCCACCACCACCACTCCGCCCTGGCCTGAAGGTTACATTGACCAAACCCATGAATTAATAATCCAGGGGAGAGAGATCGGTTTCAGAAAAGCCATTTACCATCCTATTGTGTTACGAAGAGAGCACATGGCAGACAGGGGCGGTCTGACAGGGAGGCTATAGGGTGCTGTGATTGTGCGCACTGTGTTGACTAAAAGTGCTGCCCTACAGCTATTCTGCACAATGTCAAAAGATCCTTCACTCCGACTTTACAACAACTTTCTTTTTTCCCCCCGGGCTGATGTCACGGCCGCGGTTGGCCACGGCACGCCACCTGGGTCTCACCCGGATTCCAAATGTCAGAGGAGGCCTGCAGCCGCTGTCGTTCGCATCCCAGGTTGGAGACGGGCACAACCACCACCGCACAACGAAACAGGGAGCCAGGCAGCTTGAGCAAACCGAAAGGAACCGTCGAGGGACCGCTGAGCCTACGCAAATTCCCGGTCTTTGCGTGAAAATGCTCTCAGAGGTTCAGGCACCCGTGATCAGGAAGGATTATGGAGGATTTCACGCTCAAAGCGGTCAGATCTCTATGTTAATATACACTCAGAGGACAGCAACAGCTCAAGGCTGGCGATATGGGCCGAGGGCGCCATGATGATGACGGCAACTGCATCCAATCCACCTTCTCTCCCCTCTGGTCATGGAAAAGGGGGAGTGTTTGATTCTAAGGTGGAACAGGGATGTCGCCCCAAGCTCATTCACCTAGATTCCGCAGGGTAGCATTAAGCGCAACAATTTTTATTCCTAAAAACTCACACTTGATTCACTAAACTCTCCTGCTCTGAACTTTCCAAGCAGTTTCCAAGACTGCAAGACGCGGGAACGATACCGGAAACGGATCGGTACCTTGGTCTCTCGCTCGCCCCCAATGCAACCACAACACCCCGTGAACGGACCGGGGCTTCCTGGTCACCCTGGGTGAATTAAACTGCTTTTGACTTGATATACGAGTTGTGCACTTTGTCCCGGGGTGGAGAAAAAAGAAATGATTAGATTTCGCTCTGTTCTGTATGGATTACAGCGTAGCCCCCTTTTTCAATCCAATCTTCTGAAGCGAAGGTAAACAATCAGTCTTGATAAAGGATTGGATAAATCCTCAATCAGCCTCATTCTCTGCAAAGCACCTTTGATTAGGGAGGCTCGCGCCACTAAATTGGATCCTCTTGACAACGGGTCTGGGTCTAACCTTCCCGCAAGCTTCCAGGAGACCCTCCGGTGCATCGGCTCGTCTGTAAGTCAGTCTGCGGTCACGTTCCAATTAAGCTGGCAGAGATGTCACCTCGGTGGCTTTCCTTTTGAAAGGCTTGGTGAAAATGTGCCCTAACCACTTCATTTGAAAAAAGGAATACACAACAACATGTAAATTTGTAGCTATAATAATAGTGCTAAAGGGTGGGGATAGTATGTACAATCTCAGCTGAAGAACAGAGACATTTTGGGTTGAATGCACTACGCGTCCGTGAAGTCTGAAAGCTGTTACACCTTCATGCAGCTCTTCAAGGCTCAGGTTCATGATTCTGGTTATGATCTACAAGGATCTGCAATCGCAGTACATAGACAACATGAGCACTCCCTACACCTCAGCAAGGGCGTCGTGCTTCTCCACCTCCAGCCGCTTGGTGATTCCACTCACAAGTAGCCCAGAACAAAAAGCCTCTCAGTTCTTGGTTTTTAGCAACGCTGTGATTTAATGAACTCCATCTGTTCCTCAGAGCTGCTGAATCCCTCCCAGCTGTCAATAAGGGCCTCAAACCCATCTCTTTCCCACCCATGTCTCTCCTGATACATAAATGAGTCCAGCACCATCTGCTGTGATTATCTATGTATTTGTTGTTTGAATGTCTCTTTACAGGGAGCTACTTGAATGATGTGAACCAGCAACATGGTGGTATCAGACAAACAAGCTGTGTTTTGATAATCCTGTGTCTGTCTCTACAGCTTTTCATCTGCACTTATGTTCACTCAGAGCTGTGTGCTGTGTTGCAAAAAAAGGTGTCTTATAAATGCATGAAATAAATGTAAATGTAGAGGTGGTCACAGTGAAATCACAACAGCTCGGAGGACTCCAAGATGATTTTAGGCGATGCTCTAACTGTCTGGTGTGGGTTCTGGTCCGAAAATTTTTTTTACCTATGTATGAATATGAAAATATCGATGTGGGCCGAGATTCAGGATGCTGGGTGTAGGGTTGGGGGAGGTGGAGGTGGAGGAGAAGGGCAACGAGGGTGCAGGTTCTCTCAAAGGTGGGGGTGTGGTAACTCAGTATCCTCATCGGGACATGGAACGGGGCACTGCAGAAACCTGACATCACCGCCCCGCCCACTGCGGCAGCACAGGTAACCGCGATAATTTTTCCTGCACTTCCGCTGGATGTAGCCTTGCGTCCAGCGGACAGCCGAAGATGGACGGCCCCCCGCTACCTTGGCACCGTGTTCAGATGCTGTGGACTCCCTGGAGGAAGCTCCTCTCTCTCTGGTGTTCTCTCAAATCCAGCCTACGGCATGTCTCTTGCCTGCAATGACCAGTCACGTCCATGAGGGCAGAACTGAGCTGGAGGTCCATGAAAAACAAGGAAGACAGGGACTCTGCCTCCCCGGGATGCAGGTCCCACCGCTAAGATGCGGACTTCGGAAGAGGCGAATGTCAAGCCCACTGCGTGTATGAGTATGCGAGCGTGTGGGCACTGGTGGCCTTTCCAGTGGCTCAAAGTGTGAATGGGGGAGTTGGGGGATGGGAGGCAGGGCAGGTGCTTTGCCAGGGCTCCATGGAAACGCTCTTTCATAGGGCTGCCAAATTCGGAGAGAGCCTTTGCCTCGTCACACTCAGCCACCGCTCCTGGAACCTCGGCCTGAGAAACGAGATGTCACTTTCCCGAACATATTCTCTCCCACGCACACGTGCACACATACATAGACACCAACTATATCTGCCCAATGCCACAGGAGGAGAAGGTCAGTTTTTCCCATAATGACACACCACAAATCCAACCACACACACACACACACACACACACACAAACCTGTTCTCAACTGACTGCACTTATCCGCATACCTTTGGCTACCAGAACAATGGAAGCTCGGCTGGTTCACATTTTCACACCCATTTTATGCATGTATTCATGAAGGATTAGAGGTGAGTATTATGCTGATGAGAAGGGGCAGGTGAGAGAGCTCTAAATTGCTCATGACCCTCAGGGGCAGCCAGCACTTCCTGCAGATCTTGAGCTACAGCCGGAGAGAGAGAACCCTAAGGGGATATATTCTCACCCCCCTGCCACCAACCCTCATCTGGGTCCCTGACCCAGCATGCACTGCAGCACTCCTCACCTTACCATCTCATTACAGTGATAGCTCATAACATTGTGACCAAATCACAGCCTTCCCTGGTCCTCACATCATCTCCATCAGCTCATCTTCCCCATGGTCTCCTCACCTCATCATCTCTCTATGTTCATCACCCCATCACCTCCATTATCTCATAACCTAATTAGCTCCATCATCTCGAAATTTTCATCACCTTATGACTGCATCACCCCATTCTGGAATGAATGCCTCTTGCTGACCTCTCACAGCCTCCTGACACTCAAGCATATTCACAGATGCACCCATGCGATGGGACACACAAGGAACACACAGAGTGCTCTATCAAAGACTCCAGGTGTGCACACACACACACACACACACACACACACACACACACACACACACACACTCCAGGCTTCAACAGAACAGTCCCCAGTAAAGTGAGTGCAGAGCTCAGAACTGTTAGTAAATGTAATATTTCACTCCTATTTTACATTCAGTAGATACAGCCATGTCGTCGTTATTCAGATTGAACATGAACACTAACCCAGAGAGTACAAATTGTTTCAGATTCCTGAACCTTAACATTTCCATGACTGAGCCGGGTCGGTGGCCGTTTCTCCATCTGAAACGCTGTCATGATAATCTTCCTAAATCAGATTTTATGCAGAGTTTTGCCCAAATCTCCGAGCTGCATCCTGGACCACAAATAAGACATAACGGTTGAAAGTGAACCAGAAGTTCAAGCCCCGACACGTGGCCCTGTGGGTCACATCTGGTAGTCGGGTTTGACACTCCGAGGACTATAGATTAAGGCAAACCAGAGTAAGAATCTATGACTTGGGATCAGATCTCGTTGTACCAGAAACAATATGAGACAACATTGTACGTACCAGGAATCCGAATTGTGACCACCTAGAGTCAGAAGATAGACCAATATAGATTTCATACATATGCCATGGTGGACCTGCTGAAATGGTGCTACTAAGGTGGCTCTCTTTCCCCCGCTGCCCCGCCAGCAGGATGTTTCCAGCCTGACAGACAACACTCAGCCACAGGCAGCCTTTAACAACTGTAAATAAAGATGTGATCAAAACACAATTAAGAGTCCTCAAGGGAAAAGGGCACTACACCTCTGATTGTGGCTGTTCCCCACAGCCAGGGGGGCCGTTTGTGTCCAGGATTCCTGCAGAGCTCGCGAAACTAATGTGATCTGGGCCATACAGTAGGACAAAGCGCAGCCAGCAGCTAGAGCTGCTTCACCTCAAATATTTCTCTGTTAACCCAAGCAGCGTAATCCAGTGCAGTTTGGCTCTGTCTGCCGTGCCCTTAGAACGGCTTACCGAAGTACCGGAGACATACAAATCTGCAGTGACGCTGTTCGGAAAAAATTACAATCCTGCCGAAGTAGCCATACGCAGTCTGATGCTCGCAGAAAGTCTTCGGCTTTCGTATTAAAAATTCCAGGCGCTCAGCTCTCCTGTTGTGAGCAGCAAAGAGTGTAAATAGCGAATCTGCTGAATGTAAGAGGTGTGAGAGCTTGAGTCATGGCACAGACGGGTAGGGAACCGATGCTAGGGCAACGGATCATCCCGGACGCTCAGCGATCTGTTTCAGCTGGTCACGGTCAGCAGGTGGTGGGTGGAGCATAATGTTGCGGGGCAGATGGCACTGGGATGGAATGCGAAGCAGCGAGATACCAAGGCGTTGGGTAAGGTGCGAAGAGGTGGGGTTCATACCTGTGGCCGGGGGTGACCCTTCACCAGACACTGCAGCACCAGGGTGTCCCCTTCCCGGATTGTGTAGATCCTCTCACTGATGTTGTCCTCCTTCACCACACAGGCTTGGCCGGAGTGCACAATCTGTGCGTTGGCAGGAGCTATAAACACACACAGACACACACACACACGTCCAAAGGCAGGTGAGAACAGGAGGTTGTGTAAAACAAACCCATTACAAGAGCCAAGTTGTTAGCGTGCATTATTTGTGAAACAGACTCTTTCATCCAGCATGATTCACACGGCGTACAATTTTGTGTTTACATTTTAATCTGTTTATGCCATTTATGGAAATTGTTGTAATTTTGGTTACATGAAAAAACAGTTCCCTTCACAGGGTTTTAACTCTCAAACACTCGGTCACGAGTTCAATTAGAGGCCCCTCAAGCGATGTATTCCGACATTGTTTAACAGAGCTTTTGACATCATCCATAACCATTTGTCATGGCTGAAAAAGAGTAGAGCAAGTTATGAAAAAAAGGCAAAAGATCCAACGGCGTTGAGACTATTCGCAGGCCAAACAGGTCCGTATGCCGACAGGTTGTGTTTGCACGCTAACACTTAAGAAAGAAGACAAGAATTCAGCAGAAACAGTTGTTGATCCCAACAGAAAGGTCCTTTGGAACACCACAACGTTTATGTGTGAATTAAAAAGACTTTCTTTGTCACAATAATTATGTTTCCGCTGATTAAAGATGGGAAAAAAAAACATTCCACTCCATCTGTGCCCCAGCGTGAGATGATTCCTCAGGAACAAGACAAACACACACACACACTCCCTCACATAAGCACACATTTAGAAACTGGCATTTTTAGCTTTATACGTATTGCCTTAAATTTCCTGGAGACTATAAAACTGCCAAGTTGGTGTGACTTTTAGATCCTAGGAGCTAAGTTAACTTTAACCTGCAGAAGACACACACACACCTTTCCAAAGTATGTCTTCGCACGGTGTAATCAAGGCTCAAGCACAACCTTCATTAGCATTCTGCGGGAGCCCATGTCAGACGTTCAGTGGACAGAGGTCAATAAAGAAGCGCGACACCGTGCCAACAGGAGTGTGTGAAATATCATTACGGTTCAGCTGCCGGGCCGAACCCCTCATTCAGGGTGACCTGTCATCGAGCTGTGCAGTTAAACAGGGCTTCCATTACACGGTCGTACGCCTACCGAGCCAACGAGGTTCCCTGGGCTGCAGGGACAAATGCCCGTCAAATTCCACTCTCAGGTCTCCTTCTTTGACTACAGGTTAGGGAACGCACATCTACGTGTAGCCTGAAACATGTAGAACTGTGAAGGAAACACACACACACACACACACACATTTTCAGAACCGCTTGTCCCATACGGGGTCACGGGAACCGGAGCCTACCCGGTAACACAGGGCGCAAGGCCAGAGGGGGAAGGGACACACCCAGGACGGGACGCCAGTCCGTCGCAAGGCATCCCAAGCGGGACTCAAACCGCAGACCCACGGAAGAGCAGGACCCGGTCCAACCCACTGCGCCACCGCGCCCCCTTGTGAAGGAAACACTCCTGTACTTATTACCTCAACCAGGTAGAATTTCTCATGTGTGAGATCCACCATTAGAAGGACTGTGATAAGGAAGTGAAGGAAAGAGAGGGACAGGAACGGTAATGGACAAACGCGGCATCAACGAGTAACCCGCAAAAAGATGATTCCGGAGCACGCGGCACGACAATGAGGTTACCCTTGATCCATGCAGAACCAACACGGCTCGAGACATTAGAGATCCAGAGACAGCCACAAGACTTGCTAATGGAGACAGCACACCCAACTGCTCCCTCATTCCACAGCACATAAATTACACACTCGTTAAGGCTCATTAGCACATCAGTGTGCTTCGGGGAGGCTCCCCTACGGCAGAGCTGATGAACGGGGCAGGACGACACCCCCCCCCGTATGCCTTGCCCCAGGTTTGGCACTGCCTGCTGGTTGGCACGCGAACAGATGGGTGGGCGCTGTGCTGATCACGTGACCCATGGAGGGTGGTGCAAAGGTGGGTCCGCAGGATCGCACAGGAGATTCTGGTAATTTAAAATCCGCTCGTGCTCATGGCCAGATCCTGAGGGGGAAGCGGAAGTCTGTCAAAGTACCGGTTCCCATGGCAATCTGCAACGTGCCACCTCCTCCGGACCACGTGAAGGCGTCCCGGCCGCAAGCGCTTTCTCCCAGGGGCGTGGCATTCGACTGGAGATGCACTCGGGCGATTGTTCCTCATATCCTATTCAGGCTGTTCATAATTCAGGATGCTGACGGGCCGTTCGGCTCGGTAATTATTCCCTTTGATCCCAAGCTCGCAGCGCCTGTCATCTGCCGGCTGGCCCTCATACTCGAAGACGAAGATTGGAAGGCGGTGCCACAGGAAAGTTGGAGGCAAGGCCACTGTGATGCTCAGGGACCCCAGACAGTCCGATCCAGGAGTTAGGATGTTGCGGGACTTCCAGCTGCGGCATTTGTGGGCAGGGGGCCGCAGAGGAGCCTGGAGGCGATAGCAACTCGTTTGTGGGGTGAGTAAATCATTTCTTTTCAGCTCGTTAGGACATCCACGCCGGTGTGCAGGGTCTCGACCTCCCTCGGGCCGGCTGCCGCTCTGCAGCTGACTAACACCTCGAGACGGATCACGGGGGAGAGAAGAGGGGAGCCGCAGGGAGACCAGAAGAGCGGAACGCAGGAGCCGGCACGCGGTCACAGGCTCCGGCTGCTCACAACCTGGGTCACAAGGAGTCTCAGCACCAGAAGGAAAATGGATCAGGGCCTGCGACCGGGTGACGGTGTTCTACCTGTTCTGGTCCGAGTCTCCCAGAACATTCTAAGTGTAAAGACTAAGGCTTTTACCGTAATGGAACAGCAGTCAACATAAACACTGTACTGCTGGCACAGTTCCCTCTCTTTTCATACATCCTCTGCCTGGTTACTAGTTCTCAGAGCATAAAGCAGATGTTTTAAGTGTAAAGCAGAATTTGAATAATTGAATATCACTGAAGAAGAAAAAACAAAATATGGTTGAGCGAACCCATCCATCTCACCCCCAGGGCAACTCAATCGTCCGGGTGTCATGGCAGGCAGGTCCTCCAGTCATTCAGACTTGCGCTTCTTCTCCTTCTTTACGGTCTTTTCCACAGAGGCTACCGCTCATTATAAATTACACATCTGGCGTCTCAGATTCACTGCTCCACCTACCCTACTTTCACACTCAAGTCTTGGCCCAGGTACGTCCAACTTTTCATACATGTCTCTTCTTCGAAATGGAGCACTTTTACAAGCTTCCCGAGAAGCTGGTGTTTATTCTCACATCCCCTCATCTATGTGTATGCATGTAGAGGGATGTGCTCTCAATGATTTACTCTTGAAGCTGCCTTTGCAACACTTACCATGAGTGTGAATCACCCCAAATGATCTCCACAGAAGAGAGAATTTATCCTTGCCTTGGTGGCAGTGTTCGATGGTTGACCCTCTCAGGCCAAAGTTGCCCGGTCACATGACTACCACACTTTCGTTTATCACAGCCACTCATGAACATCCTGATCAAGTGCTAGTAATCAGCATCGAGACGTAACATCAGCCTGGTAATTCCGACTCCAGTATTCTAACACAATAATTAATCAATTAATTGTTTTAAGGGACGTTTTTTTCACATTAGCAGCCATGCTGCACAACAGACGGTCGGCCAGCATGTGATTGGCAGAGTGTTGGATGTAAATCATGTCAGATGTCCGTGCGGATGAATATGCGCCCGAAAGATCGCCGTGTCAACTGACACAAATTGATTATGTGACCATTGTGGCAAGGGGAGGAAAAAGTAATCGCTCTCGCAGAATTAATGTGCCGGACAACGAATCCGTCATTGGAAATCGTCTTCATTCTCTCGGAGGTCTATGCCTCTTCCAGCCCTTGACAAATGTCCACAGGACAAGGGCGCCATACCTAGGGTTAGTCTGAAGGGAAGTCGGTCATCGCTGCCGCTGTCATACTGAGACAGAGGGAGCTGGAGGGAGGAAGCGATGGTGAGGTGGCCAATGACTGATTTCAATGAGAACAGCTTTAAAAAAACTAAAATCATGGTTGTTCTCCTCCAAAGGTTCCTAAAGCATCACCTGACACCTCGCCTCAGTCGAGGCAAAAAAATAAAACAATAATAGCTCAGATTAGCTCTTCCATCCTCCGAGCTGGGTCGGTCCACCCAGTGGCTCACTGTATGGAAAATCTGATTTCTTTCTGCTCTGGCATGCAGACAAGCTGCACAGATGAGGCACAACAAATACACCACCAGGGGTGATGTAATATTGATGTCGCCACACCAGCCATGGCTCCCGCTGGAGGAAGGACTGGGGACCCCGCGGTTCATGGCTTGCCCTTTACCAGTGCGTGATGTCGAGCCATTTTCAACCCTAGTGGGGTCCGTCCTCCAGCAGCCTCCTACCCCCCATCTCAAGAGCCAGATAACGGTATGCCCAGAGATGGGGCACGCATCTGACAAGGGTCTCATGAGAGACTGGAGCTGATGTCCTCTCCGTCTGGGTGGTCTGCAATCTGGCTCGGACCTGGAATCCTCAACCAAGCCCGGGTAGCGTACATGCGGAGAGGATTGCTGCTAGCCCCAGATACCCTGCACCGCTAAAATATACACTACAACACTGTGATTTATTACTATTTATTCATTTATGACATCTTTCTCCAAAGCGACTTACCATGTGAAACTGGTACACTAAACTCTAAGCTATTTACATTGATTTACGCATTGATACAGCTGGGTAAGTTTTACTGTATCAATTCAGAGCAAGTACCTTGACAAAGGAGACTACAGAAAGACTGCAGATTCAAACCTGGGATCATGGAATGCAAGGCAACGACTAAAACCGCTATGCCTCCTGCTCAGATACCTCTCACTCCCATGAAATACCCCCCACCAGCTAATGCCTTATATTATTGACTGCCCTGCCAGTGGGGATCATGATGTGACTCTGGGCAAAGCAACAGAACTCACCCTCACCGGACAGGGGCTTCCACCCACAGGATGAACAGAAAGCCAGATTTCCCCAATCAGCCCTGCAATCAGGGCAGGTCACGGTGCCGTGTTTTCGGCCTAATCCTTAACAGCAAATCCCCTCAAATTATTACAGTTCATCCATATGTCTAGTTCCCAAAATTCTTAGAATCCGTGTGTGCTGTGACAAAGAGCTCTATGAATTTTCTTACAGTAACGGGCACAAGAGATTGACTCCTTCTTCCGCTAAACAGAATTTTAGCGCAGCGACTATAACACTTGTTTACCACGATTTTAATGTCCAGACCCCCGTATCGTCTCCAAAACTGGGTGCCACCAGCCTGAGATGCTGTTCATCGGTCCCCTGTTTTCCCTCCATAAATGTTTAATAGTTTTACATGTGTAGCGGAACAACACTTTGGCGCTTAGATTCCCCGCCGTAACAGGAGAACGTTCTCGTAACCAGTGTGAAAACGGCACGCGCGCAGCTACAGCGGAGAGCACTGTCACCGTGATGCGGGAGCCGCACAGCTGTGTGCTGCTTCGTGACACTCAACACGCTGAGCATTCCGTCTGGTCGAAGGGCATTGTGGGAAAGATGGAACAGGGAGGCCTTGGAACCCATGGTGGAATTAAAGCACAGAGAAAGAGGATGAGAGGCGAAGGGGCGGACGCAGCAGGGAGGGAAGAGAAGAGGAAAGGGGGATGGCTGTGGCGCGAGTCTGCGGGGAGCAGCGCGACGGGATCGCGGCGGTAATCTGACAGACTGATCTCGCCCACACGTCCTTGTTCACCTGCACGCTCGCCCGGGTGCGACGGGGGGCGACCGTGTGGGACTGCACGCGAACGAGGCAGACGCCGCGGAAGCCGGCCACGTGCGACTGGATTACGGCGAATCTGTTCGAACAACACAGAAGCAGCACCCCGAGCCCCGGTCAAGGACAGCGTAACTCTGTGCGCGCATGTGAGTGTGAGTGTGTGTGTGTGCGTGTGCGTGTGCCGAGTCTGCTCGACTTCTGCCCCCTTGAACACTGAAATAGAAAACCAATAACCTGTGCAAATATCAACAGAGAATATCATCCAGATAAACATGTTTGTCACACAGCTCACGTTAGGACCGAGTGCTGAGACTCCGTCCGCCCCGCTGGGGGCCGTCGTCACACTGGCAGTGTGGGTCACGTGACCTGGAACAAACAAACATCTATTTTCTTACTCTAAATCACTGTAGCGACCGTTTTCGTCGATTTTATGGACATTATCAAACAGTACATGTCATAAAAAAACATTTTTTTTTACAACTTTCAAAACTTATAAAAGGAGCAGGTGTCAAAGTGGCGAGAGCATCGCAACCAGAAGGTTCCTGGTTCAAATCTCACATCCTGATCTACTACCCTTGATCAAGGTATTTACCCTGAACTGGCCAGTAGAAATTACCCAGCTCTATAAATGTGTAAATCACTGTTCTTCACCGTGCAAACCAAATAGTGTAAATCGGCTTGGGAAAGGTACATCAAGAAGAATGAAACAAATTTTAAAAAATTTACATAAATGAATGGCAGAAATAAATGAAAATAAAAGGAAAATTATAAAAATTACTTTGTGTCCTGTATGGTTTCTACAGCCACGTCTAGAGCTTTCCTGTGTGCGGTGGCGAGTTCCTGTGTGAAGGATGCTGGGAGGCCCCCCCCCATCGCCCGTCTGCACCACTATGGCAAGGCAACACAGTTAGCGTTGATGACCCAGGGGCCCTCGGGAATTAGTATGAAGGAGGCAGTTTTGCTGCTTCAAAGCCACAAGCGTCACCCTATCAGGGGACGACTGAAGGGCCAGAGGGTCACCGATTCGAAATCAAACAGTCGTCGCTGTGGTCAGCGTTCCCCGCGCCACGTGAGGGAAACGCTGCCATTATAGGATGGTTTGGTATTGGTGCGGCATTGAGCCGTGGGGTAAGAGCTCGGTGTGGGTCAGATGGGTTGAGGCAGGTAGAGGGTGACCTCGCTCATCACAAGCAGGCTCCCGCGTCACGGAACAGTAAAGGACCCGCAGACAAAGAGATAAAAACTCGGCGCAGCCTCAGATCTCGCCCTCAGACGGGTGCCGAGACGGGGAGCAGCAGAGGCGAGAGCAGGAGCGGGTGACTCCCTGGGATTCTCTTTGTCTGCGGCGTCAAAGCACCCCGTCGGATCTGAGCCTTGCCTCGGAGCGGGTCTCATCGGGGGGCACCGTCCGGTCCTCGGGAATTTCTGAGGAGTTATTGACGAAGGAGAAAACACGCAGGGAAGACGAAGGGGCGGACGGAATCGCCAAGGCAGGCGAACAGCGTTTCCCCACAGCTGCGTCCACATCGTTGTCGTGTTTGCTTTTGGGTTTGCCGCACGTGCAAGAAGGTCAACGCAGGGATCGCTCCCCTAGAGGCACGTAACACGATGTGCTGCCATTCCTCTGAAGTGCCACGTACTCGTCATCGTTGCGTGAGTGGACCGCGGCTGACCGGATATTGCAATGACCAGACTGACTGCTGCACGGCGATATTATTTCTGAATATATTTCCCGGAATCTTCAAAAAAAAGGGGAGAAAAGTGGTTGGTTAATTAGCAAAATAAAACAAAGTGCCCTGCCTCTCCCATCCTGCTTTGGACTTGCCCGTCAGGCCATGGTGCGAGGATCCCATCGTCACAATGTAAAGTTAACAAGGTTCTTAAGATGTGCTGGTAAACATAAGTGTGTGCGTGCGATAATGAGTGTGAGCCACAGAGGCTCTACCCCGCGAGATACCCTCCTGCACTGTGTCGGCTCGGGTTCGACTTGGAGGCGCCACTCCTTGGCAGAGAAGATGGGTAGCAGCAGATTTCCAGCATCCTTTCCATCATCTCCATTTTAGAGTACGGCAGAAGCACAGAGCACTGGCACCCACACCCCCAACCCAAATCCCGCCGTCGGGCAGCTGCACTGGGAGCGGGCCGCACCTGAACCCCGGGCCAGCGGAACTGGAGCGGAGAGCGAGCCGCACAGCAGGGACTCACCCGCTGCCACCCCCGAGCTCACCTTCACAGCTAGAGAAAAGCTGGAGACATCTGGTGCAACCAGAACAATGGGGGCGAGTGAGGGGAAACAGCTGGTCGCGGTAAAAATAGACAGCGAGCAGAAGCCCTGCGCTGGACCCATGCGTTAGTATGAGGGCAGCGTGCACTTGGATTCCCCTCAGGGCTGCGGTGGGGGTACATGGGGCAGCTGAGGTCGCGAGGTCATCCATTTGAGCCTGCTTGCATGACGCAAAGACCCCCTGAGGGTTTCTCGGTGATTTCAGGTTTTACCCCAAAACGGAGGCGTGATGAGCTGCACCACCAACACTGTGAACTTCTGCCAGGCTGATCTTCATTCTTCTCAGAAATTCATCCTCTTTTGAAAAGTAGTTGGAGGTGACTTAAAAAGTTAGTTGTATCCAGCAATGAGGGTGCAGGTGATGGGGGCAGGTTGAGGTTGTTGGGAAGGTGAAATGCTACCCTTCATCTCAAGACTCCATCAAGCAAGCGGTCCACACTAGTCCGGGCACACTCGTCTAAATCATTTAGAATTTTTTTTTTTTTTTTTAATGAAAATCGTAATAACATTTTACTAATTGATATATAATATAAAAGCAATATTAATGACACATTTAATTTATTAAAGCTCTTTTCAATATTTATGATGCATTAATAAAATAATAGAAGGTGCCATAAGAGTTCAGAACATCAGGAGAACATCATAAGAGAAGGAGCAATGGAGGGACTTTCCTGTCCATCCGTCAGAGTCCCACCTCGGCAAATCAGACCAGTCGCTCCATCATACTGCTTGCCCTCCGCTCCCCACCCCACGTCCTGGAGTAAATGAAATCGGTGTCTGTTTCTCAACGGGAATTTGGCTCGATTATTCGGACACCTTCGATACACGTCGGGGTATGGGAGGAGTGTGTCAACGAGGGCCGTGAAAGTTGTGCCAAAGAAGAGGTACAACTTACAGATCAGGAGGGTTACTATGGGTGACTGCAAGTCTCTACACGTCTCGACTTCTGTCTCTTTCTCTCTCTGACACAAACACACACACGTTGCAGCTGTGAGACACAGCTGGTTGTCAGTCAGAGTAGAACTGGTGCTAATAGAAAATGTGGTACAAGTTCAATTAAGGAGCGAACAGCAGGCCGTCCTCAGCGCAACCGTGCAAACGCACGTGTTCACGCACACCTGCTTGCATATTTATTTAGCTGATGCTTTTCTCAAAAGCAACTTTCAGTGCTAAGCTACTTAGAATCATTCACCAATTTATACAGCTGGGTAATTTTTACCGTATCTGTTGAGGTAAGTATCTTGATCAAGGGTACTAGAGAAGGAAGTGAGATTTGAATGTGGGTCCTCCAAGTGCGTGGCAACAGCTCAAAACACGCTATTTACTGCCCCCTGCTTACGAAAGGCTCATGAGAATTGTTCCAGTTTTATACCAAAACCAGAAGTCGGAAATCAAAGAGGTTGGCAGCTCGGGTCTCCCAGTGCATTCTGGGAGATGGTGGAAAGGGAGGCCCTGAAACAACACCCAATCTGTGAGGACTAATCTGTCAGCTCTGCCCTAGATGGAGACTCGCGACAGAGGCCTTGATTAATTAACTGGGAAACAACAAAAGAGGAAAGAGAAGCCAAAAGAAAAGGAGAAGAAAATTTGCCCCTTTCCCATGATGCCTAGGTTCCCGTCAGCCCCCCCATCGTACCCCGAGAGCCGGGACGCGGACTAGATTGCGACAAGGACTCATCTCCGTCCCTGCCGCGCGTGCCGCCACCAGAGCTCTCACAATAACACACTCTGGAGCGCGTTTGCGACGAGTGCATATTAACAAGCAATAAAATACACGGGTCAGAGCCCAATTCCCGGCAATTACCGGCAGGAAAATAAAGCCGCGAGTGTGAATACATTACGGCAATAAAGGGAGCGAAGGAGCGCTGGAGCACCGGGGACTCGCTGCCGCGTTGGGATTCGGCACCTCTGCAGCTGCAGCACCGTGCCATAACAACACGCGGCAGGGAACCCGTCATGGAGCCCTAGAAAATCAACAAGGCTGGTGATTAGATCACAGCCGTGACAAAGCCAGGGACACCCCAACACGCACACTGAAACACTCCATCCCACAGTGAGCGGCGATCAAGGAACTGGAACACAGCGGTTGCCAGTGACACCGAGCGCGGGCGGAACCGCTCGGCCCGCTGACGCCCATCACCGATCCCGAATTCTCCTGGACTTGGCCGCTCTACCGGCGATCGCCGCCAACGCCAAGAGGAACTGCGTCCCGGGCAGCCCACGTGGGGACGGGGCTGTTATTTTTAATTTTGCGATAATCTTCTAAAAAGCCAGTAAACAGATGCACCGTCAAGCTGGTCATTTCGCCTGCGTGGATTTGGACTGAGTTTAGTGCCGTACAGCCAGAGCCGCCAACACTTCACCGGCCCAGAAATATTATAATTAACATTCAACCGACCAGGTTTCCCATCTACTGCCCTTAAAAATCACACAATGACATCATGTGCATCGCAGCGGCATTTGTGCCGATACACACGGTAGCGGTTACAACTTTTCGGAGGGCAGATGAAGAACAAGAAGCACTTCTGGCTTCCGTAGCGATACTCCTCTGCTCTTTGTCTTCCCCAAACTCAAGTTGCCACAGCAACAGGCATCCAGAAATACGAGGGCCGACGTGGCAGCTCGGAATCCTGGCGTCCCACTGGGATCGCGCCGCAACCGAGTCGGCATCCTGCATCTCTCCCCGTGGACCCTGTCCCGCTGCTGCTCCTGATACGAGGTTGTCGGCGGGGGTGCGGGTGTGTGAGGCGGATCGGGGGCGTTGGGGGGGGGGGGGGGGGGGTCGTCACTCCCCTTTCCACTCTGCTGATGCCGGTACTAGCAATGCAAAAGACCGAGGGGTCGGGACAGGTGGGGTTAAAGAGTGGAGTGGGGACCATGGCAAGGAGTAAAGGGGTGGGTTGTAAGGAGTCAGGGTGGGGGGGCCACAGATCTTCCGGAGATGCATTGTGGACCCATCAGTCTTTATACGGCATGCTGGCTTTCCTTGTTACGAACGGTCGAATTTTGGTTTATTTAGCAAGAATTTTGGTAAACAAACCAGTTGCTCATTCATTTCTTTATTTATTTGGTTATTTATTTATTCATTAATTTTTTGTCAACAATGAATCAATCAGCAATTGGCAGTGAACAGGATTTTATGGCGACAAAATATTTTTATTTCAATTTGCATTTTCTCACTTTGAACCGTAACAGAGATCAAAGGAAATATACTGACATAAAGTCTGTAAAATGTATTTTAATTTATTGCCGCTGTATGTGAGATTTTACAAGAACTATCCAGTGAATGAATTGAAGGACGCCTGTATCATTAAGTTTTTATTTATTGTGGCTTACTAGTAAAAGTATAAGTAGGATACCTGCTAGTGTATCGCTTGGAGCTGCTGCCTTTGCTCCCAAAGTTTTCAGGTTTGAATCCCACATCCAGCTGTAGTACCCTTGAGCAGGGTACTTACCCTAAATTGCTGCAGCAAAATTACCCAGTTGTATAAAGGGATAAATAATTGTAAGCTGCTTTGGATAAAAGTGTCAGCTTAATGTGATGTAACTGTGTCTTTGAAGTTACGAACAAAATGAGTTACCAACAGACTTCCAGTAGCGACTGTGTTCAAGAGGTGAGGAGGCAGCGCAATGATCGGGAACAAAGTGTGAATGCTTCATTAACCTCAACAACAGTGCAAAGCTCTGTCTTCTCAGGCTGTTTGGCCTGAAGTTGGACAGTTTGTTGTTCTCTGGGATCCTCTCCGGCCTAATAGCAAACGCAGCTCTTTGCCAGAGCTCACACAGTGGGGATCGCGAACCGTCACGCCCCGGGGCAAAACCCAGAGCCGGCTCCACCGCCCTCATCCGAAGCACGGCGAACCCCCCCTGCTTTTCTGCGTCGGCGGTTCTGCGGTGTCCGGCAGCGAGCGGACCCCCCCCGGGCAGCGCGGGCCCATGTGATGAACCATACGGTCATCTCCACCGCAGGCAGCGCAGAGCGGAGCGCCGACATCGTTCATCGCTCCGCAAACCCTCACGACTCCATACGAGCAGCGCAAACATCATTTTCCTAAAGAGACTTGTTACTGCGTGTCATATGCGGCTTACGCCGAGGAGCTAAAAAGAACGACCGCAAAGCCTTTCCCAACGAGCGGCTGGGCAATAACCGCTCATCTTCTGCAGCGCGGCCTCAAAGTTATCTTCCCCTCTGAAAAATATGTGTGCAGCACCGGGCAGCAAGCTGATTGGAAAAAGGCGGCGCGCTAAATCTAATTTGGCGTGATCGATCGACACGCACAATTCCAATGCACCCCGGTGTAAATTCCAGGTCCGGCATGGGTTTAATAGCAGGGAGGAAGCGGCACCTTTCACACGCTCACGCGGACACGCGCGCAAGTCGGGGGAAGGGGAGGGAAGCGGTACGTGTGACGGAGGGGGCGAACCAACGACCTTTAAACAATCACCGTTCGGATGAGGGAGGGGGGCATCCGTACACCGCGTACGGGGGATCGGTGGAGCGCCCTGCCCTGTCTGTCACCGACTCAAATGCCACCCAGCCTGTCGCATATTTCTACAATATTAATTACACAAGAACAGGGCCTGAATAATTAAATATCCCCATTTAACTACCGTGAATTATTTAGCGGCGGCATGGGCTTGTGTACATAACGTGATCGATAAGTACAGAGTTTAGCTAATGAAAGAGTAAAGAGTCCTTGAAGGTGACTGCCTGTAAATGTTAGTGTGTGCACATGCACTTGTGTATCATTATGAACCGTTATTTATCTCACGTCTCTGGTTTGTGCACTAAGCTACTAGCGATGATTTACTCCTTTATACAGGGGGGTAATTTTTACCGTAGCACGTCAAGGCGAGTACCTTAATTACGGGCACTACAGCAGGAGGTGGGATTCAAACCCAGGATCTTCCAATTGCGGGACCTCTTTTCGGAAGTTTCGAACATGCTTTTCTACGACATACTGCCTGTTATTTGAAAATCCAGAATATCTGCTGCACATTGAAACCCAAACCCTTTAGGGGGGGATACATACATGCATTCATCTGATGCTTTTCTCAAAAGCGACTTACACTCACAATTATTTACCCCTTTATACAGCTGGGCAATTTTACTGGAGTAATTTAGGGTAAGTACCTTGCTCAAAGCTAGTACACCTGGAGGTGGGAATGGAACCCGTGACTTTTGCGTCCAAATGTAGCAGCCCTAACCACTGCTCTACCGGGGGGCAGCTTTAGTTAATGTGCCGCACAGATTTTTGCGTCTGAGCGTGGGAATAAACTGTATACATACTGCATGTGTCTGTGCATGTATGTGAGTGTGTGTACGAGCGTGTGTACGAGCGTGTGTTGCTCTGCGCAGCCAGTTCGTCTCCCGAAAGGCCCTGCTGCTTTGTCTCGGCCACGGCGCGTGCACAAAGCGAAAACGGCGCTGCCCTGCTTGCACATTCCCGGCGCATTGTGATGACAGCTGAAGTCGAGAACACCCAGGATTGAATCCTCTACAGTTGACTAAGAGCTTTAATGCGACGTATAATTGTTTACAGTTACTTTAATTGCAAATCTGCCGAATGCATTCGCCTGCTGGAGCGTGTCGGCTCTTCGGCCGCGACTCCGACGGCATCCGCGGTGAATTCAGAGCGCTTCCAAATCAGTCATTATATCAGTCAAATATTACTTAGCGTACTGCGTTTTTTTTTTTTTTTTTTTTTTTTTTTTTACCAGTAAACTGACGCAAAGGGCTTTAAAGTACCTTTTTGAAAAGAAACGACAAAACCGAAAAACCTAAACTACCGGAATGAGGGGGAAAGGAAACTTTCACACGAACACAATGCTGGAGCATTTTGTTGCTTCGCTGAGTCTTTCATCAAAAGCAATTTACAGTATCTGATCCACTTACACAGTTGGGTGTTTTCACTAGAGCAATTTAGCTAAAGTACCTTGTTTAAAGGTACTGTCGCAGCAGGAGGGCACAAGACTTGATCGAACAAACTTCTGTTTACTAGCTGTTATCCTTAACCGCTGCAGTGCAAACTGCCATAGATATGAAAATCAGTTTTAAGCTGCAACGTAAAAGGACTCTATCCATTCTCTCGCCACATGTTGTTGCCATGTGTTAAGAAAAAACGTACTGTTAAATTTGCATAAAAATTAAGTATACTGTGAGTTGTGTCTGTATTGTCATGGACTGGCATCTTCCCCTTCCTTGCAATCTGGGCTGCCGGTGTTGCGGGTGCGTGTGCCAAGACATGTCTACACAGACTGACATTCTTATGGCGTGTAAAGGCTTTTTAATCACCCCCCCCCCCCCCCCACCACCCCCACAAGCCACGGCGCTCCTCTCCAAAGCACGAGTGCGACAGCAAGAATACCGGCAGGGAAACGGCAAAGGAGGAAATTAATCAGCCTTCTTCTTCCCCCGGGAATCGATGGAAGCAAAGTTAAAAGACTTAATTCATAAATAAATCAAATAATAAATAATAGTGTTTGTGTGTTCATGGCGGGGGCAGCGGTGAGTGTTAGAGGGAAACTAGATTTACGGCTGATGAACAGACCACAGGAGGTGATAAATATGTATTACTGCTGAAAAAATAACACTGAGGTGGAGAAAAATGCCTGGTTTCAACAGCTGAGCGAGAGTCAGAGAACAAGAGAGAAGAAGTGGATTCTCACACCCGATCACCCAAACCCAGTAGGAATACTAGACTCTCACACCTGGTCACCCAAACCCAATGGGATCACTGGATTCTCACACTCGATCACCTAAACCCAACGGCATCACTAGGCTGTCACACCTGGTCACCTAAACCCAATGGGATCACTGGAATCTCATACTCGATCACCCAAACCCAGTGGGTCACTGGATTTCACACCCAGTCACCCAAACCCAGTAGGAACACTAGACTCTTACATCCTGTTCACCCAAACCCAATGGGATCACTGGACTCTCACACATTACCTAAACCCAGTGGGTCACTGGAATCTCAAACCTGGTCACCTAAACCCAGCAGGATCACTAGACTCTCACATCCTGGTCACCTAAACCCAATGGCACCACTAGACTGTTACACCTGGTCACCCAAACCCAATGGGATCACAATACTCTCAGACTTGATCACCTAAACCCAGTGGGTCACTGGAATCTCACACCTCGTCACCTAAACCCAGCCGGATCGCTGGACTCTCACGTCCTAGTCACCCAAACCCAATGGGATCACTGGACTCTCACACCTGGTCACCTAAACCCAGTGGATCACTGGAATCTCACACCTGGTCACCCAAACCCAATGGGATCACTGGACTCTCACACCTGGTCACCTAAACCCAGTGGATCACTGGAATCTCACACCTGGTCACCCAAACCCAATGGGATCACTGGACTCTCACACCTGGTCACCTAAACCCAGTGGATCACTGGAATCTCACACCTGGTCACCCAAACCCAATGGGATCACTGGACTCTCATACCCGGTCACCCGATGTGTGTTAACTCTCAGAACTCGCACTTCCAAAAACCCACCGCTTTGCTCGGGTGCCAAAGCTCCTCCCTGAAGCGACACCCTCAGCCCCTCGCTTCCCCCCTCAAGCCCCTCAGATTAAAGCCACATTGTCTCCTAATGCGTCACACCAATTTCATGCCGATTTGTTTATGAGCTTCAACACAACAAGCCAGCTGTTCCCTTTGAACTGCACGGCTATAATGTGTGCGCACACGACTTGAATTATTCCCCTTCATAGCCATAATCATGTTTTATACCTGCATGACGGTGGTCTATTATACTCTCATATGTCTGTCTGAATAAGAACGGGCACAAACACACACGTGCTCGGACACTTCCAGCACTGTGGGGAGACAGCTGGCACAAGGTCCCCTCCACCCCCAGGAGATACTAACGGAAAGGTGGCAGATCTGCAGAAGTGTTACAAGGGGAGAAGAATGGACGAACAAACATGTCCCATTAGACATGTCCAACATGTAAGGATTGTGGAATTTCTGCGCTGCTGCCGGGACCAACAGAATGGGGACACACTGCACTGGGACCGTAGGACTGACAGGACGGGGGCACGTCACACCGGGACAGCGGGGGGGGACACCACACTGGGACAGTCACTGGGTTCAGTCACACAGGGGAGCAGATTGTCTCTCAGTCTCTCACTCTGTCTCAATGTATCACCCCCCACTCTCTCTCTCTCTCTCTCGCTCGCTCGCTCACTCTCATTCCACATTTTCTCACTCCGTTTAGCACATGCAAACGCAGGAGGGAAGGAGAGAAGGAGCCTCTCTCTCTGCATATTTATACTCTCCCTCATGCATCTGTATCACACACTATCCACACACATACGCCCAGCTGAAAAACAAAAACGAAACACTTGTACGCGCTCACACACACACACACACAAACACACGTAAACGCACAAACCCGCTTGCCGAAAAGCCGCAAGTGAGCCAACGATCAAAAAAACAAACAAATTTAAAAAAAAAAGACTACAGCCCAATTTCCTCAATTTCCAACAGCGGCTCCAATAAAAAGAGAGAAAAATGTAAAAACGTCGTCGTTTCAAGTTCAAATGAGGATTCAGCTGTTTAATGGTGAATTTGGTCCTTTTCCAGCAAAGTTCCGCTGCGAGTCCTTCGCTTGGCACCGTCGAACGCTCCATTCATGCACCTGAGCGCAGTCTTGTTAACACCGCCACCCTCAGGAGAGACGGCCAAGCGGCACTCCTGTCCCCTCCCACACCTCCGCCAGTGTCCTTGGCCTCGCATCCCCACCCGTCCCCCCCACGATTCCTCCATTGTTTCCCCGCCGCGTCCACATCCCTATCTCCGCCCACATTTCCGCTCATATCCTCAGCCTCCTTTCCACCCACATCCTCACCTGTGTCCCCACCCCCCATGTCCCCACCCTCATCTCCACCCATATCTCCGCCCGCTCCGGGAGGACCCGTCACCCGCGCAAGTGCAGGTCTTCACAGCTAAGCAGCAGCCCTTCTGCGTGGGCATCGCCCCCGGGCGCGAGCCCCACCGCCATCTGCCGCAAACAGCATATCGACTTGAAAAAGCCAATCGGCTGGCGCGCGGCCCTGGAACGGCCTTATTAGTCCCCCAACGCGGCTGGATGCACGCGGAGCGGAGACAAAGGAAGACATTTTGGCCTTCCTCGCTCCTGTTTTCTCAGAGAAAAGCGGCGGGAGGAATGTGACATAAATACTTCTCCGGGTGAGAAATCAAGGGGAAAAAAATATCGCAGCCGCTGCCAAGTTAATCTGCACTGGAACTGTGATTTTTTTTCCTTTTTTTTTTTACTCCAGTAAAAGAAGCCAAGGAGAGCGGGAGCGATCGCTGCCACGGCTAATTATAAAACGAAATAGTTCTTTATCAGATGCAAAGTGCCCTGTTAAAAAATGAAAGTCGTCTGAAATGAGTTCGGCCCCGGCGGACCGGAGCCGTGCCGGTTATCGGGGCAGCGTGAGAGCGCAGGGTCCGGGCGCGAGGCAGGTTCTCCCCTCTCTCCCCCCCCCCCCCCCCCCGGGCCCCGCATCAAACCCCGTCCCTCAGCCAAAGAACAAGAGTGTGGACTACGTGATATGAGAACAGCAAGGGGTGACTGCATACACGCATGTGCATGTGTACACACACACACACACACACACACACACACACACACACGCACCTTGCCATCTCTACCATCCTTAATGACCCCCGCTGGCTGCTCTTTTCCGTGCTTTTAAAAGAAGCAGGAAATTGCAAGAAATATTCTCTCTGAGCTGAGGACGCTCCACTTCTCCGGTGCCAACACACACACACACACACACACACACAGCAGAGAGGCCTGGTCAAGGAGCAAAGGCACGCAAGGCACCACCCTGAGGGAACAGAACTGTTGGCTTCTGGGTAAGCTGCACTGAAGTAAATGTGTGTTCAAAAGCAAACATATATTTGTGTGTGTGTGTGTGTGTGTGTGTGTATTTGTTTGTTTCATCTTTTTTTAAGATTCAACTGCTCACGTCACCACACAATTTATTTCGCCAGCAGTCATTTTGGGAGCTGAGGTTATTGAGCTGGTACCGGGTGGGTACCGAGGAGGGTCATTTTAACAGCTAGAAGGTCCGCTCCTTTCAAGAGCCTCTCCCAGGGGCCGAACGCACGGTCCGATAGGCATTACCCACAATCCACTGCTCCGTATCTCACCAGAGGCACAACGTAGGCAATCAGCTCAAGCGGCGGAGCGCTTGCTTCACGGGCAAGAGGTAGTGGGATCGATACTCTCGATGCCTGAGTCCGAGGTGGCGTAGTGGTCAGACGCGTTGCCCACGACTCGGGTTTGAATCCCTGTTCCGGCTGTTGCGCACTTAACGATGGTACTTATCCTGGACAGGTACGCTAAAATAATCACGCTGTATAACCGGGTAAATCGTTGCAAGTTGCTTCGGAGAAAGATGTCGGCTAAATGAATAAATAATAATCACAATAAATAATAATGTCACCACCGAAGCGCATAATTTTCGTCATCCAGCGCAGTCCCTTCCCTCGCGCTGTTCGACACCGATTTGTTGAGCGTGCTCGCCCAAGGCCGCCACGTGCGTCCCGATCCCGGCCCGACTGAGTTCCAGTCCCGTAAAGAGAAGATTAACACGCTGTGTTGGACGACAGCTCCATCAGCGAGCTCTGCTTTGTGCCGCGCTGGCAAACGGTCCCACCAAACACAGGTGCGGGGCGTTCCCTCGCCGCGAGTGGAACTCATCTGCGCACGCCGGTCTGAGAAACAGACAACAATATTCAATCAATGAAGGGCGCGGCGTTGATTAATAACTCGGGGCGGGGGGGACAAGTACTCGCGTCTCCAAGATCGAGACGGAGAACAAAGCAAACCTCCGCTGGCAGCTAAGTGCCGAACACCTGTGTGTTTACCGCGAGCGGGGAACGCACACACACTCGACCGTGATGAGAGGATCGGAGCCTCAATCAGAGTGATTAGGACCATTCAAACATCTGCGACCGTGTTGTAAACTTTCCGAAGAAGTTTCTCCGAGGTCGGGGTCCAGGATAAGAGAATAATGCCCAGTGAGAGGTCGTGTGGCGGAGAGCAGCGTTATAAAACAGCAGAAGAGCGACAGAACCAGGTGCTACCGGATGAACTCGGCGGTACGACTTGGGTTTGATTTACAGCTTGTCGGCTGTGGAGGCACCGGGAATGCGGAGCTTCCCTGCCCCGCGAGCGCAACCCGGTCCCAAAGTGGGTCTTCTGGAGGTACCAGCGTTAACACCCGATTTATGACAAGGAGACGGCAGGTTGCTGCTTCGTTCCCTGCAGCCCGAACACGGTGAGCGCTGGATGCGTGTCGGAGCGCGCGTGTGCGTGAAGGTATTCGTGAAGACCTGGCGGTTTCAATCCCACTGTTTGGTCGCAATGTGATGTGAGCAGTCGATTGTTTATGAAAAATCGTAGAGATTGTCTGCTCGCAACGCTTGCTCAGCGATGAAAGTCACATGATGACTGCACCCAGATTCTAGGAGGAAACCCCGGGACTAGACGGGAAAGACGGTGCACGTATGACATCGCTGTACCGACTGTAGTGTAGCATCCAGCGCGCAGCAAATGATGGAAAAAGCCTAAAAGACAAAAAAGAATTTCTACAGCGTGGGCTCACATTCCACTCGCTACAGCTATGCTCCTCCACCTCCACCTGCTTCATGATCTCACACACAAAAGGTCCAAAATCAAAAGCGCTAAACCTTTCGGTTCTGTCCCCGACGTGGTAGAATGACCGTCCCTCTCACTCAAAAATGCTGAGTCCCTCTCTACGTTTAAGAAAGGTCTCAAAACTTACCTCTTCCAGACTCATTTCTCCCCTGACCTCTAAATTGCTCAATGACACGTGACTTTGAGATGATGGCATCCCAGTATAACCAGCGGTAAGTCAGGGTTCCACTGGAATGACAACGCTTTGCAGACTATGCTCTCCTAACGGTGTGTTTTGGACTGGAGAAGGATCACCTCACCCCCATTCAGATGCATCAGCCCAGCAAGGCCTGACGTTCGGTTCTGAGGACTTCTTATAGGCACGTTCCACAAATCCCCCGCAGCTATAAGAGGTCATGGGGTCCCATGAGCAGCAGTGCTTCTCGTTTCTCAACTTTCTCACGAGTTCCGCCAGCAGTGCCAGCTGAACGAGGAGCCAAACTGAGTTGTATCTTGAAATAAGATGTCAATCCAGGCGACTGCAAAGCTGTGACTTTCCAGCAAGTGTGCATGGGTGTGTGTGTGTGTGTGTGTGTGTGTGTGTGTGTGTGTGTGTGTGTGTGTGTGTGTGCAAACACCCCACTGTGATAAATTCAAAGACCCCTACGCTGGGTGAATGTGTCTTACTTGGGTTCTCGCTCCCCATCACACCTCAGACCCTCATGCCGGGGTTCCAAGATGTCATATCTGGTCGGGTCACACTTCTGTGTTCTCCTCCTGCTCTCTGCCTTCAGCTATCACACGTGCAGGCTCCATGCTTTGAAGCGGCCGGGGTGTTCTGCCCGCAGCAATCTAATGTGCGTATGCCCTCCCCCCACCCCCACACCTCCAAAACACCCCCCTTTACCATCCCCCCCAACCCCACCTTGGCGCCCCAGTTCTGCAGTGGAGTGACAGGGGGGTATCAATTATTCAGGCACCTTCAGAACAGGTTGTGTTTACACTGCAGAGCTGCTGGGAGAGAGAGAGAGAGAGAGAGAGAGAGGGAGGGAAGGAAGGGACAACGCAGTGAGATGAGAGCGGGAAAGATGACACGGGGAACGGCAGACAGAGACGGAACAAGCGGGAGAAAGAGACACAGACAAGGAGAAGAATAAGGAGACAGCCCTCTTCTCATCTCCGACGCAAACCAAAGAGTGCCACGTCATTGGGGGGGCGGGGCGAGGAAAGGCCACACTTCTCTGCTGACGGTCAGCCAGGTGCAGCCGTCCGCATAGAGGGCCTCCCTACGACAGCCTGCCTCCTCAGCACGTCCCATAGGCTCCGCCCTGCATGACTGACACCTGACAAACTTCCTTATTAGGCCCACAAGCTGTTGGATCTGGTAGAGGATCATGGGAAATTGGACCCGGAAAAGTTGAAAGTTGTTATAGGGGTGTGGGGGTGGATGGGTTTGATCAAAGCAAGTCACCAAACCCGACTAAGTCACATAGGCTCCTTCCATCCTCCCCCTCCGCCATCTACTCATCATCTTCCGCAGGGACCTGCGCTTTTACCTCTGCACATGTAGGTGGTGATGAGAGAGGTGGTAACTAACCAAAGAATGCAAGCGAAGGCGAATGACTAACTTTGCTTCATAAAGTTCTGGTTCCAGGGAGTGAGAGCCCACCCAGACACACACACTCCGTCAGCACTATGCAGGTCAACTATAACAACAAAAATGGCATTAATAAAGAAACAGCTGACTTTCCCTCTCTGTTACAGACATCAGGTCACTGGTGGTTTAAGGCTGAATTTCAGTGTTCTGGGAACACAACAAAAATTGCTGTTGGGGAAAAGTTGTCGATGGCAACAATTCTGATGGTAATGGATCAAAATAAGTCCAGACCAAAAGCAGTCAAGGTTAAGCTTACAACAGCTGTACGGTGAAACTCTACTAACCTGAAGCAACACAAGTAAATACTAAGATAAGTCTGCGCCAATCAACCCAACACCAACCAACACAATTCAATATCAACCGATACCAACACAGTCCAACAGCATCCAAGAAAAACCAACAATAACACAATCCAACACCAACCAACACAATCCAACATAAACCAACACAACCCAGCACCAACTAACAACCAACACAACCCAACACAATCCAATATCAACTAACACAACACAGTCCAACAGCATCCAAGAAAAACCAACAATAACACAATCCAACACCAACCAACACAAACCAACACGATCCAACACCAACCAACACAACCCAACACCAACCAACACAATCCAATATCAACCGACACCAACACAGTCCAACAGGATCCAAGAAAAACCAACAATACAATCCAACACCAACCAACACAATCCAACACCAACCAACACCAACCAACACAACCCAACACCAACCAACACAGTCCAACAGCATCCAAGAAAAAACAACAATAACACAATCCAACACCAACCAATGCAATCCAGCACAAACCAACACAATCCAACATCAAACAACGCAATCCAGCACAAACCAACACAATCCAACATCAACCAACACAACCCAACACCAACTGGTATTGGTATTTGGACTGGAGCTGAAAGTAGCACTGGGACAAGTCCCGCAACTTGGATTAGAAGGGGCATCTAACTCTACCAAGTGAGTCTGTTTTTTTTTTTTCAGTCCTGCAGTTGTCACAGCCTGGCAGGCTTTGGCAGGAGAGTTGCAATGCATGCTGGTCCTCTCCACAGGCCATTCCAACAACATTTGTTTGTTGTCCATTAGCTGAGGCCCATTGTGTCACGCTGAACAGAACGGTGACTTAAAATGTTTTTGGCGAGTCAGTGCATTTTCTGCTATGCATTTTACATTAGGACTGATTTTTAAAAAAATTCTAATTCACATTTTAATTACCAAAAGTATTTTGTAAAGTAGTTCATTTTCAGTGCTCACGATTTAATCATTTAAGCTCTATTCTTCGTGGTAGTCCTGGCCCTAAAATACAGCCAAAAGGCTTTAAATGCAATTAGACCAAAAACCACAAATGACATTGAAATTCCCTGGAACCTATAAAACTGAGATCTAAATGCCCTTTTCAGCCATTACCAGTATTACCATCAACCAGTAAAACTCATTCAGCAGGCATCTGATACAACCCTAAACATTATACTGTTGCTAGAAAAGAAATCTATGGCAGATTTTTAACCCACCATAATTTGCAGGCTAGAGCCCCGTGACAGTTTGTGATTGGCATGAGAAATAAACTTTTTGGATGATGAAAATTTACCATCCACTCTGAGTTTTAACCATGGTAAATCTATGATGTGTTTTTTTTTCCTGAAATGAACGTCAATTTTCAGCCTCTCTCTGATGCGCCTGTGCATAGATTGTTTACCCTGCTGTTACTAGGTAACAATATGAGAATGGTGAATAGTGTGTCCTATCAGAAAGAAAATAAAACACAACTGATTCATGTGGAGGCTGAAGTGCTGGAAATGAGCTTCTGGAAACCACACAATCATGTTTTTGTGGTGTTTTTTAACACTCTCTGGCTGCCTGTAAATGAGGCAGGCGAGTTCCACGATTTTGCCCACTCTCAGAACTCAATGTCTGTCTAATAAAATGTATTACTGTCTCCGAGCTTCTCGAGTGGTCCATTCCTGACCTTTCACCCCTGCGGGAACAGAGAAATTCCTTTCCAGTCAGGAAAAGAAGGACCTTCATCTTCAACAAAGACATTCTAGCATTGTGGTCACCGCTGTGTGTCAGTCCCCAGGAAGAGCCCCCTGCCCCCACCCCGGGGAGCCCCAGCATCCGGTATCGCCTTGGTGACGGAACCGCCAGGAGAGCAAGGGTCCGCCGGTAGCTCCACAGCTCTCTCTCTGTTCCTCGCACCTCTCGGCCGCCCTCATGTATAAGTAACGGCGTGCCGACTGCCAGCATGAAAGCTCCCAGCCGCAGGACTCAGCACGATCCAAAGTCGATCGCAACGCAGGCACGTGCCGATAGCGAAGGACCTCCTGACAGTTCGAATTTGAGCAAGTTGGCTTCGATGTCTCCCATTTGTTCTCTCGCTGCAGCTCCCTGACGTATATTTTCACCGGCAGCTATGCAAAAAGCAGAACCGCACGCCTTGCCGAAAACCTTTCTCCCGCACCCCTTTCCCTCCTGAACCCCTTAACTTATCCGCCAGCTAGTTACCAGAAAGGATACCGTTCATGATTCTGAGCGACTTCGGGGAAGAAATTGAATTCGCATCGACTGCCAGTATACCCCCGGGGTCCCCCGGGCTACGCGCTGCTCACCAAAATAAACGACAGTCGACCAAAACCGCTCGCGTCGACCCCGAGGTTAATGGGATTTCTATATACCGTTACACCGCCATAGAGCGGCAGCATAGAAATGAAGGCTCTCGCTGGAGGAGATGCAGACGAGCAGCGGAGGAAGATGGAGAGGAAGACAGAGATGATGGAGAGGAGCAGCAGAACCAGAGGTCCAGAATGTATATGGCTCTGCGTGAGTGAGAGACTTAGAAAAGTAGCCGTGGTGGGGCCTAGATGGAGATGAAGACACTGTTGACTGAGCTGCTATTAAACCTCAGACAGCAATGAAGCGGCTCTAAAAAGATATCGCCGGTGAAATAACATTTAAGTGGCACACGAGGAATGGAGAGTTCAGCCCGTCATCGGCTGGGTGCTTCGTACGTTTTGGTCATCGCGGAGGCCAGGGCCGTAAGCTGCCGTGGTTCAGCCCAATCGGAGAACAAAAGGGAATTGACGGGACCAGAAGAGGTTTGTTTCCGTCCCGAGACGGCAGCTCCTAATGACGGCGGAACGAGTTTCCGAAAACAGCAAAGGACATGGCGCGTTTGGGCCTTCGGTCAAAATCACTGTCGCTCTAACGTCAAAGACGGCGGCGCTCAAACGCACTCTGCAGATCTCACCCGCAATCAACGGAACCCAAAAACATAACTCTGTTTCCTGAGGACTGCAAGATAACGAAACCGTGTAAATATATAAAAAAGCAAAAAGTACCCTAGTTTAGGAAACCGACACAAGACACATCCAGCGTGGGTGTCCTCCTCCCTGCAAGCTGAGACCGAGGACATTCCGATGTGCTTGAGGCAGGTTCTTTTTTCCCTTCCTCAGCTTCACTTAATCAAACTTCTGTGGACTTTGATTAGAAAATAATAAGGACAAAAAAGGGTCAGCAATCTATGCCACGGACGGACAAGAAATGACTCTAAGTGGCGTTTATTGCAGCGGGGGAGGTAATGGCGCCGGGCACACGGCTGCAGCTAACTAGGTGTAAATATTTCTTCAGATCAGGGAGGAGAAGGGGTGTTAGGACACAAAAGTGCTTATATCAGTGTGCCTGTCTCGCAGTGCCACGGAAGGAACGGGGAAGAGCGATGGCTTACAGAACCAGTTGCAAGCAGCCCATTAAAAAGCGCAGTGGCGACACGCTCATTGGTGTGAATTGATTTAATGTATTTCTGCTCTCCCGCGCCACGTCTCAAAGCAGCCACCCGGGGCAGACGCGTCGCCGACGGGCACCATCATTAACTCGCGGCCCCCGGAGCCGGAGCTTGCGGCTGAGGGAGGCTGGGGGTGGCGCTTTCTCCTACAGCGGCCGGCGGCGGCGCAGCCCAGCGCCGCGGCCCATACATCCTCTTTAATGTTCGGGGATGACAGCGTGCGTAGAGAAGGGCTCTGGTGTGTAAATACTGTATGTGTGGGTTTAGCACGGATGAAACGAGCGGGAGGGAGGGAGGGAGGGAGGAGGGCACCGAGAGAGTTTCATTACCGGCTCAGCCCGTTCCGCTGCCCACCCTCACAGCCACAAATGAATTATGAATGCTTATTAAAAAAGGGCAATATTCAGCGTTCGAAATAAACTCGGTGGCAAGAGAACTGGAAAGGAAACAAACAAAAAGTGCTGACATGAAGAGTAACGGCCGCCTGCGTTCAGGGTGCCTGCGTGAGAGGAGATGACACAACCTTCGCCGATATATATGTTTTTTTTTAATGTGGAGAAAAAAACCAGCTCGTTTTTCTCCATCTCTCCGCGTAACGCAATCATTACCACCGAGTTATTTCCCAGAGCACCATAAAGTGCACACAGACCACAACCAGCCCATGTGGGCCTTAATTAAGCTCCTGCACCTATAGCACGCTCTCGTTTTCAGCACCATCCCGGTCGCTACGGGAAGTTTCTTCGTCCCCTTGGCTGCCGCGGAACCGAGGCTCAGCTGGAACCCACGTGCCGACACGCCTCCCCAGATTCCGTCGCCCGCGAGGTACATCTGTTCGCGCGCTAATGATTTCCGGGGCGCCCGAGGGAGGGGGGAACGTAACGGGTGCTGCTTCGCACCGCCTCGTGCCAGCTGGCCCCCAGCACTTATTCCCAGCGAGGAACCTGCAGAAAGGAAGCTCCTGGACACCGCACCTGTGCTGTGTGTAAAGCATCTGCCGGCTGAGCGGACTCAAACCGCCGTTCGCGCCGCACATCCCGACTCCACCGCTGACGTCCTAACTAACGTCCGGTCACAGAACTGGTGCTCGTAGAACGAAGCACAACGTGGAAAAGATCCGGTAAGGACCACGGCCCCAACGTGGAAAGCCTGCACGGCTCCCCTGCGTACGTCCGCGCAAACGTGCAAATTTATAAACCAGGAGGGCCGTGTAATCGAGAGCCTCGTCGACAACCAAACAGCGTGAGACAAATGGCCCTCACCAGCCATGAATAAACATCACACCCAGCGCTGGTGTGTTTTCGCTCCTTTTATTTCTTAATTGCGTTTCGGACTCTCTTCTATTTATCGGGTTAGGGAGGCGCCGGTCGAGCGAAGACCGGCGGGATCGACGGTTTGCGCCACACAGGCACTCGGGGCGGGAACATCCCTGGCGAAACGGGGCGCGATAGCGATCCGCGCGCCGCCGCCGAACGCAGCCCTGCCAAGTTAAAGAGTAAACGAGTGAATAACAAACAAGTTTGAACGTACAAACACCGCCCACGCTTCTCACGTCCCCCGCCGCTCGTCCCGGCAAGGGGGTCGCGGGAGGGGGACCTGCGTGAGGGTGACTCTGAAGACGTAATGTGACGTTCCGGACTTCCACGCCACACTTCAGGAGTCGACCGCGGCTACACGGCCCATTCTCGCTGGCCACACTCGAAGTATACATGCGTTCTCCTGGTATGCTCTTATTAATGATTAATTTTGCTATCAAGGCATTTATATTAAGTATACTGTACTGTCAGTATTCCATTAATAATGAAGTATGCTTTAAGCAGTCTATTACTTTACCCTCTTTATGCTGAAAGTGCTCTCGGCCAGAGGACGTTTTGGGCGAGGCCCGATTGCGGGGCTTTCTCGGACTTCACACGTGTTCTCGGTATGCTTGGCTAGGGTTGCGTGTTCAGTTTCCGCGGTGTGGCCGCAGACCTTTATCACCCCGAGTGTTTCGCATGGCCTCTAACACGGATGTTCCCTCATTACCAGGTTAAGAACCTGTTCCAAAAAATGAGACCTGGCCCTCCCCCCTGCCCACAGCACAGCGACCATGTAGGTTATCAGGCATTCTTTACACACACTTTCTTTGTGTGTTCAGCGCCTGGAAAATTGACCTCCCATCACAGGTTATTATTCATATTTCCTGCAGTACTGTAGGGCTGCAGGACTCCCAGCCAAACACTGTTGTGTGAATATGACCCTCCTACTCCAGCCTCGCAGATACATTGCCAGGCCCACAGAAGGATGCGTTTTAACTTGAAATCAAAATTACACGAGAAAAACAAGTATTTTCATTCTTTGGTATTGAAGTTATTGCCCATTATGATTATAAAAAGGGTTTTTTTTGGGGGGGGGGGGTACCGTGGCAGCACATATTTTTCTACAGTACATTACTGTAGGTGTGTTGTCTGCTGCTGTTACTGCGGGTCATATGCTGCCTTACCATAGTACAGCATCATTAAAAAAAATAACTCAAATATAATAATTTTTTATATGTGATTATATCAGGTAAAGAACTAAGAATAAGAATGCAAAGTCGAATGCAAATGAAGTAATTATTAAATATAAAATGTGGATTCTGGCTGCACATTAATGACATTTTCCATTATTTCTAATGGAGACAATGGCCCGCGTGGCGTCATTTGTCTTGGAAGAGCTCTTTTCCGGTTTGAAGCCCCCCCCCCCACCACACACACACACACACACACACACCTCCCCATTTCATTAGTGAACTAAAGACGTGGACCCAGTGTGTACAATGACTGATGTCCAGTCGAACCCAGAGTGTGTGCGGGGAAGGTCAGAAGTGCAGGTGAAACGGTGCGGTGACACGTGACGCCTCTGCGCTCGCGCGCCGCTTCAAAGCGGGTCGGCAATTTGCGCCTTTGACGGACGCGGCGGCGGAGCCGAGACGGACGCGCGGCGCGCGACCCCTCGGATCACATAATCAATTATCATCAAACATAATCCGACACATCGGGTCTAATCCGTGTTACGCGCAAAAAGACACTCGCGTTAATGAAGTGCGCAGTTAAGAGAAAACGTTGCTCTGTGTGTGTGTGTGTGTGAGTGTGTGTGTGAGTGTGTGTACGCGCTCTCTCTCGCGACTGCCGACGACACACATTCTCCTGTGGAAGCACTGACTGAGACACTTCCTGCAGCTCAGTCCATTTCACGGACGTACAGTACGTTCTACATTATTACCAGAATTACTATGGCAAATATTGATTCTGTAGTGTTATCACTTCTGTTGCTGTAACTGTTATTATTATTACTACTGTTATTGGGATTATTGGAAATGTGTAAACACACCTCTGACTCCGATTCTGAAACAGATCATAACCCCTGAAAGAATCACAGTGCTGAACGTAGTGGAGGAAAAATGAAATATTGAGCGATGAAACGGTGCGGAGGTGAAGGCACATTTTTATGATCATTGTGACGGTGAATGAATGCGAAGCCCAGAGACGCAGACGCACGCGCGCACACACACACACACACACACACACACACACACACACCGCTCAGACACACACCCATCGCAGCCTCCTGGAGACGCTGGTGGTGTAAAAAGTAGAGCCATTCCATGTGGTGCCACGAAGAACTCTGGGACGTCCCGGAAAGCGCAGCTCCTGGTGCGTTTGGTGAATTTCTGGTGAATTCCGTCCCTTTTTGGTGAGCCCCCCCCTTACCGTAAACACCCTGTCCTCGTGCGTAAGGATGGATGACAGAAAACAGCAGGATCCACAGGAGCTCCATGTTCATCTCAGATCCCTCATCACCTGCGGAGAGATCAATAATAATAATAATAATAATTTTTCATTCGGAGATTAAGCGCCGAATTATCATTTTCCCCATCTATATTTACCCATCCTAATCCAGACGCACGAACTGCCCCGGTCGCAACAATTCATTTTGAAATTTTGGATTATGAGAAGATTAAAGATGACAGATTACTGATTACTGTCCAGCTCCACCGATTTATGGGAAATAATTGTGATTTATTAATGGGCAGGTAAGGGATTCTGAATATCAGAGCTGCACGAATACTAATTTTGCTGGAAAATAAAGGAAACACATAAATGGATGATGTTTTATATGTTTAATGTACATGAATATTTCCACAGACTGCGCTACATTTCGTGGTTGTCGCAGCACAAACTTCTGTTCTAGTGCACGGATTTTAATAAAAGGGAAACAGCGACGTTTTCTTTGTGCCCCATAAATGGATCAATAGATATGATAACAAGACTCGGTCGGTACGCAAGTGTAAGTACCAATTATTGCGTTACATCACTAATATTAATATTATGAATCACGCTGATTTCACGTGTTCCACGGACACGACTCAAGCTCCCGTGCGCTTCTCGCGCGAGCATCATCACGCATCCACGCGTCTCCCCGGCTGCTGAGCACAACCTCGCGACGCCCTCCACGCGCCCGAGACCCCACGCCGCGCGCGCCCCCCGATTGGACGTCGGATTCGGAATTGAACTTTTGATCTTTCCGCACAGAATATTCCATAACAAGTAGGAAAGTTGAAGGACGGAGAAGGGTGTGTGTCGGAGGGGGAGACCGACGGGAGATCGACCCCCGCGCGGCCAGGTGGCCTCGCGCCCAGGCTACCCCAGGTGACACCGGCGCCAGCCGAGTCCGCGGATGTTCCGAAGAACTTGTGCGCTCCAAGACCAAGGTGTGTGTGTGTGTGTGTGTGTGTGTGTGTGTGTGTGTGTGTAAAGGGTAAACACACCCTGCACACGTGTACCCTTCGCTCATCGACACACCCGAAGTTTCATCTCACACAATAAGAAGAAAACGAATCTCAGGCGCTACCCCGCCGTTCTCGTGCACGCGCCCGCATCGTGTTGTATTCATTCACGATTGTATCCGTGTTCCAAAACCCTGACACCTGACTGCAGCGCGTGCAGTCCCTTTATTCCCCCCCCCCCCACAGACACACACACAGTGGGCGATTACAGGTGATTTTTTTAAGACCAAAAGTGCCAAAGTTTACCTTGTCGGACCCGTGGCGCGCGACTCCTCCTCTCCTCTCCGCTCGGGCTTCGAGCACGCGCCTCCTGCTTCGGGAGAACGGGGTAATTCCTTCAAGAGCCCCCCTCCTCGGAGCGGACCCGGGGGCAGTCCTCACGCTCCTCGCGAATCCCGGCTCGGTCGCGCTCCGTTACGCCCATAAAAACGAGATCTTGAATTATAATCCAGCGCGTCGGCGGCGCGCAAAGGGACCGCGCAACTTTTGGAGGTGACGCGCTAAGAGGGACCTCCTCGGTCCTCCGCGGCGCTCCAATCTCGCAAAAAAAGCACTCACTCTCACGCGCTCCTCCCGTGTCCTCTTGCTCTTCCCGTCCCCCCCCCCGCTGCACTCCCTCGACGGCAGTGTCACGCGCGGGACGGGTCCTCCTCGTCCCTCCGAAGATCTCCACTCCAGCACGGGATGGTGATCTCAGATGCCTGTGGATGCTGTCCTGAGTGATGCTCTCCACCACCGGGCGGGTGATGCTCAGCGCTCAAACGTGCAAGAGAAACCGCGCAACTCCTCCGTCGGGCTGCAGACGGGAATCCGGCTGTCGGGAGCGCTGTCCTCCCTCTCCGATGGCCCCGGCGTCCTCGTCCCTCCACTCCGTCGGTCGTGCCCGCAGGCGTTCGCGCGCACGGAGAACGAGAGCGGCGGCGCCGAGCGCCACGGACGGAGACGCGCTCCTCCTCGCCAAACAGGTTGCCGAAAGAAAGTCCCTGCGGTTCCACGGAGAGTCTCCCCGTAACTCAGCTCAGCCGTGCGCGCTCACGGTGTGAACTGGAGTCAGCGCGTCCTGCGGGTACCGAGGAGTGTGTGTGTGTGTGTGTGTGTGTGTGTGTGTGTGTGTGTGTGTGTGTGAGAGAGAGAGAGAGAGAGAGAGAGAGAGAAAGGGAGGGACGGACGGAGGGAGGGAGAAAGACAGAGACAGAGTGAGGCATGGAGGGAGGGAGGGAGGAGACAGACGGAGAGACAGACATGTAAATAGGCGAAAATAGACAGACAGGGAGGGAGGAAGAGAGACGGACAGGTAGACAGAGAGACAGATGGAAAGACAGGCTGACACAGAGACAGACAGGTGAAGAGAGAGAGACAGACAGAGATACAGAGAGAGAGGGAAAGAAAGAATGACAAAGACAGTGAGAGAGAGACGGAAAGCGGACAGAATGTGCACTCAGTCTTTATTTTTCGCGTTTTAATAATTTAACTGATTATTTTATGTGTTTTTTTTTTTTTTTCAATTGTTGCCAGTATTTTAGTGCAACACTTGCCGTCGCGATCCCTCTTGCGGACGCAGCCCATTAAAGCTGTCCGGCTGTGAACGGGACCTGCATCCACTCCACCCCGCCCCCTCCTCCCCCTCCGCCCCCCCTCGGCCCCCAGCAGCTCCCCGTGGACCAATTAAAGGAGGAGAAGCGGGTAGAAAGGAAGTAGAAATCCGCGTGTTTCTGTCAGCGCCCCCCGCCTCCATACTTCCACTGCCTCTCTCTCCATGAGCCCGTCTCTGTCTCCCAGTCTTCATCATCCAGTCTCCATCATCCGGTCTCCATCAGCTCGTCCACGTATCTCAGTCCGCCGTCACTTCTCAGAAACTCCCAGTAACGGTCACTAGGCGGCGCGGTTGAGCTAATTTACATCCGCCAAACAAGAGCAGTGATTTACCCAACTTTACTTTACAGCTCATCTACCCTAATAAGCCGTTAACATTCATTTACCAAACGTTACCATTCATTTACCACGTAGCATTACTGGATATCCACCAACATTACCACTTACCTACTCAGCACAAGCATTTACCAAACTTTAAACTCGAACCCCCGACCCGCCGGAGAGCGGGACCCGCCCAAGCCCGCTGCGCCACCGCATCATCCCGCAAATATTACTAATTAACCCACTATTAATCTCCTGAATATTACCACTTATTCGCTTGCCATCCAAATTTAGGTACCCTGCATATCCATTTATTTATCCAGCATTGTTATGTATTTCTCCACCATAGCCATTTATTTACCCAAAATTACCTTTTAACTCCCCAATATTACCACTTATACGCTCGAAATTACTATTTATCTGCACAGCAACACCATTCGTTTGTTCAGCAGAAGCCACTGACTGTATCCACTTCTAATTTAAAATGTATTGAGCATTAGATTCATGCAATGTAAAATAAGCATAAAACTGTAAAAATGAGAAAACAGAGGGCATGGATGAAAAGTTGGAAACATTTCAGGAGCAGAGACTCAAACTGCGAAGTAACTCAGGCACAGTGAGGGGAAAGGGAGTGGAATACAGGACTTGCCCTATATTAAAATTAAACTGAGTACCGATGACCGATACATGTGAGCTTCTCAAACAACATGAGTTGTCTTAGGTGCCTGAAGGTGCATCTAAGGCCGCAACCTGGAGTCGTGAGCAAAAGCCGGAACCCTGAGCTGCGGGAATAAGTATCAGGCTCTGGCGAGTCATCTCTCGTCCTTTTCCCTCCGTTCGGATGGCGTTGTGTTTCAAGAAAGCCAACGGATGCCATCGGTCCACGTGGTCTGTTTCCAGCTGATAAACCTGCGGCTGGATCCGAGGCAGCAAAGGCTCATGGGAGCCATTAGATCCAGTGACTGCTCCATGTGGTCATATGATGGTCATACGATGGTCAAAGAACATGGGCATATTTTAGGTGGTCCATTCGACCCTTGTTTCTCGCACCGGTCCCGTACCGCAGGAAGGGAGCAGCATCACACACACTGCTGCGGAGGTTCGAGAATCATTTCACAAACGATTGGGACAGCAGGTGGCGCAGTGGTTATAGCGGCCACCTTCTGCTGAAAGGTCCTGGGTTTGAATCCCACCTCAAGTCGAGTCAAAGTGGCTTTATTGTCATTTCAACCATAAACAGCTGGTACAGTACACAGTGAAACAAAACAACATTCCTCCAGGACCACGGTACTGCATAAAACAACACAAAACTACCTACACACCTGCTGTAGATCAAGATACTTACCCTGAAATGATGCAGTAAAAATGATCCAGCTGTGTAGATGGGTAAACACAGTACGTACCATAGTGCACAAACCTAACACTGTAAGATACGTTGAAGAAAGCGTCATAGAGTGAAAAAAACTGTATCTTGTTTGGTCCAAGTAAGGAACTTAGGTCATTGTTTGTCAGTCATCTAGACCACAGGCAGCATCTCCAGCACCCACTGCGATCTGGTCCAGTAGGTCTTCTCCATGACCGGCCGCAGTGCGTCTCAAGGGGTCACACTCCTCTTTTAGAGATTTGGACGCATGCACAATATGTCTCTCTCATTTGTGAGGAAGGGGGTAAGGATTTGGATCGAAAGCCAGGATGGTTGAGTTCACGGGTGCATTTGATTTGAGTCGACCGTAGAGCTCCGGCAGGGTTCCCAACGGGTCTCCACAGAGTTGGGACCGAGAACGAGGAGGACGAGGATAACGGCAGAACCGTGTTGAAGAGACCCCCGGTCCCCGTCCCTCGAGCTGCTTCTCTGCATCTCCTCTGAAAGGCTCTGCTGGGCCCCTCGGATCAATACCCAGCTGGACTGCCAAATGGGCAATTTCTAATGAGTGAGAAAATTAATCTGTACAGCATGGCCATTATAGATTTTTTTTTTTTTCCTTCTCTACGCGTTCCAAAAATTCCTGGTATTTTGACTGCTCTAATTTCCTGCATCTCGCAAGGAATAATTTGGGGAAGCTTTTCATGTTTCTCTTCACGAGAGAGCGGCGCTGCGCTCGGCGAGGCTGTTGTAACACCACCCAATTAAGTGTGAAATCACACGGAAACTAATGAGACAGGTTTATAACTATCTGTGTTGTCTAATTGCGCAGTACGAAAGAGTGAGAACCACTTACGGGGAAGTAATAGATGTTAATGTATGGTAAAATATGAAATACAGACGAGAAGAAAAACATATATTTGAATTCAGGCGAAAATATTAAAAATTTATTACAGATACCGTGACCCTCAGTGGGAGAAGTGGAAGTGAAAAAGCTTCCGTGGATGGATTGATGGATGCATAATACAGAAATTTAATTTCTCCTTCCATATATGAGAGATGTCATTTTCTGCGATTACGCAAACACCAGGCAGGAATGACACTGTAATATAGTTTCTCCCCCTGCCGAGTATCGGGTTCGGCTAAGTTCGTGTCTTTATGTCTCATTATGTTAGTTATGGGCTTTTTTAAAAAGGAGGAAAAAAAACAGTTGCTTCAGGAGTTGAGCTCAATTGCCGTCCAACAAGGTGTCAGTGAATAATTTCCAGATTCTCCCCAGCGGAAAATAACACTGTCGATAAGAAAGGGCCACAAAAAATGTAGGTATTGATTGAGCGGCGGAGAGACGAGAGTCTGAAGAAGCCCCGGGGGCCCTGGTGACATGTGGATGGGGGGACGGGGGGGGGACGGGACACGGCGCCTCGCTTCCGGGCCCATCTCAGGGGGGACAATTCCTCCCTCGGTCCTGTCGACTGGCGGCCGAAATGTCGACCCCCTCCCCCACCAACCCCCGCTCCTCCGCCGTGCCCCCACCCGCATCACCGCGCCTCCCTAATGAGGAACATAGTTGTTTAAAACATGGAATCGCAATCCTCCCGACGGGAGGGATCAATAGAGCCCATTACTCCGCTCCCTAATGACGATCCCACGCAGCCGTTTCGGCCCGTTCTCGTACGTCTCGTATGAGATGTGAAGAGGTTATGGAATATCAAATCCCCGGACGTCGCTCCGGCCACCAATTACCTCGCCGGGAGCGGCCCAGACCAGGGTGATATTACCCAGCTGGCTGTCAGGAGCCCGTGGTCAGCGGTCCCGCTGCGGCTGCAGTGGTGAACGCGTATCTTGTAGATACCGCTCCGGTGTCTTCCTCACAGCCCAACGCAACGTTCGCACTCTCGTCCGAGAAACTGCGGCTTCCTGCCGGCCTCGGTCTTCACAACCGCAAAAAATCGCGGTGCCCCAGGCGGTCAGTCTGGGGTCCGTTCCTGTTTCCGTCCATCCTCTCTAGTCTGGAGCTGTCCTGTGCTGGGCTCGCTTTCCGTCCACCTTCTCTTCAGGTCCACCTGCCTGGTCCTCCTCCTCCATGTGGTCCTTCTCAGGTCTGTCCATTGTCCCCTTCCTGTGTCCCCACTCAGATGACAACCCTCTTAATGAGCGCTCTTTCCGTCACGGTTTTACCCAATTCCCTGAAAACAGAGAGAATATTAGGGAGCTCATATTTTTTCTCCAAAGTGATTCTTGCACATTAAGTTACTCGCAGAGATTTAGCCATTTATACAGCAGGGGAATTTTTATCGTTTCAATTCAGGACAAGTACCTTAATCAAGGGTTAGGGTTAGGAGCGACACTGGGCACAGGGACTGAACCCAGAACCTTCGGTTTGCAAGGCACCCACTCCCACACCTCAACAAGAAGCACATGACTCTTTTTAGAGCAACCGGCTATAAAGAGCCCTGCTGCCCACTTGAGACAACTGTCCCCTCTGCACTCTTGAACTTACCTCGTCCCATGTCCTGCTCCTCTTCGCTCCCTAGACCAGCTTCACGTCTCCCTGGTCACGACTGCTTGCTTCGTCCCTCGACCCCGACCTTGGATCCTCGCTCCAGCCCTATCTGCCAATCGATCGAACATTCGCCGGTCCCCGACCACGAGAACCAACCGAGTCCTTTGGTTTTGAATAAACGATCCTGCACTTGGGTCCAGCCTCCTTCGTGTCCTTTGTTTGCCTTGACAGCAAAAGCTTTAAACACTGCGGTTAAGTACGGTACAGTCGAGTACTGCATATTCCCTCACGTCTATCGAAAAATCAGACTGCTGTAACACACCGGAAGGGAACTTATTTGAATTTGACCGTTGAACTATTTTCACCACGTGGTCCGCGTGATCGAACCCAACCAGGTACCGTGGTGCTGCGCTGCGAAAGGGCCGTAAGGTGCTGAGACCAGTCCGAAGGGAATCATCGAGTTAACAGCTGCATTTCCTCGCGCAGAGGTCCATGTGCAGAAGAACGGCACAAATAATGGTCTTTAAACTGTCCGGCAGTTCATTTCAGATTTTATTTGACCATTATATTCTGCTTATGGAAACCCGCAAAGAAAGCATGTTCCATTAGCATATTGGATTTTCCTTCCAGTGTGGACATTCATAATTTAATCTAATTTTTTTTTTTTTTTTTTTTTTTTTGCATTTGCTGTATGGGAAAATAATTCAGTTTTTCTTGCTCGTTTGTTAGCAGCATAACGGCTGATATTACATCCCGGATTGACAGAAAACACGTGGAAAAATATGCAAACTTGATCTGAGTCAGTAGATAATGCATCGTAACATTTTTTGGAAAAAGTACAGTCGTCCCGTTGATGCAAATTACCCTGCTGAGACACTCAGATCTATAGTAAGAACAAATATTGACTCATTTTCTTAGTGCTTTTACCGCGGTGAACTGTCGAACCGCCTCGCCTGCCATTTTTAGTTTCATTATGCAATCTTGCATGAGGAGCTGCCACCGAAACCGCATTATGGTGTTCCAGTGCGGCATTCATACCCCGAAATGTTTCTCGTATGCGATTATAATTCATAATGCATGCGAGCAGGAAAGGCGCGATCGAGACGAGGAGCTCGGCCTCCTCCGTAGCCGTTCTGGTCATTTCTACCGCTTGGCGAGCGGACGCTGTCTCGACATGTGGCGCTATCTCAGATCTTCACCGCCCGCCTGCCGTATTGTGAATTAACAATTAATATATTCTTAGTTTTTTCATTTTAAGGGTTTGATTTCTCTAAAGCCATTCACTTCTTTTTAATCTTTGGAAAAAAAAAGTGCCCGGGGAAGCTGTCTATGTTTTTCCTTCTTTTTTATGGGATGTTAAATAGATGGATTTTTATCGTGGAGTCCCAGGCATTGTTGCGCTTATCACATTGGGTTTCGCCTTAAACTCTGTGCTCTTTCTTCTTCTCAAAGCTGTGGATCCTGCCGATTCACGCTCAGCTGGTGTACAGCGCTGTGACACTCGGGTGCACTCCCTGCGCGGCACCTGTCCATCCTGCCGGCGCACGCTCATATTGCTCTCAGCAGTCGGGGCTGAAAGGGTGCCGCAGGTGACCTCCCGCTTTTCCTCACCGCCCTTGTCCAGAAATGAAATGAAGCAACATAATGAAGAAGCGCATCATCGCAGCAGAGATCAGGCTGAACTCTGTGGCCCAGCGAAAGGGTGCCCTCATCCCGTTCCCCCCTCTCCGAATCTTCGGTCGTCTTCGCTGCCCGGCCGAAGCTGACCCGGATTGCCTGGCGCGGCAGAGCCGAAGCCGCAGGGAGGCGCCGTCCCCCCCGTCCATCAAACACAGCAGCTACCTGCGTCTCCTCCGCTCCATATTTGTTCTCGAAACGCGAAGACTAAGTGGGGATTGTTGACCGAGGTACTTTGGTGCCGCAGTAACTAGAGTAGCTGTGGAGGTAATAGTTGGTTGGGTTGGTATGCGGATGGAAAAAATACAGGAAATGCAAAAAAAAAATCAATATCAAGTTATTTCTGTATTTATATAAATCAGGAGCTTTTCTCCAAAGTAATTGTGGGGTTTGTACACTGAGTTACTTACTATGTTTTTCCTATTTGGACAGCTGGCTGATTTTTACTGTATCGGTTCAGGGTAAGTACCTCGATCAAGGGTACTACAGCAGGAGGTGGGACTCAAACCCAGGACCTTTCAGCAGAAGGTGGCCGCTGTAACCACTGCGCCACCTGCTGTCCCGAGGAGCTTATAAGCAGAGCCACTGTTTGGTTTCCCAGCAACGTCAGTCTTCGTCCAAACTCTCTCATTCAAGTCCCAAAGTGTGTGTCCTGCGATTCTGAGATGGACATCAGCTCCTGACGCTGTTTTCCAGAACATTCCAAAGAGGTTCGGCGATGCTCGGGGATGAGACTTTGGAAGACCTCTGACTCCACGCTGGTGTTTGTGAAGCGATTCTCGAACCTCCGCAGCAGTGTGTGTGATGCTGCTCCCTTCCTGCGGTACGGGACCGGTGCGAGAAACAAGGGTCAAATGGACCACCTAAAATATGCCCATGTTCTTTGACCATCGTATGACCATCGTATGACCATCGTATGACCACGTGGAGCAGTCACTGGACCTAATGGCTCCCATGAGCCTTTGCTGCCTCGGATCCAGTCGCAGGTTTATCAGCTGGAAACAGACCACGTGGACCGATGGCATCCGTTGGCTTTCTTGAAACACAACGCCATCCGAACGGAGGGAAAAGGACGAGAGATGACTCGCCAGAGCCTGATACTTATTCCCGCAGCTCAGGGTTCCAGCTTTTGCTCACGACTCCAGGTTGCGGCCTTAGATGCACCCAGTCTCGGAATGGGAGCCTTGCCATCAACAGCAGCTTCACGAAGGTCACGTCATCTCACCGTTTTTGTTGCTCATACATCTTCAGGCACCATTTGATCTTCTTGAACTCTGTTAACATTTCATGTTGTTTTTGACGCCCATGCATTAAATATCTAATCATCATCTGACACGTCTTTGATTGGAAGCACAGTCAAATGGCGAAAAGCGAAGGCTGCAACTTCTGGGGAGCTGACAAAAGTCTCCCACTTAGGTCCTGGTTTTAGTGCCTCCTGGCAAAAATCAATGCAGCAACCATCAGACTTAAACCACTAAATTAATAAAGGTGCACGTATATATATATATGACAAAAAATATTTGTATATATTACATATGTACAGATCGCAAAGAGGGAAAAACAACATTTCAATTTCAAAATAAAATGAGATTTTTTATGTAATTATTTATGATAACACGTAGTATGTGAACATGATACATGCGCAGAATACAAATTTATACACCAACGACTGAAAACTGAGCTTATTTCAGAGTTTGTTAAGGGAACAAATAGATATGTACAATTAATTGTGCGGAGCGACAGCTTGTTTTATGGAAAATGTCACCTAGAAAAACTGCAACATTTCAGACATGGGACAGTCACGCATCACACCACGTTTACGTCGTATATAAGGTACCAGATCTTCGGTTTTCTAATAAAACTGTTTCTTCATTATTCAGCAGGGTTTGTATTCCTCTCTTAGAAGATTACAATTTATTTTTTTGTTTTACTTGCAAAATTTCGGCACCTTTTGGCTATTGTCTGTCTTCACCAAATTGTGAAACCAGCCCTGCTCCCACTAAGCACACACACACACACACACACACCCACACACCCAGCAGTCAGAGTCTGGGGTGGATCCTGGGTCTCCTGGCGATGCTGACAGTCGACCCGACGGGGCGAAGGCCTCCTGGTGCCCTCCCATCCACGCCACGAACACCATGAATGAGGGAGGGGACTAGAGAGCTGGGGCACCTGCTTGCTCTTCAACTCATCTGTATTCATCTAGATTATTATTATAGCCCATGAGGTGCTATAATTTGCAGCGCTGAGCTCACGAGTTCACCTGGACAACTGCCCAGACAAGGAATTTGTAATTTCCCCAGGACGCAGCCAGAAGAAAAGCTGCCCGCTGAATAAAGAAGCGATAAAGGCTGGTAGGGGGGGGGGGGGACGCTTTACTCCAGGGAACAGCAGCAGACCCCCACCCCGTCACTCTGCGGGTCGCAGGGTCATTTCCGTGACCGTCCCACCACCTGGAGCCCGACGAAAGTCGGGGCAGGCGACGATGATGATGGAGAGCCGCGCAGATCACGAGCGTTTCCGCAGCCTCGAACCCCTTCTGCATCCAGATGGAGGCTCTGTCAAGAGGCCAAGTTCAGGTGTGTCCCCATCGCTAAAGCTGGCAGCCCCCATTACTCTGTGATTGTAAAGTCAAGAGGGGGCGTCAACCGATATCGCATCATTGTGCTGCTGGTGCCAGGCATGGGTTTTGCATTGCCCTGTCGCCCTGGCAACGCAAATTGCCACATGTACGGTTGTTCAGTTCTAGTTCCAGGTGGGTCACGTTCCAGCGACTTTCAGCAGCCTATTCAGGAAGACCGTGAAAAAAGACTCATCCCAATTAAGCCACTTGTCGGATGTGATCGTTCTGACAATGATCGACGATCGGGTGGATAGAAAATAAGGGAATGTGTTTTTCTCTCCAGACGCGGGGGGGGGGGCGTTGCCGCTCGAACTAAACTCTTGGCATCGGTCAAAAGGCTTCAGCAGTCAGGAATTGCATTGCGATGAGCTTCTGTGTTCCAGCATCTTAATTGAGTGCTTATTCAATTAGTCGTCAATCAATCAGGCGGTTCCTCTCGAACGTCTCCCGGCCAATCGGGACGGGAAGTGATGAAAACCAATCGCAGCCCGTAAGCGCAACCCTTGTCTTCCCGAAGGTCGTCGCCCATCACACGCCACCCGGGTGGTCCCAACCAGCGGTCATCTTGCAGAGATCACATATTAAGAAAGTCAGAAATGCAGTTACAAACCCTGTACAGACAAGAGGTCAGGGTACCAACAACAACAAAGAATAATAATAATAATAATAAGTGAGGTAATTACGGATTCCATCATCATACAAATGAAGAGAAGAGACCCAGAGAGAACTTTGCAGTTGAGAAGGACCCTGAGGACCTTTTCATCGACTGTAATATTACACAAGCTGTGTTTGTGCGTTTCTCTCGTGCTTTTTATGGGCAATAGGTGGCAAAGTGGTTAGAGCCGCCCCCTTGCACTCAGAGCAGCCAGGTTCGAATGGGTGCTCCTGCTCTAGTGCCCTTGGGCGAGGTACTTACCCTGAATTGACGGTAAAAATTACCCAGCTGCATAAACGGCTAAATCACTGTTAGCTGCTTCGGAGAAAAGTGTCAGCTAAATGAATAAATTACAATAATTTGGAATGAAAAAGTGTTTATCGTTTTCGGAAAACGGTTCCAATCACGCTGCGTTCCGCGTACTCGACGGGAAATATTCGAGAGCTCGCCGGCTTCCCCCAGCCCTTGTCCTTGAACCCTGGGCCCCGGTCCAAGCCTGCTGAGATCCAGCGTCGTCCGAGAGCCAAAAACAAGGCAGATTCTGTGCTCGGCAAAATACCAGGACACCGGAACGCAGACCACCCCCGGTCATCCGACCTCCACAAGGCCACGGGGGTGCCAGAGCACAGGAGGAAGCCAACAGACTGAGATGGAAAGCGACTCCCCCCCCACCGCCGTTTCCTTCTCTTTCCTCTAAGGTTCATGGAGGGGAGCCTGTCACCATGAGCCAGAGCTGTGATTTCACAGGGTGGGGAGCAACGGTGTGGCAGGAGGGTGTGTATCTTGAAGCAGGAAGTGATAGGGGAATTCAGGCGGGGGGGGGGGGGGGGTGTCATCATAGCAGAGGGGGCTCTGGGACAGTACTCCAGTGGAGGTCTCGGTGTCCATCACTGGCACGATCACTCAATCAGAGCAGACACCTCAATTCCCCGTCCATATTCCCCTCTCCTTCCACTGTGCCCAAATGGGGTGGCGGGGGTGGGACAGGGGGCAATAATCAAAGGGCCTGGGGGGGGATTAGAGTGAATTATCCCCTTATCGTGGGGTCAGGGACAGTAAATTATTTTGTTGGTTATTGCAGTTCGATTCCAGTGGGCCGCAGTGTGGAGGTGAGCGCCGGCAATGATGTTATCTGTCATGTCCCAGTTAGAAGGAAAGGACGGTGGGAGGGTGGCTGCCGGGGGGTGTCTTGCTATTCTTAGATGCAGCAAAGAGATGGTCTCCCACCAGCTCAGAGCGCAGCACCGTGTCAGTATTGCCTTGACGAAATCGCCAGGAAGGTCCGCAGGATCCGTCAAAAGCTGGGGAATATCCTGCGGGGGGTCAATGCGCGGACGCACCTTCAGATCTTCGAGCGCCGATTCGAGCGACGAGCCGTCGGGCCTCGTCCCGACATCAAGGGGAGTGAACTTTTTTAATGGCGTAACTGCGCGTCTCGGTGGGAGGCGGCGATGAATCAGACGTCTGATCGGAAAGCTGCAGAACTTAATGTCAAGGGTGTCAATTTAAAAGCGCGAGTTTGAAAACGTCGACCTTTTTCCGGAGCGTCGTAACCCGTCGCAGAGGCGTTCTGAGAGGCCCCCGTGCGGCCCGCTCCCCCGCAGCAGAGTGTAAACCGGCGCCGGAGACTCTCTGAAGCTGCAATGCTGTCTGGTGTGAATAAAAGGTGCTCCGACACGCAGGTGAAACCTGAGCGCCCGAACAGAGTCACAGGACCGCGCCGCCTAATATGCGCACCCCTCTCGCCCCCCCACGCACCCCAGCTAACGCAAGCCCAGGTGGCGTGAAATAAAACAGTCATTGGCGATACAGCCCCCTTGCCCCCAGAGTTTTTTTCAATGGGACTGGACAAGGGAGGGGGGGGTCACAGTGCCAGAAGCCAAAATCCTGCAGCCCCCCCCCCAGGCAGACCCCAGGTGGGGTGGGGGAACAGAGGGCAGCTGGTTTAATTTTTAAAAATTTCTTTCCGCGCCCTTGCCGACTCGGCCCTCGCAGAGCGTGGGGGGGGCACTTCCATTTCCAACACGACGGGGGGCCGCGGAGATGGGGCTGCGGGGGGGCGGCACAGGGACCTTACTTTCCATTCAGCGGCACGGTGGCGACAGGTAGAAACGCTGGTTAACTCCCTCTCTCATTCGCTACCTTTAAACCCGAGCTACGCACCCCCCCGCAGGGCAATCGAAATCCTTTCTTCATAACCGCTTTCCTTCGCAAGGGTACGAAGGCTCCTTTTAGCCTGTCACACTCTTTTATATATATATATATTTATATTTTTTTAAGCATTTGGTTTCTTTGGTTCTGAATAAATCCAACCAAATGGTTTTCGGGGTTTTGGAGAAACTGCGAGAGAAGAAAGAGCTGGACATGTTCCTGTTCTTCCTTAGTACACAGGTTCTGTAAAAAAACATACATGGTCTCTTACATTAATTTATTTATCAGACACTTTTTTTCAAAGCAACTTCCAACGAACTCTATGTAGTGTTATCAGCCCGCACACCTTATTCACCAAGGTGATTTACACTGCAGGATACACTACTTACAATGGGTCACTCATCCATACATCAGCGCAACACACACATGCTATGGGTGAACCTGAATAGCATGTCTACGGACTGTGGGAGGAAACCAGAGCACCCAGAGGAAACCCACGCAGACATGGGGAAAGCATGCAAACTCAACACAGACTGAGCAGGGATCGAACCCATGTCATCTTGCACCACATAAGTGCTGTGAGACAGCAACAGTACTCGCCCCACACACACACACACACACACACACACACACACACACAGAGTCTGAAACTACTCTTCCCAAGTGGGGCCGCAACGAACAGGGAGCCTAACTCGGCAACACAGGGCACAAGGCTGGAAAGGAGGTGACACACCCAGGACGGGACGCCAGTCCATTGCAAGGCACTCCAAGTAGGACTTGAACCCCAGACCCGCCAGAAAGCACGCCCTGGTCAAACCCGCTGCCTCACCACACCCCCCTGCCCCACACACAGCTTCTGTAAAAAAATATATGGTCTCTCACTAAAATTATATCCGCAACAGCTCCTCATGTTCTGAGCAGGTGCAGCATTCCAAAGATACATTTTTATTTATTTTAATTAGTGCATTATTATTAAACTGCATTTTCTGTGCTTATCTGTTCTCTGAAACGTGTTTGCGCTCGACTGAATGTGACTGTATGCGTTTCCCCTCCATGACCATAGATGGCAGTAAAGAGCAGCCAAAGACAACAGTGAATTACGTGCGGGACCTCCAGAATTCAACTCTCTTCCACTGAGTAACTCTAGGGTATAATTTTAGGGTAAAGTACCTTGCTTGAGGGTACTACAGCTGGAGGTGCGATTTGAACCAACAACCTTTGCATTCAAAAGCAGCAGCTGTAACCCCTACAATGCCAGCTGGCCCCATGCTTGTGGAAAATTCTGGATTTGTGGAAACACCTTTATACTTTCAATTATTTTAAACCGGTTTTAATTTTAATGTGGCTCTCAGTTATTACAATGTAAAAATGAAAATTGTTACAATATATTTTTTATTTATTACAGCTGTGTCAGAGGAGCCTATTCAGTGAATAAACTGAGGGAAATCTGTGTTATTTAGCTTTTATTGATCGTGACAAAGGGTATTTTTTTTCGGCTGTGATCAAGGATGAAAGTAGCTTCGGAGTTACAAACAAAGCGACCTACAAACAGACCGCGGGTCCCGGCTGAGACGCTGCGTAGAAAGTTAAAATGAAAAGAACCCGTCGCTCAGAAAAGGTTCGACTCAGTTTCAACTGATTTATGCGGACGCCTTTCTGCGAGACCATTCACGCTGTACCCCGATCAAGATTATTACTGCTGGAGCAGGCATTCGAACCTGGACCTTCCCATTTCAAGGTGTTTTTCTTCTTATTTATATTTCCTATAAAGCTGCCTCGCTGCACTAAACATACGAATGAGTGCAAAAAGCAGAGCAGACGTGGCATTACTGGTATTGGTCATAACAACTACTGGTATTAGTGATAAACAAAGGAGGGATAAATAAGTAGGTAAAAACCACTTTTTTAAGGTACGATCGATAATCCGATGAGCGTAATAAGCTGGCGCCCAAGACGTGCAGGAAACCAAAGGCACAAATCCTGATTGTGCCTTTTCACATCTGACGGGCACCGGGTCGAAGGAGCCGGGTACGAGCGAGGCGGCGGTGCTCCGTCGCTCGGCACAGCTGGCCGTTTGGCCCCGGGATGATCTCTTGTGGAGAAAGGCATGGAAGGGAGGTGAAGGCCGCACGGGTCTTTCATTTGAGAACGCGGGTCGTTCTTGATGCAGTTGGACAGATATCACCAGCCCTGTCGCAGCCCCCCCCCCCACCCTGCTACTGTTATTTGTTAGCGCCTGCTGTCTGTAACGCGAGATTACGGCAATTAGCAATTAGGGGCTGCGCTCCGGCGCTGGGAATTTATGTTTCTATCTGCACCTCGGAGATACGATAGCGCTGGATGTCATTAGGAAGTTTTATCACCGCTTGGTAATGGAATCCAGGGCAGCTGAGAGATTGTGTCTTTGCTGCCTTTCTGACAGAAGAGCCCCCCCCCCCCATCCCTCCCCCGAGTCCCAGAGAGGCCACTCCCAGCAGCCACCTCTCCCACCACCTCCCTTTACCCAACAAGCTCACCTGCATCTCCTTATAGCAGGTTTGAAAGTGGTGCCGAATATATGGTTAGGGTTAAGGTTGAGGTTTGGGTTAGCGTTAGGGTTAGAGTTAGGATTAAGGTTATGGTTACAGGTGGGGTTAGAGTTAGGGTTAGGGTTAAAGTTACAAGTAGGGTAGGGTTACATTTACAGGTTGGGTTAGAGTTAGGGTTAGGGTTAAGGATAGGATTAAAATTACAAGTAGGGTAGGGTTACAGGTAGGGTTATCGTCAAGGTTAGGGTTAGGACCCAACTAAAAAAGCAGAAGGAGAATGATAATAATCTCCTGTACAGCGTGCACACACACACACACACACACACACACACACACAAAGAGAGCTATTCAGACACATGTACATACACAAGCTCATGTGCATCAACCATAAAGGTGGTGCTGGATCATTCCAGCTCACAAGGTTTACACTGGAGAGGAATAAATTAAGAGATAAATCCATTGGGAGGGAGCCGAGGTCACATCCTGCCAGTGTGTGTTTATGTGTGCGCTAGTGTGTATGTGATATCGCACAGGTGATGAATAACCCAGCATGTTTTGGGCCTGCTGGTGGACGTCTCCCTCCCTTCCCCCGCTGCTCGGGGGCCATAAGGAGTGGGCGAAATTCAATATTTGCTGCCCATCAGTGATGCGGCACACAGGTCCTTGGCAGAGCACATGGGTACACACAGCTGTGATATATGACCATGACGCCGGGATAACGTGGGTTTAGTCCCCTGAAGAGCTGTAAGCCAAGAATTCATAAATTATTCCCGCTCTTTTTTAAAATTAAAGGGACAGGACGAAATAAGCGGGCAATTTTGGTGGCAATTCGTGCTCCTCCACGCCAGGGGAATGAGGGTTCGCTCGGACACACGCCCATAAAGAACAAGCAACGGAGTCATATGCGATACATCAGCTTAGCACTCTGGGGCCACCTGTTTAATACGGCACTTTCATTCCAGAATTTGCTATGCAGTCCCTACCGTAATGATGCGGGACAAACCCGGATCGCCGCATTCGGCCTCTTAATAGGAAATGAGTGCAGCAAACCGAGTCTAGGCTGATCGGATTGACCCGCCAATCGTTTATAAATACGATATTGACGTCCTTTGGACAACGTGGTGCCCTATCCCACCCGCCGGGTAAACGTTGAGGTTAGCGCTCTTCCTGGATCCCCCGAGGGACCCGCGCGGCACGTTTCTGAATTCTGACCGTTAAACTCTTGCCGACCTCGGTGGCACGAGTGTGGTGGTCTCGGGAACTTTAAGCCCGCAGGAGAAAATCCATCTAAGAAAACAAACTGTTCCGTTGGCTTGTGTTAAGAGACTAAGGGACAGAAAAATCAATAATGGCAGCGTCCCAGACAGCAGAATAAAGGAGGCATTACAGCACTGCAGCGACTGCAGGAGCCACAAATTAATAAGGAAATGTTGTTCTGTAAAAATTACCCGCCATGTAGAAGGCCGGTCAGAACAGATTCCGCTGAAAGACGAGGCGAACGAAACAACAGGGGCGTGCGAGATCACCAAGACGTCCGCTGATCACCAAATCCAAGGCCTGCTTCTCCAGAGCTCCATCAGGAAGGTCTCTGGTCCAAAGGCTGGAATGACCATCTGAGTGGTCAAGCAGTGCTGGTCGCTTTGACCCGTCATGGAATTTTGCAGATCCGCCAGTTGGGTTGGGCGAGATCAGGAGGTTATTTCTGAAGTCTCAGTTTCCTGACAGAAAACGGCATAGAGAAAAGAGCCATGTGGGGCAGCATCACCGTGGACATGAGCTTGGAGGAACCCAACAGTGAAAAGTCCAGCCTAAATCTCAGTTAAGACCATTGTCTCCAGGCAGCTGGTACCTTCAGTAATCTAGGTTTTCCAGCAACATGCAGGCTTCAGTTTCACTGCATTTAATCTTCTCCCTGTCCCATGATTCCTCAAGTCAAGGTCTTGAACTTTTGACTTTATTTGCTTTCCACCTTGATTTGCTTAGAAGAACATCTTGAATGGTTGTTCCGGTTTATTGAAACGAGAGAAACAAAATTTCAGGCCAACTGGTGACTGTAAATGGCCTTCGGTGAATGTGTGTGTGCGGGAAAGAGTGTGTGATCACCTAGTGATGGATTGTCACCCCATCCAGGGTGTACCCTGCCCCACACCCTCTACTTTCAGAACAGACACGGCAGCACCATTGACTCTGCCTTGGACAGATCGTTACTGGTTGATGGATGGATGGATGGATGGATGGATGGATGGAAATAAATATGAATCTTCTATTGCTACAACTCTCATCCATCGTTTTAATCAGCCAAACACTGTGACTGGAAAGTCTCAATTAACCACGAAAGGAGGCGATGAAAGATCTTGACCGTAAGAGACACGAAAAAAGTGCATCCACTCGTTTACCGCAGGATGCAGTCGTGACGTCGGGAGTTTTCAACCTCGTTTGCGATAAACGCGCCCCGTGTCCCCTTTCGCTCAGAGACGATGGGAGATGAGAGCCATAATTATCCCGGACGTCGGGGAGCTACTCCTCGGGTCCAGAGCGATGATGCAAAGTGGGACGAGATGCACAAAGGCCCCGGCGTCTGATTGCACGTACAGGCTAGCGGCTAATCGCTACAGCATCAGTTGCGCTAAGTGGGCATTACGGACATTAACGTGTTTGGTATGTAATTACACGCCTGCTTTCAAAGTGATTGTGCGAAAATGCAATCAGGCGCTGGCGATGGCGAAGACGGCAACGGCTCCCGTCCAGAAACCTGCTCTCTACCGCATTAGCAAATGAATCAGACCCTCCCGGCCTTTTCCTATCCCTCGTCCGGAGGGACGACATCATCATCATCATCATCATCATCAGACTAACGTCCATTCAAGGATGTTGCTCTTCCATTAGTCTCTCAAGAGGACTCAGAACAATGGGCAGGACAAGGTGTGTGTGTGTGTGTGTGTGTGTGTGTGAGAGAGTGTGTATGCGCACATGAGGGCAGGGTGTGTGATCCAGCAGGGCTGCTGTCATTATAGATTGGTTTGCGCATCATTTGTCTGTTATAACTGGATTAACTTCTCGCCCATAACAACATCCATCCCTGAGATTCATCACCGTCTGAAGCTGGAGACGCTGTTAAGTCCTGGATCTGCTTACAGCGAAACAGACCCCCCCCTCCCCCGCCACCGCAAACCCCCGTCCTGCCGGGATTCCGCGCAATCGCTGCGCCAAACCACGGGCGCGGTCTCACAGGGGGGTGACCGAGCACACCGGTGCAGAGAGGGCAGAGAGGGAGACGGGGAATGGCAGAGGGTGGGAGGGGCTGGCTGGCAGCACTCCGGCACACCTCTGGAGCCAAAGGTGCCGGGAGGCTGCCGGGACGCTGCCGGGACGCTGCCGGGGCGCCGAGTGCTGCAACCCCGCTCTCGAACGGGCTGGCCGCCAGCCAGACGAAGGCCCGTTTGAAGTCGCTGTTTGATCGTACGTGCAATTTTTTTTTACCCCTAATTAGAAGATAACGGCCTCGGGTCAATAAGCGCCCCCCCAACCCCCGCCCGTCGCATCCCGTTCTCCTCCGCCGACAAAAGGGGCCCGAGGAACGAGCAGCGCACAACAGAGAACACGCAACGCACAACACGCAGAGCCGATAGCAAGAACACGTACCGGTTTGCGAGCAAAAGCGAATATGTGGAAATGTATGTGGCATATAGAGTATTCAATATTCGCATAAATGTTGAATTTTGCAAACAAATGAGTAACGTCATGATTGCCTTCCTGCCAGGGGTGGAAGCAGTTGGGTTCTTGAAGGCGGCAATAAAACATTCTCCGTGTGCAGACTTCAGCAACGCAACGCAACACCAATCTGTCTCGTTTTGTTAATTTTTATTTGTTCGTTGCTCTGATGCCTTTTCTCCAAGGCGACTGACACTGTACATCGAGCCACATCGAACTTTATACAGCAGCAGTGTAATTTTTACTGTATCGCTTCAGCACAAGTACCTCCAACAAGGATGCTGCAGTAGGAGTGGGGAGTTGAACCCAAGTCCCAACTACTGTGTCACCTACTGCCTCAATCCGGTTACAGGTAGGTAGGGTCAGGTAGGATCAGGTAGGGTCAGGTAAGGTCAGGTAGGGTCAGGTAAGGTCAGGTAGGGTCAGGTAAAGTCAGGTTACAGGCAGGGTCTCAATCTACTGCCTCAATCTGTGTAAAACAGCACATTCTTGTAGGAGGAAATTAACAAAAGCAAGTTATTTCCTTCAATAAGGTGATGAAGAATCAGGAAGGCGTTCAGTTAGTCGAAAATATCACAATGATTAAGAACTTGGAGACGGCAGATCGGATCTGGAAAATTCTGTAAATCTGGGAGCTGGTGTACGTTCTGGTGAGACACAGAAACCTGGACCAGAGCACAGGACTGGGCTGAGCTGGACTGGGCTGCGCTGGGCTGGACTCCTCCCTCCAGACAACAACACGGTCCTGACGCCTGGGTTCCGGAGGTGATCTAAGAGCTGGAGGGCAGATGGACCCAAGCAGGAGGCCACAGAGAGCGAGAAGAATGGTAATGTACTTTTATTTATTGCTGGTATGGAGGACAGAGCACCAGAGGCAGCTGAGTGCAATGGACTCTGTAGTCTGCAGACTAGTAATATTCTATCATGAGGTAGCATGGCCAAGTGGGTGTGGTCACAGCCTGTCAACACCCAATCATGATGTAGTATGGCCAGATTGGTGAGGTCACAGACTGTCAACACCCAATCATTATGCAGTATGGCCAAATGGGTGTGGTCACATACCACCAACACCCAATCATGATGCAGTATGGCCAAATTGGTGAGGTCGCAGTTCAGCACCCTCCCTTCATGATGCAGCATAGTCTAAAAGGTGTGGTTATAGGTAACACCCAATGAAGATGCTGAAAAGGTGGGGTCACAAACACTTTGAGATGATGTTACATACATACATAAATACGCAGGTACATTATTCCATGGGAAAGGTGTCCTGATGTGAGGAGACTCTGCTGCCCTGTGAGCTCGTTGTATCGCTGGGTGTGACAGCATGGCAAGCATGTTGTAAACACAGTAACCATGGAGAGAATCGAGCAGAGGATGATCACAAAATATGCTGTACAAGTCTTTATGTTCACGTCTAAATTTAACAGGAGGCCACAGTAAGAAGGTAGTTAAAGGACTGATATACTGCATTTAGAGACGTAAATGCCAGAGTAGAAGCCCTCAACTTGTCTACACCAGGTCCAACACAAAGAGGACCCCTCCCACACGCGTTTGTATATTCATACAAATAGCTTTACATTTGTAGTCTTGTAAAAGGTAGAGCACCAGGTCCAGATGTGGCGTTTTGACTGGTAGACACCCCCAGCACCTGAAGGTTCCCCCCTGGAGCGGCGATCTGAGACCTCAGAGGATCCCTGGCTGATCCATTTAGACCCAGGACCCGGTTTAAACCCGGGGCGAGACAAGGAGCCGAGAGGCAGTAATGAAAAGGGAACGCCTATGCACACAACTCCAGGGGTGTCGGCAAGTATCGAAGTCCACTGCTAAAGTAGAATTGATTTCAGCAGATAGCTCATGAGATCCCTGGCCGCCCCCTTTCCCAGTGGGTGGGGGAGTCGCAGGGAGGATTGTGGGAGTTACACAGCCTCACTCTAGACGCACAGATCTGCTGCAGCAATTCGGAGAGGCACCGATGATATAGGTGAGCCCAGGCACTTAACCTGGTTCTGTCAAACTGGAGTTACAGTAAAATACAGTAGCAGAACCTGGTCACAGCTGCCACTGGTGCTCGTGTGTGTGTGTTTTGGCTAGCGCCTCCGACGCGGAAGCCAAGACAGCCTTCCAAACTGTCAGGACAGTTTTACAAAGGTAAAACTGCGGTTTTCGCCCAGCGGGGATTTTACTTGCGATGCTTTTTCAGTCACATGCTCAAATCCTCTTCGACCAAACATTGCCCTGCGAAGCACTAAGTGGCACTTAAGGGTTCTGGACCATAACCATGGTAACAGCACAGCCCGCAGCATGACCAGAACTGCTCAAAACATGAGTGGCACGCTTTGGCATTCTGGGAAATCTCACAAGGAATAAACATAAAGACCACACTACTTCTAATCCAGTTTATTTTTATTCAGCAAAAGGGCAGAAGAAAGAACAAAAGGTGAAACAAAAGAATAGATACAGAATTGTATTTTTTTTATTTTTTTTACAATGTTAAACTAAAAATGCAGCTCTAATCTAGTGTAGTAAGTACATCTGAAACACAATAGGGTTAAATAGGAGTTTCTTTCAGATACAGGATGATATTTGTTTGTCTTCCTCTTTTTTTAAATTCGGAACTCAACAGAAAACAGCTCTTAAAGTAAAAGCACCTGAAACCTCGGTCTGCCCACCCCCCCCACCCCCACCTGTGTACGTCATAAAATCCCACCCCTTGTTCAAATTTCAAACTAACAAGACTTCTGGAGCGTAGAGACAAGTTGGGGGGGGGGGGGGGTGGCTATGTACAAACTAACAGAGCAGAGAAATGAGAACAAAGGAGGAGTGAGGAAATATTAATACAGAAAGTATGGAAACAAAACAAGGTGCAAGAAGAAATGCAGACTGGGTAGTCATGGTTTAAGTGCTGGGGGGCAGCCATTGCTAACAGCAAAGTTAATGCTGAGTGAGACGGGGGGGGGGGGGGGGTGTTTGAACCCCAGCAGCCAGAGGTGTGTGTGTGTTCTCAGTGACAGACGTGAACTGCGAGGGTCTATTGCGCGATGAGGGGGCCCATCTCCCACCGTGTCAGGGGGTGCGAGCACGAGCAGCGCCACACCTGACCCCAGCCAGGCGGGACCGTCCGACTTGGCGTCGCCGGGTCACAGAAGACTGGTTCTAGGTCTCATTTTGTCATTTTGGCTGGATCAGAAGTGGTCCGGCTGAGCCTCTGACTCAGCATGCATACAGGGCTTCCTCGGGCCCCACCTCTGTCCTGCTTCATCACTCCGCCCATTGCCCCTCCCACATACTGTCCAACTGCGGGAAAACCACTTGTCTTCTTGTCTCAGTTCACCCAAGGGTGAGAGTCATGGAGGCTTTCAGACAAAGCGCGTGTCCCGTCGACGGATGAAGAGCCAGACAGACAAACCGACTCCCGGAGTCCGGCCAGGGGAAACCGGAAGAGGCGGTTTCTCCACTCGCCTTCAGTCCTGAGATGAGCAGCAGACACTCCATGGAGTGCCACCGCACTGTGTGAAGCCAGGACTGCAGTGCAACTGCAAAGGCACTGAGCGCTTGGTGACAGGGTACGACAAGTCACTGGTATGAACAGGCTAGGTGGGAATGTGGGAGGAGCAGCTGGAGGCAGTCCGGGGGAAAGGGGAGGGAGAAAGGGAGGGGACTGGATGCAGTGGGGACGGCCAGTCTGTGTCCCACTCCTTCTCCCTTTCAGAAGGAGTCACGCATGGTACAGGACTAGCCCCGTCCCTCAGACCTGACCACAAAAATCTGTGAAAGACGGCAAGACATACGGCTGATTTGGAATAGGACCGACCATGTACTGGGGTGTCTGGAGGGAAAGGTCAGAGATCAGAAGCAGCCGTGGCAGGAGGGCTGCTGTGGGTTCCAGGCCACCGTAACAGGTGCAAGGTCTGGGCTGTGTTTGGTTGGACATAGCAGGAACCGTGAGCTTCTACCTTCTTCTGCTCTTCCTCTCAACTCCTCTGTGCCGTGGGGATGGTGGTGGTGATGGTGTGTAGGGGGTGTGGCTGGGGGATGGTGGGTGGCAGCCACTCAGGAACACTCCTCTCCAATACGTTGGCAGGACCGACCCACCTTGCGGTCCAGCTTCACCATCTTGAGCACGGCCTCTTCTCGACCGCGGCCCAGGTGGTCAAAGAGGCAGTCGTGCTGCTCAGGCAGGCGGTGCAGCATGCAGAACACATAACCTATGATGGGCGGGAAAGGGGCATTAACAGACATGTTACCAACGTGGGTACACATCCCCAAAGAGAACCCAAGAGTGGATGTTGGTGCTGCAGCCTGTCAAAACTCTGGTTCACTCATGATGTCATATGAAATAGTTTTTTTAAAACCATTAGTGACATCAACAGGCTGTGATTAAAAGGCCAGCTCCACAAACAAGCATCTGTCAAAACGATCACAATTAACAACTCATTAAAAATAAAGACTGACACACTGGTAACATTCCAGCTGTGTGGAAGGGCATTACTGACAATAATATTGTACAATAATCCTGACACTTCTATCACAAACACGCAGACATTTAGATTTATTCACTTATCTGATGCTTTTCTCCATAGCAACTTACAATGTTAAACACCTTTCAATTACCCATTTACACAGTTGGGCTATTTTTTACTGGAACAATTCAAGACAAGTACCTTGCTCAAGGGTAGACCAGCTACAGATTCAAACCTGCGACGTTTGGTAGTTTAAACCAAAGGTCCAAAGGCAGCAGCCCTAACCACTACACTATCAGCTGCACACAGGTGGGGACAAACACACACTGACCGCAGCGACAGGACCCCAGCTCTTGTTGGACCAGCTCTAGTTTGCTCTGGCAGCGGTGGCAACGACGGCGGCTCTTCTGCTTTGGCCCTGCCCGGGGTTCCTCCGACACTGACTCGGTGCCGGGCCGCGCCCGCTTCTGCGGCGACGCCTCGCTCTCCGAGCCCGAGGCTGCCAAGGCAGGTCAAGCAGAGGGTCAGTCAACTGGGACAGACAAAAGCGAGCAACGTTTCATGCATGTGCTGTAACCAGTAGCACACAGACATGAGGAACAGACCAGCACTCATATTTATTGTCACATCTGCTGAAAAGTTTCAACAATCACCACCTTCAATGACATTTCTGAAAACAACCATATTCCTCCTTGTGGCAAGCAGACTAATTTTTTTCCCCCAGACAAAAACATGTGTACAGCTCTGCGATGTGTTTGTATTGTGGCTCAATGGCACAAAGTAAATTAAGTTCAATTTGGAAGTTGAGGGTCTAATTCGCAATAAAGAATACCCTCAAACATCACTACCGACAGCACCTTCATCTCCTTTCCAGCGCGTACATTTTCTTTATTGAAGTTTAAAATAAAAAAAAAAAAAAAAACGGAGGCAATAAAGATTTTCCTGCACAGCCACAGAAGCAGACGGTGGAGGTACATTTAAAATACACAGCCCCCCGTTCAGCTCAAGTTCTCCAAACTCTGCACACACCTGGAAACTAGGGCAGCACTTGCGACAGAAATATTTAGTGTTATTGATTTCAGTGCTGCTACATGCCATTGAGCAGCGCTACGCTTTGCCATGGACGCCCTTTTATAACTGTCCTTCGGCAGCGTAGCTCGATCTCGCTGACTGGACCCAAGGCTGCCCACCCGTGGGTGACATTCTCAGAGATCGCCTTGGAGAAGGAGAAGCTGATCATGTAAGTGTATTTGCTTGTTTACAAGAGGTTGGAAAGCTCACCAAAAAACACTTGGCAATCTGTCCTAACTGCAGAGACCAGGAAGGACGAATCTTGATGTGACAGGACACATCACACCCGTTACATTCCTAATAAGTGGTTTATGCACTAAAAAGGATACGGCTCCGTGTCTGCTGGCTTTTTAGCCACAACAGCAATCTATTCAGATTAACTCCAAGAGGTCAGAGTGTGACTGTGTCAGTTTTGGTGTGTGAGACACGCATGTCTGCCAGCAAACGGCGCTGCGTCGACATACCTGAGTCAAAGGGCCGTTTTGTTGGTGTGCTTAAAGTGCCGCAGGCAGTGTCTGTGCTGGAGACCCCTGGTGGGCCAGGGGACATGGAAGAGGACAAAGGAGACAGGGTTAGAATAGCAACTCAAACTAGGACAACTTGTGACAGTGAAGAAACACAGCTTTGCACTAAATTTTCATCCAAGTTTATGGTCTACACACACATATATATATATATATATATATATATATATATATATATAAAATTACAAAACAAACCATTAATTGCTTGAAGGCTGCACATATTTTACACTGTCTTATGCCATTGCCCAATTCATACTGTAAGGAATAAAGTCCAGACAGCAGCATTTCTCTCCCTCAGAAGAGAGAATATAAGCATTTATCTTTAGTACTTCTAATAAAACAAAGTTTCAGTTCCTGCTCTAATGTCACAGTTAAGGCTTGATTACCAAGGACATCTCAGCACATGACAGTGAAATTAATGAGGCCTTCTTTGATCAAGGAAACAGTTATGACAACACGGCGCTGGGTCAAACCCCGAAAAGGGCACAGCTGTCTTTAGGAAGAAGTTATTGTACTGAGCTGTTTCAGTAAATCAGCAAAAAACAAAACTATAAAATGTAGAAACATAAGAATTGCATGTCTCATCTCTCTGCATAAATAACGCCTGGTAAGCAACAGCAGTTTGAATGGAAAGGTAAGCATGTCCTCTCCAGGCAGAAAATTTCAGGAGCAGCTCATGGTGCTACTGGAGTCAGTGGTGGCTTTGCAGCCGTTATCTGGGCCAGGACGAATATAGCCATGCCAGATGCAGAGCAGCAGCAGAAAATAGCCTGTGCCTGATATCAGGTATGAAATGAGTACTCTTGCTCAGTCACCCAGTGCTTCCAGAACTTCTGTATGTTAGCAAGGACACCAAATGAGCAGAATCGACCGATGGTCCTCGCTTACCCTCCTGTGCCAATGGAGGCATGGGCCCTGTGGCTTCAGGTGACGGCTCTTGGGAGCTGGCAGGCACCGATGAAAGGGACTGGCTACTGCTGCTGCTTGTCTCGCTACAGAAAACTGCCGACTGGCTGCTCCCAGTACTTGGGGTGGGCTCTGGGGGCGTGCAGTCTTCGTGTGGCTGTTTCTTCTGGACATCTGGGAAAGAGAAAAATCAGCACGGGGGAAACAAATAACGTAAAAGGAGTGTTGCACATATCTCTTCCACCATCCCAGGCAAACAGCCGCCCACAGACAGCGCCAGCACTACGGAAGGCGCCATTCTGTGCGTCTCGCACATTTTCAGAAAGAAACACGGCAGCCTGCCTGCAGCCAGTCGCTGGGGAAACGAGACGGACACCGTGCCGAGAGGCTAAATCTCGGTGAGCCTTGAGCACACAAAGATGGTGCTAGCAGAGGACAAGTGCCCCGAGTGACCCTGAAAACATCCGCCACAACAACAACGAAAAGGCTCATCCTCAGTTCTGTCTTACAGGCCTTCGAGACCAAATAGTGGAAATTTCTAAAGCGGAGGTCCTTTCTGCCCACGGCAGCGTGGGTGGTCCGATCCTCAGCCAGCATTTATGATGCACATCCTGTTCCCAGTGACAAACTGGCAGCCGGGCACTTAACTGTATTACAGAGAAGCTGTTGTAATGCGTTTCATTTCACGGTTGCACAGGGTTTCAGAGGCGTGTCCAAGCAGTGTGTTTTAAGAGGAGGTGGGAGATGGACACAATCTGGATTCTTCTGCTCTCAGCGTCTCACACATTCACACACAAACCTGCTGTGCTTCCACTGCATGCAGTGATAACACAGATGGGTTTGGTCCAAAGAACCTGTTTCCTGAAACATGCAGATTAGACTTCTATGCAGTGTGATACTGTGACAATCTGAAGCTAATCTGTTCCATGCAAAATTGTCAAGGCAAGTTCTGCTTTGTGAAACACTGGAAAAAGTCTTGTTTCATTGTAGATGCTTTAGAAAATCCAAAGAACACTGTTCTGTGACCTTAGGAGATCTACCTATATAGTGGTGTAATCAAGAGCAGGAAGACTTACCGGCAAAACACTTGGAGCAAAGATTCATCGTTTTGGTGGAGCTGTTGATGAGAAACAAGCAGAAATCGTTAGAAAACATATACCAAAAAAAAAAAAAAAAAATTACACGGACCCTGCAGGAATCTGCTCAGCGTGTTGGTACTGGTTTGGTCTGTCACACTTTGGGCCGAGAAAGAACACGTTCAACATCTCTGCTTGTGTTTACACAAGACTCGGAACTGAAAACTGACATAATTCAGCTATTTACCACAGGTACACTTCTCATGAGGTGCGAGTAGTATGACTCAGATCTCACGCGCATTCACACATACGCACAATCTCTCACACTACTGCAACCCTGCTGCACATGCTCAGTAAGTCACATGAAAAGTCAAAAGCTGGCAACAAACTGAGAATACTGACATATAACAGCTTTCAACAGAAATTAAAAAGAGTGAGGAGAGAGAGTGAGATGCTGAACCTATCCCTGACAACAAACCAAGGCCCTTTGACTGCCACCACTGTCAGAAAAGATGACAAGTGACAATTTAAGGAGAAATTACCCTCCTGGGACTGGCACTGATCTTAGACATTCTGCTCTAAGCACAAGCTTCTCCACTCCCGCGCCAAAGGCTGTTTCTCTCAGGGGCATAAAGATCTCTTCTCAATGGAGTTTTGACCTTCGTCGAGCTCCTTGCTCTCTGACACACACCACTAGATCCCTACGTCGCTCCACAGTCACTGAACAGTCAGTCATAACCACAGTCTAATGGGAACAGCCACCCACGCCCCACAAAGGCATGCAGTCCCCATAAACCACGGCTATATCAGCAGCAATCACTACTTACCCACAATCAGTGTTTAACGGGTGCTACTGAGGGGGGCAAGCGGAGCGCGCAGCACAGTAGTACATGGCTGAAGGCCTTGTGCACTTCCTTAATGAACCACAAGGGGATGATGGCAGTACTTGTGTGCTAATGAGGGCCCTGACTGGGAGAGTGACAGCCAGGGACAGGCAGTCTGTCAGCACACAGATGGACAAGGAGCGACAGATACGTGTTTTGGGGGGGGGGGGGGACTGAGCTGAAAACAGTTGGGAGTAGGAGAGAAAAGGACAAAAGAGTGAACAGTAAAAACCAGAGCGCCACCTAAGAGACTGTTTTATTGCAACAAAAATCATTCCAAGTATAGAATTTGATCGGTATCAGGCCACAGTCAAAACAATCACCAAATTGTGTCTACATCCAACATATAGTAATCAATCATACAGGTATCATGGAGTGGTTTGTATTACGATTTATGGCAACATACATTTTAATCTAGTTGTGCCTGGGTGCATTCTCACCAAAAAAATCCATAACTGTAGTTTACTCATAACCTGTTTATGCAATAAGAAAATTTTTCCCCAACTCAGGAATTTTTAAAGCACAAATATGGCTTTAATTTTGAAAATTCAACATGTACTTTCAATCATTCTAAATTCCCATAATTTAAAAAAGAGGATTAACATTTCATTAACATTGAAATAACAATCCAACTTGTTACCACACTACTGCATGCTGCAGGTTAAAGCCCAAGAACTGGGATTACTTTTGCTCAACACCGTTTATTTTCAGCTGCACCTGGTAAGATCATTATTTAAAGTCAATCGTTAATACAGAAGCTGTGCAAAGCTGTGGTTCCAATAATCCCCAAGACCAACAAGCAGGTAGGGAAACTGGTTAGTCTTTCAAACCACTTTCCAGCCGGAAAAATCTCACGGCAAAAAAAAAAAAAAAAACAGCAGTCTGGGGGCCATTACAGAGGAAGCTGTGACACCTCCAGTTTTGCAAGATTTCATAAATAATTTATCTGACCAGAAAGAAGCATGTAAAACATTACTGAATGTTGATTTCAGAGTCCATACTGGCCTTCTCAATGCCATCAATACAATTTACTCATTTATCCACAAGAATATCCTGAAGGTTAGAAGGCATCTCCCAGCAAGAAGAGCTGCACTCTGTTTTTGGCCTCACGGAGGTACAAAACAGAGTGCATCGGTTCTTTTGGCATTTTGATAAGTGTCTAAAGCTCTTCATCTGTTGGGGGATGTCTTTCTGTTCATCCTAAGTTTTACTTTGCTTCAGAGGGGACAGGAAAAAAAAGAAGTGTCTGGCAATTTAATAAATGTAATTTAAATGGAGATTCCTTGTAAAAAGAACTGGACTGTAGGAGGTGAGGAGGAAGCCAGGAGATGTAGCAATGGGAGGAGGGAGAACAAGGGTACCACCACCCTCCTCACAAATCATCCCAAGCCAATCAAGCCCGCCGCGCTCCAGGGATAATGAAGTCGGAGCAGGATTAATTTGACATCTCTCGTTAAATGTCATTCGCAATTAAGGCTTATGTGCACGGCAAGAGCTCCAATCAAGACTTCGTACCTACCCAGGTTCACAATTTGGTGGTGGGTGTGTGTGGCGGGGGTGGTGGTGGTGCGCCATGCAGGGCTACCTACGTCGACCCCGGACACACTCGTGGTACAGTGAGAAGCAGGTGGTCTACTGATTCAGTAAAGTGGCCAAAAATGCTGCCCTATGAATACAGGAGGAAGTCAATCAGTTGGACCAGTGCAAAGTACTTGTTTTAAACTGCTTTGGTGAAACCTGCTGCAGATGGAATGTGGAAAAACACAAATTTGACAAGCTTTTCATCATTTTGAAAAGCAGTGTCTACTAAAACTATATGACTGCTCCTCTGCTCACAAAAGACCATCCATGACCCAGGACTTCTGTCAGAGTCCAGGCAAAGCTCAAGGCCAGATATTTTTTTAAAGACCAGATATACGCAAACATTTCTCTGTGGGCAGAAAAGAGTTCCCTGATAAAAACAGAGCAGCTGTAATCTGTAACACTTACACAAACGACCTATGGTGCGTAACAGTCACACACTATTATAACATTTTCGAGAGCTGACAGACCAAAAAGCAGCATATTACTTTCTCTCTGTGGGTGAGCTGCATGTTGTCTCATATTTAGTACTAATTAACTTTAATTGACACGGATTCTGGAGCAGAGAGTAAAAAGCTGAAAGTTCAAACCCAGCCTATTCTACCTTAAAGCAAGGTAATCTACATCATTACTACTTACATAGCACCAATTAAATCTTGTGCAGAAATTAATCAAGGACAATTTCGGCAACTTTGCTGTATTAAACGTAGAACTGTCCATAACAATGGAAATTACGGTTACAAGCTCAAACAAAACACCACCAACTGAAAGGTGGACACCTGGAAAGTTCAGTGCCACCCTCTCATTCATTACTTTAGACAGAGCAGACAATACAATGTCTAAAACAGTGATTCTGCCTCCCAGGACTCAGTCCTGCAGAGCAAGGCAGGAGCTGGAAACCCAAAATGTTATTATGCATATTGTCCAAGGCACAGAGATGTCCAAAATGCATTGGCGACCAGGTCCCCATGACCACCTTGCATCTCAACAGCTTCTTAGCCTTTGGTTGAATGAATGGGGGGGCTTAATCCTCAAAGAAAATTCCCCTTTGCTGCAGAAGCAGCAAACAATATATTATATTATATTTATATATATACACACACACATACATACATACACACACACACACAGACACACAATATAGCGTGGCACAGTGAGTAAGGCTGCTGTCTCATAGCGCCTGGGTGGTGCGAGAGGATGTGGGTTCAATCCATGCTCAGTCTGTGTGAAGTTTGCACATTTTCCCCATGTCTGCATGGGTTTCCTCCCACAGCCTAAAGACATGCTGTTCACGTTCCCAAAAGTGTGTGAGTGACAGAGAGAGTGTGTTCCACTGATGTATGGATGAGTGACCCAGTGTAAGTAGTATATCTAGCAGTGTAAGTCACCTTGGTGAATAGGGTGTGTGGGCTCATAACACTACACAGAGTTCATTGGAAGTCACTTTGGAGAAAAGCATCTGCTAAAAATGTAAATGTAGTGGGGAAAAAAAGAAATAAATCAGCAAGCATATTTACATACAGTTATAACTCCCTTTAAAAAAATGCGCTTTAACATTCTACTGCTCACCTAGCCAGACCCCCTGATACTCCAGTTATGCTGACACGTTTGGCTTTATAGTCTGATGTTAGTCAAGTATGCTAACATGTGCCTTTGTAATGTGGATCACAAAAGATTATGACAATCGCTGCAGGAAGTCAAATATTTCATAAGAAACCTTAGCACGCCTTGTGGTACCACTAATACTATTATCATCTACTCTGTCACTGTATGAAAACAATAAGGTTCTGACCGCACAAAAGAACAACGTGACCAAAGGTCAGTCCTAAACGTGCTGCATTCTGCCACATCAACGGGGAATTGCGCTCCAAGATGTGTGACAGCTGTATTCAATGGTAATTCCACACTATTTAAAAGTTAACAGCACTGTACACAGATGTCTCTAACACAAAGATGATGCAACTAAGACCAACAAAACACTATGCTTGCAAAATACTCTCGCATGTATCTTACACTAGCCTCACTGTACCTTAAGGCTGCAAAATTCATAAACTCCAGACATACGTGTAAGGGCAAAGCGGCCTAAAGTCGATGCACTTCCTGGTGAAAGGAGCCGATTATATTAATCTTAACAGTACACACACGAGCAAACGTGCTCTTTAAACACCCACTCCTCTCAATGTTGATTTTATCTGCACAGACCGGCAAAGTCCCAAATATGCACAAGGCCACAAGTGTAATGTAATCATAGGGCATGGAAGATGTACCTTCCCATACATCATAAATCCTACACGTATCAGCTATCCACCTAAGGTCAGGCCTAGGTCATTTCTAAGGATAGTTGTTTGGCGAATAAATTTAATCCCACCCTCGGTAGCCAGTACTCTATGGACTCATTGCAACCTGAAGGCGACTATGATAGTAGCAAGAACCAAAGCCCAAGGGAGCTTGATCTGGCAAAGACAGATAGAATATTGAATTAGATGAAAAGGTACAAAGAAACTTAACACTAGGAACCACACACCCTGTTTTATGGATACAGAAAACAGGGTGTTCAGTTGCATCCACCTGGGGGTACCTTTGAAAGGGACGTTAGAGCAAATGCGATGGAAATGCAGAAACGACGCTGAAGACATGTCGTTTCAGCAACGATGAGCTGCACAGATCATGGATCATGGACTCTGTCCACCATGCCATGGACCATGGCATGGAATTTTTTTTTTTCTTTTTAAACAATGACGGATACGCGAGTGACAGAAACGAACAAAACATCACTGAATTACTTGGAATAGGAGGAAACTGTGCCCCACCAGGCTCCGAGGTTTTCATAGCCGGTTTTCGCCCATTTACCCCTAGTTTCCACCCCTGAGGTAAACCAACACTCCCCGCCCCCACTGCGGCCTACCTACTCTGCGACCCTCAACAACAATGGGGTTTTTGCTTTCTTTCACCATCTTTTCCAACTACTTTATTTTATATCTTGTGGTTAGATGCTTCTGCAGGAACAGCATCACCTAAAATCACAGTTTTACCCCCAAACCCCAGGCGTCTTACCCCCAGAATCCGCAGGGACACCGGGGCGGTATGCTGGGCGGCTTGCTGCGTTCGCTGCCCGTGTCCCCCATAGCTCCGCTCGGTACGTTCACTCACTCGACACGGGGGATGGGGGTGAGGCCTAATGGCTAATGAGGAGGCTCCTCGCCCAACCGTGGACGAAAAAAATAAAACCGACTTCGATGTCTACTTTTCCCGGTCCGAAAAAAGACGGAGAGCGAAGTGCTGTGCCGACACGAGCGGCCACTTCAACCCGAACCGTCCAAACTGTACAAACGGTGGATGAAGACGGCCGCGGACAGTCCGTCGGTCCGCACCGGGAGCCAAGGCCGATCAGCTGGAGTGTGAGCGCTACCATCCGCATGATAGGGGACATAAGCAGTCAGTTTTAAACTTCAGATAGCTATAAAGTATAAGCACTGCATAAAAGTCGGGAGATTTATGGTATTTTTACTGCGAAACATCTCAAAGTTACTTAACATACTGAATATAATAGCTTTGCGTGTCGTTTCTTTAATGCATGGCGTTTGCTCCCCCCCTTTGGTAAAATGAAATCGCCCATCCGATTGTTTCCGCTCGGGGCTTAGCTTTACAAAGCGAAATCAGGTTACGAAACTAGGTGTTCTTCGGCCGTCATTTTGGCTCAACACATACAGCGACCATGATAGCTTCACGGCATCGATCAAAGACTCAAAATGGCGCCAGTTGCGTCTTAAAGATTAATGAGCGGACTTTTAGGTCCCACTAAAAGTGGAACGCGACTAGTTGACAGTTGTGTGTTGCTGGCCGGGGATGTGATGCATCGGCGAGATTAACTAGCATTGATTGAACATTTAACCCAGGCTCATTATAACTCAGTCATATAAGTATGCCAGCAAAAGTAGCATTAATTGAAAGTATTAGTATAAGAAAGCTACGAAGATAAAACAGTTCAAATGCCTTGAAGGTATGAATGTTGCAATATCTGGTGGAATGTCTAGTTTTGAAAGCCCTTCCAGCTGCTGATGTGATGGCTCTTTCCTCAGACAGCCCCCTGGGAATCCCTTTCCCTTCTCATCCATGAACTCTTATCACCCACGCTCTGCTCATTTATCATCCTTGTCTGTCCAGTGTGTGCTTTTTCCCCCAGTCTGAAGCCAATTTACCCCAGTTAAAGTTTTAAGGACAGGGTCCTGGCAGGGAGTATTTCTATTTTTCAGCCATTTTTAAAATAACTAGACTTTCCCGGCCGGTGGGCTGTAACATAAATCTGTGCTGTCGAGCAGCCCGCTCACCAAATTCCGCTTGATCTTCTCCCAGTCACTCGTATCCAAGTTACACATTATAATTCAAAAAATGTACTGTATATATAAATGATTATGCTGGGTTATGTTAGCACAGTGCACTTATTTTTCCAGGCTAGCAGTGGGGAATTTATTTGAAAGCTGTACTCAGTTTCCTGTTCTTATGCTCCACAATGTTCATTTCACTGTTATAAGAACTTTTATAATTTGGTAAGTATCATTTTGGACCTTGCTTTATGCAGACACTTTTCTCCAAAGGAACTTCCAATGAACTCTATTTAGTGTTATCAACCCACACCTCTTATTCACCAAGGTGATTTACACTGCTAGATACACTACTTACACTGGGTCACTCATCCATACATCGGTGGAACATACTCTCTCTCTTTGTCACTCACACACTATTGTGTGAACAGCATGTCTTTGGACTGTGGGAGGAAACCAGAGCACCCGGAGGAAACCCACACACAGACACGGGGAGAACATGCAAACACCACACAGACTGAGCAGGGATCAAACCCATATCCTCTCACACCACCCAGGTGCTGTGAGACAGCAGTGCTACTCACTGCGCCACCCTTATTAACCTTCTTAAATTATGTGCATTCATGTTGCCAACACTTTACTACAAAGCAACTTACAATATTGTATTACCTAAAGTTATTTGTTTGTACAGGTCAGATATTTTTACTGGAGTAATTTATGATAAGCCCTTTGCTCAAGGTACTATAGCTGGGATACAAACCTTCATCCTTTGAGGTCCATAACCAGCACCTCTATCCCCTATGCTACCAGTTGCCCTCAGACTTGTGTATTTATTTCATTGTAATTCACACCTGTACTGTGTAGTGAAATGTAAGTGAAGGAATATGATTTGTGTAGCCAATGACAAAGAGTGAATTTAATGGCTTTGTCATTTATGGGGTCTACAAATGCATCGATAGAACTGCTCCCAGATATCTGCAGGACATGATCATCCGCTACACCCCATCTAGACTGCTATGCTCTTCCACATCTGCCCACTGGGTGGTTCCACAGACAAGGGGTAGTGTAATGGTTAGACCTGCTGCCTCTGGATCCAAAAGTTGCAGCTTTGATCCCCAGCTGCAGTACCCTGGAGCAAGGTACTTACCCTAAATTACTCCAGTAAAATTACCCACTTGTATAAATGGATAAATAAGTGTAATAACTGTAACCTTAACACTGTAAATTGCTTTGGGAAAAAAGTGTCAGCTAAATGAACTCATGTAAAGCACAAAGGTTCTTGGTGGAGTGACCTCCCCCTCTCACTCAGAACTGCTGAATCTCTGCCCACATTTAAAAAGGGTCTTAAAACTCACCTCCTCCAGACTGACTTTGCCCTTAAGTTCATGTAAGGTATAAATGATCATGCCCCCATAAACCTTTATACAGCTACTCCTGTAATGTAACGTAAATATTTATATAGCTCAAGAAAAAAAATTACTAGGAAGGGGATTAGGAATCGTGGAAATTCAGATAAAGTTTTATGCAGCTACTCGTGTGATGAATGAACATCGGTTCATATGGTGGAAAGTAACTGTACTTTAGAATCATGCGTCTGCATCTAAGTGTCTCTTCCTGCTAATGTAATGAACACAGTGTATTTTCTATGAGATGTACGTTGCTTTGGAGAAAAACATCTGCTAAATGAACGCATGTAACTGTAAATGTAATGGAGACAGCAAATATTGTTTCTCGTGGTGTGTAAAGACAGCTGCTGCGGTTCAGAGTTAGCTTAGCAGCTTAGCGGCGTGGGGCCGCAGGGTACGAGGCTGGAGGTAAGGAGGGGGGATTTGGGCCATCTCCCATCAAAGAGCCTCGGCCCCCCCATCACCAGCTTACCCCAGCCCCAGGCCTCGGGGCCTCTGGAGACTGCGCCGTACAACTTCAAAGACAGCCCCCGCTCCACACACACACACACACACACACACACACACACACACTCACACACGGAGTGCAATAAACACTTAAGGAATTAATGAGACCCTGGATCAAACCAATATAAACAGTGACAAACAACAATCCAGGTGCTGTACACCTGAGGAACCGTGCGCTTATGTTGAATTCATGGTCAGGTGTACAAACCTCCACCCGGGATGCCTATCGATGCGTCCAGCTCAAAGAGCTTTGGATTTTTTTTTTTTTTTTTTTTTTTTTTTTTTTTTGTGTTTCTTACCGTCGTGCAACTTCTCCTTGTTTCTTGCCCTGCGGATCAGTACGAAGAAAGGCATCTCGGTCTCGGAGGAGATTTGATTAATTTAACAGGAAGAGACTGGGGGGGTGCGAACATCTCCCTAATGCACTCATGCGCGATGCAGGAGCTCTGTAGGTGCTGCACTTCTTTGAAACTTTTTAACCAGATCAGTTGGAAAATTGCTTGCTGTCATTCACACGCTGTAATATGTGCGCTTATTGGTAATATCCCCTTATCTCTCAAGGGGAAATGTGTGCAGGGAAGTCTTCCGCAATGTAACAGAGAATTTGAACATCAGCCATCCATGGCTTGAAGAGGACACCTAATACTGTAATAACAAGCAATAACGTTCCGCTAACTATACAGGGATGCATTTTGTGACCTGGGGCATCAACTTCTAAGAACTGTCATCCCATAGGTGAGGTCACCAGAAATGGCAGAACTATGTAATATTATAAACGATCACATCTTCACCCCAATATAACCGATATGTATAGGCTTCCGGTAAAATGTACATTTTAATACGTTCTCTCTGCAGTATAACTACTCGTGCAGTAAGATTACCTGAAACAATTTGTGAGCCTCCGACAGATAAAATTTCATTAGCTCAATGGTGTGTATTGCAGCAGTTTAGTCTGAGAGGGATCCAGCATCACTTATTTTTTAAATGGACCATACAATGCGATTATGTGCCCCAGAGTACATTAAAATAGGAGCCATGTCAATAATATGACTGTAATTATATATGATTTATGAAGACTGGACCTGCGCAGAAATCATTACAATGGATTCCTCGAGAAATCCATAAACATATATGTTTGCCTATTCCTACCCTTAATATCTTCCTCGAAGCCCAGCAGAGAAGGAACTGAGGGTCTCCAAGGAACAATAGCAGTTATGGATTTTTGACAAGACGCAACGCAACCTCCAGCCACAGGTAGAGCATGCCTTCTTGTGGGATGTGTGGACCAGTCCACCGCCTTAGTGGAAGATAATGTTTCTTTCTTTTCACTCCAGCCTTCAGAAGGACTTCTTATGATACTTGATGGAGTCCGACAAAATTATGAGGCCTTCCCAGAAACGGTTTCGTGAATGTCAATCAGAAATAGATTAATGATGCGTTCCAGCAGACATCCATGCATTAGATACAGGCCAGTATGAATCATACTTGAAACTGTGCAGAACAGGGAGAAACATAAAATATCGAACGGGTGAGGACGCTGGGAGTTTTTACATCCTCTGGATGTGCTTTTCATTTATTAAAGCACATGAGCTGTGCACATTTCAGGTACTGTTATGGAACATGTATGAACTCCTTACATACCTGTGTCATGTCAGATTGAGATGCACCAGCCAGGCATCGACATGCACAGGACTTTTCTTCCATCGTTGTTAATCTACTGATCGCAGCCCTAAACAACGAAGAAAGAACTGTACCGATAAAGTGGGGGCTGTGGACTGGGCAGGGCACCTGAGTGCAGGTGAGGCTCCTGCAAGCCCTACAGGTGGGTGATGGCTAATCATACTGTTTGCATGAGATGAGGCAAAAAAACAGGATGAGAGGTGTTGGGGGGGGGTGGTGGGGGTGGCAGAACCTCGGAGGTAATCCTGACGAAAGCGTCTTCCTGGCAAAAGAACGAGAAATGGGGATAGAGGGAAAATTGGAGGGAAAAAAAAAACTGGAACAAAAGAAGAGGAAGAGGAGAGGACAAGTGTGCCAGACAAAGATTCCTGGTGGTCTTTAACATGCATTGTACAAGCGGTAGGTGCCTGTTTCATTCAGATGCACGTTTATGAACTTTAAACATGTTTATATCCATGTAAACAAAGACACTGCGTACGTCAAGTACTACATTTGGCATTTTCCTGTCCTGTCACTAAGATCCCTTTGCGACCGCTATCGAAACAATAATCGGGCTCCTCAGCGAAAAAAGCAATAAGCTTTATTACGCCACTGAATTAGGGTAACAATACAGTGGCTGTGTAAAGAGTCTCTAGCATCTATTATGTTTGCAGAGTGCAGGAACACCACAAAAATCTACTGCATGAATGCGATTAGCTAGAACCGCTATGGAACTAATTCCTAGTTTGTTGAGAGTCACCGGTGTCTCTGATGCCGCTGATCGCTAGCCTTCTCGGCGACTGGTGTTCGAAACTCTGAGATGCGTGTTCACGGAAATTAAAATACGGTATCGGTTTCAGCTTTACTCATGGCAACAGCTCCTGAGATGGTTCAGAAGGCATACAGTAGACTCTGCCACAGGGTATAAAGCTCAAAGCGTTGTGCGGTCAATGGTCACTGACATGTCCCTGAAGCATGAGGGTGGTAAACAGGCCTGTAGAGGGGCCCACGCTCTTTAATGGAAAATCACGACTGTTTTACTCTCATGCAAAATATGGGGTGGTGGCTGAATGAGATCATCTGTCAGCTTCGTTTTACGGGAGCTGGGAAGTTAAGACCCTTGCAGGAAGGAGTCACCATCTCTCGCTATAGTGCCATGCATTGCATTGCGTTGTTTCGTTGCTAAGGAAACTATTTAATCCAAAATCACTTTAAATTTCACCTATCTCAGTGGTACAGCAGCAGTTTCCTTCAAACGATACTAACGCACCGTGCCTTGGTAGGTAGGGTAAGTGTCGTTGAGTCAGATTCAACTCATAGCAACCACTTGTGTGGTTTTCATGGTAAGGAAGGCTTTGGAAGTGGTTTACCATAGCCTTCTTTGCGTAAATATACAAACATTTACATTTATCTGATGCTTTTCTCCAAAACGACCTACAGTGTTAATATATTTCCAATTATTTACCCATTTATACAGTTGGGTAATTCTACTGAAGCAATTTCTGGTATCTTGCTCAAGGGTGCTACAGTCAGAGATGAGAGTCCAATCTGCAACTTTTGGGTCAAAAGGCAGCAGCTCTAACCCCTCTGCTACCAACTGTCCACACACCCTGCCTGAGATTCAAACCCACAACCAAATGTGTGGCTCAGGTAGTGTGTCGCCGTGATAATTTGAAATGTCGTGGTTGGAGTTAAATTTTTCAGTTTACACCAAGGAAAGAGCAAGCAGTAGATGCCACTGAACCTGCCAGTGACAGCTGGGCACCAAGAACCAGGGAGCCACATTGCTCCGATCTCCAGCATCTGGGCCAAGGGGAGAGAAGATATCTCACTGCGGGTCAGCGCAGTGCAACACCTCCTCCTTACAGGATTACGTGCCAGAGCGGCTCTCGTGCGCTCAGAGTAGAGTGGGAACGGCAGTAAAAACCAACACATCAAGGCCGGCCGCCACCCTCGTCGTGTTCTCTCAGCATCTCTGGCTCGGATTCTCGGCAACGACCGATACGTTGTGTCTCGCCTATTAAATCTGCGCTACCCCGGCCAGGAGATTTCCCCTCGGAACGAGGAGATTTGAGACGGGGCCAGAGATGGGACGGCAGGCGGCTTACGTTGGAACAGCCTCTTGGCGGCCTCCCATACCAGGTGCTCCCTCTAGCGGTAGACAGTTTCACTTCGTAACCAGAGCACTCATCCATATTCCTGTACTTTCACTCCGTGGTTGCACAGGAGGGCTACCGCGAGTCTACCTTGATTTACTATTACTTATCTGCTACTACATACTTATCTACCTTGAGCGGCAAATCGTGTAAATCTGCTAATGTGCCTCACCCGACCGATACGGAGGGCACGTGAGCAGATCTGCACAGCTCCCATTCACTCATGGTTCACTGATGTTAGGTCGAGTGACCGGTGCCCAAATTCCATGCGTGAGCAAAGGATTGTGGGAACAAGGAATGAGAAATAGAGAAAAATGCGATGATTGCACAACTGAACCAGGAGGAAGGTCATCCAGAAGGGACCGAGGAGAAATAAGAGGAAGACGTCGCTCAATTGGATGTCTTCTTCGGAGCAGTGTGTTAAACCAGAACCTGCAGCAGGTAAACAAGTTTCTTCTAATCAACTGTCAGGCTACTTTCCTTCCTCCATAAACTGTTCAATATCCACTTTGGTTACCAGGGAAACGTGGGGGGTGAAGGAGAACAATATAAAGAGACAGCCAGGAGAAAAGGATGAAAAAATGTAAAAATAATGTTTCAAAACAGACCAAATAAGTATGCTGTGCAGCAATTTCATCTGGCAGCAGACCAGTCTCAACACGGTATACGATACTAAAATAAGTGAATTGGTTCATTAACAGATGAGAGAGGCTGCACTGAATAACCTGGAGCGTACTGCATGGAGAACTTAAGCAAGAAAAAACCTTTTTTTAATATTGGAAGAAGTAACCCCGCAAAGACGCTCCAAGATATACCCATAAAATAGGAGTATAAAAATGTTAAACATTTAAAAACTGCTGCTTCCTTACGCTGTAATCCCTTCCCATTAGCATTTACCTGGGGTGACACAGCGAGTAGTGCTATCATCTCACAGTGCCTGGGTGGTGGAAGAGGACGTGGGTTTGATCCTCGCTCAGTGTGTGTGGAGTTTGCATGTTCTCCCCATGTCTGCGTGGTTTCCTCCAGGTGCTCTGGTTTCCTCCCACAGTCCACAGACATGCTGTTCAGGTTCCCCCATAGTGTGTGAATGACAGAGAGAGTGTTTGTGTTCCACTGATGTATGGATGAGTTACAAATTGTAAGTAGTGTATATAGCAGTATAAGTTACCTTGGTGAATAAGGCGTGGGTTGAAAACACTACATAGAGTTCATGGGAAGTCGCTTTGGAGAAAACACACACGCTAGCTGAAGCCGCTTGTCCCAAGTAGGGTCGTGGTGAGTCGGAGCCCAACCCGGCAACACGGGGCATAAGGCTGGAGAGGGAGGGTACACACCCAGAATGGGACACCAGTCTGTCACAAGGCACCCCAAGGAGGACTTGAACCCCAGACACACCGGAGAGCAGGACCCAGCCAAACCCGCTGCGCCACCGTGCCTCCTCCTCGTGCTTTGGAGAAAAGCATCTGCTAAATAAATAAATGTAAATGTACTGCGTACTCTTCTATGAGCAAAGGCCCAATGAAACCCTACTGAGACAAACTGCAGCAGGCAAATTCCAGCTAAGGACACACCATGGACTGTGCTGAAAAAGTCAATGGCAGCACAGAGATCTCGCGAGCACAGCGATTAGGAGAGCAGCCAGCAAAGAGAGACCTTGCCGAGAAGACCTCTCGCGGGCTACCGTAACCCATCCGTTGTACAGCTTCTTGTCCAGTGCAGACTTGTGATGATCTGGAGTCTATCTGAAGCACAGGGTGTTAAGCAGGGTACACCGTGGAATCACCAGTGACTCCAGTGAATCACAGGGAAATTATACACTATGCATGAGTCAGAGTGACCAGTTCACCTGAAACACGCCTTTGGACTGTGGGAGAAAACCAGAGCACTTGGAGAAAACCAACGTGAAAACAGGGAGACTGTGCAAACTCAACAGACCGAGCTGGATTCGAACGCACATCTAAACCGACAGCCCGGGAGTTCTGAGGTGCCAGGATTACCTGCTCTGAAGGCAACGCTACGATACAAAGAGAAGACAACAGAAAATCTCAGCAGAAATTTGATAACGTGGACATATTAACACTTTCATCTTTCTTTGTTTTATGTCCTTTCAATTAATTTTATTGTTCCCAAACTTTCACTATCTGTTATCCGGGTAAATAAAATCAGGGCCTTCGAGTGAATAACCGATGCACTCAAGAATTCCTGTTGTCATAAGGAAGGAGGAAATGCCCCCGACGATTCCGCCTACTTCTCTCCACCGCCTCCTAGTGTCTGTTTCAAGGTGCTCAAGGTCGCCTAACTTCATCGCTACGGGAACCGGGACAGGTCGATAATGACTGCATACATGTAACAGAACCCCAGATCCACTTTGTTACTGGCTATTTAGAGCCCCGGGGGAGAGCATCCAGGACAGCAGGATGACTCAGCTCCGAACCTCCTGGTTGCTGCAAACATCAAGAGTTCTTCCTCCTGGGTAACGCTAAGGATGTTGTCGTGGGAGCCATTCCGTACGGTGCCGTACGCCCGGGCATAGCTACGTTCGATCTGGGACTTGTACTAATTCTGGGGAAAAACTGCCGGTTTGATTAGCGCGGTTAGAGACACAGATCAAAGCGGTCCTGTTGACAGCAGAAGCAACGGGCTCGCTGCTGGGCCACGGGCTGCCCGTGATTAGGCTTAATCAGACACGCACGCTATGCCCCGGGCTGGTAAACATCCTTGCGTTTGTCCCAGGCTGCCCCTGCCGCAGGCTCCTTCCTTCATTAGTGGAAAATTAGCACTGATGATGATGAGCGGCATCAACCCAGTTGAAAAAAGAAAAAAAAAAAAAAAAAAAAACTCAATCTTCAACCTTTCCACATCTAGTCTTACCTCTGACCTCACCACAGACTCCGAAAGACCATCAAAACGGGCCTATCTGTCATCTTCAGATCCATCAAAGACCAGCCTGACCACATCCAAGTCTTATGTTAAACAGAGTACAGAACTTAAATGCAATGTGACAGGCATACGAAAACGTATAATTTAATTGTAACGCCATTTGGATCGGCGTGTGCCACGTAGCTCCTGCAATATCGACATGTCATCTCCGTGGGCACGACGGCACCCGTTTCCCTGTATCGATCAAGACGCGATCAGACCCACCCACGTACCGACATCGTCGGCTCGACGCTCAACCGCTGCCCGCATCCGGGGTGGCAATTAAAATTCGGAACCAGACGGGTGTCGGATTTCGCATCTGCTGGCGTAGCGCAGGCCGCTCAGCGGCATCCGTCAGAACATCAGCACAAAAAAAGTCTGTCCTTCTTTTGTTCAATTGTCTTGCGAAGCCCGTCTTCCCTTTACCTCCCTGGGCGTCTCGTTCCAGCATCACCGCCCCCTCCTTTCCCTCCCCCTTTTCGGCTCTTCATCTCCTGTTGCCCCCTTGCTGCCAGCCCCCCGCCCCGAGGTCCCCTGATTACAGCGACGGAGTGACAGTAATTGAAGCGCTCTGAAGCTGGCTGTTTTGTTTTCCCTCTTTAATGAAAGAGGCATTATGGTGTCACTCACAGTTCCCCGCCTGATTGACACGCCAGCTTATTATTTCCCCTTTGAGACTGGGAGTTAAATGCAATCCTCTCTTGTTTGTTGGTTCCCACTCATAAATTAAAGCCGGCGGAACTTCACAGCTTTCGGAGATTAAAGCCAGGACTGCAGATTTGTGGGACAAACGCGCAATTTCTGCAGCAATCTGGGGGGGAAGTTAAAAAGGCTATTCTTCATAGATAAGGATTCTCAAAATTAAATTCGCCACTTGATGACCAGAGAATGCAGTGAGTGACGTTCAGCCCTGGATTAGGCAGTTTCCATTTTCTGCCGCTCAGATAAATGTCACAATCAAAATTTTAAGTAAGCTCATAGATCTCAGGGATGGAGGATTGCTTCCAACCTCTCAGTCATTCTATGACACACTGTACACTTATCATTATCAATAATTTGTGAAGTGCGGGGTTGCAGTGGTCCGGAGTCTATTCTGGAAACATAGGAGGTGAGGCAGGGTACATCCAGTTCACCACAGGGCAATTACACATGCACGCATACACACAAAGGGCAATTTGGAATCACTAATTACATTACTTCATTTAACAGACACCTTTCTCCAAAGCGGCTTCCACTGAACTCTATGTAGTGTTATTAGCCCACACACCTTATTCACCAAGGTAACTTACAGTGCTAGATACACTACTTACACTGGGTCACTCATCCATACATCAGTGGAACACACTCTCTCTCCCTCTCTCTCTCTGTCATTCACACACTATTGGGGAACCTGAACAGCATGTCTTTAGAGTGTGGGAGGAAACCCATGCAGATACTGGGAGAACACGCAGAGTCCACACAGACTGATCTGGGATTGAACCCACATCCTTTCCCACCACACAGGATATGAGACAGCAGTGTAAATCGCTGTGCCACCGTGTTGTGTTAATTCACCTGAACACATTTTCGGAGGGTAGCTGGAAACCATAAAACCTAGAGAGAAGACCCAAATATGAACCCCCAGCCAGGCAACTGTGAGGCACCCGCTAAGACTCCAACACACTAAATTCCACATGATGCACACCTGTAGTGCAGATTTGCATATCATTTGCACACACAGACGGAGGAGCATTAATGACACATGCCCTTTTTATCCCCCAAACCATTGCTTTAATAAAGTGTACAAGTTTGACAGCAGAGGCAGCCAGTGGGGTAGAGTTGAAGGGTGCGGCAGGGCAGGGAATTGGTGCGGTGGGAAGAAACGTCGTTAATCCGCAGCCCCGACCCAAGAAGTTCCATTTGTGGGTTCGTGCTCAGTCTAGTTCAGTGCTCTGTTGTCCACGAACTTGCTTTCCCTGGACTGATGTAAACCAACTGCACTCTGCACTCTACACCATATTAATATAGTTATCTCTGATAGTAACAATAATACTAATTTTAAATCACAGCTAAGTAAATAACATTCGTTAAAGAGCATTCAGTGTTGGAAGGATATCTACCGCAAGAAAAACAAGTTCATCATCCCATGCTGCCCTTTTTGCTCTTTCACACTCCTACAGTTTAAATGCCATGGCAACCTGCAGAACCCTGCAGCATTTGACAGGCCCTTTACCCCAAGAGTGCTGAAGAAAAATTTATGGGGATGAAGGCAGAGCAGAGAGAAGGGTAGGAAACCGAGTAGAGCAGCTGTACCGTTTAAAGGAAGTGAGTAGAATCGTCAGTGAAAGAGGACTCCCGGAAATCACGGGCACAGATAAAGTGACCTCAGGGAGCACAAAACAGCCTGCTAATTTAAAAAAAAAAAAAAACATCACCACAAAACTTGTACTGGAAGGTTTAGGTAGTGTGGAACATTGGTACCAACTCGGACTCTTTCTTGCTTGCTTCACCTGTCGGACAATGCCATGGATTGCCGAAAAACCCTTTTACCTGAACACCAGGCTTCGGGCTCCACTGGAATGAAATGCCTGCTTCCCCCCCACCGCACAAAGTACAGCTCACATTCTGTTCACCGTCTTTAAAGATGACATGGCATGTGTTATTTAATGTTCCGTTTAAAGTGCTGCTGACTGGGAGTAAATCTGTGTTACCAGGTTAAAGGCTTTGCTGGCTCTTCTAAAAGGAATATTATTTTTAAAATGGCATCCTGGGGCAAGAGGGAGGGGCCAAGTCAAAACATTTACTACAGTATGGCTTATATGAAAGCCTTGGATGATGCCTTATCAGACTGGGGAGCAGCCAGTGGGCAGTGTTTTAGTCCATTTCAGCAGAACAATGTGATACTTGAATAAGCGGAAAATGATGCTGAATGACTGTAGATGGCCTAACAACATATCAAATCCAATCCTTCATGCATACGATCAGAAGAAAACGAGTGCAGCCCAACATGGACCAAAGTTTCCCTTCAACACTACAGATTATCTTCACTATCGCCACCTCAATCCATTAAGTCATAAATAAATTTGCGTAGCAGCACAGGGCAGCGCCCCCTAAAGCCCTGGAGGCCTGTGCAAAAGGCAGGGTTTTCATTCTTCACTCGGGGCTAAAGTGCTCGCTTGCTGTGGGCGAGTGCCTCAGTGGTGCGACTGTGAGGAAGACGAAGAGGAGGAGGAGGCTTGGTGGGGTGAGGGCTGCGATTGGGAAAGTGTCTGAGAACGAGGAGGTCTGGGTGGGCGGGGCTGCTGAGGAGCAGAGCTGGGATCAGGTGATCCCTGGCCAGGACTGCCTTCCTTCACCTCCGCATCCAGCTGGGCTGGACACTCAAAGTGGACACAGTGGAACACCTGAAAACGGGACAGATCTCAGGTCAGGGCCAAGTGGATAGGAACCAGAACGGGTGTTAGTTTTAGGCCCGTTCCCCCATCCTCCTCCTCACCTCATTGGCCGTGTTGTGAGTCCCAACAATGCGGATGAAAGAAGCAGGCTGTCTCTCAAATGTGAGAGTCTGCCACGACCTGCAGGAGACAGGGGAACAAGGTGCAACGCTGAGAGAGATTTTGTAACAATGATTGCCGCACAAGAGCTTTTGGTAAGATAGCAACCAGAGAGGGCGCTACAATCACACCTGCATGCCACCTTGGTGCGGTCCACCACCCTCGTCCACTGCTGTTGATTGGTGGACAGCTCAATGTAGTAGCTGTAGCTGCGCTCGTCACAGTCCCACAGTAACAGCCTACCTCCACACACACACACACACACACACACGAAAAGAATGATGTGGTCACTGTTTTGGCAAGTTCAGGACTTATTCCACCTGCCTGTGTATATCTGACAGACCAAATCAGTGGAATTGGAACTCTGCCCAGAAGACACAGCTAACTAGAACAAGGAAAATATTTGCAGATTTTTCCAAAGGCTCTGTGTATGCTGACAACAGAAGCTGGCAGAGAAAATTCCCCAAAATATCCCCTCAGTGAGGAGCCATGAGCAGTGATCTACTTCCAGGAAGATGAGCCCTCGGACCTACCTGAGGGAGCCTATCATGTAGGGTTGGGCTAGCTGGATGACGATGGCCCCAGAGCCCAGTTGGTGGCACGTGTAGCCCGAGTCCCAGTCGTAGTTGCGCGTGTCCCCGTTGAGCAGGGCATTGCGGCTTCGGCTGACACCCTCAATGACACTGGCACAGGCCGTGATGGTGGCCACATTCTCCGTGGGCACTATCCACCACCACGGAGGAAGAAGAAACAGCCAACTCACACCAATGCTCAAGTCAACATCTGTGTGCCTCAGTGATGAGGTGAGCTTCTTACCCAGGAGCCCTTTCTCCAGGGTGTACGGCCGGTGAGTGAACATGCATTCGAAGGCAACCAGATGAAACACTTTATTAACAGTGTTGTGAGTTCCCACGATGCGCACGTACCTGCAAACACACACCAACCAGTCACTCCTAAAATCCCAGCAGCAGCCAAAGGGTAGAATGAATGCTTGAGTCTCTAACTTTACCTGCAAACTCGTGCAGAGAAGTAGAGGTTCTGCCAGGAGCGGCACAGGTACTTGGAATGATCAACCACACGGACCCAGTCAAGCTCATCCATGGATACCTCAATGTAGTAGGAATATGACCTTCGAACAAAACAAATCACACCTAAACCTCTAGACTTTGCTCCAGGCCTTTTGTTGACTGATAAAATAAAAATTACGCTGCTGCTGTACAAATGTGCAAATAAATAAATATCTTAAGAGTACAAATCTAACACTGTAAGCTGCTTTGAAAAAAGGTGTCAAGAATGTGAATGAATAACAATAACATTTTCTATGCTGGATCTGGCCCGGGGTCACACTGGGTGCGTAGCGTACCGACTGTCCCGATCCCACAGGAGAATGCGGATGTGGTTGATGATGGAGGGCTGGCCCAGTTTGACCTGGATGCCAGCACGCCCATCCTCTTCAATGGGGTGCCGGGAGAAGCCGTGGTCCAGGTCGTAGTTCTGTGTGTCTCCGTCCAGCAGCGCCGACTTCAGCTCACCTTTAACCACCTGGGCACCATGCTTCATGGTAGCTATGTTCTCTTCTGGGACTGACCGAGGGAGGAGGTACCCATTTTTTTTTTTATTATTAAGTACACTGAATCTACTTGTAGCCATTTCTGCACTAGCATCGTCAACACACAAAGCTAAACTGAGAAGAATCGATACAGTGTGACTTGGAAGCACTGCATAATAAGTAAACTTTTCCTGAGGAGATGAATTTGTAAGGAGTAAATTGTACCAACATAGTTTGTTGCAACTTCTAAACAATAATCATAAGGTGATATGGCACAAAACCAAGGGAACGGTCTACAGTACAACTAAGCGAGGGATAAACTAAGAATTAGACGTGTGCTAAACCAGCCTGTAGCTAAACAGAGTAGATCACACAGCTTAAGAGTGACTGGAAGAGCTGCTGTGCATGCGGGTGAGAAAGGGAGGGGGAGCAGCGACTCACTGAGCATGCCGCGGTAGTTGAGGTCCATGTCACGGCTCTCGGAACGCATCTTGATGGCGTCCAGCAGGTCATCGGGACTGATGAGGCCAGAGGGTCGCACCACATTCAGCATCTCTGTCAAACTCATGAGGGGCAGACGCACCGCCGCCATCACCTCCTGTGCCTCGGCATCACCGTTGTGCCGGCACCAGCGGGACAGTGCCTGGAAGATCTCCTTCTCGCTGGCAGCGAACGAGTCCCTTCTCACCACCGTTAGTAGTGCCGTCTGTGGACATAACAAGCAGAAGTGGGAAAAAGAATTGATAGTGTTGACTCAAAATTAACAATGGTTCCCATCAATCTTGCCGACACGCCCACAGAGTACGCTCCTCTGGCCCTCCCATCTCTCACCTTCGACAGTGTGAGGAAGCCTTCAGAGGCCAGCACCTCGGGTGCGTGCCGGTCCATGAAGGCACAGCAGGCGGCGCTCAGGCTGTTCAGGCAGTAGAGACTGGCCACATCGAACACCAGGCACACGTTGTGGGTGTGCAGCACGGTCCGCAGAAACTCTGAGATGGAGTCTTCCAGCGGCTGCAGGCCATAGCGATGTGCCAGGCCCAGAAAGTCCAGAAGCACTTCCTCACGGGCTGAGCTGAGGCTGGCCCGGCCCGTGTACAAGTATTGAAGCAGCATGGAGAAGGCCTCTGCCCGTGTTTCCCCTAGGGGCACCTCTGCCTGGGGCTGCGACTCCTTCATACCACCATACAGCAGAGCTCTACATATGAAGGACCAGAAGATCATGCCAGTCAGGTGAAACCAACCAACCAACTTCCAGTAGTTGCATTCCATTCAATCACAAGTTAGCTACATTTTACCATTTGCTCACTGCCAGGAAAAAAGTTTAATTTTGACAGAGGCAAACAAACTGGTTCCACCGTACAAGTTTCTGTCTGTGGAGCCTGTTGGTTTCCAAGGGTAGGATTGGAAATGGGAATTAGCCTGGGGTACAACTAAGCTGTCATCCAGCAGCTGGGAGATTACAAACCAAGTATAAACAGCAGTGCTGGTTTTAAGAGCAAACTGAAGTCCTCCTGCTGCTCAGAACAACCCCCACAGATGCAAAGAAGCTTTGCTTGCTCTGATTAATTGCGGAGGCGAGGTTTCTTCAGCTTGTCTGCACAGTAATACCAAAATGACGAACAGCAGTAGAAATGCTTTGGCGCTACCTGAAGAAGTGGCAGCGGGCTGCCAGGATAACCCTGTGTGCTGGGAAGCGCTTGCCCTCCACAATGAAGGTGACATCACTGTATTCCTCGCCTGGCACAAGTGCACCCAGCTGTTCCGAGAGCAGGTGCACGTGATCGATTTCCGAGACGGAGGTGTGGGGCCGCAGGGGGTGGCTGTTACTCATGGCTGCCAGGGGGTGGGTGGGGGGACACGGTCACATCTGACAGAGGAGGGAGAAAGAGTGACATCACCACTAATCAAGAGTCAGCATTTAAACACCATGTCATTTGTAACCTGGAATCCATGGTAAAATATGCACTGTTTTTCAGAATGGAACAAAGTCATGGTTCCACCTAAACAGAAAACTGTAAATCCAGTAAAACCAGAAATAAAAAAGACCAGACATTTTGTTGAATCATTACGACCTAATTAAATGCATAATACTGCTGATGTGTTTTGGTTAAAAACTGAATGACATGTTTGTCCTTTAATCAGATTAGATGGTAAAATCACCCTAAAGTTAAAGTTACTTTTCCTATAACTGTATGGAATGCTGCATAGGTTTGCCAAACTAACACAGGGTTTCTTGAACAGCCCCACCCAAAATTAGCATAACCACGCCCAGAAAATCCAAACATCCCTAAATTACTATATTCAAATTGGGGATCAAAATTTGGCCACACCCATCAATTCGAAGACCCGCCACCTAGACGGCTTCTCAGGCGCATGCGCAGGAACCGCAGCGTTCACCGCACATCCAGTCTCTATAACTGGATTACGAACATAATATGTTATATATCAGGGGGGAAAAAAAAAAAAAAAACTACAAAAACAGCACACATTACGAGAATAAAGAAACTTGCTCACGAAATAGTTACTACCTATTTCAAGTTCAACTCTGCATTTCTTTTTTTCAAAACAGGAGAATTAATTTTGAAAAACCGGTCATTTCCGGTCCTAAAATTTCGGAGGTACGAATTCACGAGTCAGAATCGTTTAAGGAAACTACTACGTGAAGCGCAAAACAGTGAAGGCGGTCTAAATTATTCTGTACATCGACACGAGCCGAGGCGAACTAGTACCTGGACTGGACGGTGCGAGTGGACGACGGTTCGATCCTCGCTCCGTTTCCATGAAGTACTTGTAATTGTATGTTTCTCCCTCCCTGTGTGTTCGCGTTCGTGCGTTTCGGCTATTTTGACACTTTAAATTGCCGTGTGTGTGAGAAAGAGACTGCAGGGAGTTCCAGCGCAGTTGTGAGGTGTCTGCTAATTAGGCTAATGTGAAGCGGGAACCACCAGTTTTTAAAATAAAAATCTTCTCCAATGATATTTGAGAAACTTTCCTTACGCAGTCCAAACGGACCTCTCCACAAACCGCCGAAATATAAATTTTATGATGTCCTGGTTGGGTGTGTGTTGTCCGTTTTACAAGCTAGCCTGTGTAAAATGCTGTTTAACCGTTTAAAGCGCCGAGATGCACAAGTTGTCCAGCTGCTCGTCTCCCCGGCCAGCGTTGTTTCGATTCACACACATACCAGAGATCCGGCGTCCCCGGCTCCAGCTCTCCTCCTTTACTTCCTCAAAATCGTGTTTTCTTCAAAGCCTTCGGCCAGCGGAAACGCTTATCATACAGTTTATATCGGTGGGAATTACCAAAGATAAAAATATCCCAAACAAAAAGCCAGCTATACAGCTCTTAAACCAAACAGGAATACAAAGACACAACCTGGATGTTGTTTCGTTTCCGCGATCAGGAAACTTTCAGCGCCCCCTCTGGCGAGGAGGACCCAAGGCAACGTTCAGCGCAGCAACTACTGCGGAAGACCCAACCAAGTGTTCAGCGCCCCCTCTGGCGAGGAGGACCAAAAGCAGCGTTGTTACTGTTGCTGCCCTAATATTCATCCAAAACTATGCACAAAATTTGACATTACACAAATATTGTGAATGCTACTAAATAAAATCAGGACAAACACCTCGCTCAGGGCAAAACAGCAGCACACACTGCTTTAAACAATTTTGTCCTAATTGTATAGACTTGGGGACTTTTAATTATGGCATTATTGTAAATCATAATTTGTGCAACTAGATTTTCAGACTGGAGAAAATGTTTTTAAAAAAAAATGGGAAAAAAAAAAACCCCGAGACTGTTATCAACATTGCATGTTTTAAGAATGACAGAGTGGTTCTATCTGCTTACTGTTTGTTTCTCCTTTCTGACTCTGAACACCATACAAATGACCATCAGTTATTTATAAGGTGCCCTCACGTTATTAGTCCCATGTGATGGTCGGACTTGAACTGTGTCCACAAGACCAGCTGAAGGCCCGCGGCTCGGCCTCCGAACGTACACCACATGGCAACTGATGGCACTGCGTCGACGGTTCAACAGCTGGCGCCGCCTGGGGCTGTGGAAGACCCAGAAACCAGGGATCATTTGTTCCGTCTCTAGGAGAGCAGCACACAGTCCGTATTACTTTCCACAGATGGTATCAATCCTGCCAGGAAATTACATCGACCCCACAATTACCACGGTAAACATTAAATGTGTATGGAATTCATATCCTAACTCGTACTAAAGTGAATAGAGATTTTAAACACTATAATTTGTATTATAATTAGAATTATTATAATAACAATTAGTCTTCAAACCTTTTTGGGATTATTTTTTGCATTATTATGGACATATTAATTAGTACTATGTGCAACAAAGGTATGTTATAGTGCAGGATGGACAAAAACACACACACTTTTCTGCAGCTTCAGGGGAATCAAACTTTATGGCTCATTCACACGGAGGACACGTGAAGGGGTGGCACAGCACAGCTCGTAGCCGCAAACGTAAGCAATAATTCAGCAAAATTAAACACAAAGTTATAATAATACTACAGGATCTGGACACTGCAGCTTGTTAACACACATTTACTGACTGAAGGCAAACCTCACACTGTGTGTGTGTGTGTGTGTTCTCCCAACGTGCATCCTCTCCTTTTACACTACTCAATTCAGTTTTTTTTTTTTTTTTTTTTTAATACCACAATGCCCGCAGCGCCATCCCCGCAGCGCCCCCCGAAAAGGAAAATCTATCTAGGATGTGATAGAGAGCATGTTGTTGGGGCTCAGGATCTCGATCCAATAACCATCCGGGTCCTGAATGAATGCCAGACCCTTCATTTTACCTGGAAGGAGAAAGAAAAGAGATGGTGGGGTTGACACAATTTCACCGTCAAATTGACGATCAGAGTTTCCAACTGAACTCAATTTTTTTTTTTGTAGCGATGGATACGTCTCCTTAGACGTCCAACGTGTGACTGTGGTACTTTTATGTTACACAGTACTTTGTGCCATCAAACCCATATCTGCCCCGCAGAGGGGCTTCTAGGAAACACTCGCAGAGCTGCTTCCTCCTAACGGCAACATCATGGCATGAGTGGGGGGTCTAGAGATACAATGGGGCGCGAGAGAGGGACATGGATGAGAGGAGTGGGTTGGTCTGCTCGTACCATCATCCGGTTTCTTGACGAAAGTGACTCCCTGCTCTTTGAAGAGCTTACAGGCAGCGTACACGTCGGGTACGGCAACGCCGATGTGGCCTGGGGGGGAGAATTACATTAAAACTGTAAAGTACACAAAGTAAAATTAATTATCACTTTAAAGAAAATTCTGGTAAGTGGATAAACCGGAGCAGGTAGTATAGTGGTTAGAGCCACTGATCTTGTCTTTAAGAACCCGGGTTTGAATCCCACTCCTGCTGTAGTGTACCTTCGATCGAGGTACTTACCCTGAAGTAATACAGTCAAAATTACCCTGATGCACAAATGGGTAAACCAGTGTAAAGTAACTCAGTGTACAAAGCTGAGGGTGTAAGAGTCACTGGAGAGAAGCATCAGATAATAATAATTGTAAGAACAATATTAGTAATAAAAATAATAATGTTCACATAATATTATTCTGATAATATTCTACTAGTAGTAATAATAGTAACCATAATATTAATTTCAAATATTAATATCAGAAGTTAGTAATATTTAAATCAATTAATAAAAATAGTAAGAATAACAACAACAATTATTATTATTATTATTATTATTATTATTATTATTATTATTATTATTATTAATAGTAGTACTGGATAGAATCCTGGGGAAATCTGAGCACAGCGACACTCACCGAAGCCGCGGGGGTCCGAGTTCCCGTTGTGGTATGATTGGCTGTCATCAGACTCCGTCCCCCAGTTGCTGCAGGACAGGATGTGTCGAAGGAGAGTTACCCACCCGACACTATGCCTCCCTCTCTCTCTCTCACACACACACACACACACACACACACACACAGACAGACACCAGGTAGCGGAACACACTCACTGCGTGAGCTCGATGGTGGCTCGCCGGGAGAAGGTCCAAGCCGTCCTCTCGCCGACGTCGGCCGGGATGTCCTTCTTGTCCTCATAGCCCAGGAAGTAGAGGGAGAAGCGCATGGCGGGAAAGTCGAACTTCTGCAGCAGCCTGGGGGGGCAGCGGGAAACACAGCGTCACCGCGACCTTTGCTCAACCGCGCGACGGGACCACGTGGGGTCTCGCCTCCAACGGCCTCGAGCCTCCTCACTCACGTCATGCCCAGGATGCGCGTGTAGAAGTCCAGGGATTTCACAGGGTCCTTCACCCTCAGCATGGTCTGCTGCATCAGGAAGTCCTGGAGAAAACACACACACACACACAACAGAGACCGTTAAGAGTTTCACCCTAAAAAGCTCCTAGAAGCTGTGTTACTGCCCTGCCCTGTCCCGGGTGCATCCCCTTCTCCTCCCCCCCGCCCTGCGCCCTGTGTTGACGGCTCGGCTCCGGTTCACCGCGACCGCACTCGGCACAAGCGCTTTCAGACTTTTAGTTTCCGAAGAACTTTTCAATGTCCTTTCAACTCAACTGCCCAGGATAGAAAAGTTCACATTGTAATAACATGAACAAGTACCTAAACTCATTTAATAACGTGGTGAAGCATTTAAACTCATAGTATTAACATGGTAAAGTGTCTCAACTTGCTATAAGAACGTGGTGAAGTGAGTAAACTCATGGTATTAACACAGTAAAGTGTCAACTCATACTCATAGTCATACTATTAATGCGATAAGGACTGTGTCTAAACTCATAGTATTAACATGGTAAGGTGTCTAAACTCGTTTTAAGAACATGGGAAACGTGTCTAAGTCATAGTATTAACATCATCATGTGAGGTGATTTTGTGTTAATAACGTGTGGGAAGGTCCTGTCTGTGTCTGTCACCGCGGGGGGGGGGGACTCCAGTGTCCTGCTGCTGCTGCTGGTGCCTAACTTAAGCCTTAAGTTAACTTAAGTTACCACCTGACGTAAATCATGTTCGCCGTCCGTCGTCTTCAGCTGCTTCATCCTCACATTACAAGTCTCGTCCTGTTTACTGTATAACTTAGCACTGCGAACGGAGCCGAACGGAACGGAACCGAGGCCTCGAGTCGAACCCAGGCAGAGCGAGTCAGTCACACCCAACGAACAACTTCACGAACGGCGTAATTCTCTGGACTGCAAACCCGCCTCCCCGCCACAGCTCGTGAACGCGCCTCGTACCTTCGTGATGGGGCTGCCCTCTTTGCACGCCGCCGCCGCGGCTTCGTCGGAGAGGCCCTTCTCGGCCATGTCGGCACCTGGTCACAGGTTCGAGTGCTGCGGTGCGCCTGGCTGACGGGACACGCGCACGCCGTCTGCGCAGACTCCGCTGGGCGCGCGTGCAGGGACGTGACGTCAGCAGTCGGGTTGCTCCCGCCAGAGGGGCGTCATTCCAACAGCAGCCACGCGGCGGCGCCTCGAGGCAACGACTTTGAATCTCGCTGGGAATAATTCAGGAGAGTTAAGAGTCACGGTGAGTTTTATTGGGCAGAGTGCCGATGCGCACAAGGAATTTTCCGCGGTTTTAGGTGCCTCCACAGAATAAATAAATAACGTCTTTACAGAGTATAAATACAAAAAAAGTAAATAAATAGAATAGCAAAAAGTGGTTGGATATTGCACAGGAGACCTGAGGAAGTGTAACTGTTCATGCGAGTGTCACTCGGAGTGATGGCCTGAGGGGAAAAACTTCTTATAACTGGTCGTTCTGACGTGTCTACACATAGAAAACACACCTATTCCACGTACACATGTGTTACATTTAAATATTTCTGTCATTCATTCCAGACCAGTAAAAAGCACTAAACCGGCGCGTACTGGAACTGAAGAGGTGAGATGGAGAGACGACGTATTTAATAAAATGGTCGAGGCCAAAGGTCACCAACCGATTGGATTACCGGCAGGTTTGTATTTACTAGTTATTCTAATAATTATTTTTTTTTTTCCCATTCTTCTAATGTAATGTCTGGTGGTATTTTAGAATAACTATTAAGCTTTCGCTGCTCAGTTATTCTAAAGTACCACCAGATGGCGCCAGTGCGTCGCTGGGAGCCGATTGGATTGAACGCCCCGGTCGGACAGGCTGTAGTTTTATAGGGAACCACAAGAGGGCGGCAGTGGACCGTTTCGCCTGCATCGAGTTTCTTCTTGGAGGTGAAAACAGTATTGAAGTGAATCACTGTAATCAGTTAATTCCCAGACTGGACCCTTGTCGTGTAATTAAAACTGAGCATTTTCACATTTCATGAACACAACACCGTGTTGTGATCGTGAGTAAATATGTCCCTCATTCTCCTGGAGGGTTGATCCAAGCTGTCACATGTGAAAATTAGTGTGACAGCTGCACTATCGCACTCTTCATCTGGGGGAGGAAGGGGGGGACAAGTCCACAAGGATATTATTGTTATTACCGTTATGGTTTCCAATAACATTGACACACAGTGGCTTGGAAAAGTATTCAGCTGTTCTTGCATTACAAATGAAGCAGTCACCTCTCCGTCCAGTCAGCATTTTTATTACAGTTATCACCACATGTCGTTTTGGAGAAAAGTGTCTGCTAAATGAATGAATGTAAATGTCACTGTCCAGCTGAGTGATGAATTTCTTACCAGACCTGTTTTTTTTTTTTTTTAACAGGCCGCGTCACGTTCTGCTGTATTTCTTTGCACTTTGAATCATCCATCATTCCTTCATTTGTAACAAGGTTACCAGGCCCTGAGACGAGCTGCAGCCCCACACCATGACACTCCCACACCACACCGTGTTCCGTCTTATGGTCTCACTGGATGACATCAGAGCTCCTTGTCTCTGGTACTCTTAGATCATTCATACACTTACAGTTCTGCATTTATCCGACAGTCTGAGTAAACAAAGCGCATCAACAGCAGACGAAAAGCTTTAGACAGAGACCCAGGATGAGACACAGCAAAGCACAGCATGTGTCTCACACCACCAGGTGCTTGGTTCACATTCCTCACGTAGCTCCTATAGGAGTGACATTTGGATAGCAAAGACATAAATAATCATAGCAGATGGGATTGAACTCATTAATACACATATGACATACAGTGTATGTATGCAGTCACCTACAGTATATTCATTTAGCTGACGAATAAATGTAATTTAAATATAAATTATTAATGTGATTAATTATAAATACATATTTATGTATGTAGACACAGCATGCGTGTATACACTCTGTATATATGTATACACACACAGTGCAAAAGTATTGCTATAACGAAAAGCTACATTCTATAAAAACGCTATAGATAACATTTAAATGCTGGAGGGACACAACAGCTGTACTGGACTATTTCTGCGTGCGTGTGTTTTCAGAGGGACACGGACAGCCCTGCGGAAACCCGTCTGTTGCCAATGTAACTTTGACCAATTTTATTAGTCCGCACGTCGCTTCTCAAGACCCCCGTCCCCGTCCGGTCGAACGTCACTGTGACGTCACAGCGGGCGCCTAACGGCATGCCTTCGCAATGTGACCGCACGCGCCGCCGAACGTTCCGCAACACCGGATACAATGTAGCGCTCGGCGGACCGGAGCGCGAGCTTGTCGCGCGCCTGCGCGGACGCGGAGGCGCACACACACGCACGCGCTCGCTCTCTCTCTCTCTCTCTCTCTCTCTCTCTCTCTCTCTCTCACATACACACACACACACACACACTGCGGCAGCGCTCACTCAGACAGATGGAGCCGTCGGTGCCTTACGGTCCTGCTCCCTAAATGCGTGTGTTCACGCGGAGCTCGGACACGGAACACAAGTGCCTGGGATCGCGCTCGCGGGTGGGCGGGCGCGTGGGGGGCGGGCACGTGCGGGGGTGTTCCTGATCGCCCTTTGCCGAGCCTCCTTATTCACCCCCACTCACCCACTCCCCCCCTCCACCCCGATGTCGGCAGCCGGCGCGAGGAAGGCGGGCAGGCTCGCGGGCGAGGAGCGCGCGCTGCACAGCCGGTTCCTGTCCTTCATCTACTACCAGGCGATCCGGGACCTGCGGCCCGTGTGGAAGCTGGAGGACATGAGGACCATGGAGACCTTCTACTGGGACAGACAGCACCGCAGGAGGACGTACAGCCCGTCGGAGGCACTGCTGTACGCCGTGGTGCACGACCACCGCGCCTACGTCCAGTACCTGCTGGCCCACTACCTGGAGGAGGCGCTGTCGGTGCCGAGCCGCTCCGTTTGCAGCGACGCCGCCCAGGTGCCCCACTTGGCCATGGCTGTGCGCTACGGCAGGAAGGAGATCCTGGAGATCCTGCTGAGGGCCGTGCGCAAGGTGCCGGTGCTACGCTCTTGTCTTCGGGGCGGGGGGCACTTTAGCCTCGAGGACGGTCGGACCCCGCTGCACCTGGCCTGCGAGCTCCTCCACCTGGACATGATCGCTCTGCTGCTGGGCAGCGGTGCCTCGCCGTACGTCCAGGACCGCGACGGCGTGACGCCCGTGGACCTCTTGCTGAGGAAGCTGAGGGATGCCCACGGCAAGGCCGGCCCAGGGCTCGGCGCCGCTGCCGACAGGAGGCTCTGCCTCCACAACCTGCTGCTGTTCTCTCCGCGGATCCGTGCCGAGACGAGGGACGCCCTGGAGGAGGAGCCCGCCGCCTGGACCGAGGTTCTGGGGCGCGACACCTTCGGCTTCCTGGTGGGCCGGACGCCGGCATCGCTGCTTTTCATCACTATGCAAAGAGTCCTGGAGCTGCTGCCCGGCGAGGAGCTCCAACAGAGCCTGCAGGCCCTGTCCATCCCCTCGTCCCTGAAGACGCTGCCCTTCCTGCACCCCGTCCTCGCCACGGACCACCGCTAGGGCTCAGCAGGCATCAGTGGGGTTCGAACCGTGACCCTCTCATCCTGTGTTTGTCTCCAGGAGTGCATGTGGGAGGACTGTCCTTCCAAGCATGGTAAAATAAAATGTTACCCTAACAGGTACCCTGGCATAGGGACCTCTGTATGCAAATGATACTAATCCTGCAGCTGTCTTTAATTCTATTTAAACTGCTTGTCTCAGCAAGCTCTAGTAATGTTTAAACATAGAGATTTTAACAAGTTTTAACAGATTTTATCTTGTATATATTTTATAAGCTGGAAAAAGGGCAGATTTTGTTTAACAATCTTCTTCCATTATAAACAAAAAAAAAAAAAAGGAAAAAATGCTGCTGGACTGTTTTGCTCATGTGTGGCACTTGGAATCTATGATTTATGCATATTAAAATAAAAAGTACAGCCTTTTCCTGTGTGTCCAGCATCATGCCGACTTGGCGTTTTGCCGCAGCCAGAGGAAACGAGTTTATTTAAAAAAAAAAAAAAAAAAGTCACATGCAGGCCTGTAAATAGTAGGTCAAGACTCCCCCCAGGGGGTCTTTACACAGCCCCATGCTGACATCACGTTTCGGGCTCCCATGGCCCCGTCCCCAATTCATTACAGGGCTGCTCTGGAGCGGAGACTGGGCCTCCTTTCAGGTTGCCTTGGCAACGGTAATCCATTGAAGGTATTTGAAAGAACGGTGCTGTGAAAACATGCAAAGAGTCCACCAGCCGAGGGAAAATGAGTGTAAAAGATACTTTAATACGAGTGTGTGTTCTCCTGCTGGGAAATCATGTTTTCCTCCTTATTTGGCATTCCCTGAACAAGGTGGATGAGGAAAGGGAGGCCTTTGGACCCCAGGGTACTTAACCCTAAATTGCTCCAGTAAAATTACCCAGCTGTATGAATGGGTAAAAAATCGTAAGTCGCTTTGGAGAAAAGCATCATCTAAATGAGGTATTTTGTATTCTGAGTTCCCAGTGATGCAGGACACTTGTGTGTCACTTTCAGGCTGCAACTATGAGCAATTTTTAATAATCCAGTACTCTACCAGCTATCCTCACAATTAATCAAAAAATGAGATAAAAACACTTTCATGTTTCATTAAACAGTTACAGAAAATGTAGAGGAAATGTCATCTCTTAAGCAATTACTGTTTACATTTATTCATTTAGCAGACACCTCTCCAAAGCAACGTAAATCTCAGAAAATACAATTTGTACATTACATTAGGAGAAAGAGAGACATAGTTGTAGATGTGTAATTCTTTAAACTTAGCTTATTTCTTTCCACTTTATGCATCAATGTTCATCGCACGAGTAGGTGCATAAAACTCAGAATAGACTTTTTTTTGGAAAGGTACACAAACATTTACATACGATACAGGAGCAGCAGCTGCATAAAGGGTTATCTGGGGATGAGTATAAAGTTATGGTGCATGAACATTTACACCATAAATAGGCTTGAGAGATCTTGGGCAAAGTAAAAACTCACCTTTTCCAGACTCAAACACTTGAATGTAGACAAGAGTTTCAGCAGTTCTGAGGGAGAGCGGGAGGTCAGTTCACTTTTCCGTGTTTCTCTCAATACAGACCAACATTTTAAGTGGCATGTTTAAATGAAAAAATATAAAGTGCAAAATAAACCTTTTGGCAATTTACGGCATCTTAATGACTCCTGGAGTTTCAAAGAAAACATATTTATTTAAATTCAATCTCCAGTAATATTTCAAATTACTTCAAGGTACAACCAAACACAGGCAAAAAAAACTGCTTTGTGTATTGTCATTGGAGTAGAATGTAGTGCTACTTACATTTCGAAAGTACAACTTCTAATTTTAAGTGCAGTTCAGGAATGATGTACGACTTACAGGAACAGGTGCTCATATATAGATGGGAAGAGTCCTTGAGGCACAATGTATGGAGTGGAAGATTCTAATTAATTGAGGAATCATTTCAGTTGCTCTGCTTTCACTCTTCTGTCCACTTCTTCTCTTACAGGTGCCTCACCTGTTGTGCATCTGTTGAAATGAGGACGCAACGGATCGAGATGTGCGGAGTGTTCTGTTGTGAAAAACGTCTACAAGAGATTGATTTTAAAATTACGATTATTGCCATTTAAAAAAGTCTTCATTGCAGCAGGCGGCATACTGCTTTCAGTGCTTCAGTTCAGAGACCCAGTTTTAAATGCCACTTCCTGACATAGTGCCCTTGATCAAGGCATTTACCCTGAACCGAGACAGTAAAAATTAACCAGGTGTTAAAATGTATAAACCACATAGCATACAAACTTAGTGAGTCACTGAAGAAAAGCATAACAAAACAAACTAGTTCCAGGTTCAAGAATAACTCGAGAAACAGGTACTGAGAATCCTTTTTTATTAGTTTGGTTCTACTACAGAAAACGATGAAACTCACAAGTCACTCCAATGGCGTGGGGCACAAGTGCTTTTACTGGAGCTCACATTCAGGACTCGGCCCCCATGACAACACGGCGAAGGACTTGCAGCTCGGCTCAGGGGCCACACCTGTGTTCACCTGGGAGGAATTCTTTACTTTTTTTTTTTTTTTTTTAATAATAACACAAGGGACAGTTTCAATGTGGACCTTTCTGGACTTCCTTGAGCTCCTCTCCAACGTACAACTGTACAATCCTGAGAACAGTAGAGGGTGGACAATCTATCTCTAGGTGTTAGAGAACTATATCAAGGACCTGACCAGGAGAGGGGTGGGGAGAAACGGGAGGAAATGGCACCCCCCCCCCCCTCAGTAACTGCGACCAAACATCGTGTAGAACTGTGCCGGCTCCTTCCCACACACACACGCCTGGCCGGCCTGCAGGGTCTTCAGGGGTTTGAAGGGGATGCACAGGCTCTTGGCACCCATAGAGGGGGCTCCGGGCTCCAGGTCCTGGTCCCTTTGGGATGGGTAAGGGGGGGGGGGGGCAGTGAACACCACCACCACAAATCAAAACTGCAGAATGATAAACCCCAAGGAATCTGGGAGAATTTACCTGGCCGTGATCTTCTTAATCCAGTCCTCACACTCAATCTTCCCACAGAAGGGGATCTGGACAATCTGCAGATGTCCAAATGAAGGTATTATTAGTCCAGTAGCAAACTAAACAATTTTTTATCTTTAATTTATAACCAGCAGGATTAGCACAGTAACCGATGGTGCAACCCAGCTGATAGCGATAATGAACCAAAAAGGATTCGATAAGGACCCCCCACCCCCAACCTGTTCCTCCCAGACCTCAAGCTCCATCCCCTTCTCCTCATTCACTCACCCTGCCTTGGTCCAGCTCCCTCTGGAACTGCTCCATGGTGTCCGCTGCGACCATGTGTTTCTCCAGGTCGTCTGAGGCCCTGTGGGCGAGAGCGCAAGGCACAGAGACCTTTAAAAACTTTTCTAAAGCCCCTCACTCACAGGCAACGTTTACAGAAGCCTCGTTCCAAACACTTTTTCTTATCTCTGTGTACGTCAATGCTTCACACTTCCAGGAATGGCACACTGTGTGTGCGTGCGTGCGCGTGCGCACACACTTGGTACCTCTTGAACAGGTTGTTCTGGATGTCCTCCAGAAGGTGTGTCAGCCGGCTCTCGACCTCAGCCTCAGGAAGAGTGATCTTCTCGCCTGTGTCCCTCCTCACTGCCACGCACTGCCCCAGCTTCAAGTCCTTGGGCCCCACCTCCAGACGCACCGGGACCCCCTGATGATGGACGAGTGAGTGCGTTCAGCGCAGTTCTATATACACACACACAGTAGGGCAGGGTAGAGGAGCGCGAGGGGCTCACCTTCAGCTCCCAGTGGTTGAACTTCCATCCAGGGGAGTAGTTGTCTCGTAGATCGACCTTCACTCGAATGCTGCTCTTCTGCAGCCTCAAGAGGTACTTGGAGCATTGGGCCAGCAGACCGTCCTTCTCAGCCTCAGGCAGGGAGGCAGTGATGCCACAGGGGATGATGATCACCTGGGAGAAGAAACGTGACGAATGGGCTGAATCATCTCATCGCCACTCTATGTCCCCTGCCGCCCCCTGCAGCCCTCCCGCTCAATGCGTTCCTCACCTGCAGACAGGCCACCCTGGGGGGCAGAACAAGACCCTGGTTATCCCCATGAACCATAGTCAAGACCCCGATGGTGCGAGTGGTAATGCCCCAAGAGTTCTGGTAGGCCAGCTGCTTCTCACCGGGTTTCTTCGGGTCCTCAAACATGATCTCGAACATCTTGGAGAAGTTCTGGCCCAGATGGTGGGAAGTGGCACCCTGTGGGGGACGGAATTAATAAGAAAACACCCATCTTGAGGAATCTCAAACCTTTCCGTTGGTGTTGGGCCAAGTCCTTGCTACTGCTATGCCATTTTCACAGGAGTCAGATGTCCTGAAACTGTAGCCTGTTGTTTTTGGGGTGAGCGCAACCTACAAGCTCTACACCTCTAGAAATGTTGCCAGTCTTCCAAAAGTGGGGAGTTTCAACTTGGCTCTGGGGGACCTACCTGGATGGCTCTTCCACTGGCAGAGATAAAGGCCTCCACCGTGGTGGTGTAATCACCCCCAGCAAACTTCTCCTTCTCAGTCTTGCGGCCCTTCACCACAGGAATGGCCATGAGCTCCTCGTACACACGGGCATACAGGTCCAGGATCTGGAGCACCTTGGGGGGGGGGGGGAAGATATGGGGAAGGCAGCTATTTGTAATGTGTAGGTGCAAAGAGGGTAGTGGAGCTCACATATAATCTTTGACCATTGCTATTACTTAAAGCAGCTAAGAAAACAATCAAGACACAAATGATAACAAAAATATGCAGTAAACAACCCAAACTGCCACATCCACTTCAGCTGACTCAGGTTAAAAAAAAAAAAAAAAAGTACAAACAGGAGTCAGGAAATCTAAAGCTAATGTTTGACAAAGTAGGAGGAGACAACTGCCATTTGGGCTAAAGCTGCCAGGACCTCCATTCTGGCTCAACACCAGAACATCTAATGACACGTGAGAATGTGTGTCTTTACCTCCTCTGCAGCCTCCTCCTTGGTGGCAAAAGCAGTGTGTCCCTCCTGCCACAGGAACTCTCGCGTCCTCAGGAAGGGCTGTGGATGTTTGAACTCCCATCTCTAAGCCAGAAAAAGGGATGTTGATTGTAAGGATTACTAATTAGGAATATGGAATGGAACAGTAAAGAAAAAAAAGGCAATTATAAAAATGTAAATGAATCTGGGAATGTAACACTAACCACAACGTTGCACCACTGGTTGAGTTTTATGGGCAGGTCTCTGTGTGACTGGACCCACTTGGCGTAGGCAGGATACATCACTAGAAGAAGTCGAAGACAGAGAGAGAGCTGAGTAATGAAGCATGCAGGTTCATGTAGACCTTCAGTGTTTGCTGCATGCTGACATTCCAGTGGCTCAGACCAGCTAAATCCGAAGCTGATGGGACTCAAGCCAGAAACGTAACGTGCTACTGGCTGGGTGTGGTACTTTTCCAGGCTCTGGAACAGCCAGTTGAGGAATATGTGCAACCAGCATGGCCTACAGGGGGCAGTGCAAACCTGTCTCACTGGTGGGTCGAACTGCGATGGGTTCGGCTAGCTCGGTTTTCCCAGACCTGGTCACCCACGCCACCTGCAGGGAGGTATACGAAGACTCGACTGATGCATAGCTGGGCACAGTCCTCTGAAACCTGTCCCTCAAAGATTCCGCCCACATTTCAGCATAAGAAGAAAAGCATTGCTCCACTGCAGGTAAGAGCAGTTCACATGCATCCAACTACTCCTACAGTTATTCCAGAGTTTCAAACTGGTAATTTATGACCTTCAGGCTCCCTGTTCCTTCCTGCATTCCCCTGCCCCTCTACCTCGGGTGCGAAGTCTGCGATGTGGGTCTTCTCCTTCTCCAGTGCAGCCTGGGACACGAACATTGGGAAATAGCAGTTCTCCACACCCAGCTTCTTGATCTCTTTGTCAAAGAATTCCTTGATGGCCTCCCAGATGGTGTATGACCAGGGCCGCAGCACGTAGCAGCCGCTCACGTCGTAGTACTCAATCATCTCGGCCTTGGTGATGACCTGGGATCAAGGGGTTAAACCCCAACGTTATGTGGTGGTGGCGAAGGAAGGGGCATTCAGAGAAGCAGGCTAGTAAGACTCAGGATTGTGGACCACTGGTACAAGGACAAAAGAACAACTGACCACTCCACACACACTTCAGCTTGGTGTCATACCTGAGAGTACCACTCAGCCAGATTCTCTTCCTTCTTTACTTCCAGACCCAATCTGAAGCCACAGCAAAAGAGAGCAGGTTAAGTACAGTGATAGTTCTAGCCCACATGATGAACGTAATGGACTTAATCACAATCACGTGATGGACTTATCACAAGCCTTTCACGGTTCACTACCCAAAATCCTCCGCTATGGAAACCCCTCTTACCGTGTCTGTTTCTTAGATCCCTGTCCATCACCTGCTCCTCCGGCCCCCTGACTCGCCTCCTGTCCCTGGGGCTGCTTGTCTGTGCCATGCTGCTTGCGCCCACCTCCTGCTCCGCTCTGCTTCTCAGATTTGTTCTCGCGGTCTTTGCGGCTCTTGTCCTCGCTGCCACCCCCACCTCCCCCAGCGGCCTCCACAGGGTGGTACTCCACACACGTAAGGGCTTTGTACTGTGCTTTGAGTTCCAGAAGCCTTTTCACAGCACTGTCCACTTGGTCCTGAGGTCACAGAGCCAAACATCACATTTGTACCAGCACAATACACTCCATCCACAGTAACGGTTTACACATGACACCTGAGCAGTTAAGACAATCTCACCTTAGGGGCTTTAGATGACTTTAGGGTTCTCACTATCTCCCCTTGCTGAGCAACCTGAGAATATAAGGCCTGAGCCTCCTGGGATGAGCCAGATGTAATGGGAGCCTGGTCTGCTTTGACAGGGGCGGAGTTTGCAGGAGGAGCCGCCCCTGGTTTGTACTCCTGCCCTGTATGCTGTTTGTACTCTGCTTTGAGAGCAAGCAGCTGTTTTACTGCTGCATCTACTTGATCCTGAAGATATAATACAAAGACATGGAGGAAAGAAAGAGGGGGTTATGAAAACATCTGGGATGTGTGGGGATAAAAACAAGAAAAAAGGAAGGAATCTCCCTCACCTTGGGAGCTTTCTCTGCCTTCAACTTCCTGACCACCTCTCCCTGCTCCGCAACACGCTCATACAGCCTTGTGATGGAATCACAGGGGGTCTGTACTGGGGGTGGGCTGAACTGCACAGGGGCCTCCCTGGGAGGAGCCATGCCAGGCTTATATTCCTGCCCTGTCAACTTCTTGAACTCCTCTTTCAAAGCAAGAAGCTGCTTGACTGCAGCATCAATCTGGTCCTGGAATGAAAGATGTCAAAACTAGTAAGGTCAACATCCTAAAATCTGTCAAAGGACACCATTTTTTATGTTTTACACTGAATTTTAAGAAATGTGGAGAAAATATAGAGAAATACAGGCAAATATTAAAAGCTTATCCTGAAATTAGACAAGCAAAAAAAATGTCACACATAACACATTAAATTACAACATGTCAAATTAAAACAGCTCTTCATGCTGCTTCTCACCCTGGGAGCTTTCTCTGCCTTCAGCTTTCTTACTACCTCCCCCTGCTGGGCCACACGCTCATATGGGCAGGAGGTGAAGTCAGAGGAGGGGCTACAAGATGCAGCGGCAGGACCAGGAAGGGCCATGCCTGGTTTGTAATCCTGTCCCGTGAGATCTTTGAACTGAGCCTTCAGGGACAGAAGTTGCTTCACAGCCTCGTCCACCTGTTCCTTGGGAGCCTTGTTGGCCTTCAGGGTGCGAACATTCTCACCCTGTGCCACGATGGCAGAGAACACTGCACCTGCATCTCCGGCGGCAGCGGCACTGGGGGAAGGGCTAGGGGCTGGTTTTGACTTAGCCTGGGAGGTGGTCTCTGCCTTCACCTTAATGCACAACAGGTAAAGAGAGGAACAGCCTCCTGGGTGCCTTGGAGACCAGCTCACCAAACCACACATTTCTAACAGTCACTAAAAAAAACCCAAGGCAGTGAGAACCTTCAAACTTACGGGTTTGGAGACCACCTGGCTCTTGTTCTTTTCCTTGGAGCCAGCAGTGGGCATTTCTTTAGTGTGTCCATCAGGGATATACAGAAGCACACACGGGCTCTCCTTACAGCTATAGGGGCTGTGTTAAGGGGGAAGCACACGTCTTTGTGAAAAAAGACTTAGAAACTATTAAATCACTTCCAGTTTGTGATTTACTCAAGATCAACACCAACTGGCTAGACAACTCTAGCACCAATCCAAAAAATTAAAAATCAAAGCAGACTGCAGGCATCACCCCGGGGAACTGTCACCTGACTGGCTCATAGGGCTGGTCACAAATGTAGAAACCCCGCCTCTGCAGCTGAATGATGTCACCCTTCTTCAAGTCCTTCAGACAGGGATCGCCTATCATTTTCTCCTCCAGCTAAGACCGAAAGGGCAAAAAGAAAAGATTGAACAACTGCAGATCCAGTGTAGTACCAGCAGATCAGGCCTCTCCTCCGATTCCGAAAGTCAAGAATAGATGAAATGTTCATGTTCGGAACGCGTATCCATGGTAGCCTTTCTGGTTCTTACCTTGCTGTTCCTGTTGATGTAGTCCTTGAAGTCGTCGTCCTTGCCTAGCACAGGCTTTGAGATGAGGTGCTGGTAGTTAACGCACACTGTGGGAACGAGGGGCGCGCAGGGTGTGTCTGCCAGCCACGTGATCTTGGTGGTCTTCTTGTAGTCCGTGTTCTCTAGGTTCAGACGGCCCTCCAGAGACGTGATCGTACCGCTGCCGTCTCTATCAGGGAAGAAGAAAAGACGCACCATGGTGTTAATTGGTCTGCGAGGGGGAGGTGGCCTGTGGCATCGGCCGAAATTTTCTAAATTTTTCAAAGGCAACACGTGCAGTGACAATTTCTGTCATTCAAGTATGATGCCTGGGAGATGCATACCTTTGGATCTTCGTGATAATGATGTTGCCCCAGTTGATGAAAGTGACTGTCTCTCCCTCAGAAAAGGTCTCTGCATCGGCTCCCTCTATGAGCACTCGTGGTCCATACCACACAGGTTTCATCCCGACGTCTGGGTTCTACAGGTGGAAGAGGCAGCAGTTGCATGTACAATCCACAACACAGAAAGCCTCTGGACTGTCCTGATTGCTACAGGAAAAGAGTAGCTACAAAGAAGATACCTTGGGGTGTTTGGCTGCTTCCTTCACCTCCTGTTGAGCCTCAGGGATAGACACTGGAACCACTTGAGACTCCAGGAGGGCGGTATATCTGGGGGCCACAGGGTCAATCACCTGGACAGCAAAGTGGAGCAGGGGAAGAAGGAGAAGAGACTTAGGAACAAATGGCAATAGACTCATAATGGCTGAAAAACACAATATACTGATGTTGATCACACAAACCAAGGCGTGGAAACTAGACTGGGTCACACACAGCGGATGTGAGCAGGGCTACAGTTTGCCTCCCAGTGGACCTCCATTATCAGTGTGAATTTAACAGCACCGCAAGAGTAGAAACTGGAACCCTGCTCTTAGATGCTATGGAGCAGGTGGGGGAGGGAGGGATCACAAATGAATAAAAGCAGAAAGAGCGAGAATGTCCCCTAGAGAGTCATACTTTAGTACTTTGTGTGCCACGAAACCCTACCCCGTCCCCCATGGTATTTTAATGTGAACCTGTAAAACTGCCACCATGACAGCTGTGAAACGGTGAGAAATGTCAAGTGAAGCTGAGCCCACCTTAAAATCTCCTACTACTCTCTGTGGTTTTAAAAAAGTAAATAACACTAGTTTTCCAGTGTTTATCAAACTGGGAGGATTAAACTATAAAATGATCCCCCTGTGGTCGTTGTGATCATTACTGTCACACAAGCTGCCGGGAAGACAGGGTTTTACACACACACACACACACACACACACACACACACACACACACACACACACACACACACACAGCACCAGGCAAAATAGAAGGAAACAAGACATGGGGATGCTGGTAGATTCCTCTCCACACAAACCAATGATGTTCAACTTGTTTACCAATATTGTAAAAGTTTAATTTCTTAGGGGGGGACACATTCTAGTCATAGATATAATATTAATGTGGCTGTTTGTTCACATGCCACACTGAACATAAAGATGATACTTTGATTATTTATTTTGGGAGTCCATGGTGGAGGGGAGAGGAGATGGGGAAAATGCGTCGGAGCGGAACGAGGAGGAGGAGGAGGAGTACCTTCACACAGCTAATTGGCAGCTTGGAAACAGAAGAGTGAGATTCGAGTGTTTAATGTCCAACACAGAAGACTGAGATCAAGACAGCTGAGACAAGATGAATACAGCACACTCCCCGGTCCCCCGCTCCCCGCTCCGGAACTACAAGTCACTGCCTGAACTTGGCCCCGGCACCCGGACAGAACCACATCTTAGCAATATCACACAGCCAAATTAAAATGCTAATTCATACAGGCCAGTCAAAAACTGCTGATAAATTGAGTGGAAGGAGGGAATATGAGGCAGAGCAGCAAAATGAGACAAGGAATAAGAGAAACTCTAGACATGGAAGGAATAGCTGAAACCAAGTAAAGATTATAAAAATTCAGAGAACATGAATCTCAGTGGGTGGAGCTTTGGGGGGGGGGGGGGTGACCAATGGGGCTGAAGAACAGGAAATGGACAAAAGAGATGGGCTGGAAGACACACAGTAACCATAAGTGATGGGGGAAGCAGGTTAGGACAAGACAGGTAAAGAGCATAAGATCAATGCCATCATGCATAAACAACAGTGAAGGCCAAAATAAGGTATCTAAAGACATAACTACACCTTTGGGTGACCTCAGATACTGCTATAGCAACATTTCCTTCTAGAGCCCTCAGGCTGGTGTAGGACACCAGGGGATCCAAACATCCACAACTTCCTTTAACTAAAATATCCTAATTAAGGTAAAGCTCTGTCACTCCAGTCCAACATGAATACACAACAGAAATCGAGACACAGGGTACACAGATGCCAGTGAGGACAGCCAACAGTGCAGTGCTTAGAGCTACTGCCTTTGGACCCAAAAGTCACAAGTTCGATCCCCACCTCAGGCTGTGGTACCCTTGAGCAGGGTAGTTACCCTAAACTGCTTCAGTAAAATTAGCCAGCTGTATAAATGGGTAAATAATTGTAAGCTTTTAATAATTCTGACCTTAACATTGTAAGCCGCTTTACTGTAAAAGGGATGACCAGTACCATTCCCTGCTGACAGTGATGAGCAGCGCATCATTTCCTTGCAGGGCACAGCTTTACTCAAAGACACAAACACTCAGAAGCCCAGTAGTGAACATGTCAGCTGAGAGAAAATGTGGCAAGGAGGGATCAGGGCCAGGTGGGCATGCTACAGGTTACACAAGGTTGTCAGGCCAAGGAGGAGGTGCAGAGTTACTGTACAGTTAATCAGTACAGCTCCAGATGGGACAAGTAGGTCACAGGTCACACTCACCTTCTTATTGAATGCCCAGATCTTGTCCCATTCCATATTGACAACAGATCTGGATCCACCCTAGACAATGAAGGGGATGAACAGGGAGACAGAAAACTTGAGTGATTTGAACTTGAAGCCCTTCCAAGAAGCCATTGTAATGCCCAAATTACCAAACTAGCCACTGACCTGTGCCGCAATGAACTGTTTGAGTCCCTCCACCGTCATCCCTCTGCGCAGGACGCCACGGACCGTGGGGAAACGTGGGTCATCCCTGAATGTGTGTGTGTGTGTGTGTGAAGACAAAGAGCCTCTTAAATCAACCAATACATATAAAAGGCACCCTGGTGAGATCACAACCAGGTTTAGTTTTCGTTTCATTTGCCCTGAGACTAAACAACCTCACCAGATGGCCCAGCATCTCCAACACTGGGGAAAAACAAAGGAAAATCAAACTGACAGAGTCTCACCAGCCATCCACCAGGCCCTGCTCCACAAACCAGGTGAGCTTCCTCTTGGAGAGGACCGTGTTGTTGAGGTTCAGCCGAGCATATTCCCACACGTAGGGCCTGCGCAGTCCCAGGGCTTCGATCACCCAGTAGTACTGCTCATCGCGGTCGTGATACTCGGTGGTCCGCAGGGCGTGGGTCACGCCCTCCAGGCTGTCCACGATGGGGCAGGCAAAGTCGTATGTAGGGTATACTCTGCAGGGGAGGGAGGAAGAGGATCACTGTCTAGCGGACCCAGAAATCCACCTGTTTTACACCATCCCTGCAGTGCTCCCTTGGGAGCCATCGCCCCACCCACCATTTGGTTTCTGCAAGCACACTGTGCCTAAAGACTGATAGGAAATAAAGACTGGGGGACAGAGTCAACAACGCTACTGACTTGTACATGTTGCCTGTGCGTGGATGGGGCTTGTTCTTGCATCGGAAAAGGGTGGGGTCGCGCAGGCAGCCGTTGTTGGAGCTCATGTCTATCTTGGCCCTTACGCAGCATGTCTGCCCATACTCTGTTCCTGCTTTCATCTCCTCCCACATCTGCAGGTTCTTCTCCACCGCTGGAGGGAAGAGTGGTAAATGCAGGAGCTCGTGAAACAGGGCCTAGCATGTTGAGAAACCTGTTTCGGGCTGGAGTCGATTGTGTACCAACGCTGAGGGGGAAGGTGGGGCCACGATGTGCCTGGGAGGTTAACCACCATGCTCACAACAACTACAGTCTCTCAAAACTCTGCCTTTGAGCTCACAGCTGTTGCACGGATTAAGAGCATATCCCATGTGGCTCCTCAACTACTACATGGTGGGGATCACGAGTTGTGAGGCATCTGTGCTCACAGTTGTTGCGGTGCCGGGACTCGATCCTCTGGTCGCGCTCCTGCTTCATGGTGTCAGGTGGTGTGTCATCCACATAGGCCTTGCCCTCCTGTAACAGCTGCTCGCCCAGCTTTAGGATGGTGGGGAAGTGGTCGCTGGTGTAAGTGAACTGATCTGGCTTGATCTGCAGCATGGCTACGTCCTCCAGGATGACCTAATGGACACGGGAACACAGGCAGAATGTGGTCAGGGAGACATAACTAGCTTGGACAAATGATTTAGCTTACTGATACAGTGACTCAATATTAGGTTTATATTTTATACTACTCATTCAGACAGCAGAGTAATGTTTACCGTATCAATTTAATATAAGTACCTTGAACAACAGTACCACAGTAGAGAAAAGGACTCAAAATGTATCTTTTGATTACTATGGAGACATTTTTAACATTAGTGGTTCAGAGGAAGTCAGAGAAATCTGCAGTTACTAATGCAGACGGATAGCGGCAAGGTTTTGTACCTTCTCAAAGTCCTCCTTCTCCTTCTCTGGGTTGGTATCGTCAAAGCGCATGATCAGCTTGCCCTTGAAGGTGACCTGGTAGTGCTGGTTCAGAAGTGCTGCTTTGGCATGTCCGATGTGCAAATACCTCAAAGACATTGAAGCAAAAGACGAGACACTAAATCAACCCGATCACCCGCTGCAACCCACAAAGAGCACTGTGTTCCTTCACCTCTGGCCACTTGGCAGTTCTACTCACAAGGGGTCCAAATCACAAAGCCCACAGTTTCTCAGTGTTCCAAACTTCTGTATACTTCCCAGAAATCAGGAAAGGTCTCAAACCCATCTCTATCAGACCCATTTGTCTCCTGATTTGTTGACAGTTATATAAAAGACCCCCATCGGCTATCTACTACATTATCTATGTATTTGCTGCTCGAATATCTCTTCCACAAGTAACTACTTGAGGGATGTGATGGTACGTGAGGATCCAGATGTGCATCCTGTGTGTGCCTACAGCTCTTCATTTGTTGCCGATGCACATTTGTTTACTCTCAGCTCTGTATCACTTTAGGGAAAATCTCATCACTGACTAAATGTCAAATGAATTAAACCCCCCCTCCCTGCCAAGCTTAAATCACAGACATTTTTCTGGAAGACAAGCTGATGATCACAACAAAAAAACCCATCACAGCACTCTGCCGTGCAGGTTTTATTCCCTTCAGTTACTGGATAATTAATTAATGATGAAGTTTTTTTAATTACCCATATAATAAATTCTGCCATGAAACTCACCCACTGGCTTCGGGTGGAAACCGGACGATCACTTTCCCCATCTCGGCACCGGGTAGCTCCACAAACTTCCCCACGTCCTGCTTCTTATCTCTGGGCTGAAGTGGGGATGTGCATTGGAAGAAAGAGTCTTAGCACAGCTGCACTGCATACTGTCAAGGAATTAAGGATGCGACACAGTGGACCTCCTCACCACACTGCTGTTTGGGGCAGTGTTGCCGCTGCACATCTTGCTCCCCACACTGTTGAACGGTGCCTGGGAGCTCAAAAAAGAGAACCAGCGGTGGATGTGAGGGAATGGACCGGATTTGTCCAGGATTGCCGGCCACCCACTACTTCCTGTAAGCAAGAAAAAAAAAAATGTTTTGTGAATTAAAGAGGTCTGACAGAATATCACACGGAACACAGGCCGTGGCACAGGAACAGTCGGTGCTGAAGTACTGCTACCGAGTGAAAAATGCTGACCTTTGAGAGCTGCCCACACGGACAGATCAGCGAGAGTCACGGTGTACCCCACCAGGAAGGTGCGGAGGGCCAAGGCTTTGTCCAGATCCTCCAGGGCAGGGGTCAGGGAAGACTGCCCAGACACACGGCGGTAAGCAAACTCCAACCAGTGGTCCACCTGATGGGTGGGGAAGTGTGTTAGAATAATACTGGGAGAACAAGATGTAAAAACAACAGTAATTCTGGATGTTACACAAATATTACAGTAATACGATGAGTGTGTAGATTCACAAGCCACTCCTACTGATTGTTCATGTTCACAGCTGACTGTTTTCCTACTCACCTCAGCCTGTTCCATGAAGTCGGAGCCATATAACCCCAGGCTGGGCGTTATCCGCGCTAAGTAGCGCAAGATGGAGTTTACATCACAGAACTGTACTGAGCTGGGGGGAAATAAACGAAAGCGAGGAGTTAGGTCACCTTTGTAGATTTTTCTAAATCATAAATGGCCTAAAGATCGCATCTGTGCTGCAGGCATTTAAAAGCCCCTTCCACTACGCCACTAACTCAATTTAAGCACTTGACATCGGTCCACTAATGTTTCATTTAGGAGCTCAGAGCAAGTCTCTCGCGAGCTCTAAAGAAAAATAGACAAGAATGTGCCCTGCCACGTATGCATGGTAATTAAAGGGAAAGGACCAAAAAAAGAAAAGGGGGGAAAAAAAAAAAAAAAGAAGAGGGAACCACCAAAACAGTACGCGCGTGTAACAGCGCACAGCGGCCGGAGTCTTGCGTCCTGCACTCACTCAGAGACACGTAGAGTGGTCTCCTTGCCTTCCTGCACCGAGATCCCAGAGGTATCCTTCACATACTGGGCTGTCAGTAACACCACTGTAAGGGGGGGTGGAGGGACAGAGGGGCAGTAATGTGAGTTGAGTAAATGGTAAGGAAGGCATTTTTTCTCACGTATACATACATATATACACAGACACATACTTGCACATACTACAGGTAATATAATATACAGACACTGGACAGACCGACACACACAGCTGGGCTACTGTTGTAACACATGATGATATATACACACTGTCATGTCAGCAACCATGTTCTCCTCTACTTTCAATTTGCTGCCATTTAAAATGGCCGCATTCTTTAATATGAGCATTTACTCAGCCGCATTAAGCGCACAAGTTAATAGAGCCACAAAAACAACAACAACACCGTGACTCTTTCCCACTTTTCTTTCCGAGCGCTTGCATCAGCCGGCCACTCCCCTGTCGGCCGCGCGGTGGCGCTGGAAAAAGAGCGATTAAATGAAGATGATTTCCACACATGATTCTGCAGCAGGGCAGCGATTCAGCGCAGCACCACGGGTCAGTGGAGTTAAAAAGCAGCTTAATGAAAATGAACAACACGGACTCCATTGCAGAGAGAGCGCCCGTCGCAGGCAGCACGTCGGCGCACGCACTCACTGACTGACTGACTCTGAGGCGGAAACCAACGCAACGCGCAGAGTAATTCAGTAAATAACTCTCTCCCCGCCGCTCGATATCAATATCCACCTTAAATTCAGTCGGTCGAATGATTATTTTGCATGTAAACACGAGCGCTTGTGTGTCTGTTAATTTTTCCATCTCTGGCAGCAGCGCTGCCACGACGGCACTCGTCTCTCGTGCTGCTGGGAGTGAAGAGCCGCCGGAGCTGAACAAAAAAAAAAAAAAAAAAAAAAAAGGCACGACTTAGTTTTTTGCTGGGAAAATTCTCACCCAGAGGCGGGTTCGTTTCGTCCACAGTGAGATTCACGGTCATGCTTCTCCCTGCCGGCTGTTTCGCGGTGGCTCTGGCTCACAAATCCCTGCGGTTCGCCCCCTCCGTCTCTCCTCGAAGATACAGGGCGCGCGCGCACACGAACTCTCTCAAGAGCCACGCAGCAGTGCCGCTTCCGCTTCCGGGCTCCGCCCGAAAGACGCCCCCCCTCACACGCCGACTGCGGATAAAAGGTTCCGCGAGCACATCGAACCGGTAAGGGAAAAAAAAAAAAAAAATCACACAACAAATAAAGGAAAGCGAAAGTGCGCCATTCCTTCAGAAACGAAACAATGTGGCAAGTTCTGTTTTTGCTGATACGAAGTTCCATAAGTGGAAAGGCATTTTGCTAAACACAAAAGGTGAACTGTTAATTTATGCCTAGACCACCTGTAGGACTGTGAAGGAGCTGAATGGGCAAAAGAGCACAGAAAATTCCCAGGCTCAATTCACACATCGTCTGAGCCGCTTGTCCCACAGGGGGTGACGGGGAGCTGGAGCCTAACCTGGCAACACAGGGCGTAAGGCTGGAGGGGGAGGGGACACAAGTCCATCGCAAGGCACCCCAAGCGGGACTCAAACCCCAGACCCACCAGAGAGCAGGACCCAGTCCAACCCACTGCGCCACCGCACCCCCAGGCTCAATTCAATTCAATTCAATTTATTTTTTATAGAGCGCTCTTCTCACGCAGTGACACAGAGCACTTTAGCACAGGCATAAAGCAAGAAAAACAGATACGAACAAAGAAGACAGTCAACTAATGGCTACCAGAATGAAGAACTTATTATTACTTATCTTTCAGGCTCTGAAAGATTTGCAATAAAGTATCCCTAGAAAATGAAAACAATATCCAGAAGTTGTTCCTGGGAGGCACAATGATAGCGCTGGTGTCTCATGACTTCTGGCTGTAGGTTCGAGTTGTGGGTTTCAGTTTCCATGTTCTCCTCGTGTTCACATGGGTTCCAGGTGAAATGGTGACTCTAAATTTCTCTTGTGTGCCTGAGATGCTGCCCTGTGATGGACAGGTGCCCAGTTCATGGTTGCATCCTTCCTTGGTCCCTGTCCTTCTGGGATAGGCTCTAGACTACCACGTCCCTGCTGTGCACAAGCTGTTGATGATAGCAGGAAAGACAAAGCTGTTCTTTGACTGACACGATCATGTTTTGTTTTGGAAAACAGGATGTGTGCGTTTGCCCATTTCGTTCCACCTGGCTGTTTGACATCAGCGGTTTAGATTTGGCCATTTGTTTTGTTTACGCTCAATTTGTGCAATGTGGAGAATTTCAGCGTTCCATACACTTAGTGTTTTACAGGCAGTGCAGGACACAGGTAACAAGAACACAGACTGACTCCTTAAAGGAATCAGCTGTATGAGTACAAAATACCTTTTTTACAATGAGGAATGTTAAGTCTATCATGCCACGTACGAATAAGAGGCATGAAACAAATAGTGATGAAAAAAGGAAAACATTTTTTAAAGTTGGTAACTGAACATTTGTAATGGTGTTCTCTAAGCAAACATTTCCAAAAAAAGTTTCACTTTTACAATACAGTAGGTACATTAACCATTTCTGCCAGTTGTCCCAATCTTGAAAGATAAAATCCAGGATGAGAGCAATTAAATGCTACATACAAAGAAGATTGTAATTAAAAGAACATTCACAGTGTTTGTGTTCTACTCAATACGTATTTATTGAGAAAAGTAGAAAATGAAATTCCCAAATACAGTATAGAACTCCTCAAAAATGTCCGGTATCAAGGCCTTTGGTAGGTCACTGGGGTACCACTTTCCGCAGTTTCACCAAGAAAGCTGGAACAACAGCGCAATATTTTCACATTTAGTGCTCACTTTGACATCACTTGAACAAATTTTTCCAATATGAAATTCAGTTACATTTACTTTTAACACGCTGAAAATCAGCCTTTAAGGTTACACATTTTAATTTCAGTGGTATAGGACCAACATTACATCGCCTCATTGATGAATGTAGTTTTCAACAATAACTATTTTTGGAGTCCTATGATGTAGTCAAAGGCAAACGTAAGTTTTGCTGATAATGGGAGTTCTTGCAAGTCACAAAAGTTTACGTAGTGACAGTCACACACTGAGAAACACAACTGAAAATGGGTGCAATAAACACTTACCGGTGTGGGAAGTCTGATGATGATGAGGTCGGGCTATGTAGGGGAGAGTGCCAAATGGGGCATGGGCTGGCTCAGCCAAGTTTTCTAAAGAAACACACTGTGTTACAACAGTCTAACAGCTTACAAGCAAATAATGATTCATATGACTAAAGAGGTCAACGTATGTGTAATTTCAACAATGAGCAAAAATGAGAAACATTGATTTTAATGCTGTACAGACAAGAGCAGAAGTTTTATAAGCAAGTGGTGTAGCTTGGAAAGGCTGAAATCACCCATTTCCTCATCCTGAGACTGGCATTCCTTCCCCTCTTCATTGTCATCATTTTGTGTGTGTGGCGCCACTCTGGCAGAGGAATTCCCATCTTTCTTGATGGCTAGGGTCACCAGCCAGTCCTTGTGCTGCACCTCGATGATGCGTTCACAGTGGATGGGGAGCCTGGAGACTCGGACCCCCTCCAGCAGATCTATAACTTGCGTCAAACTGTATGTTAAGAAGAAACATTCAGTAAATACTATTTGGAAAATTCCTCACCTCTGTGAAATATGCATTGTGACAGCACCCCCTGGTGATGGATCCAAGGGCATCATAATTTGATAAATATTTGCTCTTAGATCGAGTTTTCGTAACCCCTTCTAGGCCTCCTACCCCTTTAAGAAAAATTCACCTGATGAAAGCTACGGATCCCTTTTAGAAAAATGTCCTTTGACAAGTTCACTGAAAATACTGTATTTGGTTTACTGCACTGAAAATTACCTTCATATGGAACTGTAATACCCTAGTAATACTTTTTGTATAATGTTCAGTTGTAATTAACATGCCTGCCCTTCCACAGAAACCAGGGTAAGAACTCCTGTAAGAGTCGTATAAGAATTACACATTCAGTTTTTTGACCATTTGCCTGTACAACGAGTCTTGACAAGGGTGGCCTGCTCACTTGGCCTGATAAACAGTGCACACACCCCCAGTGTGCAGGTGTGGAAACACTGTGGGCAACACGAGCTGTGGGTTCAACATGTCCAGAGCAACCTGAAACACAAACATGCACAGCTCATACAGGACGGCCATGTTAAACACACACATGTATTTAGGCACAGGCGTGTTCTCCTTACAGAGTTGAAGCTCCGTCCCGAGAGAAGGGTTGTTGCAGCCCGCAGATCAGCATTGTGGAAATGGACATTGTCAGGCCACTCCTCCCCGCGGTGCAGGCTCCACGCTTTGCGCCAATTCTGGTAGTTGCGCACAGCCCGTAGTTGGTGATCCTTCCTGAGCTCCACGCTGAGCACGGTCCCCTTGGAGCCCACTGCAGTAATAGAAAGGTGCTCCTTGAGCACATTGCAACCATGGTTCTGAAACACACACATCCACTAAACCAACAGCAGAGGTAGAGGAAAGTCTGAGAAGGGAAAATTAGCAAGCAAAACTTGAAGTTTATTGAATATTACTAAAGTAGTACAATATGCACATGGCTTTAATAAACAACCCAGTGGAAAAGTGCAGACCTGAAGGTTATCGGTTCATATCTCAAAAGGTGCGTTGCTAAAGTACTGTTAGGCAATTTACTTAATATAACTTATTGTTTATTCATTTAGCTGATGCTTTTCTCCAACGTGACATACACCGAGTTTGCACACTGATTTACCCTTTTATACAACTGGGTAGTTTTCACTTGAGTAATTCAAGTAAGCTAGAGGTTCAAACACTGCAGCTTGAAAAACAAGATGATGGCACTATTCAGAAGCCACCGACTGCACAATTCACTTAAAAATAAATAAAAAATAAATCTGTATAAATTACCTGCTCGAGACAGGAAGAGGGCCATGGCCCCTGAGCCAGACCCCGACTCCAGCACACTGTCCCCCTCAGTGACATCCATCATCATCAGAATGGCACTGGCATCCTGCAAGAGAAAATGCGGTTAACATTTACAGCTGACCACATCAGAGCAGCAGTACTTGTGTGTATGTCCTCCTGAGACCCATTCACTGATTTCTGTGTGCTCTACAGAGGACACGCTACATTCTACGGTACTAAGTGCCTTATAGAGAACATTCTGTGCTTTTAAATGCCAGATATTTGGAGAGGGGATAACTTTCTAGAAATATATCCAAAGTTTTTTTTGATGGGTCTCAGAACGATATAAACAAGTACAGGTTTTGAAGACAAACCGCCTCTGGAGCTTGAGTGAAACTGGCAAACGCGGTGCAGTGAAACGGCATACCTTAGGGTAGGCAATGGTAGGCGCTCTCCTCATCAAAAGGACGTACTCCTCGAGGCTAGGGCGTCTCACGAGGACAGGGGCTCCACCAGAAAATCGCATGACAGTGCCGGAAATATGCCCCATGATAGCCCTGTGGGTAAGAAACCCCCACGGGCTCTGCAGGCACCCCTTCTCCTGGAGCTGGAACATCTTCCGGAACTCCTGCCTGAACCTCCCATGGTACTCAGCCAAAACTAGCTCACCGACACCAAGGGGCTTCTCCCCGGAAACAGTCGGAGAAGGTCCACCTTCAACATATCCCTGCTCTATTGGCGGTGGTGATTTCAGACTTCTCCTCTCCTCCTGACCATTCTCCAGACCCTTAGCTGTGGCGTCTCTCAAATCCCACACCTCCTGGCTCAAGGCTTCCTGTGGTAGAAGACGGCTAATTCTCTCGAGGGGAGACAGGGGACGCCGCTTGGAGCCCAGTCTCACTGGCGCGTGTCCTCCGGGCGGATGCTGCGGACCTGTGAACGGGGATTCTGAAGTCTCCTTGGAAGTCCCATTTCCACCGTGATCCTTATCCCCTGTACTCAAGGTCCTCAAACTCCATGTTCGCACACACGGTACCTGGCACTTCCTCTGCCGCGTACAGGCACCGCACACTCGGCCAAGAGTCCCGCAGAGACGAGCCAGAGGCATTTCCATCCGCACGAATACAAACACCGTATTTCAGAAGAGGACTCTCCAGTTCACAATTACATTATTTAAATAAAAACACACATTTGCTGTTTAATACTTATATTTGCAGACCAAGAGCTGTATAAAACGGTTCTTAGGGCTAGAACACACCCAAAAGCGTGAGCTTCATCCGAGCCATGCAGGAGACAGAGGGGCCTCCCGTGAATTCTATCTGCGACTCTGCCGGGGAACACGCAGTTTTCTGTAACGTCATCATTATGCGACGCGACTCGGCTGACTACAATTTTTCCATACAGGTGGCGCTTACTGTACATTTAACGTGGCCTTATACGCTGGTCCGTCTTAGAGAACCACATTAAAACGTTCAGGTTGTTATTATTAGAATGAGAGTAATAAAGACTCAAGAATTTACTTTAATTGTCTGGATAAATTAATTCGGGCTATATTTTGTGTTCAGCGCCAAGGCTCCAGCCACAATTAGCCAGCTATCCTGACGACACTAATTATTTCAACTCACATTAACATATATAGTTAACAATATACTTGAGTAACGGTGAAAAGTGTATCCCTGTAGTCTCAAACTTAGCTCGAATAAACGCGCAAAAGGCGGTTCTACTCTCTCGGTCCGCCTATGACAAACGCAGCGCTCAGAACGGCTCTCCCCGCTTTACCGACTCGCCAATTAGTGAGCGAGCCCTCGGCCAAGGGGAGATACCGCGCATGCGCTCTGACCTGTGACGGCGACCAACGAGAGAGCGCAGAGAAGCGGGGTTCCTGCTGCGCACGCGCGCCGACCGCTAACACGTGTTCCACGACTGGGGCTCCCTCCCGAACACGCAGACTCGAATTCAGCGCCATGGCGGCCGACGGAGGGTCTTTTTCGCAGTCGCTCCCGTGCGCGTTTTCGCCGAAATCGCGGCAGTACTTGGCCGTGTGCGCGCCGGATGGCCGGCTGCGCGTGTGGGACACGGAGAGCAAGACGCTGCAGCAGGAGTACGTGCCCTCGGCACACTTGAGCGCGACGTGTACGTGTATCAGCTGGGGACCATGCCGGACGGCCGAGGTACGGAGCGCGGCGGAGCCGTCGAGCCCCGTCCTTACCCCCTTCCCCCCCCGCGGCGAGAGGGCCCGCAGCACCGTGGGTGTGTCGGGGCCGGTCAAAGTGGACGAATGTCTAAGTAGTTACTGTGGTATGGCAACAGGTTCGCCTTATTACCCGCTTCGTTTCCATCACGATCATGTGTCGCGATCCTCCATCTGGACGCACATGTCTGACTGCTGCTGCACATGGCCGCCTCCACGTGAACGCGCACCTGGCGCTCGCTGCTTCTTTTTCTCACCTCTCTGCCCGATTTCCACCCGTAATGATGTCGTTTGTAAAGGAAACGTTTTCCTTTCCGAAATGATAACGCCATGGGAAGAAGATGTGCCGTCGTCGTCGTCGTCCTCTCGGGTCTCGTGGTGTTGAACCTGCTGCCCGCCCGGTTCCTTCCTTCGCTCCGCAATTTTCATGATCATCATCATCGTGTCTAAGTTTCAGGGTTATTCTAATTCTTGGTATCTTATTTGAGCCACACGCTGTATATAACCGTTAAAGTTCGCATCCTCTCGGTTACACGGGTCCGACAAACAGCTGAAATCCTGTTTGAGAAGTTTCCCCTCACCCCTAAGTTCATCTGCTCTCCTCCCTATCATCACATGTCTAAATATATAATATAATACATATTTCAGCTCTTTAAAACTCACCATCTTCATAATAGCTGTATTTTTTTACAGTTAATGTAAACATCCATACGTTAAGCACACGGCATTTCTATTATATAAGCTTTATATAAAAAATATAATATGTACACAAAAAAATGTATGTTCTGTATCATATGTATTGAAGTTAAATACCTGATAGAGGAAAACCCAACAAAATATTTTATATTTTGGATAAACCTTTACACAGCTACTCCTGTAATGTAATGTAAATGTATCTCCAAAAAAAAAAAAAAAAAATTTACTAGGAAGGTGGTCAGGAATCATCGATCATCTGATAAAGTTTTACGCGGCTATTCGTGTGATGAACATTGGTTCATATGATGGAAAGAAACAAACTGTACTTAAAAATCACACTCTGTTATTAAGTGTCTCTTCCTGCTAATGTAACGAACACCTTGTATTTTCTATGAGATGTACGTCGCTTTGGAGAAAAGCGTCTGTTAAATGAATGAATGTAAATATATAATATTTTGTTGGGCTTTCCTCTTTCGGGTATTTAACTTCAATCAGGTCAACAGGTGTGGAAACGTGACATGTTTTCCCTTTAGGTGTCTTTACCGCATCCGTATATGACACCTCATTAACGGCAGTCGTGTTGTTTTAGGGTTATTTGCCCAGTTTTTGATCTTTCCCACGGCAGAGTATTTCTTTTATGTGGTTCGTTTGAAATACCTGCTTCCCTTTGCCGCTTTATTCGGTGTTGAATTGGAATACTCACTCTGGCATCCTTGAATTACACACACACACACACACACACATTTTCAGAACCGCTTGTCCCATACGGGGTCACGGGGAACCGGAGCCTACCCGGCAACTCAGGGCGTAAGGCTGGAGGGGGAGGGGACACACCCAGGACGGGACGCCAGTCGGTCGCAAGGCACCCCAAGCGGGACTTGAACCCCAGACCTACTGGAGAGCAGGATTGTGGTCCAACCCACTGCCCCACCGCACCCCCTCACCATCCTTGAATTAATTTTTTTTAAATGTATTTGAGTTATATTTCAAGTAGGTCTCAGGATTGCGCTGCTTTGTAATTGACTGGTCGTTAACGTAAAAAGTTGTTGCAGGAAGCACCGTGTGCTTTTATGCTTGTTGATTTTGGTATTTATTGGGTCAGCGGTGGTGTGTTTTTATGAACGTCACTTCTGTCGGAGCCTTCGCTGTCACTCTTGCCAACTTCGGATAGGTATGTGTTTTGCTGGATGGAAAGGACCCAGGTGAACTCATTCCCGTGTGTGTGAGAACAGGGGGGCCCACAGAGGAAGAAGAGGAAATCGGAGGCTCCGCAGGCCGCGGAGAAGGCGGACCTGCTGGCGATGGGCACGGCCGCCGGCAGCATCATCATCTACAGCGCCATGAAGGGGGAGCTGCACTGCACCCTGGTAAGGCCGCTGGGGGAGAGACGGTTACGATGAGGTGCCTCTGTGCTGTGACATCCCGAGGGGTCCTGGTCCTGCAATGTAGCCATACCTTGTTTGTTCAGTCTCAGCTCATGCAAAGCCCACACAGGCTGAGCTGTATTCAACCCCACATCCCAACACACACAGCCCAGGAGAGGAGGCGCCAGACCAACCTGCTGCGCCACCGTGCTTTTACAGTGCCTTTGTTATCAATATAAATTAACAAAAATTGCTGTTTTACCGTCCTGAATTATGGTCAAAAGTGTTTTCACAGTTTGAAATATAATGTTTCAGGATTGGAACCTGCCGTTTGTTTGTGGGGGGAGCTCTGAATTCTGGGAAACGAGTCCTTGGACGCTCTTGTCTTGCAGGACGGGGGTCACAGCGGACAGGTGAACGCTGTCAGATGGCATCCGGAGGAAGCGCTGCTGTACAGTGGGTCCGAGGACACGTACATCGCCGAGTGGGACCTGAAGACTGGAAAGACCTGCTAGTAAGAGCCACGGGGAGTTCTGGGATAGCAAAGTGTGCTCTTCGTGTGTGAGTGCCGATCTGGACGGCTGACCTGCCGCTCCCTCCCGCAGTAAGTGGAAGGCGGACCACAGCCCTGTGACCAGCCTGTGCGTGAGTCCCGACGGACGCTTCCTGCTCTCTGCTGGACAGACCATCAAGATGTGGGACTTGGACACCAGGGAGGTGTATCGGGTGAGCGCTCGCTTTCACGGTGGCGGATGAGCTCGTGGGGAGGGGGCGCGCTATATGTCCGTGCGTGGACGAAGGTCGCTGCAGGATCTCACGGGCCCCAACTCCTCCGTTCCACAGAAGTTCACAGGTCACGCCACGGCGGTGACGACTCTGCACTTCGCCAGCGCGCGGCCCCCCGACAGCGACGGCCTGTACTTCCTGTCCGGCGCAGCTCACGACAGGCTCCTCAGCGTCTGGTGAGTTGGAGTTGGGTTAAGCTCCCGTCTCGCAACTCGGTCGGCTGATCCCCGACCGCCCGACCCGGCACTTCTAGCCGCGAGTTCGGTCACACACTTGATGTCACAAATACATCATTGGTCTCGCCTTTTTTGTGCAACACTAGGTGATGGTGTCGATGCCCCATCTGCTTGTTGCTAAGTATTTATTTACCTAATTTATTCGCTTAGCTGACGTCTCATTCCAAAGCAGCTTACAGTTCTACTTAGCCCATTGATGCAGTAAAATTTACCCAGCTGTATCATTTCAGGGTAAGTACTTTGCTCAAGGGCACTAGAGCAGTAGGTAGGATTCGAACCGCTGACCTTTGCATTTGAAAACAGCGGTTTTAACCACTGCGCCACCTGCTGCTCTGATAGCTGTAATTACATTGCGCTCATTGGTATATAAATTCTGGTGCCTTATTATCTATATTTACTATATATTTTGTACAGCCTATTTATATTAATGTACTGTTTCAGATGCCTCTTATTGGGCACAGTTCGCACGTGCAACTTTTTTTCTACTTTATTTCACTAGAGTCTTTCTGCTTCACTTGAGCAGCACGTTGTGAAGTTAATTATCAAAGAGGAGTTTTATGGGGTCAGCGTGACCTCTGTACTGAAGGTAAATCCGCTGCGGGTGCTCATCACCGAGGTCGTCTCCCAGGCAGGTGCGGTCTGGGGGGAAGGATAAGAACGCAGTACTGTCCTTCACTCTGACGGACGAACCGAGACACCTGGACATCATTCCGTCCGACGGCAAGGACCAGGTGAGGCCTGTCTGCGGGGGAACCTCGTTGTTTTATGCATTTTGCTCTGCCTCGGGATGTGTTTGCTGTCACCGGTGGCTCACGCCTCCTTCCTCCCATTTCCCCCCCAGGCAGTGCGGCTGGCTGTTGTATGTGAGGACGGACAGCTGCACCTTTTTGAGCACTTTCTCAACGGGTGAGTTAATCCTTCACCTTCGCACCTCGGTACGTTGGTCTTTCGTTTCGGTCCAAACCAACTCTGACCTCTAGGGCGGCGCTCTTCCTTTGTTCTTAGGCCTTGCAAGAAGCCTCTGTCCCCCACCTGCTCGCTGCAGGTGTCGAGCACGGGTGGCCAGTCGGGAAAGGGGGATACGCCGATCCCCGTTCCCTTGCTGGCAGCTGCTTTAGGCTCAGACCCCCAGGGTCTTCTCCTGTCCTACGGCAACCACCTGCAGCCTGTGATAGAGAGAGTGGTGAGTGTGGGGAAGGAGTGGAGTAGGTTTGACTGTGGTGGATTTTTAATTGTGCCTGTGCGCTCGGTGCTGAGGACCCCCACCCCCTTCTGCTGTCCATCAGACTGTGAACGCGGCGGAGAGACACATCTGCCTGGTTCGGGATGTCAGGACCGCTCTGTCCCTCTCCATAGACACGGGCATTTCCAAGGTAACCGTGCACCACCGCCGTGGGTCCGTCACTCTGCAGCGTGGCGAAGAGCAAGAGCTGAGCGTTTGTTGGTCCCATCGGGCCATGCAGCTCTTCCCCAGTTTCCTTCACATTCCATTCATGTTTTTCATCGATTCTTTTTCAACAAAGCCGGTACCATATTTACATTTATTAGCTTTTCTGTGAAGCCATTAGTTAGCCATTTACCCATTTATACAGTCGGGTAATTTTTACAGGAGCAGTTCAAAGCAAATACCTTGATCGGGTACCACGGCTGGAGGTGGGATTCAAACCTGCAGACTCTGAGACGGAAGGCAGCAACTCCAAACACTAGAGCCCCTGAGGTCCCGTTAAATAAATACTGAAGTTCATACATAACCGGGTGTGTTTGAAAACCCCTTCCTGTCAGGTGAAGACCCCCGTAGCGAGCCCCGGCGCCAAAGTGCTCACCCCTGGACTCCCAGGTCATAGTGCCCTCGTGAAAACAGCTCCCGCGAAGCCAGAGAAGAGGAAACAGGACTCCGGTACCAAAGAGGTAAAATACCGACACTCTACCTTTCTCCTGAGTGTACCAGTGGCGTGGATTCTTTTTAACGTTCAAAATATAAATCTTATTGAAATGCTGTTAAATTAATTGGAAGATAAGTCTTTGAAACTTAGTAACTGCGTTATCTTTATTTCCTTCAGCTGTATTGATTCAGTGGTGATATTTTGCTTTTGTGATCAATACCTGAATGTCTCTCTAAAGTCCCCATATGGTGGATCCAGGGGATGAATTTTCTTCTAGAAAAATTAGCAGTTAACTTACATAATTCACATGAATGCTGGAGTTTGGATAGTGGACTTCATGGACGGTGATGGTCAATATTCTCTTAATTCTCTAATTTTGTGTTATGCAGGTGAATGTACTCCTAGCATGTGGTCCTTTCAGTTTTTCTGTTTGCATTTACATTAATTATCTGATGCTTTTCCCAAGAGCGACTTACGTTGCTGATCTGCCTACAATTATTTACCCATTTATACAGCTGGGTCGTTTTTTTTTTTTTTTTTTTCTGGAGCAATTTAGAGTAAGTACCTTGCTCAAGGGTACTAGAGCCAGAGGTGGGATTCGAATGCAGCTGCTTTAACCGCTACTCTGTGAATGCTGTAAGCTGACTTGCTGACAACCAGTGGTCCACCGTCACAGCACTTCTCTCTCCCTGACGTCCAGAGATCGATTGAGGAGCGGCTGGGGGAGATGGAGCTGTCTTCGGGTGGGGGCGAGAAGGGGGACGCCAAAGGGACTCCCTCGCTGCAGACGGACAGTTACGCCGTGCTCCTGGTTCAGGGCCTGGAAAGCAAGGACAACAGCATTCTCAATGTGAGTGCTCACCCCGCCCACCCAGTTCTCCGATATCGATAAGGTAGAACAGCAGCCCAGGGCTCCATCGATTTACCTCATAACAGCGGCGCAGCTCGACAGCGGACGGCACTTGTTGCCACAGGGCAATCGATCGTCTCCAGATGTTGAGATTTCCTCCTCGCACCGCTCCTGGGGATCGTAACTCTTCGCGGGGAGCCTCTGTTGCCCTGACGCCAATATCAGTTAGCGCACAACGCGGCGGGAGGAGTCGGCGCCGGCCCGGTGGAGCACGCGAGGAAAATCCTTCGTAGATCATTTTGAGTTCTCGAAAGAAGCTCCAAGTGTACTCTCACACAGTGCTAATGGCACAAATGGTGGAATTCCAAATTCTTCAGAGAACTTTTGGGTTTATTCCTAATCACTCAACAATTGACATTGAATCGGAGTTTGCGGACGCAGTGCATTTTGTCCATTATTTTGCCAAATGATCCCAAGTTAAAGTCTGATTTTTTTAAAAAATGTGTTTTATCCAGATTTTTGCTGAACAAAACCTCTAAATAAAACAGGACTTGTGAATCGTCAGACTTTTCGTTGATTGCGACTTGATGGTAAAATTGACTGTGGGGTTTTGAATGAATCAAAACTGTTCACATTGTTCCAATAGTGTTGATACGGTAAGAATTTAGTGTTTGTAATGTTCTGTAATTGTTCTGCAAAGTTTGTTCAAACACTATTGAGTTCAGTATTCCAGGGAAGCTCTTTAAATGATCTTCTTTGCATGTGAAAGGGTGAAACATGAACATTTCTGCATGTATTAATGTTCTGTTTGCTGTCCATCTTCAGAAAGTCCTCCAGACCAAGCGAGAGGTGTTGATAAAGAAGACGGTTGCCCGGTTACCCATCCCCGCTGTCCTGCCGCTGGTTGAAGAGGTAAATGCTGGAAAGTGGAACGGACTCACGTTTGCTGACAGGATGTTGGGTTGTCGCAGAACGTGTGCAGATGAAACCTTTCAGACAACAAGAAGCGTGGGGTCGGGAGTGCAGGCGTCGTAGCAACGTGGTTTTGAAGTGTTTGGGAGTTGAGAGCGTTGAAGCACTGCAGTGTGTGTGTGTGTGTGTGTGTGTGTGTGTGTGTGTGTGTGTGTGTTCAGTTGTTTGGGTTGATCAAACCAGAAAGTTTCCCTAACCACCGATCTTCCCATCCCCCCTTCAGCTCACCAAGAGGATGCAAGGACACCCGTACACGTGAGTTCACCGCCGCCCGCCCATCTATCCGTAACCCCATCTGTTTGGACTTCTCTCAATCTTAGTTCTGATTCATTGAGTGTTAAATGCCGCCTCCATACCTTTTTCAGAGCGGTGCTTATGGTGCGATGGCTCAAGGCTGTTCTTGTGGAGCACACGTCCTACCTGTCAACAGTGAGTGCTACAGTTCATCGCTTCGTTTTGCACACTTTTATTTTTGGGTTTCCAGATTCTAACGACACGTGGGATGGTCCTTTGCTGGGGTGTTAAATAAGGGCGCAGGCTCGGGATCCGTGCTGACTGTTTTGGGTCATTATCCTGTTGCAGGTACCAGACTTGGTGTCTCAGCTGGGAGTCTTGTACCACATGATTGAGAGCCGAGTCAAAGTGTTCCACAAGCTCGCCAGGCTTCACGGCAAGTTGTACCTGCTGATGACACAGGTACGTTCAGTCTTGTCCTTCACATCTAGGAAACCTAATGAGCTGGTGGTAAAAACGTACAAAAAATGTTTTTTTTTTTTTTTTTTGTGGATTATATTACACTGTTAACATCTGAAACCAAAAACTACAAGAAGCTGCTTTTTTTTGTCAAGTGAAGAATGTCATTTGCCTGCAGGATGTGCTGCTGTGTTAACTGCATTTATACCTCCCCTCCACCAGGTGGCAGCAGGAGAAACTTCTGGGACAGTCACAGCATTAGACCAAACAGCTAAGCTGGTGTACGAGGAGGGTATGTTCACTGTCTGTATGCAGGAGCTGCTCCTCTCTGTGTACAGGAGAAGGACGGGAAGCCCAGTTTATTCACTGCCCATCTTACAAACCCGCTCCTTTAAAACACACTGCAATTACCCTGAATTTGGGTGGACGGTCGTATTTACCTCATTGTACGCGGTTCACACTCGCACAGCTACAGGCGTGTTACAAAAAGGTGACGCCTGTCTCATTCTCTCTACCTGAGCCCCAGCTGTCAGCCTTTCTTGCTCCTTTTCTTTGGTTTAAAATGCAAAGTCCTTGAACTCTTCCAGATTTGTGCACCTGGGCAGGAACCCTCTGATCACTTTACAAACATGACAAGATTTTGGAAATGCAAATGCATTTATGCAAATTCTAGTCGTCCCCCCCCCCCCCCCCCCATGCTTTGCATGCAAGTGCGGCTCTCGTTGCCAGGCAACCAAACCCAGCAGCCTTGGTCTGAAAGGCCCGTTTCATTCCCCGTGCTTCTGCGTGAACACAGCCGCCCGCAGTGCTCTGGTGCTCATATTTAATGCAAAATTTCTTTTTTTTTTTTTTTTGAACTATATGGAACCACACATCAGAAGTAAAATTTTTTTTTTTTTTTTTTTTTTTATAAAAAAATGCCACAATGCTGCAGGGATCATTGCAGCAGACTGTTGTTGAGCTTGATGAACGTCAGGCTCTCGAAGTCGCCATCAGGGAGCCCGGTGCTGTCGGGGTGCAGGGTCGGAACAGGTGATGCTGGTATACAGAGGTATTGCAGGGCCAGCGAGGAAAGCCGAGGGAACCGCTGAAGGTTCCCCCTCCAGAACACCAGGGGGTCCTGGTGGTATGGAATGCAGGGTTCCTGCAAGTATGTCTCCACCTCTTCGACATGTGGGCTTGGGGCGGAGTGCTGGGGCTCATCCTCAAAGAAAGGAAACAAGCACTTCTTTCTAGGCGGGCACAGCGCTTCTGAGGCAGAAGCGGGCTCCCGGGTGTCTCCGGCCGAGGCACCGGTCATCGAGAGCAGGTCGTCCTTGAGGCGGGAGCTGTGGTCACCCTCGGTCCAACGCAACTTGAGACGTGGGTCCAAAATGGTGGCCCGCAGGTAGGAAGACTTGGCCTCGTACTGCTGGAGCCACTTGTCAGTGGAAATTGTGAGGCCCACCACCATCTTGTGATTGTGCTCTGACTGAGAGCTCAGGTGCTTCCGGATCCCCCAAATTGATGGAATGACTAGGCTGGCTGGGACCACCCGCTCCCCTTGGATGCGGTCTGTGATCTCCTCAAATGGCCTCATGATGTGGAGGAAGTCCTCCAAAATTGCTCTTTCCAAGGCAGTGAGGCTCGGGTTAGTGTGTGTACTTGGGCCCAGCTGGTCGTCTTGGTCACCCAGAATGCTCTTCACAAGCTTCAGCTGCCGGTTCCAGGGGGCACAGCCAGTGGCCTGGCCCTTGAGCTGATCCTCCAGGCGATCTGTTGCCGATCCTGGCATGGCATCCCTAGTGCGGTACGCCATTGCCGAGACCTTAGCGAGAACATCCGCAGTTGCCTTCGGTATGGCCAGAAGCCCATCCCTGACGACCAATTGGAGCGCGTGAGCGAACGAGGGCTCGTACTGGGAAACGTACTGCGTGGTGCTGGAGCTCGAGGTGCTCTCGCCTGTGGGTGCGGGAGCACCCTGGCCTTCCATCTTTACCTCTGGCTCTGCAGCGCTCGCCAACGGTGACTCACCGTGTTGCACAAACCCGGGGAGGCTGGTGTTGCAGGGTGCTGTGTTGTCGCTGACAACGATGGCAATTTTGCTTGGCGTTTTATAAATGGCCAAGATGGTCTCACAGTAGCTAAGGATGTCCTCGGCCGTCTGAAAACCCCGTACACGCTTGCAGGAGAACAACACTGACTTGAGGGTGTAGTCCACAATGAGGTGGCCTTTTGCTGCCATGTAGGTGCACCCCTGCTCCCCTGACCAGACATCCACAGTCAGGCAGATGCTCTGGGCAGCCTTGACCAGGGCCTCCAGCTGCCCGTGGAGCAGGTTGTACTGCTGGCACACCAGCGAGTTGACAAAGTGGTGGCGGCTGGGAACATTGTAGGCGGGCTGCACTTCCTGCATGAAGCTCAGGAAGAAGGGACTCTCAACAATGGAGACGTGCAGCTGCTCCCCAGCTATCAGGTTGACCAGAGCGCGGTCGGCCTGGACCTGGCTGGCATCAGTGCTATGCCACTTCTTGGGTGCCAGCATGCTCTTGGTTGGCATAGGGGCCCAGTGGGTGGTGATGCTAGACACTGGATCCAGGGGTATGGAGGCATGCTTCCGCTAAGAGGAGAGTTCAGAACGTGGAATAGCCAGTAGTATTAGCTTGTTGGCTCTTTGGGTATCTTATACAGCATGCAGCATTTAATAAAACTCAGGATTTTGCAACAAAGTTCAGGCAAGAAGACGACCAATAGAAGGTTTAGGAAGCAGCTGCAGATGTGAAACATTTTAGAACCTCACCTGATCTGATCAAAGCATAGCCAAAGAGTTTAACACTGGGGAACCAAATGAGAGCTCAACCTTACCTTCATATGGTTGAGAAGGTTGGAGGTGGCCTTCCTGTTGAAGCTCATCTCCAGCGGGCAGTACTTGCAGCGTGCCTTGCACACCTCCTCTCCATTGTCTGGGATGTAGAAGTGGTCAAAGACCACGGAGGCTCTGCGCTTTGACATGCTTTCGGTGGCCGGCGAGGCCAGAGCTGTATCGCTGCCGTGTGCGTCGGCTCTTAGCGCTTCGCTGCGTTCTCCCTCCGCTCAGAGTTGACGTCAGTTGATTTCAACGGGCGATGACCGAAAGCGCGGGTCAGGGATCAGCCAATGGCTGCTGAGCTTTGCTCAAGTGCATTCTACCAAGTATAAATGAATCTGGGGTATTCACATGCAAATACACTTTTGCCGTGTCATTCGAATGCAAATCAGTGCACTCGAATGTCTGCCTTGTGTGGCTGCATGTAGTTTCATCTCGCTACTTCATATCTGTGGCTCTGGGTTCGGACGTGTTTGGTTTTGCAGGAAGGCAGTTGTTACGATTGTGTAGACGTCTGAACCGATGTTCCTCTCTGCCACAGAGTCCTCTGAGGAAGAGGAGGCTTCAGGAGATGAGGGGCTTCCTGAGGAAGACTCAGATGTAAGTCACAAATCACAGCAAATCAAATTTTCCATTTTAGTGAGAAGCATTAATGGACAGTGTATTCGAAAGTAAAATGTACCGATGGGTTCTTATTTTGGCAGAACTGGGAGGAAGAAGGCATGGAGGAGACAGCTGATCGAGATGATGAGGAAGAGGAGGATGAAGAAGAGAAGATGAACGTGGAGTCAAAAGTGAACGGAGACTCAGACTTGGATCCAGAAAACGAGAGCGAGGAAGAATGAGGAAAAGGAACAAGCGAAGAGGACTGGAAAGAAAAGGATGGTTGCATTTATTTTGATTTTGTTTTAATGTTTTATACAAAGTGCGGGAAGGCTGCGCCACAGTCGCGCAATGCTTCCCAGCAGGTCGGCGCAAGGGCACCTGGCCCGTGACCTTCGACCTCCCCACCCCCCCTCTGAAAGGTGTGCCGGAGAACAATTTCCCTGACACCTCCTCTCCTCGCAGGCTCTGCTGCGGTGGTACGGTGTACCGCTGCTCTCCAGATTTTATGTGAAATGGCTTTTTTTGATGGGGGGGAGGGGTTTGATTTATAACCACAATGTAAAGAAATCTGTATGTACAGTGAAGTGTCTGTATAGGCCCTCGCGCCCTGGATGCTGCAGGATTAAAGCTGTTCTGTAACCTGTCTCCATGCGAACGGCTGTCTGCGTGTCCTCGCTCTTCTCACGTTGAATCTGCACGCACACCTGTTCCTGACATTTACGCACGAGCAAAAGGTGATGGAAGTACAAGGATTGCAGCTGCGAAGTGGAACGGTCGCTTCGGTGCAGGAATCGATGTTGACTCGCAGAGTGGCAGCCGCGTGCCTTTCCTAAACGTGTGTGTGTATGTGTATGTGTGTGTGTAAGACTAGGGTTTCATCACTGCCTGGAGAAGCTCAATGTCCACAGGTGATGCACAGCTGGAGCCTCTTCCCGCCTGCAGTTTATTAAAATTCTGCATACATATCCAGCACGTGCATTTTTTTTTCTTTTTTTTTTTTTTTTTTTTTTTTACCCCACATATCCTGAAGCAGAGTGATTTTCAGAGCACAGATGGAATTATTATTTCCCCACTCCACACCCGAATTAACGCATAAAACGGCGCTTCTCACAGCTGCAGAGACGTAGTAATAAAACCGGCTCCAGCGTTAACGACTCACCAGGTGCGCAGTTTCCTACTCGGGACAATGTTCACCGAAACCACAAATTCAGTTCACATTAAAATTACAAGAGAAATAAATTTAAAAGGCCGCGCTACTGCAAGTTGAGAGCACGAACAGCTGTACACGGGGCGGCACGAGCGCGCCGGAAAGTGCGCGCCGCACACCGCATCACTCCCGCAGAGTTGGCTCAGCGACGCGGCACCGCCTTCCAGACGTCACGTCTGCGAAACCGGAAACTTCTTTGCAGAGTATTGTGGGATATGTAGTCATCAAACGAAGAGCACATAGCTCATACACACGCACACACTGGCTGAAACCGCTTGTCCCGAGCGGGGTCGAGACGAACCGGGGCCCAACCCGGCAACGAAGGGCGTAATGCTGGAGGGGGAGGGGACACACCCAGGATGGGACGCCAGTCCACCGCATGGCACCCCAAGCAGGACCCTGCCAAACCCACTATGCCAACGCCCCCCTACGCGCCCCCGCGCCCCATAGCTGATACAACATTATAAAAATTAAGAGAAGGTGAAAAATATCAAGCTAAAAATACACCTGAAATTATTTTTTTTGATGCAGAGAAAAATTCATTATTTCAATTTACATTTTGGAGTTTGCATTTTGTCATACAAATCTAGGACTCCGTTATTATTACTTTATTATCATTCTTTTTATAATATCAGAGTAGAGACCGTATATGAAAATTCATAAACTTGCAAAGAAAGCAATCGCAGAATATCCACTGTAAATTAAAAAGCAACTGATATTTCATGTTCAACTACCTGTCTCTATGGGACAATAATGAAATGTAGATTCAAAACTGTGACAAAAGAAAGAACACATTGTGATTTACTATTCTGTTTGCGTACGGATAATCTGAGAGACAAATAAAATTTATGTTTCAGTATACTGTTTTGTGATTGCGTTTCCTCTTTGTATATGTGCTCACTGATGGACAAATGGAAAATGTGCATGTTCCAAAGTCTTTAAAAAGAGTCTCAATGTAATAAAATGTGGAAGAGAAAAAAGCAGTCCTCCGAAGGCTTTGAAGATGAAATATTAAATGACTTTTGCTTTTCAGTTTTCTCTTTGCCCAAATATGTGTGTCCTTGATAACCAAAATTCAAATGCAAATTGGAACACCGAATTTGAGTTTCCTTTACGAGCCACATTTTCTTCATGCATAAAACCACAAATTGCAAAACATTTATTGCATTTTTTCATAATTCCACTTTCCCTAGCCTTGAGTCTACTCTCCCCATTTCCTTGGAAAGAACTAATATTTGCACATTTCATATGTTTGCATTAGATTCAAACATTTTTGGGACACACCTGATTTGATTCAATAGAATAACTTTCGTGCTCTTGGAGGTTTTTTGCCAAAGACATTAAGACAGAATTTTGTGTTAAATTGCAACTGGATTTCACATGGAGCTGAAATAATCATTTTACAGCCATAGTAGGTAAAAACAATTAAACTAAACATGGGACTGTTTCACCGCTTCCTGAGCTGCAAACATTAAACAATATTAAGCAGTAGTTCAGAAGCAAATATAATAAATGTCTGAATCTGAGAATTAAAGTGGTCTCCCGCGATAAAACTGGATAAAGAAAGGCAGGGGAAATCGCATATTATTCTTATTGAAGACCCGTCCAAGCCTTCCTCACATCCGCTAACTCAATGATCAATGCTCAGAGAAGCATGGTTACACTAAGAGGGTTTGACAGACAGAGGGGGGACATTCTTTACAGCTGAAGAAAATGTAATTAGCGAGAGAAAAAGCCCGGCTCAGTGGGACGGAGAGGCCGCTTATGAGCATCGCCCTCTCGCGGACACCTGACAGCTCCGCGTTCGTTCACAGTCTGCTGGAGGCAAGACAGGAGAGCAGGATCATAACTGGAAACCAAGAGGCTGTAAATGCGATACCCAACAACCCTGGTGCGTCTTAAAAGTGAGAATCACTGGCAGAAATATAAAGATTTTAAGAATGCCTTCATTCCGGCATGTTCTTATCCATAACAGTTTTGCCATCATTAATTGTTGTCACCTTAGGGGATTTGAATATCAGCTGAAAGCTGAGAAAATGTGCAATTCTGTGTTTTCATGGCCTTCTTTTTTAGCTGTAGACCCTAAACAGATACGGAGGCCTGCAGGGCAAACAACAAAGCTGTATTTCTAAACGTCGCTTAGTTTTAGCTATGTATAAACACCATTTTGATTTCATTATCCCTGACCTTTAATTAATTATCCCAGGACTTAATTAAAGACTGTAAAATGTAAATACATGAAACTACAGGCGAGTCAAACATTCCTGTTTCCTAGGCAGCTATTTCGCTTTTTTCCCCTCCAAAGTATAATTAACTTTGTTTGCTGAGTAGCAAGGATTTAAAGCTAAATGAAATAAACAGAATTTTGAGTGCACGGACACTCAGCACCCCGAAGCGTGTGGGCGTGCAGACGTGTAGAATTAAGACCCTCGCTGTCACGTCGTTGAGGCTGATGCATTTTGTAGGGATGCATAAGAGTTTGGTTATAATCAAAAATTTGCCATGGGATTTCTCTACATCGGACCCCCCCATTTTCTCATATCTTCTCCTGCACGAATGGACATTGGAATTATACAACATTGTTATTTCAGGGTTGGCTTTATGTTCCACAGTTAATGCCATAGGGGGACCAAACAACTCTCCATGGGTCGATTGCTCTGCAGCAACCCGTAAAGGCAAGCGTTATAACCCTCAAAGCTCACTTCAGTAAGGCTTGAGCTATAGATACTTTGGTCAAGCTGTCGGAAAGTAAATTACGAAATGATTTTTCAGAATCAAATCCCTAATTTTTGAATATGGGTGTATAAATAATAATAACTCCTTGACCCCAAGGAAGAACTTTCCTTCTAATAAACAAGTATATCATCTCTGAAGACGACATGGAAAAGAGTGTATACGGGATTGTGATGCAGCTCCTTCCTGAATGAAGCTTGAGAACAGCTCGTTGCTCCCTGGTTTATTGCCTCCTCACGTGGTGCAGTGCAGGTTTTTTGGTCAGGCCCCCTGAGTCGCTGATAATGGGTGGTGTGCATTGCATTCTGCTGTAAATATAAATAACAGCCCTCAACAGGGCGTGAAAAATGAAGTCTCGGAGCGTTCCGTTGCCTTTTTGCTCCCGGCTTTGAGACGCGTGGGCTGTTTTCTTTGAACCAGAACATGAGCGGGAGCCTTTGATGGACGAGCTCCACGGAGCAGCCACCAGGGGGCACGAGAGCAGACAGTTAGAAACCGCCTTGTCGGCACAATTAAAAATCAGCACTAGGTGTCATTGTTGTCAAAAGGACTAACTTCTCTACGCTGGTTTTCAGGTGTGACACTCCCAACTTCTTGCACTTGTTTGAAGCCACAAAATACTGGTTATGTAACTGTTGTTGGGCGCACGTATTCTCTGCAAGGTGTCTGTTATGCAACGGCACGATTAGCCTGCAATTACCGTTCAAACAAAGCAATCGGAGATTTTGCGTGCCGTCTTGGCTCCGTTTGCCTTCTTTGAGGAGAGTCCTCTGTGAGCGAGACGCTCCAGCGAGCACGACTTGTGCTTTCAACATAAAACAATAGAGCCCTTTGTCGTGTGCCTTTTGCACTTCGAATTTGGGTTTCGGATTTAAAGATTGCGACGGAGGTGCATCAGAAACTGTCGTCTTAATGAGGTTAATTCCGTAAAATGATTCTACTTGCGCTGTGTGAGTCATGTTGCGAAGGACGATGCGTCTTCAAAGGTGTACCTTCGTCGTAAGAAGTATGCGTTTTACGGTATCTGTCAGTCACATAATGCTCGGTGTAGGTGGAGACGAAAGGATGGAGGAAATACGGCTGAGGATTCACTTAATACTCGCCGTCACATCTTCCGATTGTCGGAATTCCCATTGTCCAGAAAACCACCACAGCCAAGGTTGTGACCAGGTTTTATTCATTTATTTTGTACAGGCATATTGAATTAGAGCACTAGGTGCTCGCATGTATTGGAACTGTGGTAAATCAATTTTCCATTTTCTTAAGGCTTCACAGCTATCAGCTGCCAGGCTAACGGCAGCACGAGCCACAAGACAGGAGTCATATATCAAAGCCGTTAGAAAAAAACACGCAAAGCCTCCATCCGCGCTCTCATTAGCCTCGGCAAAATGACTTCTGGATCCGCTGCGGTCGCGTGCCGTCTGGTGGAAGACCCATACAATCGCACTGTATGCCTGTGCCCAACTGGCAACCCTAAAGAGTCCACGGCTCCCTTCAGCAACTAGGACTTCTCGAGAAAGGAGTAATCTCCGGGCTGCGAAAGCAGGATGAGCGTGTAATGACATATCAAAAAGTGCTGTGCTGTTTGACTGTATTTCTACCAGCACTAGGTGAAGGTCCTGCCGCTTTTGAATCGTCAGCATTAGAGAAAATGTGCCCCGAGACTCAATTTCGCCTTATTCATACCATAATAATCCTAGCAGCACACAAATTAGATAATTAAAAATTTGGATTTAAAGGCATTTCACACACACATTGTCTGAAGCCGCTTGTCCCAAGCAGTGTCGGGGCAAACCGGAGCCTAACCTGGCAACACATGGCAAAAGGCTGGAGGGGGAGGGGACACACCCAGGACGGGACGCCAGTGCGTCGCAAGGCACCTCAAGCAGAACTTGAACCCCAGACCCGACAGAGAGCGGGACCCGGCCAAACCCGCTGCGTCACCGCACCCCCCTAAAAGCATTTCCCCCCCCGAAGAATAAAACAAGAAGCACATGGGACATTGCCTTGTGGCAGAAATTCATTAGGGAACCCCAACCCCATCCCTAACCCAAACCCTAAAGAATTTACAGAACGCCTCCTCTGTGGTCACAGTCTGTGTGGCAGGAGGAGGATTTCCAAGGCTAGGTTTATGGGATGTGATGCAGCAAAATGTCCTCCCAACGCCACGCTGGGATCACCAGAATACCCGTGTTGAACCACCAGAAGCCCTGCAGTTGCGAAAAAACGACGGTGCAGTGGTGGAAGGGTGACTGTTGGAAAACTCTCTATCTGGGAAAGGGTACAGGACTTGCCCCTCTCTGGCTGTATCTCAGTTATGATTTTAAACTGAAACTCTGGGATTCTTGCCACGAGGCAACTGAAAAATGCTGTAAATATTTTTAAAACTGTCACATGGCAACTCAAGCACCGCTGCCTCACAGCTTCATGGTTGTGGGTCTGAATCCACCCCCAGCCTTTTAATCCTCGTCGGCATCGGCTTCCTCTCACACGTTGAAGGAACTCTGAACAGTACTTGGTGTACGAGAAGTATGCCGTGAACCAGCATCATGTTGTGTTCCACCGTGCCCTGTCTGCTTATCATGCTTTGAACACTTTGGACATGTCAAAAACCCTCGTGGACCGGACACATCACGAAGACTGGATTCTCCTAAAATTTGGAGGGAAAAGAGGAAGAAGAGGACAACAGTAGCCAATCACAGCTACAATGGACACACGTCTCCCAAACTCGGGGTCAGGACAAATTAGCATCATGTCGGTCCTCCGCTGATGCTCGTCTGTCATGCCTCCAAGGCCTGCCTGAGAACCTGGCGAAACCGAAGACCAAAGTGTTGCAGACAGAAGGAGACTCTCTGAACGTGGAGATCCCCTTGGACCAGTAAGTGGAAGCTGTGCTGATTGATGACCGCAATAAAGAGCGCCTCACAGTCGCAGTGCCCTAATCCTCTGACTAACGCAAAGTGCGGCGCTCTCTTGCCGTCAGTGCTGCATTCTGTATAGGTAATGTGTATGACACTTCGCGTGAATCGCTCCTTTGTCTTCCATCCTCCCCCAACCCAAAATGTAATGGAAAACACAAAAATGTTGCCGTTCTGCACATTATCGGAAGAAGAATACATGCAAACCATTGAAAAAAATAAAATGACGTTGCTCTCGCGGCGCGCGCCAATGAATTGTAACGTGCTTATCCGTAATGGTTCTGACAGGATTAACTGCTCACGATTAAAGTCCCCGGAGGAGTTCTGGGAGGATTCCTCCCACTGGAGTAATTGCTGGTGTTTGCGGGTGAACAGTGATGCATGCTGCAGTGACTCAGGGCGGCCGCCGTCATGTTTATTTTCAGGCGGATCGGCACCTCTGCTGGGGAATTGCTCGGGCCGGGCTGTTGAGAACATCCAGTGTCAACCCTCACGATGAAACAGCATATCTCACACTGCCAGAAGTTTGCTAAGACAAAGCAAATACGACCTAGTCGAGAAGTGCCCATCCTGCGAGCGTTGGCCCTTTGTTAAGCGCCGCTTTGATCTTGACTTGCTCGGAAAAGCTGACTCGAGTTTGTGTGTTTTATCACTGCTGCACTTGCAGACCTCCTGTTACACCACCACGGTTTTCTTATTTTCCCCCCTAGAATACAGATTTGCTCGGCTGTTATGTGAGCGCCAAATGACAGTAATTTAAACTCAGCAGTGCTTACTCGGGTTTTTTCAATTCTTCTCCTACCGTATGGTGTCTGTGGTGCACCATCAAGTTAAAATCCAATCCATCTTGCGAAAGCCTGTAGTCATGATGTTCATTAATTACCAATGGATTATGACCCTTCTACAGGCTGCAAATTACCGAGTAACATCTCCATCACTGTCTCTGTCTGCTGGTTGCCTTGACGCTATATCCTAGGAGACCATTCCTGCCTTCCCCATCGTCCTTCCCCTGCATTCTGCCTGCTGTTCTACATAGCTGCTGCTGATGTAAATGATTTAGGACACACTGACACACAGGAAACTGTTTACTTAAGTCGATAAAGTCTGTGATTCTTTTTCTTTTTTGCTGAGAAATTCCAATTTTATTAGCGACATGCTAATTTTTTTTTTTTTTGTCCATGATATGTAAACAAGTCTATGACTTTAGTACATAGCAATTTTCCTTGAGGACCGATAGATCAAAAATGTCTGAAATCTCACACTTGTGTCAAATCCCTGCATCATTTAGTGGTTTGCACCAGCCACAGCACAGAAACGGCTGAATTATTTATTGGCTCTCAGAGTGAATTTTAAGAAAAGAATGGTGCTGGTTGTCCCGTTTAAAAATACTGTTAATTCCAGGTGGTGGAATGATGGCAAATGATGCTACTGGAGGTGGGTTTGGCATGTATACGAGATAGAGGTTTGAACCCTCGATGTCTTGGTATCGTGTACCCTGGGGGTCTGACGCCAGAGTAATGTGTCCGGGTACCTACCGTTAGACCTTTTCCATTTGGTTTCAGAGACTGCAACATTTGACCACACGGACACCCCGGATCAGTTGACAGAAACCAGCACTTCTGCAAAATTCTCACGTTAATAAAATGTTTTCTCATTTTTGATTGTCTCTCATTCCCCTGTCCTCCTGGTTGGAGCCGAAGCCTTTATGCTTGATCGCCATCCCGCTCTACAGCACCACCCACCTCCAGTGGCTGCCTGGCACTGTGTGATTAATGCCCGCTCCCTCTAATAAACAGAGTGTTTCATCAATCCCTCCTCCACTTCCTGTCTGCAGCCCCTCTGCTCTTATTTCGCTCTCTGAGAGCTGGTCTGTCTGGGTTTGGCCCAGCTCAGTGCAATGAGAGCGGACGAAACCTCCTTCGCTGTGCTATTACTAGATAATATTTATTATTTGTACATTAGGGTTGTTTTTCTTTTTCTCAAAAGGTGTATTAAGTGACCCACTGGACTGCTGCTTTACTTCACATTAATACGACCCCTGAGAGTCCAGTTTCACCGGTGTAATATGTCTTCAGACACTAATGCTGCGCAACATTTTTTTAAAATCTATTTTCTCAGCAGATACTGTTATCCAGGATATTTTTCATATGAGCTGCCAAGCAACCCATGTATAACCTATGTATTACCCACGAGACCCAGTGTACAACCCAGTAAGAGACCTGTCTCTGTGCCAACTTGATTCAATCATCATAAATCAGTCATCTCAACCTCCCTATCTTAACCTCGTCACCCTCACCCCATTTGCTCAGCTCCAGCATCTTAACCCCACTATCCTGATCCCATCATCATTGACCTCATTACTCACCACATCATCTTGACCCGCCACCTTCTTGACCCTCATATCGTGACATGATGACCTTAACCCATGTATCTTGAGCCCATCACTTGATACCTTACGCTATCTTCTCATCCCTACCTATTTTAAACCCACCTCCTTCACCTTATTATCTCAAAGCTCCCCAGTTGTGTTGCCTATTTGTAATTTGCAGATTCTGCATAGACACCTGTGGTTTTAGATGGCTGAAATTCTCAGCCACCTTCAATATAAATAGAAAAAGCAACAAATCTACAATGAAAATATATGTTCTTTTGGATTTGCACCTTGTTTGATATATCTGCCCGGTTTTCTGTTCTCGTACACATTTTAGGAGATTGTTCCAGCATGTCCTGTACCTCAAAGGTGTGTCGCAAGGGATGTGGGGGCGGGAGGGCAGAATGACGGGAAGCGACAATATGTAATAATGAGTAAGAGGCCTTGGTGGGAGTGATCTGTGTCACTCCTCTCTCGCTGATGCCACAGTGCCACTTGGAGCCACAGGTGGCGAGAATTTCAAATGCAAAAGAACAAATTGAGCGGAAATGATACAGAGTGTAATGAGTATAATGTACCGGTTAATTTTCAATTAACTCACAGCGTAACATTAAAAGTTCTAATGACGCAATAAAGGCAAGAATAATAAAACGGAGGAAAACACTATTGTGCTCGAGGCCCATTAAGGGATGGGTTAGGATCCATTTGTGGTGATGTCACTCGAACTCACGATGCCTCCGTAAAGAGAAACTAATTCAGCCTGGGAAGTCATGCAAAGCAATTTGGCCACATTAGCTTAAAATAATATTTTGTGATTACTCACGGGCACCGGGTGCAAATCTATGCTGCGCTGCTGCAAACGCCAGCAGGAGTACGCCCCAACCCCTCCCCCCCTTAGCAGGGATGATTGTGCTTGTCTTTCAAGGGTCTCGTAGTCTCCATCTGTTGTGTTTGCTCGCCGCTGTTAAGCACGCTTGTGCGGAACAAAGCAAGCAAAAGTCACAAACCTTCCCCCGGTTTCCAGCTGTGCGAGTTAGCGTGGGAAAGGCTCACTCCTGGATAGGTATACGAGAGATTTTCCCACCCCCCTCTGGGTGTATGAATTCATTTAGCCTAAATCTGCTCAATTAGTGTTTAATTCTGCATAATACAGCTAATTTGGCTGGTCTGTATTGTATTGTGCTTTGCATATGTTATAGAGTGAAGTGGTCCCTGGCAAGATGGTGAAAGTGGAGAAGAAGAAAAACAAACACCAGCTGAGGTAGTTCTGGCATGAACACCTCGCATGGACATAGATCGCGACAGAATCCGGACTGCAATTTTGGGATGCGTATCTGCCATAGACATAAATCACTGCAAGTGTTGCTCAAGGGTGCGATGCTGGTATGAATACGTCACACGGACAGAGATCTCACGTTGATCAGGATGGTTTGTGGTTCACAGAGGTGTTTTCCCTGTTATTTAATGTTGTCCATTGCTCAACCGAAAAAGACATTGGTATTCAGGTTGAGGTAAAGGCCAGAGTGGAACAGAAAAACATGCCTGTAGGATGTTAAGAGGTTCAGCAAGAGCTACAGTGCTTTTTCAGCCTCGTTATCGTAACGTGACATAAATGTTTATATGTATCTAAAAAAAAAAATTATTACGAGGAAGGTGATTCGGAATCGTGGATATTCTGAAAAAGTTTTACGCAGCTACTCGTGTGACGAACATCGGTTCATACGGCGGAAAGTAAGAAACTAACTGCAATTAAGAATCGCGTGTCTGCATCTAAGTGTCTCTTTCTGCTAATGCAATGAACACGTTGTATTTTCTATGAGATGTTCATCGTTTTCGAGAAAAACGTCTGCTAAATGAATAAATGTACATGTAATTATTATTATTATAACTTATTTAACTTCCTAGATGGCACTTCTGTCCAAAGCAACTTACAGATTTACCCATCTATAGGACTCGCTCTTTTTTCTTGTTATGTACTGCAACTACAGCATTTTCTCTGCCAACGCCGGTGGCTTTCAGGTTTCAAGGCCGTGTCCTTAACCACTCCACTACCTGCTGCATCTTGTGAAGCTGCTATTTTAAATCCCCGTGATTAATCGTTACGCCTAACGTGCGCATGGGGTCCTTGTTAGGGTGTGACGGATCTATTCTGGATTGTTTCTCAAACTCTCCGTCCCTTACACGCTCCACTGCTGCTCTTAGCCGCTCAGCGCTCAGCTGCGGAGACGCCAGTAACCGGGCGCCGCGAGTCTAACCCGACTCCGGAGGAGGCGTGACAGCGCTCCGTCTTCATGAATATGCAATCCAATTAATGAAGAGGGCAAGTTAATTGGGAGCAAAACAGTGGGATCATTAGAAACACAGGCCTGTGGTGTGTTTACCCTGTACTCCCATCTCACGGGAAGGTCTGGGATGAAAGACGACATAAACCACATATTATGGAGGCCTGCTGAGCTGTCTTTGTCACTGACAGAACTTAATTCACACAACCGATGGCTTTCAAGTTGTTATTGCTGTGTTATCTCGTTCTTTTTTTTTTTTTTTAAAAAGTTTGCTCCCGGTAAACAACTTGATCTAATACGTTATTCCTTGCCGATGAAGCGACTTGCCTATGCTCTTTTTTCTTTTGAACCTGTGACTGGAGCCCTGTGATGTCCCGCTGCCGTGCCCCCGGACTAGTGGAAGCAAGTCCTTCTCGTAAGAGCGTGACGCGAGGCAAGTTGGAGGGTTGTTTTTCATTTTCTGTGAAATTTTTCTTAAAAAATAAAAAAAAAAAAAAACACACCCCCACACACAGGCACACACAATTAGCCCACAGGAACATTTTAGTCACTCCACCGTTTGAGCCCAATTAGTTTGTCCCTGAAGCGCTTCTCAGGGCCGGCAGTCCACCGAGGGAGACGGAAGGCTGCGGAGCGGTTAAAAGCCCCGAGGATGAGAAGGAATAGGGAAGCAAGCTGGCAGATCTGCCCTGGGAAGCCACAGTAGGGACAGGATTCTGCCAGGCACTTGGCGGAACGCAGTCGCCTACCCGACCCGACACGTCACATCAAGGCATTCCCTCGCCGGACTTAATCTGAAAGGTGTCGTGATCAGTTTAGTCTTAATTCTGGACCCCAGCTTCCCTGCAGCGCAGCGAGCAAAGAGGAACTCCAACTGCCTGGCTTGGGAGAGTTTGTTGGATGTGCTGGATTTACCAACATATTGACTGCTGTTCTTTGGCCCCACCAGCATCATCTTCACTCATGAGCACAAATTCAGAGCTGAGTTTGTTGCCTAAATATCCCTGCAATTTTGTGAATCGCCAGCTTTGAAGACTTCGCGCACGATTTTCGAAGATGGAGCCTGTCCGAGAGGGCCACGCGGGTGCATGGCCCGAAATCGGCCGGGTCCCGACAGGCAGAGCGTTGAGACGAGGAGAACGGCCGCCCGCCCTGGTCGTCATGCGCTCCTCAGAGGTATTGATTTCTTGACAGGTGCCCGAGTGTGCTGGCCGCTATAAACCCAGCGCCGATGACAGGTTTTCCGAAGCACTTCTCCTTCCTTTTGAGGACAGGCAGGACATCGGTGGGTAAATGAAATGTCAGATAAAACCCTTCAAAAGCACCTTTGGTGCCGTTACACACATCAAGCAGTAAAACAATATCTCCCTCAATCCATTGCCTCTCCCCTTTGTATGCCTGTCCTGGCTGCCAGTTTTTTGACATGTCTTATACGTTATGTCTGCCCAGCGGATATGGAATTTCCCCAGGGGGCTGCTGGAATAGGATGAGAGGATCCTGTTTGACCTTCTGAGGGGAAGTGGGTCATGTCTGCAGAACCTGTCCTCTGCCATGCATTTATTCGGTCTGTCCTCTTGGAGCAGCAGGCAGCACTACCCCGTGGGCTGCCAACACAGTCTCCCTGATCCATTACCGGCCCGATACCTTCCGGCAATGCGGCACGATAATGATGCATCGCACCTGGGTTGGCCGGTGTCTGTACACTTGGAAAGCACTGAACGTTTATCACAGGGCACACCCAGGGCTGGAGCAGGCCTCTCGCAGTGTTGAGCTTTAGCACCACGGAAAGCCAAACAGAGCAGTTATAAGGGCAGCAGGGAGCAGGTAATGTCACTTTCAAGAACATGCTTTCTTGTTTAAGTCCCCAGCTGAGCCTTGCTGCAGTGCCCCCGAGCACGGCGCATAATCCCAGTTGATAGAGTTAAATATCCGGCTCTACGTATGGCTCAAAACTCTAAATAGTCGTGGATTAAAAAATAATAATTAAAATGGAGTGAATTTTTATGAACCCTAAAAATAGCAGATGATGGCACAGCTCTGTGGCTTTGGGGGGGAATGGAAACCCAGTCATGGTTGTGTCAGAAGTGAGGAGGTGTCACACATGATGAGCTTTCCAAGCGCTTCCATTCATTGCTGTTCCCCACGGGTGCACATCTCAGATATCACTGGTGGTAATGCCAGAGGTGATTGTTACACAAGGGTTCATATTGGATAACTCATTCCACAGAAGGGTTTTTATTCGCTGACTCATTCTGAAGAATATTCCTTATTGGCTAACTCATTCCAAAGAATGAATCGTATTGGCTTGCTCATTCCACGGAAAGGTTCTTATTGGCTAACTCATTCCGAAGAAGGAGTTGTATTGGCTATCTCATTCCATGGAAAGTTTCTTATTGGCTAACTCATTCCACAGAAGGGTTCTTATTGGCTAACTCATTCTGAAGAAGGGGTTTTATTAGTTAGCTCATTCCACAGAAGTGTTATTAGCTAGCTATTTGAAAACAGAAGGGTTCTTACTGGACCCCTTCCTGGTGCAGAAGAATTCTTAATGGCTTCCACCTTTCAGCAGAAATGTTGTCATTGGCTAGCACATCCCTCACTGAAGAGTTCTCATTGGCCAGCTTGTTGCATACACAAGGGTTCTTATTGGCTTCTTAATCATCACATAAAAGTTATTATGAGTTGGCTTGTTGGGTTCTTATTGGCAAAAACATTGTTGCAGAGGGGTTCTTATTTGCTGCTTGGTTCTTTACATATGGTTCATTATTAGCCAGTCCATTCTTTCGGGAACAGTTCCTATTAGCTGGGCCATCCCTCATTGAGGGATTTTTATTGGCTAGCTTGTAACCCCAAAGAGAAGCAGTTATTGGTTACCTAATTTCTTATATTCGTATAGGCTAGCTCATTCCTCGTCAAAGTGCGTCATGGGATACGAAAATGAAACTGTAACAAATGCAGAAATGCTGTGGAATATTTTTAAAGCTGGACATGCCTTTTTAAGGCTGAGCTGGGTTCCTTCATTAAAAGCTAAAAAAAAACTGACGTATGAGAAGAACATCTTTTACATCAATTAAGGCTGATGCAACAACCCCTTGTTGGACCACAATACATTTTTCCAGGGAAATGGTCATTTTTCTGCATACGATGGGCAGCATTTCTTGGAGCTTAATGGCCTGAGTATATATTAGAGTATAATTGTTTGGGTTTCTTCTCATCTCAAGAGACCATGATTATGTTCACAAAATAAAAGGTTGCTGGTCTCTCTGGTACAGTAGCTGTAATGAAAGACAATGCAGTCTCTTGACAGGATCTATTTTTATCTTTGCGGTATTTGGTCATGTCTTGGCTCAACCACTGATCTGCTTGGGAAACTCAAGATTGATTCCAATGTATATTTTAACAGTATGATTTGGAACAGATAAATCATCTTGCGTGTATTCTGACACGTTGCCCGTAATAAGATTTTTTCCATTCTGATATTGGAGACACAGTGGGTATGATCTAACTTTCTTCATTACTGCATATGCGGCATCATTGTGGAAAAACTCAGGGCGTAACGTGATGTGCCAAATTCTTTATCATATTCCATTCCTAAGTATCATATATTATTGAAGCAACTCTAGTTTAAACATCCTGCCGCACAACCGTGCATTATAAATTCATTACTGAGGCGAATCATTCAGAAAAGGGGAGCATATCAACGAAGCAGCACCGCTAGGCATTAAATTCATGTCCCACCTGTCCTCCGTTCATCGCCGAAATCAATGAAGTTCGTGATTTGTATGCGTTTTACAATTAAAAGCATTTGTATGGAGAGATTTATTTGGTTACTCGGGTGCCTCGGGCGAGGCTCAGTCCTTACTGAGCGATGAAATATGAAATATGGGGTTACGCATGTCTTTCCCCGGATCACTTATGTAAATATAAACTAAAAGCCTGACTTATGCCTTTTCACAGCTAATCTGTATGGTATGCTTCGTTTTGTGCACAGACTTGCTTCTCAGGACTCTCTGTTTGAGTCCATTGTCACACTCTATATCCAATCCGGTTATGTTTAAAATACCCTTCTCGGGAGAATGGAGAAATAGTCCTGCTTCTTAACAGTTTATGCCAGTCGAAGAGCTTTATAATAGGGGCCCTGGGGGGAACCTGCCGTTATGTGCTTATGTGTATCGCTGCCAAAATGGTTTCAGGGAGAGAATGTGGGAGGAAAGACAGGGTGGTGTCAGCGAGTGAGAGGCAAGGTGGGTTTTTGGATTCTGGAGGTGAAGGTTGCTGGTGGAAGGGGGCTGAAAAGGGAAGGAGAAATAAGTTGTCGGGGGACGGATGAGCGGATCAAAGTGGGAGTCCGGGCTGTCAGATTTTGACAGTTTGCCTGGGCGCCCTGTCGCTAAAACTCGCACGCGTCGACATTAGCGATTCTCTTTCGGTTCGGGCTTTAAGCTGCTCTTCGGCCTCGGAGAAGGGCGAGTCGACAGCGAACGGCGTGACGGTCAGCGTTTTTTCTTTTTTCCCCCCCTGCTGCTCTTCCCTTGCGATTGTCTTCCAGAAGGTTTCCAGATCAATACACCGCCCCACATTCCAAACCTGGCCCCCTGTTCGTTACCAGCCGATTCTCTTGCGTTGACAACAACATTATGCTGTGTCCCGCTCTCTGCCATTTTGGGTGCATGAACCCGTAGCAGAAATTAGATTTTTTTTTAAAAAACTCCTTCATATTTACCCCCCCCCACGCGCCCCCTTCATCGATTTTCTTTCGAGCCAGAGAAATGCGTTGCGGCCTGCCCCTCCCATGTCAGCCTGGCCCGTAGATGAAGCCGTGAGCTGTTGCGCCGCTTTGCCAGCGGCCTGTTGGGCCCGTCTCCGAGCGGGCGAATCGACCATCTGCGGAGCTTATCGGAGCGGCCGAGGAACGTCGCCGTTTCCACGACAGCGAGTTACACAATCGGCCTCTTCGTCCACCTTCACGTTACAGCCTTTGTTATCGCTGCTTGGACCAGGTCCGGTTCTGCCAGTCCGCCAGGGGAGAGTAAAAACTGGCCCTGTTTGATTTTTTTCTGCCTGCCACATTACCCTCCCCTTCCCAACAGCTCAAACGTGCCCTCTTTCAGGTAACCGCGGGCTGGGCTGCTGACCTAATGAGCCAATCAAACTGTTAATCCAGACAGAAACGAGCCTGTAAAGAGGCATTTGCCTCCCCGAGTTTGTTTACCTCTCATGTGGGGACCCAGCCTCTCACGTTAATTAGGTAAATGGTTCCTAATTCTTTCTCAGGAGGCCTCAAGAGTGCGTGGAAGTTTGAAATAAGCAACAGAAACTGCATGTTTAGTCTTTTCTATGGAAAACAAAGGGCAGCAAAGGGTATTTTGCCTTGCGGGAACATTCCCGCAAGGTCTATTTTTGGTGTTTGCTAACCTTACAGGAGAGTTGACCCCACAAGGTAGGGAACGCATATAAACACACACACGCACACACGCACACACACACACACACACACACACACACACACACACACACACACACACACACACACACTCTTTCCCTGCGGCCTTTCTCCCCCCTCCCTTCCCTGGACACGTTACAGCAAGGCAGGATCTCACCTGGCAGCCTGACGGCTCATGATGAATATTTCATGCCCGCGGTGTTGAGATTGCGCCGAGATGCCGATGGGACGAGCGCGAGGGCAGCTGCGCTTGTTTACAGACTAACAAGTCTCCTAATTGATATAGAACAACGGTAAAGCGGTGAGCTCAGAAACCCTGTTCGAACCGCCGGAATCCCGCAGAGGTGGCGTGATGGTTAAGGGGCCGGACTGGTGGCCAGCGGCTGAAGGTTTTGGTCTCCTCAGGTGAGCTGCTGTTGCACTGCTGGACAGGGAGACGACACTTACCTCATACCACGAGTACTTTTCTGCTGTTAGGGGTGTACAGCTGCGTATTAAGTCAATTCAAACTTTCATAGACCTTTTCTGGCATCACAGGTTGATAATTGGGCAGCAGGGACCATGCCGGTTAAAGCTGCTGTCTTACGCTCAGTGGTCCTAGGTTCAAATCCCACATCCTGCTGTAGCACCCTTGAGAAAAGTACTTACAAATGAGTACATTTGTATTTGCTGTACAAATGAGTAAACCAGCTTTGGGACCCAAAGGTCACAGGTTTGAATCCCAGCTGTAGTGCCCCCAAGAAAGGTACTTACCCTAAAGTGATGCAGTAAAATTACCCAGCGGTGTAAATGGGTAAATAGTTGTACGTCACTTTGGAGAAAACTGTCAGCTAAATGGTTAAGTGTAAATACTGTAATGTAAAGCCGTAAAGGTGGTTTGGAGAAAAAAAAAAAAAGAATGAATAGATACATTTATTCATTTGGCAGATGCCTTTACCAAAGAAGTTAAGTCCAGCTCAGAGCAAACAAAGGTGCATTTTACCAACAGGAGCAGAGATGCAGATGAAGGAATGCAAAGCAGAGTCAATTAGTAAAAACAACATCATTGTTTTTGCCGGAGGAAATTCACTAATAGCTGTACATCAGTGAGCGGGAACAAGTTTTTTTTTTTTTTTTTTTTTTAATGTTTTTATCTTTTAAAAACAGAGAAGTAGTGGTTTAGGGAGCAGAGAGAAGATCAAGGGAGAGGTGGGTCTGACAGGAATGTGTTCTGAAAATATTTGGAGGGCTTGGGCAGATAAATTGCAATTTTGGCTACGTAATATTAAAAGAATAACCCTCAGTTACAGAGAGCAAGGGGTATCAAGCTTCCAAATACTGCCGCAATCCCCACAAAGGATGATTTTCACAATTTCAGAAAAATTTCCAAAAGTATTTCCAATTAGTGCCAGTTAAACTTATGACACAACGGCATGAGATTATACAGCTGCAACTGTGTTGGAAACAGGCTTCAGGCTGGATGGAGCCCAGTTTGCGTTTGCCAAAATTATTGAAAGAGTTCAATTTTTTTTTCTTTTAAATTCTTTCATAGGGACACCACCCCTTGTTTCCCTGCCACACGGTGTACATTGCCGTAGCATTTTCTCTTCAAGCCTCCGTGTTCCTGCTCCTTGTTCGCATGGCGAGTCTGTTTTATTCAGCAGCTGCATTATGTTATTTGCTGGAAAGTCTTTAGAATTAATTAAATATGAAGGGAGCGTGCCAGATGCGGGGACTTTTCTTTGTGAATTTTAATGCAGAGCGACTGAAATCACTTCATCTCCTGTGGATAATGACAAGGAATCCGTGGCAAGAGTAAATGTGCTCAGAATCATTTTCATAACAGGAATTCCAGAGCTCTCATTGTAGTTGAACTCCCCCCACCTGCCCCATGATCCCCAGCTCCCCCTGGCCTGTTCATCCCATTCACTCTTTCACAGCAAGAATATAGCTGCGAGATAAAGAGTGACAACGGTGCCCGAACCTCAGTCCATCGAAATCTGGCAACATTTTTTCTCGCTGAAATTTATCAAAGCCTTGCGAAAAGGATGCTTTTTTTTTCTTTTTTTTTTAAAAAAACTCGTCCCTTGTGGTTTCACTGTGAAAAATTACTCAGTGTACCGTGCAGGAACTCGATGTTTTGTTCCTTGGTTGTGACAAAACGCTTTTCGCAGCAGCCTGTTCGGTTATATTGGTACTACTGTAAATATATTGGTCCAGGTATATTATTCTACTGGTCTATTACTCTATTGGTCCAGGTATATTACTCTGCTCTAGATGGCCTGTGGCAGCAGCACCTCTATGAAAAAAAAACAATAGAGCAAGAGCGACTAAATATGCAAATAAATTAGAGGGCTGACTGAACATGTGCTGGCAGAGAATTAATTTGACAGCACTGTCATTCGATGGAGAAATGCGTCTTAAGTTGCTCAATAAAGTGTCAAACAAATCTAAATACTACCTCCAAAATAAAGGTGCCAGGCAAAGCCTTTTAATTTGACAGAAAGTCAATAATTAGCTGCGTTTTTTTGTGTTTTATGCCTCTGTTTTGAAAATGAAGCGAACTCCAGTAATTGTTTATTCCGTTTGATTCCTCAATGGGAAATCCGTTCTAAAGAAACGAAGGTGTTTTGGTTCGAGGGCAGCCGTTGCTAGGTAACCTGAGAGCACACATCCCCAGCTGCGTTGTGCTACGTGATGCCGGGGAATTTGGATCCGCGAGGCGCAGCTCTCTGAAGAGCCAGGACGAGGTCTGGAGCCAGGCGCTGGGCAACAGAAGGAGCGGAGGATGAGCTCAAGGGTCACTTTGTCAGTAGGACCGCATCGTGATGATGGATGTAAGTTTGATCAGCCCCACGCAGGGTGGCTGGTTGGGTGTGAAACAGCGGCAGAGGCCCCCCACACCTGTGCTTTGTTTGAGAAACAAGAACCCCACACACATTCCAGCCTTTCCTCCATCATTGTCAGACATGTTTGCAACTGAGAGCTGTGTGTGCTCCTCATTCGCGGCTTCTGAAGATCGGAGTGACCCTGTATCTTATAAAAACACATACAGACATGCGTCGCTTAACAACAGGGAAACGTTCTGAGAAATGCGTCGTTAGGCAATTTCGTCGTTGTGCGAATATCATAGAGTGCACTTATACGCACCTAGATGGTAGAGCCTCGATCATAGAGCGTACTTACACAAACCTAGATGGTATAGCTTTGATCACCGAGTGTACTTCTACAAACCTAGATGGTATAGCCTCTATGTAGCGAAGAGATGCGGTAAACACAAGATTTATGACGCTGCTGCCGGCGTAACACAACATACTGTTTTACAGTAAACTTTTTTTAGAAGTTGAAAGGGTACATGTACACTGTAAAATAAGGATAAAAAGTACAGTGTAGTAAATACATAAACCAGTAAGACAGGTGTTTATTATCATTATCAAGTACTATGTACTGTACATAACTGTTTGTACTATACTTTTTTACAACTTGCAGCACAGTAGGGTTGTTTACAACAGTACCACCACGAACACTTGAGTAACACGTTGCGCTACGCCAGTTGACAAGAATTTTTCAGCTCCATTACGATCTTATGGGACCACCGTCGTATACGCAGTCAGTCGTTAAGCGGCGCATGACAGTAACTCACAATGTTCAGGTACTTACAATGATTTACCCCGCTGGGTGGAACAACTCGGACCATGTACCTAGCTCAAGGGTATTGCAGCAGGAGGTGCCATTCGAACCTGCAACCTTAAAATGTAAAAGGCAGCAGCTCCAAACCACTACCCGACCTGCTGCCCTCACAGGTTTGGGTGTGGAGAAGAGAAGAGAGACCCTGGTCAGGAAAGATCCTGCAAAGACCACACGTGGATCCTTCTTGGCCTCGTCACGAGGGAACCCGACCGTGGCCTCGCGCCGCTGACCGCTGACAACGCTGCAGCACGAGGTCAAAGAGGACGCCGCCAGGGTCGGCTGCAGGTCCACCTACCCTTCGGAAAGAGCCCCTTCACCTGACCTCCCTCTTTTCATATTTCATTTTTCATCCCAACCGGTTTAATGCAGCGTTTTCGGAGCGCGCGCACTGGCCGCGTTATCAGTGCGTTACAGTTCGCGTGAGAAACACGAAGGCGTTAAAAGAAAGAAAAAACAATAACAGGTTCTTTCTGGAACCTATCGTTTGTCAAAAGGCTGCGAATTAATGTTTCTGGAATAGCTCCTTAATCTAATTAAAAAGATTAAAATGCTCTGTCTGGGGAGATGGATCTCCTAATTGCAGATGGCTTTAAAGAAACAAAGAGTCGTGGAGCGAACCCACTGTCTCCCGCACACTTTTCACACGACACATGGCTCCACGTGAGCTCCTCGTGCCTTTTCACTTCCGTAACTTACCGTCCCGTTCAACATTTAAGCGTCAGCTGTGAGCTTTCGAACCCTTATCCAAGTGATTCGAGCATTTATAACGGTGTTCTCGCCGTGACGCCTTTGCATGCGCGTGCGTTCGTGTACAGCACCACGTCTGTGGGGGTTGGGTGTGGGGGGGGGGGGGCAGCATGATGAGCCAATCAGTCATTGTAATGATTTTGAAAAAAAGGAAAAAAAAATCCTAAACAGATAAACAGAGAAAACAGAAGTGACATCTGGATCCTTCATTCCTTTGTGGCAGCGGATAAACAGTCTTCAAAAGAAATAACAGAAAAGAAATATATATATAAAGGAAGAAAAAGTGCAAAACACAAGCTCCACGGGGGAAAAATCAATCGCGAATTGCGTTGTAAGTGAGTCCTGCAGAGGAGGGGGGGGGTCGAGGGGGGGAATCTGGGGGACTTGGAGCAATAAAGTCAGATGACTCACATTAGGAAAGAAAGATTAGGTGTCAGAAGAGAAGGAAATGGGATTATGAAATTGCCCCGAAGGCAAATGAATAATTTTGACTGTATTGCTTGTTTAAAGATGAATCAACTGCGGAGAGCCAAACAAATTGTGATGTGCGAGCGTGAGGCCAGCGAGGGGCTCATTTTGGGGGTGGAGTCCCCCCATCAGATGCAGGACGACTCAGTGGCGAGGTTGGAGGACACAAACGAATCCCACAGTTTAAATCCTCGCCCCACCCCACCGGAGAGAACCTTCTCCGCCACCGCCGTGGCTCCATGTCCGACCACACGCTCCCTGCATGATAACGAATCCATCTCGACATCTCGACCCGGGCCGCCAGACAGGGGCCTTTTCGCGAGGGGTGGAATCAGCCCGCGCTCCAAATGGAGCATCTGGCTTGCACCACGGAAAGACGAAACCCCCGCTTCAAGCCCTCAAGGCTCAGTTCGAGCAGTCACGCACGTTCATTACCACATATTTACACATCTTCGCAGCCGGAGATGCCCGTCGAGCCGCGCTCTTTGGAGAATGACGTCAAAAGCGTCATTAATGAGCGCTCGGGCAGCGGGGAGTTAATCGGCGCCGGCGCCGGCACCGGCATGCGCGCACACTCACTCATATGCTCGGAGTGGCTTCTGGAAAGTGGAAGCCGTCCACAGCGGGGAAAGGCCTGATCGGTACCGTTGCAAGGCTGAGCCCTTCCCTGGGAGTAGCGCCTCGGCACTTTTTGACACGTCACACTTCACCAGCTCATTATCCCGCGTGTAATTAAAGCTGTAATATAACAATATGTTGGACAAAATGTCTACAAGCCTCGAGGTGTTGATATACCTGGACCCTTGTAACGGCCATTTAGCGCAATCTTTAAACAGCAGCCGCTTATGCATACCCTCTTCCCAGTTTATTAGGTATACTCTGGAAAAAACACGGTTAAGTGACCCAGCCCTCGGTCAATACGGCACGGAACGTAGTGCCGGGGTGATTATGTCCAGCTTATTGGGTTTTGACCCATTACCATTAGGGGTTTCGTCATTATGTTGTTTCCCTGTGCTGTTCATACAAATCGTTCACAGATGGGTCATAAAAAAATCACTGCAGTGTTTCCATGCTGCTCCAAAGCACTAGTTTAGAAAATTATTGCTGTTACTGAATTATGCTATAATCTGGCACTTTTCTACAATGCAACTTTCAATGACAGGCCTTTTGCACTAAGTTACTTACACTGATTTACCCGTTTGTACAGCTGGGTAATTTTCAGTGGATCAATTCAAAGAGAAGACTTTAAACAGAGGTACCACAGCAGGAGCTGGAATTTGAACGCCGAGCCGTTGCTGCAAGGCGCTGACCGCAGCTGCTTCGCCACCCGCTGCATTCATAGTCGGTCATCCCGCTTGGGTTTTAACCCAACATGTGTTCCGACCCAACGTGCTCAAGCATGAGACACAGGTGTTTTTGTGACCAGTGTTTGTCATTTATTTCACACCCCATGCATGGTTTCAAAGTGGTCAGATGGCTCGAGCACCAGGCTGAGCAGGGCAACTTCACACACTCGGTATTCCGAGGCCGGCGATGAAAGGGAACATTAATTCGTGAACTTCCATCCACAGCAAAGACAAAAACGAGCATCTGAAGACCACGAGGTTAAGAAAAGCGACGTTCCGGTCTTTGCTCAAGCGTTCAATCCCTCTTACGGCAGGGGACCCCCACCCTCCATCCATCGCCATGGAGATTCTCAACACCGTTCTCAGCCGTGTCTCCAAACGCATCATGTGCTGCCATCTGAAAGCACCGAAGGCCTGTTTGACACAAAAGCAAGAAGGATAAGAGTTAAAAAACAAAGAGACAATAAAAAGTAGATGTGGCCAGCAGCACTGGTTACAGCTGAGTCACATCTGGTGACGCAGAGGTAATTTAAGCCAAATAAAACTCCGCAATGAAAGTTATTGCTTATTACCAAACCCCAAAGCGCATTCACCCCCCCGCCCCCAACCCGGTGCCACGCTTGAAAGAAAATGTAACCGTTCGTCATGTGGTTTACGGCAATGTGTCCCCGCAAAACTCTTGGCATCGAGGTGCGAGAAGGGCGAGAGGCGCGTGTGCGTGAGCGTCTTTGCTATCGAAGATGTTGTAAACTTCCTTGCTGGTAAATTCCGGGACATGAGGGCAAAAGCGTCGGTAAATGTGGCGTGAATGTTTCGTCAGGGCGGAGACGAGGATGTAAATGCAAACGAGGACGTTTATGGTTTCCAAACGAGGCGCGCAAATAAAAATGCGGCAATTAAACCAAAGAAACAATTTTACGGGTGGAAAGCGGCGGCGAGGAAACCGTGACGGGTTGGCGTGAAAAAGCAATGTCAACACTTGCGGTGGCAACTCGCTGCAGGAACAGCGGGATCTCACAACTGCGGAGAGACCCTTAGAGCTTATAGGAGGTTAAAAGGTGTGTGTGACCCTAACTAATGACTTTGATGAGACAAACAGGGTAAAACAGGGTAAAACAGGGTGAAAAGGACTACATTAGATTGCTGCGAGGACCTGCTGCGCTGGATGTGACCACATAGCCAACCGGACAGTGTTTCCCCAACGGCTCAATGTCTTCTACACACCTTTCTGAAGGAAGACCCCGAATTGAACCTGTCCTTGATTTAATAGTTAGCAGAAGTGGTCGTGTTTCATTACGGTGAAAAGTGGACATGAATCATTAAAAAAGGTGAGAAAATGTTCTATTCATGATGTGGAACATCATACTAGTTGCATTAATTCTGTGTTTCGTGGTATTGCAGCCATCAGCAGAATTAATCTTGAATGTAATGTGCAAGGTCTCCTGAAAAAAAATAAGACAAATAAAAGTAAAGAATCTGGCGATAGCCGCAGCCTGACTATTAAATTTACGACGGAGCTCGAATGCGAACTTTCCTTGCAGACGGAAGCTTCTGGAATCACTACAGCAATAAAACATGCCGCCTTGTCAAATGTGTAGAGACAATCAGCCTAAGGTCCCTAACTTCGGCAACCCAGTTTTTTACGTGCTTCCAATCAAGGTTTAATCCACGGATGGTGTTAGAAGCTGGATGGATCTCCAGTCGTTCTCCAAACCATCACAGACTCAATTCGGCATTGCCCTCGGGCACATAAAAGATGTCTTTCACGACATTTGTTCATTTACTTGACACCTTTCTCCACAGCAACTTACAGTGTGAAGCTACCTGGAGGTATTTACTCATTCATACAGGTGGGCCTTTTTAATCTTCTTTCTGAAGGAATTCATGGTAAGTACCTTACTCAAGGGTTCTACAGTAGGGGGCGGGATTCAAACCTGCAACCATTACACCCGAAGGTGGGAGCTCTAATCACTTTGCTACTTGCTTCCCCCAGTAGAGGTAGATCCAGAGGTAGACGGTGGATGACGAGAAAGGGCTGTTCTCTTGATACCCCTCCTTCTCCAAGGTCTCAAGGGACAGTAATTTTCCTTCTGCGATGAAGTAGAGCTTCGATGGGACTGAACCTCCTTCCCTAGTTCTACCTATGTATCAATAACACCCGATCAGGTCAGAGCACTTTGAGCGCAGCGGCTTCAGCTGCTTTTAAGACGTTAACCACACGTTGTTGAGGAAAACCTCCTGCAGCTGCACCGGATAAATGTTCTCCGTTCCGTAGACTTTACCATTTCTGTGCAGAACCACCCGCTGCTCCTTTGTTTGGCAGCTGGAGGGTCCGAGAGGCTCCCCGTCGCCTCTGGGTTTTACCACCTGGAAGGGCTGTTCAAAGGTCTGATCGTCCAGGTGCGGACGCTTTGTGCTCCTCATCACCCCGCAAGTTCCCACCATCCTCACTTTTCTGCACCTGCATGTCCGAGGCAGCGTAGGAATTCGTTTCACGGCGGGGCGGACTTCCTCGGAGCCGCCCGCGTCGTCAATTTTTAAACATCGCGATAACGGTGTGCAGAAGTGCGAACGAGCGAAGCCATGAATTGCTTATGAGATGCTGGCCTGCAGGAGAACATGATAAGGCGATCAGAAACACTTGCGGGGGGGCTTCTCTCGGCGTAAAGCATGTCAGTGAGCCGCCTGAGATCGCCGGCTGGAAAGCTGAGGCTCGACTCTTCCTTCGTTCAATACGGGCCTAAATATTCAGTGGAGCAAGAAGGAGAAGTCCAAACCCGTGCTCCCAAAGGGTGTTCCATGTTATTTTGGAGTGAAAAATAAATGTCCTATCTTACTTTTATTCATTTTGCTCAGGCTTTTCTCCAAAGCGACTTACAATGTTAAGATACGTATAGTTATTTAGCCATTTATACAGCTTGGTAGTTTTAGCGGAGTAATTTAGTGTAAGTACCTCAAACAGGGGTACTATTGCTGGAGCTGGGATTTGAACCCGGAACCTCCGACTACTACGCTACCAGCTGCCCCCAATTGTGTTTATTCTCATGTGAAATGAATTGAGTTCACTGCCATGATGAGGACCTGTACTACTCCTTCGATTTATTGAAGAGAATTTTCTAGATCTTTGTTTCCCCAGCGTTTTAGAGCGGTGAACGAAATGCGACTTCCCATTCACACCGCTGTCCTTGCACCATGGTAACCGCACAACGAAGGGAGAGGCCTCGCGAGGGTCTCGCCTTTGTCCTGTAAACGCGCTGAGGTTCGACCGCCTTCGGTTCCGCTGTCGGGTTTCGGTCCAGGAGCCGGGCGCCTCGGCGACCACGCGGACAGTCCGCCGCACCGGGCCGTGCAGCTGCAGAAGAGTTCACCAGAGGAGACGAAGACAAATTCCCGCCTCGCGGGGCTGCCGGCGTCACAGGCCGAGAATACAAATGCCCCCGCTGTTTTGGAGGGAGCATAAATAATGCATGCGGTGCACAGGTATAACACGACGGGCGCTCTTCCATCATCGGGCTGCGTCCGCATGCTGCGAGCGAAAGGAAAGCGCCGGAACTTTTGTTCTCCCATGTTCACACATCCATCTTTCCCTGAGGAACGGCGCGCGGGGCGGCGAGCGGCGCGGGTAAATCTCAGCGGCCCCGGATCTGGGCAGGAGCGCGGGATGGAGGGTGCTGATTTATGGGGCTGCGGAGTGTGTCGCGCAGGGAAGGAGTGTGAGGGACTGGGGAGGAGATTTTTTCGTAAGAACGCATCTGACCGCGATCCATCAACTACCCCCTGGACCCAGCTCGGGAACGCTGCGGTGATAAAGTGGACCTTAACAAGTGCAGGAACGCAGCGGAGATCTATAAAGCACGGAATCCACCGTATGGTGCCAAATGGCACACACACACACACACACTCTCAGCATGGTCTCGGTAATGGCTTTGGGTGCTCAAACAATATTACATTCATGACTCTAAAAATAACTCCACAATAATCAATGCGCTCCTTATCGCCGCACCCTCATCCCAGGCCCCGGAATATGAATGAAACAGCTTGTAGTTAATAATAATATTTGAACCACTGAGATGTGAGACAACCTCATTGGGGGAAACTGTGAGCATAAAAGACAATTTCCTTTCTGTGAAAGCTTCTGCGGCTTTTACCGCCTGCTTTCTCAATGAACGCAGGCTCCTCCCGAGCAAACAGACGCCCCGCACTCCACATTATTCTATGAGTGTGTGTGCGCGTACGTGTGTGTGTGTGTGTGTGTGTGTAAAGGCTGCTCTGGACCTGGCCTGCTGCTGTTGTCCTTCACCCAATAATTAAAAGCATACTTACAGTGCGTCTCAGGGGAGCACTTTCTCTGAACCCACCAGGCAGGGCTTAGGAACTCACAAACACACACAAACGTGCGCACACACTCACGCACGCACACTCAATTAATGCAGGACTGCCCTCGAGTTGCTCCTAGTGCCTCCCATCCCAAAATCCTTTCCCAAAGGAGACGTACCAGGGCAACGCCGTAGTGAGCGGAGCAGAGGGCAGTCCACCGAGGTCCAGATAAAGCTCCTGGGAGAAGCACCAGCCGCAGGCGGTGGGCTGCAGGTCTGCTCTCGTCTAAGTACTTCCATACCTCGGGGGGGGGCGGTTGCGGGTGGGGAGGTCAGGTTAGGAGTGGAACGGCAAGTGATTCAGTGCGGTGCGGGCAGGTCAGGCTGAGAGCCTCCCCCACTGCTGAGCGAGATGATCCCTGTCATAATAAGAGGCCCGGGGTCGACCCCGGAGGTCGTGCGGAGACGCCTCATCGAGGAATCGGAGGGAGGAGGAGCTGTTTCAGATCTGGGCCTGGATGACCTGCTCTTATCCACCCTGTTAGACAGACTCACAAATCCTGGAGCACAAAAGCATGAGATAAAAGTACTTCTTTGTCAGGTGAAAAAGAAAAGGGGAAGTAAAGAACAATAAGGAGTCCATGTCAGGGACACTGGCATTACTGTTCACAGCCAGCAACGGATGATGGACTGTCCATATCCATCCATCCATCCATCCATCCATCCTTCTTACAGGAAGCATATATTTTGTTTTTGGTCCCATTTTTCTTCGCCACATAATTTAAAGACAGAAAGAAAGAAAACAAGCGAAACTGCAGACGAAACGCTAAGCAACCATCACCAAGGCACCTGGAGAGACCTGCTTCGGGAGGGCGCTTCTTGCTTTCTGTTGACCACACTGTCCCACTGCACCGTTTATTTGTGTATGAAAACCCACCAGAACATTCGCACACTCGCACAAACGCGCAGCAAACTGGCTCCGCTTCTCTCGAGACGCGACACGACACGGACACGCGATCAATGTTTAACGTTTGTCTCGTGCGCCACCTAGCGGCCAAGCGGTGGAAGCGCGGCTCTGCCGCCCGCTCTGAACGGGCTCGCGTCGACCTACCCGTCTCGGAATATCCATAAAAACGTGATAAAACGGACAGGAGCGCACACCATTACCACGCAGGGATGGAGACTATTAAAAGGCTGAGTGCTGTGAAATAAACCGAGATTGCGAATAATTTCATACAACGGCTCTTATTTATTGCAGGACTTTGAGCTGTGAAAGTGATGGTGAGAAATGTCCGTATGCTTTGAATAATTAGGAGGTTCGGGTGTCGGGCTGCCGTCATCTTCTCCATCTGTGTGTCACGGGGCAAATCTCTGCTTTAACAGCTCCCTGGCGGAGTGCCTGTACGTGACTGGCCCGTTATGCACATTATTTCTCTGCGGGGCTTGGAATTGGAATCAGATTCGGCGTTAATAACCAACTTTGCCCACTTAGCCCTTTGTAATTTCAATACATTATACATGGAGCCCGCTGGGGCGCCGCGTTGCGCACAGTGGAGGAGCTGCGCTCCGGGGATGGGGCTTTGCTTCGAGCTCCTCCACAGCAATTTGTTTTAGAAAAAGAAAAAAATAAGCATTTTAAAGTTTAACGTGGCGAGGGGGGTGTTTAGAAAAGGAAAGAAGAGGGATCCCGGGAGATGAAGAGGGTTTCTTAGCCCCCCATTCCCTAGGGGTCCACAGGGCGGCTGGACGTCGTTCGTGCGCTTGGCAGGACCGTGAGCAGCGCTGCGGTCGGAGAAGAAGCGACGTTCGGTGGTGCGCGCGCACTTCAGCTCTGCCGAAGCGTCTGGATTCACCGGGAGCGGACCGCGAAGAGACCTGCTGCCGCTGTTGCTCGCGCGTCGCGGACTAGGAGCGCGGTTCAGGGGAGCTGTGGCTGCGCAGCGGAGGCATCTCCTTGCTCAGCCGCGCGCGCGCACCGGAAAGAGCCCCACCGCAGGATACCCCCAAAGTTACCCCCTGGAGAAAACGCGCGTTCGGACGTTGAAAGGGATGTAGAAGAGGAGTTCGAAGCGCCGCGTCGTGGCGTGGCGTGGCGTGGGTGGGAGTCAGGGGCTCCTCGGAGGGCCGTTGACAATTGAGAGGCGGGGGGGGTGGGGGGTTCAAAAAGAGCTCAGCGCGCAGGAAGGCGGACGGGGCAGGTGGACTCGACTGCGCGAGGACACAGCTCGGGACTGCGGAGCTCGAGCGCGGGAATAAAAGTTGAACTCCAGCGGTGCGGCGCCGTAATCGCGTGGCCGGCGGCCGCGGATGGAGGTGGCGCGCGCGGGACCCAAGTCGCCGCGGGGTCCGCTCTGCATCGCGCACCGCCGCCGTCAGCATCGTCTCCGAAAGCCCCCGTCATCCCGGCGACTCGCCACTGGCACTGCCTGGATTGTGCGGGCGATGCGCGACGGCGCTCGCGCCCGCTGACAAGCGGACTTGTTGTGTGTTCCGCTGCGGGGGGGTGGGGTGGGGGTTGGGGGGAGCCGCACAGGGGTCCATTGAGAGGAAGGAGTGGGCGAGCATATCAAACAGCATGTGTCAATGAGCGCACCGCTGGGGGCTCGCGGACTGGAAGGGACCGAAGAGAAAAGTGTTGAAAAAAGAAGAAGAAGAAGAAGAAGAAGAACGAGAAGAAAAACAGGGGCTCCGCTTAGGAGGCTCAGCGACGGGGACGCGATCGGCGTCGAGGGGGGGGGGCGTTGTTTGGATAAACGCGCAAAGCGAGGGGAGCGCGCTGGCACCGCCGGGCGCACCGGGGAGACGAGCGCAGCCCGCATGATCGTCGAGCGGGAGCCTGTACCGGACGGTCCGCGCGCGACACAGGCACGAGGACTGGGTGGGTAGACCCTCCTCCGATTTAACACGAAAAAAACGACAGAAAAAAAAGAACGCGCAAAAAATGACCCTCAGCGCGCGGTGCTTGTTCGTCTTATCCGCGGCGCTTCTGCTCGAGCTGCAGTGCGCGGCGCAGAGGGACGCGATCGGGGTGGCTCTGTCTGGCACTGCCACGAGCGCCAGCAGCGCGAGCCTGGACTCCAAGAAGGACTCCAACCAGACCAGCACGTCCCGGCGCAAGAGGAAGAACCTGTCGGTGGACTTCGCCGTCCCCTCCCTGCTGAGGAACTACCTGTCCGAATTCACCAAGCGGCCCCTGCACGGGGACTGCGCGGCTTTCGGCGGCGGGTGCGCGCACACCGTGCGCTCCAGCCTGAGCATGCAGTGCGTCCCCTTGCAGAGGACCGTGTCCAGCTTGCTGGAGACCCGGCTGAGCCCAGTCGACGGCCCCCAGCGCGGAAACGGCTCGGCGGGCGCGCAGCTCCCGTCCCGGACGCGGCGACCGCTCTCCAAGGTGCTGAACCTGGCCCTCACCAAGGACAGCCGGAAGTCCAACCAGGTGGTGGTGGAGATTGGGGAGCAGAACGTGCGGACCGGCTGCGGGGGGCTCTCGGCCGACGGGGACGTTCTGGAGGTGGACCTCACTCCTATTCTGGAATGGTGGTTGGGAGCCGGAGGGGGGCGGCTCAGGGTTCGGCTCATCCCCGAGCGGCGGGCGCAGGTTCCCGGACGGGAGGAGAAGTACTCGGCCGCCATCCGAGCTGCGGACCCGCGCTTCTTCCTCCAGATCGTCTCCCGTGGTGAGAAGCTCATCTTTAACTCTCTTCGGGCTGCTGCTGCTGTATCAGTTTCACTCGTGCTCTAAATTGTTAATGCTGGCTTGGCCAAAGTTTTTCTTCCCCCACTGAAAAAGTAAAAGAAAAACTCCAGAGTGCAAAATGTATGACTGCGATGGCAGTTTAAATCATACAGAGTCTTACTTGCCGCTTGATATTTTGATTGCAGTCGGGATATTTCATGCACGCTTTTGTTTTTCTCCAGTTTTTTTGCGTCGTGCCCTGCGGCGTGTGATAGAACCCATACGCACCTGTTCCTGTAGGGTACGAACCGGTGGGTGGACGGTGGCACCGTGGCCCTGCGTTCACGCTCCAGCTCGCTTAGACCCTGAGAACATATCCGAGACGTGAAGGAGCCGATTAATTATGGGAAGGAATTCAGAAGTGAAAGTGACACGTGGTTGCACGGGTCCGACCGTAAACGTGCTCGCTTCGTGGGTTTCTTGCGCGGCAGCAAAGCAGCAAGACGGCGGCACGGCTGTCGAGCGGCATCTCGGCGTGTGGGAGATACCGATGCTGACTGACACAGGCGGTGTTTTAAAATGCGACGACATGACATGTGCAGCGTGACAGTGCAATGTCACCGTGACACGCAACCCAAAAAGTGTCCTGAGCCTGAAATGTCAATGTTCCTTTGACATTTCACTCTGGGAGTTGATTCAACACCCAGCCCCCACTCTACAGACTCCCAGGACTTTGAGGTACCAGTAGACGGTCTGTTACCACACAAATAACGCTTCCCCTGCAATTTAGCGGCTGTGTACAATGCATAGCAGGGTGGTCTCTTAGCGCAGTCCAACAATCACTTTCACACAACTGCCAATCAATTTTCCTCTTACACCCACTAATAAATAGAGCTGTAAATCAGCTGGCTGGTGTGTAATAGAAGACTTAACTCCAGGGATGCTGATTTATTTGAATAAAGGTGTTTTGTATGAGGGGGCACAAGGGAGAGTAATGGCATATTATTACACTTTCCATCTTCATATAGCGTGGACTGTGATGGGAAGCCACGCAGCTTGTTTACTAGGCATCCTTTTCAGGGGCCTCCTTTGTACGGTCTGGGTGAGCGGGTCTGTCCTGAAGGCCTACCTGGTACCAGCATGTGGGATTTCAGGGGCTTTGATGGAAGGGATGCTGTCCTGCATTTTGATTAAACCCATCTGCCATTGCCTGCCTGTGTTGATTTGGAAGGGTTGCACAATCGGACCAGAACGGTACCAGCAACGGCGCAAACCGACACCGTCATTGGTTGCCTGGCAAAGATCACTGGGGTGGAACTTCGAGCGCCTGCTTATCCAAGTCCTGCATAAGTAGCCGAGGACTTCACCAATGGGAATTTATTACCGGCTTAATAAACCTAATATGCACTTTGAGTTGAATGAAACGTAATTTGTTGATACATAAGTATGAACTTTTAATGTGAATGTGCTGGTAATTGGAGTTATATTGGTATGACTCATCCAGATATGTAATCTGCTGTTTCTCATCAGCGTAATCTTGGCACTGTGTCCTCACCTGGTAATATTAAGGGCCACTTTAAACTGAATTTTGCATTTCAAGCCTTGAGAAAGGGTGCGGTTAAATCGAACATGCGCGGAACTCAATCCCAGAGATACCTCGTACCTCAAATATGAGCCTAAACACAAAAATACACAGTCTAGTATTTGAAAAACAATAACGATCATTTAGCTTGTTATATTTGATAATTATTCAGGCTTTATTAGTGGTTTGCAAAGAGCCAATTAAAAAGTCACGAATTATCATGCACACTTAATTGCATGAGAATCTTTAATCTTTCGAGGAATGCTTAAAATTCCTTGTTCTGCTTTTATTATACTTTAATGATATCCATTTCTAGTCTGCATGCTCTATGGTACTCTGATTTATTTGCTTGCTAGACTTTCTGTGTAGCACTTTCACAGCTTACAGTTTTGCAGCAGCTGAGCGTTCTCTCATCCCAGTTGCTCAGTTTTTATTTATATTTTTGTATTTTTACTCAGGTCTTCATGTTTCGCAATAATCAAGAATCTTTAATTTTAGTTGAGCGTTCACATGGAAGATGATTGTACCCTATGTTTACTTCCCCCCCAGTAGAGCGGCTCCGAGGCACTAAATAGATCTCATTACATGCGTACCAGGACTGTGTCTCGGAGAAAAAAGCCTATTACTGCATGTGAAATGTACTCATCGTCTCCGAGACATCTGCTGCACTTTCTCCTGTGTTTTTCTTCCGCAGAAATTCACTCGCTGTGCACGTTGTGCACATCTTTTTCAACACATATGTCAAATACGACATAAAATAATACAATCTGAGCTTTGCGCCATATAAACCTCAGCTTTATGCAAATTAGTAGATTTTGAAAAATAGAGTAAAACTTACGCAATATTTATTTCTTCCGTATAATAATGTTTATCCTTTATGCACCCACATAATTACCTTTGGTTAATTAACATGCATGAGAATGTACAAATTTGACATAGCAGCATAATATACTACATACAACGGAAGGGCAGGAAAAATTATAGAGAAAACTTCTGTTTTCTTAATTTCAAAATATGGCTCATTACAGCTGAATTTTGCAGTGTGAGAACAGAGAAGCCTCTTTCAACATATGCAGGGAAACTGTCAATCAGGTTCCATTCCATGCAAAATGAAAAGATGCACATAGCTGATCCACTGGAATGAACCGCAGTGGAAATTCAAGATTCAGTAGGTGCCTCCGAGTAATTGCGTTTCCCATCATCCTTGAGTTGTCAATTTTTATGTAAAGATCACACATTTCTGCCATTGTAAGATACGCGCGAGCGAGGAAGAGAGATAATGCAAAATGAATGTTTATTTAAAAGTTTCATTTGTGATTAGACTGTGTGCGCAGAAACGGGTTATTATCCATTTCAGCACTCAAAGCAAAGCACTCCAGCGTCTTCAGATATAATCAGCCATAATCATAATAACACGTAATAATGGAGACTGTGGCAGGTTCAAAGTTCAGCTTGTTGAAAAGCTTTGACTCTATCTTGATTTTCTAATGTCCCGCAATACCTGCGCTAAAACCTCCAAAGAATAGGGAAGGTCAGGAACATAGAGACTTTTCAGTTATGAAGGTCTTCTGAGATCCGTCAGAAATGCATTTATTTTCACGCAGTGAATGTGGGTAAAGTCTACGTGACGTGCAACAGCCTCCTAAATGTGTTTTTTTGCTTGTATACCGAGGATCGCGACTCCAGGCCTTTTGGATTAAATTTAATAAATTATACTTCTTTCATCCAGGCCTCTGTATTGAAGTGTTGAGAATGAGGTGAAGTAGGTAGCGGTAGTAAAGTTCACCATCATTCGCACTCCCGGCGCATGGCTAGATACCATGAGTCACTGGTTAACCCAACACATTGTACTGTTAATAACTTTAATCACATATAAAGCCCAAATTAGCGATTCATATAAAAACCTCCACGAAGGTTGGCAGTGTTAAACATCTTTTCATTTTGCAGTTTTCATCGCGGGAAAAGATCGGCAATTATTTTTTTTGCACGTGAACTTTGCCGCTACCATTAAAGAGTGCAAGTAATGTGGATTACCGCTTTTCAAAATTACCCCAACAACTTAAAAGTACATAATAGAAGATGAATATTAATGAAAAGCAGGAATGCATAATGAGGACTGCTTTCTCTATGCCTGAAAGGTTCTTTTTAGTCTCAGTTTTTTGGACTTTATTGCTGTGCTGCTCAAGTTAAAATAAAGTGCAGCGACACGCACAAGGAGCCTGAACTCCGAACTTCCATGGGCGCTATCGGTGGAAGGAGTAACGCTGTAATGAAGTGCTGACCCATGCCGCTTGGCGCAGGGAAGCGGGATCCTCCATCCGAAAGCGACGTCAGCGGCGGGCCCATACATAAGGCACCCGAGGCTCGCCGGAATCGATGGCCGCTTGACATTTAAAGCTTGTATCAATCTGGCATTAATGGCTAAATCGATGTGCACTGAAATGGACAGAGGGGTTCATTATATGCATATTTCAATAATTGTCGTGACCGAGATGTAAACGATCGCCCCCATCAGGCCGAATCGGCGACTCGTTACGCCCTGAAATGTTAAGATCTATATTTACATTCCCTTGGTTTTGCTTGGTGTTTGATTGTGCAGATTTCCTGTAGTCGGGAAGCAGAGCGCAGATGAAATGTAATGACGCCCCTCGGTTGACTGGAGTTTCATCGATAACCAAGCGCGGTGCCTTAACCACTGACCCAAGGTATGCAGCCAGCCGCCCGGACCGCGGCTGATGATGAAACCTTCTTAATTAACCGAACTAATTGCACCCTCTTCAGTTTCGGGGGCTCGATTAAGAATAACACATTTTTCACTTAAATCTGAAATTCTCGCAGTCGCAGACCCTAATATGTGGCAGAAGACAACGGTTGCGAAGCTGTTGCAGATGCGTCACGCGGCCTGTCCCCAAAATCACTGTGTCAAAAGAGAACACATCTGCAGCAGTGCCAAGAGCCCCAAGTCTTTATGCTCCTCGCTTTCCTTATTCATGGGATGCTGCATCACATGTACTGAGGGGCATTGGAAAATTTTCAACGAGCCGAACTTTGAACCTGCGACAGTCTCTGCCTTATTACGGTGTGTCTTCTTCTCTTGTAATACGTCCGATTCGATTTGAGTGCATTACTTTGAGTGGAGAAATGGATAAAAACGTACAATCCAGTCCCACACTTTCACATGAACTTTAATTTCGCATTTTCTCTCACTTTATTTTCCTCTCTCTCCCTAATTTTGTGTGTGTTCTCCACCGGACATAAGACCGTTGTCTCTGCGTGTGATTGAAATCTTTATATTAACGTAAATAGACACATGTACTGTGCTCCAAGGTTCCGGATGGCTTTTATCCCTTTATGAGGATCAAATAACAAACATTTTGCATAATTCCACAGCTCTAAGTTAAAGACATGACTCATAATAACATGAAAATGGACAACCCAATGATACTATATAGTGCAATTACATTACAGTGTCCAGTGGTGTAGTTCATTACATTTATTTACTTAGCAGATGCTTTTTTCCAAAGCAGCTTCCAGTGAACTCTATGTAGTGTTACCAGCCCACACACCTTCTTCACCACAGTGACTTACACTGGGTCACTCATCCATACCTCAGTGGAACACACACACACACACAATGGGTGAACCTGAACAGAAGGTCTTTTGGACTGTGGGAGGAAACCAGAGCACCCAGAGGAAGCCTACACGCACACACAGGGTGAACATGCAAACTCCCCACAGACTGAGCATGGATTGAACCCACATCCTCCCACGTGCTGTGAGACAGCAGCACTATTTGCTGTGCCGCCCATCATTTCAGGAAATCAAGCTCCAATTTGTCGTTTGTTTTGAACAGAAGTTGGTTCGATTCCCATTTCACCTCCATGTGTTCAGAGTGGCTCCTCTGTTCTCAAATTCTAACATCTATGTGTATTGCTGTTTACATTCATCTGACACTTTTCTCCAAAGTGTCATGGAGTGTTAAGATACTTATGATTATTCCCCCATTTACATAGCTGGGTAACTTTACTGGAGTAGATTAGGGTAAACGCTTTATTCAGGGCTACTAAAGCTGGAGGTGAGACTCAAACCTGCGGCGCTGGGGTCCGAAGGCAACGCTTCTAAACGCTACGCTACCAGCTATCCGGTTCATCTAGAGGGATCCATATGTTATATTATAAATTTTATATCTTTGAAATAAGGAAAACAGGGTAATTTTTCTATGACTCCTACTTTCAACATCACGCTTTACGCCGCTGCTGAAAAATTAGGGCATTTATGCGTGTTAATGCGCCTGAACCGCTGTACCTGGATGCGTGAAGGATTACAGGCGTTGAACACTTTGTGTTTTGCCCTTCGGCGATCGCGCACAGGGAGGGAGCCCGCCTCATCGCCATCTTAGCGGCACTCGAGTCCCTCCGACTCCCTTCTCGCTATCGCTTCACTGGCACACGAGCTGCGACGTGCATTGAGCGTTACTATAAGCGCCGTTCCGCTTGCCTCCCGCCTTCCCTTTGCGTGTGAGTCGGTGCGTTTGCGGCGTGAGGCCTGCGAGTGGCAGCTGCTGTGACAATGTTGACAAAGCTCTGCGGTGAGAGCATCATTAGAATATGCCTTTAGGTTGTACAAGTGCGTAATCGCGGAGCGTTGGGGGACAGATAAATGTGTCACACTCTCTTCGCCCCAAAACGCTTGAGAAATCGGCGTCGGAAGGATGCATAACGTTTGTACGCCGTCCCCCCCCCCCCCTCACCCCGCGTACCCATGCACACTTGTTAACCTGCCTGCATTCAGGGTGCTCGCTACGGAAGAACAATTGGAGATGATCCTGCAACAACCGCTTTGTCAGGGATGTGTTGCGACGCTTCAGCCCGAGGCTTTGCAGAGCCGTCTGCGTTAATTCATCAGCACGCACTTCACCCACCTTGAGAACACACTAATTTCCCCGTCACGGCTCCTGCCGGGATTATACTATAATCTGTTAATCTGTGTGTATTTATGTGTGTGTGCGCTGGGCTTTGCCCTTTCACTTGTTGCTCGTCCCCGCGGCTTTGCCGGGATCCGTTTTTCAGGGTCGACGCCTCGTACGGGAAAGAAGCTTGGATGAGTGGCACCAATTTTTAGAATCAAAGGCAAGGAAGGGATCACAGAAGCAGACAGATGTACTTGTCAGGAGGAGCAGTTGTGTTACGTGTGCATTTTGTGTGTGACGTGTGTCGCCGTGAAGAGAGGCCTACCAAGCGCCACGCGTGGATTGGCTTTCGATTTTCATCCTATGTGACTATTGGCTTTTGTTGGCTCTGTCTACTGTGTTTCATCCTGGACGGGCGTCGTGGATCTGCTGCTGGTGTGGAGTCTGCCTACTGACTGGCTGTTGATGGAAACTCGAGTCACGATTGGACATACGTGTTTCGGTCTACTCGTGGACCGGCTGATGGTATCTCATCCTGCATGTACATTGGCGGGTAAGTGTCACCTGATTGGTTGCTGGTGTGTCATCTTGCATCGGGATTGGCTGTCGGTCTCAGTCTCAGCCTCGAAATGTAGAGGGTGCCAGTCTCATCCCATCAGATGCTCAACAAGTCGAAGTCTCGTCCCGCGTGCCGCGGTGTTGGCCATGAGAATTGAAAGTGTCGGCCTGCCGATGCTTCAGCTCACGGATCACTCCATTACATGTGCTCCCGGATTTGTGATGGTTCGACTGAAGATTTTTGCAGCTTTACATTGGTGAGCTGGTGATAGACATTCAGTAGAAACTGTGCTTTGAATTTTGAATTTAGATTTTTTTCCCGGCTAAGCGATATGCAGTGCGATACTCTCTCACGATGCTGGGCAGCAGCAGCGATCCGCATCTCCCAGTCTGTCGAGCAGAGGTGTGTATTAGGTATATTTAATGCGTGTTCGACTTACGATATTTTCGACTCACGATGGGTTTCGCGGAACGTAACCCCCATCGTAAATCAGGGACCACCTGTATTTTAAAAGAGACCTGAATAATTGAAGAACGTCTAAATCACGCACAGTGTTTGCGTTTTGCCGGGAATAAAGACATCCATCAGCTGTGCTCACTGGTTATCTATTGCAATTAATACTTTCATCACGGAGATGACGTGTGTTACTCAAATCTGAGGAGCTATTGTCTTCTCTTGAGCGAGACGGATCACGCTCCTGGGTGTAGTTATTCCCTCCCAGACATTCGGTGCCGGCATTTCTTTCTCGGCAGCACTTTCTCACGCTGTGTTTGCCAGCTCAGCAAACTGGGGTGTAAGTGGTCAGCTATGTGATGAGCTCTGTACCCCGGGTCAGAGCTGAGCCCTGATCGGTATCCAGCGGATTCTAACCGAGCCAAACTCATTTCACCCGAGTACAGAGCTGGGACGCCTCTGACTGCCAAGGCTGTCCTCGAGCCAAACTAAAGCAGAAGTCGCAAACACCAGCCATCTATCTCTACCACACATCCATTTAGCTTACATGTTTATTTAATTCATGCCCTCGGCTCTAGTGAGGCTGCTGTCCTATTTAAAGGGTGAAGGACAGCTCTCCTGGGTCTAGGCTCTGGAGGAGAGTGAGAGATCCTCAGGCTGTAGAACCTCCTCCAGGCCGCCTGTTTTGCTGAGACCAAGCTGTGACCAGGCCAGTTGATGCTACATTTGTTGATGGGAAGAATGGGAAGGCTTTGTGGTTTTGCCAGTTGCCTGCTTGAATCCAGGGTGACGTGGCTAACTGACACCACCACTGGCCCAGTCAGTTGGAAGCTCGTGAGAAACGGTTCTGGATTTGGTTCCTCCCACTCCAACATTGTTGCCTGACCTTGTGTGTCGTTTTATCGGAGGTTGAAAAGAGGGGGCAAACGGGGAGCTGCAGGCTGAATTGGCTGTCTGACAGGCGATTTATTCAGCTGCTGAACAACGGTGTCGTATAGCTCAGTGGTGCTTTTTTTATACTTATCATTAGTAAAAAAAAAAAAAACGCTGACCCAAAAATGCTGTGGAGATGAATCTACTCGGTATGATCAAATCAAACCAAAGTGGGCACATTTCGGTGAAAACCCGTTTCCCTTCTGGATGACTTTCCCGTTTTAGGGACCTAGCTAATTCTCTTTTGATGTTGCGTTTTGGTTAAAACATGTCAAATCTGAGGTTTGAAAAAACTGTGCAGATGAAGGTGAAAAGTTACAGCTGTGTTGATAAACGAGGTCGGGGTGGAAGGTGAAAGAAGAGGAAAACATGTGTTCAAGAGTGCAAAATTGCGTGCAGCAAACGGGGCACCAGGTGGCGTAGCAGTTAGAGCCGTAACCTTGCAGTTAAAGGACTTCAGTTTGACTCCCAGACCAGCTATACATCCCATAACTGCATGGTGGCACAGTGAGGAGTTCTGCTGTCTCACAGCGCCTGGGTGTTACGAGAGGATGTGGGTTCAAACTCCACTCAGTCTGTGTGGAGTTTGCATGTTCTCCCCGTGTCTGTGAGGGTTTCCTCTGGGTGCTCTGGTTTCCTCCCACAGTCCAGAGACATGCTGTTCAGGTTCCCCCATAGTGTGTGAGTGACAAAGAGTGTGTTCCACCGATGTATGGATGAGTGACCCAGTGTAAGAAGTGTATCTAACAGTATAAGTCACCTTGGTGAAGAAGGTGTGTGGGCTCATAACACTACACAGAGTTCATCGGGAGTCATTTTGGAGAAAAGTCTCTACTAAATGAATGTAACTGAAATATGTACTCTGAACTAATATAGGAAAAATTACCATGCTCTATAAATGGGGAAGTCACTGTAAATAGCTTAGTGTCCAAACCTCACACAGTAAATTCCTCGAAAAAAGATCTCAGATAAGTGAATAAATCAGAACGGAAATCCTCTTCTCAGCGATAGTCCATGTCTGCTAGCAACTTCCTACCATGAGCAACAGAACCTTGAAATACATGGTTTGAGGGGGTTGGAGATCTTCTGCAGCATGCATGAAGAACCTGTCACTTTTAAGACAGGTGGGCGTTTCACAACCAACCGGCACTGTGAAGAAACGGGACGCTGCGAGCAGAGCGAAGCGTGCCGGGGGTTTCGTCGCTGGACTCGAGCTGGTGGGCAGCCAGGTGACGTAACAGTCCAACGCACTCCTTGGCAGCAGTCCCTACTAAAACACAGCAATGAGCTTCATGCTGAACTGCCGGTTTGCCGGAGTTGCAGAACCCCGAGAGCAGCAATGTCCTAGTTGGTGGAGCTGGAACAGCAACCTTCGTTTCCAGGGTACAGAGGGACAGAATTAGACGAGCTAATGAGGATTACGATAAGGTAAAATGTGTAACCAGTGATTTCCATCAAGTTATAGATAATTACTTTTTAATTAGATAGCTCTTGAGGTTCCATTTAGATTCACAGTCTTGGAATTAAAAACAACACAGATAAGCATATCTGAGTGGCGCAAGATGAATTTCATACGAATGCAACTCGCGGTACCCAAGGCTATCGGCGTGCCTTTCGCTGTGGACCTCAGAGAGTTATCGGATCGGCGGCAGTGCGATACGTCAAGGAGGAAATTTGTTTGGGGCTTTTCTTGTAAACATGGCAGTCCATCACAGGGGCATGATGAAGGATGGCTATGGGTGAGGGTAGGGGGTACAGCGGTAATGATCCTGAAACTTCGGGCACTGTTGCTTCTGAGTCTATACATCTCCACTTCACTGCATCTCTAAGTTGCCCTCAATGCGGTCAGTCTTGTCAGCGTGCTCCATTTGATCCGTCACCCATAAGTGGCAGGAAAGTGATCATGTTGTTGGGTATTCTTGGGGTAATGGTGGTGGTGATGGTGGATCTGCTCTGCAACTCCATGTCAGGGGACCCAAAAGAGCAACAGGCTCAAGGACGAAAACACAGATGTGTGTTGGGGCGGCAGATCCCCCATGCCATTTGTCTCTCCCCCCCCGCCGCCCCTCGCAGGCCCCGTATTGAACCTCGTTCAATCAGGCCTGTGATGAATGCGCAGCTCGCTGGAGAAGCAATAAAAAGAACAACAACCAATAGAGGGAGAAGTGAAATTAATGGTCAGTGCAGGGCTTCAGGCTAGCTCTGGCTCTTATTCTGATTAAACAGTGGCTATCGGAGTGGAGAGCCCATTAGAGATTGATCTCCTGGAGTTTATTTCCCCCTGCTAAGGAGTCCGAGCAGCGCGCCACACGCTGGGACCAGCGGCTCGCCGTTGTTTAGCGGCAGCCAGGCTGACAGACAGACTTCGGTGCCCTGGTGCGGTAGGAAGCTGCCCCAAAAACTGAACTCTGCAAGCCACTTGCTCGCTTCTGGGACTGACGATAGGCAAGGGGTGCGAACAATGAAATGAGAGTCAATAAAAAAAAGCAGAATGATCAAGATAAAAGGTTTATCTGAGGAATATGGAAAATGGCTGCTTTAGAAAAAAAGAAGGGGAAAAAAAGAGTACAGCTTTGTCTGGAAGACAGCGACTTGATTTTATTGATGATTTCAGGGATAACAGATGCTCGAGAAGAGAGGTTAGGTGTGGGCACTCTGGGGACACATGCGTGAAGATGAGCTGTAGGACCGGTGACTTTTCCATAACAGAGAAACAGCAGGCCTCTGCAGTCCCCATGGACAACACTGGCTCCCACTTTGCTGGAATAATAATGAGCAGCTGAGATCATGTGACTCGACTGCTTTTTCCAGTTGAGCGCTTCAATCAAGTGCTGCATTATTTATCCAGGACAACTGACAAAGCTTGCCTTTCACTCATTTACGCAGCTCTGTATCGCTGGAGCTACGATCAGATACTTTTTCTCGAGGGCGTTGGAGATAATGGGCCACCCAGAAGTGCCACAAGTCTCGGACCCCTCCTCTTTTGCACTCACCTGAGCGGTAGCGTGTTGTACAGAGTATTTTTGCTTCTCAGTATCGTTTACCTTGACTGTCGTGACACCTGGGAGTAGTTTTATACCTCCAGCTCTTGTAAAAGTGTGCTGGGATCACTTGAACGGTTCGATTCTCATTGAGAAAGCCTATGCGGCTCTGATGGAGAAACACAGGAAGCAATAAAGCTGTTGGCCACCAGCACTGAGAAGGTCACTGACAATAGTGAAAAGAAGGTCACTGAAGAGGTCACCGAGAATATATTTTACGCCATGTCTCCACTAAACCTCCAACTTTGTTGCGCTCTGCCATTTTTCCCTCTTTCCCTGGTTCAGTGTGTGGAAAGTCCCAGCAGCCTTCACTTATTTGGTGAACATCTTGCCCAGTCACCCACAGCCAACCGGAGAGGCTTCAAGGAGCTGGTGCCATAGTGCAATGCATTAGAGACCATCTGTGGTGAGGTTTGCTCATTGATCCAGGGGTGAGTTTTAGAAGACAGGCCTGTCTGAATGCATTTACTCTACTGAAGGGACTTGAAAGGGATCAGTGTCCGCACCTGAGGCTCAGGCTTCTGGGAGGTTGCTTTGACAGAAACATGATTCACTGCATTGGCTGCGTCTGCCCGGACAAAACACACACGTGCTCTCATGCCTGCAGGCTCTTGTCTGGTGAGACAGGTGACTTCTAACCACCTCCAGAAGGTGTTAACCCTGAGGCAGAATTGGTTCTGGCTGGTTTGGAGAAGCAGCGAAGTGGATAGGGTTCCATGGGGGATGCAGAGGGAACCCCACGGCACTATGTAGGAGGGTGAAGTGATGCACGGTGTGGAGTCAGCTGGCCTCAGAGACCCAACTTTCACTGAAGTCCTTTCAAGGGTACCTCTGCACCTGAGCCTTCCTTTGAGCCCGTACCATGGCAGATCTTCTGCAGAGGATGTGCTGGATAACAGTATGATCGATCCAGGCTACATGGCTCGGATCCTCCAAAGCAAACACTTTGAGACGGGTCGGTGGAGGGAGAGTGGAGCTGTAAAGTAATTAACTAATCAAAGTGGGATTTGACTTCAGCGCATTTGCTGCTGCGTTCAGTATGTTCAGACCAACGCGCACAAGCAAAAGACAGGAACGTAAAAGTTGAAAATCGGCGTCTCTAAGACAGAGTATGAGAGCAGCATGCGCAGGCAGCGCCTCCGGCAGTTTCCTTGGATCATTTACCCGTGGTTTGATGAGAAATTTTTAACGGGAGGCCTTCCGAGTTGGTTCTTTCGGATTCAAGTTACAGCTCGACCACAGCTGAAGGTCTTTGGCGGAAATGGCCTCCTGCAGCGCTCTGCCTCTTGGTAAGGACTTGCAGGAGAACAATATTTTCCCCCCCAGGTTAACTAAGGTGGGAGGTGGGTAGGATGCTTGACTAATACCTCCTTGATAAACAAAGACTGCAGAGTAACACGGAACCCATTACCGACCCATTTCCGATTAGGAAAAGGGAAACGAAGAGTGATGCCGTTTGGACTTGCTCGCGTCAACGGCCTAGTTGAGCGATCACATGCAAACGGCAAGCATGAAATCTACAGTCAAAACTGAAAGACCAGTGTTAGCAAGGAGAGAGATTGATGCCTGATTATATAAGAGTTTAATCCGCTGAAGACTTTGTGAATGTGCATATTAAATTAGCCCCACAACAGAGAGCCAATGCAATGCCACCCCCTTCTCTTATGTGAGCCTTCATCTGTATGCGCTACGAATATTCCGCCTTTTTTTTTTTTTTAAAAAGTGTTCACTGCTCATTTAGCCTGGATACCGCTCTGTAATGGGAGTAGCATTAGTTTCCCGGGGAGATTAGGTGACGTACACGGCGGAACACGGTCTAAGGAACACACCGTCTCCTCCTTGACTGGAGGCTCTGCATATTATATTCATAGCTGGCTCTTTACATTTGCTGGGGTACGCCTTACAGAGGAAAGTAATATCCATGTGCCAGATCGTATAAATAATTCCTACACTTGTAGCTGATTTCGCTTAAATGGCATGCTGCTCTTTTTTTTTCCAGATGGGCTTTAAATTCATTTTCGGATCCGGAAAGTATAAAATGCAGACTAGGGCAATGTGGAGGGCTGAAGGGTTTTATGTAGAAAAGGTAGGTGTCTACAAGATTTGTAATGCTGAACTCTTGAGATGTGATCACACGGAGCAGGTGGGCCTGATTTTAAAAAAGAGCTGCTGTTAAATGAACCGTTAATATTACATTAAAAGGCTGATTTACTAAAGGTTTCAGAACATGTAAAGGAGCGAATGCACACAAAAAAGTGCTTTCAACCAGCTGATTTGAATGAGTTGTGGATTTTTGTATAAGCCTATGAATCTCTATTGCCAGAAACGGGATGGAGGGGATTATAAAAGTAATACTGGAATGATGCAAATACATTGCAAATTTTTTGCACAAAAATCTATTGACCATAAGTCCAAAATCCAAAAAAATTTGTAAATTGCAAGTAAACACATGGGGTGAAAACATCAATGCTAATTGTAGTGGCTATTGTTACTGGAGTCACAACTGTAATTACATAGATAGATAGATAGATAGATAGATAGATAATAACTTTATTAATCCTGAAGGAAATTGCATGAGGCAGCATACATACAAGAGCACAGTGACAGAAGACACTGGAACAACACTGGAATAAGTAGGTATCACATTTGGTATATCACATTTATTACCCAAGGCTGCAAATAAAATAATGTGCATATAATAAAAATAGTATGCATATAATAAAAAAAAAATACTAGTGAAAACTCAGTAGTACAATTAGAGGTCAGTAGTACCCCGACAACGAGAGGACTCATTATAGAGCCTAATGGCTGTTGGCAGGAATGACCTCAGGTAGTGCAATTGGACCAGTCTAGGATAATAAGAATTACATTAAAAGCCTGATTTAGCAAAGGTTCCTGTATGTGTAAAGGAGTTAATGCATGAAAAACAGTACTTTTAAATGGGCGATCACCGTGAGTTGTGCATTTTTGTGCCAACATTTTTTGTGGACCTGGCTGGTTTAAACGTGGGGTGGAAGAGAGTAATGAAAGTGCAGCAGCTGGCATAGAAAGGTTTATTTTTTCCATGCTACATGTACAGTATATGTATGAGGCCTGCAGTCTTTTGCATGAGTTAGAAACGCACACTGAAGGAAACCACACTGTCGCTGCAAGGCCGAAGCACCATACCACAGAGCATTTCCGGCCTCCTGGTCATTTGGGCAAACGGCCCTCCGTGCATTTACTCAAGTGATGGCCGCGCATCTGAATGAAATATCACAGAGAACAGACTGGTGCATTGATTTTTCCAGCGGACAGAGTGCATGGCTGATATTACGCATGGCTTTTGCTCTGGTCCGCAGTCTCTCCTGCAAGTCCTTGGTCAGTTCACTGTACCCACGTTCGGCTGAGACCTCACCTCGAACACAGAGCGTGTGTGCAAGAACCAAAAAACTACACACATTCACCGAATGTGATTCTGCAGGACTCATCATAAACGGGCTTGCAAAGTGCCAAGGGTTAGCGAATGATTCATTCATCTTCAGCAATAACGGGATAAGAATAAACATGCACCTCAAATGGTTCACTTTCTCTTACATTTTTTTAATAGGTGAATGACCTGTGCCGTACATTGATATTCAGCTCAGAATCATTGCATTTATGTATAGAGCCTCTCGAACAGCTCCCCTTGGAGGACTTAAAATAACTGCAGAGGGATATGAAATGAGTAGCAAGAGTACCAGCGAAAATTATACAAGTGTGTGGAAAAAATCCGCTAGGTGATGGAGGAGAGGAAATAAAACTCCTAAGGCTGATAGAGGAAGGTAAAAAAATCCTTTGGAGGGCCAGGACCATCTGGCTGCAAATCTTTGCACAAACATGGAAAATAGTAAAATATTTGCTACTGTGTGGGTGGTTTCTTGAGTGGTCATCTGGTTCCCTGGACGTTCCTTATTTGGTCAGCGGTGATCGTCACTGGGCCAGGTAATAGAAATGATGTCAAGCTGGCAAAGTTCACCTCCTGGGGAATTCAGTGGCGGGGGAGCCAGATATAAATACATGTTTACTACACATTATGACAGTTACAGTTTGGGTAATAAACACCCTGGTAGCCTGGACTTCAGCACCAACAGTTTTCTCCAGGGTATGCAGAAGGAAAGATAATGTCCCCTGTGTTTAGATCTGAGTACATTAACTCAAGGGACAGCCCTTTCCTTAGTTTTAGATTATTGCGCTCTTCATGCACCCTCTAATTTATGTCTTTATGACCAGCATTTTACTTATTTGTTCCAGGAATTAAAATAAAACCTGAGCCCTGTGTGTTCTGATGTGCATGTTATAATGACTTCTGTAAAATAAGCAGAAGCTAAAATGTTCATAATAAGCCTTGTACTTTCACAGGTCTACCTGGATGGTGGTGAGCACTATGTTCTATTAATGGTATCAGAGGCATCACTTCATTATCAGTCGTTTTATGTGGTTATGCTGTCTGGTTCTTGTTCCAGTACTGAATTTGTTGTAAGATAATGTGGGTACTAATTTTTTTTAAGGTAAGTAAGAAACTGCCATATTTTAGCAATGTTCTGATACAGAATTCAGAAGCAGAAGAAAGGATGGAGGCATATCGCATATACATTTTTATCTCAAGAAAACAGCTTACTAGGACAACTGCAGTGTCATTTCGGTATATCAATAAATAGATGTGCAATCAGCATCCAAATGAAAATTATGATCATTACTGTGAACCCACCTATTGGTAGCACTATTACAGTTAATTCATTCAGCTGATGCTTTTCTCCAAAGTGTTTTAAAATTATTTACCTGTTCATACACCTGGGTAATTTTTTTACTGGAACAGTTCATGGTCAGTAATTTTATCAAGTATGCTACAGTGGGAGGTGGGATTCTAACCTGGTGCCTTCAAGTGCCGCAGCCACTATGCTACCCGTAATATAACATATACACATATAGAGAACAATATTGGACCCAGTACTGAGCCCTGTGGAACAACCAATATAACCAAAGATATAGTAGTAAATGTTTTCTTTTGCTCATTTTCATTAAGGGTACAGCGCAAACACACTACACATGTTTTAATCTCTGCTAAAGGGCTCACATTTACAAAATGAATGCAGAAGAGCAGACACTTGGCATCCTCAAAAAATCCTTTTCAATATATCGATCGCAGAGCTCTTCCTTACAGACATAACGAGTCCTCAAGGACCGCCGTTGTTTGCAACATTTTTTTAAAACATTGCTAACTGTCACAGGTGCAAGATGACGAGTGCAAGATTGAGGGGGAGGCGGGACCCCGTGAAGAGCCAAATGCAGAAATTGTCACTGAAGATGTTACTTCTCAAGTGCAGCGGTGCACGACCCTTGTTTATGTTGTTAGGACAAATACATTTTTTAACACCTAGCTCAGAAGAGCTCAACAGAGAGCACAATATATTTCTTCTTTTTTCTTCTCAGCTGTATCACTTGCTGATGGCTTTCTTTCTGGAAGACTGAGTTTGGAGCCCTTTTTCTGTTCAGCACTGCACAGGACTGCTGGTGGATCTGCTTGGGCTCTTTCAATACTTTGACTTATTCAGTCCATGACACCCACTAATGCCTCTCTGTAGGGCTGCTGGCATCGAACCAGGAGACTAATGCCCACAGCCAGACCAGACACCACACCCACCAGCTGCTCTAAGTGCCCAGTAATCACATGGTAGTCACACCTCATTCCTTGCATGGATGAGAACAGAGTCCACATTTCACCAGCAAGGTGAAGCAGCGAGACCCGGAGGGCAGGTGTGCGAGTTTGTGTCTTGTTGACCAGCTGCTGATCAATACCAGCAGCAGGTCTGGATTTTAGTGCTCGCAGGCCCTGAGCGCTTCCACACTGAAATGTGTGAAAAGGGGGTAATCGCCAGTTGAATTACACTAATTGAAGCGATGCACCTTAAACTGTCGTGATACTAAATCCTGTGATTGATGAAGAAGCTGAAGAACGAGAATCTCTCAGGAAATACCTAGAAATTTTGGAATTATTCTTTGGAAATTTACTTTTGCAGTTTAAGTTGCATTAAGTTTCTCTTTTTCTTTATTTTCATTTCATCTTGTTTTTACACTTTTTCCCTCCTTCAGAAGCCCTACAAATTTAAAGGCCCTAGGCACGGTGCCTACAGTGCCTAATGGGAAATCGGGAACCGATCCACAGTTGGAACAATATGTGGACCAAAAACTCCTGGAGCTTCCAGATGCATCGGTGAGGCACCTAACGCCTGACGCAGTGTGGCGAGGGGCTGGAGGCTCAGGACATCTGGAGACAGAGGTGCTTTCAGAAATGCACCACAGCACACGCTGAAAAAATAACACCAAGTAAACATTTGGAGGACAGTTCACGTACAGCATTTATACGTAATGCATCTTTTATAATGGGAAATTTGGTGGACAGTGAAAACCTGGCAGGGTTTGGCCAGTTGACTGTGATGGACAACTCCCACTGCCTACCCCTGCATTGCCTCATAGGACTAATGATGACCAGCTGCCTCCACTTGAAGGAACAATCAGTCAGTACATTGAAAGCAGCTGGTCTGAGGAACTACTGGACTGCTTAGGGGAGGTCAGCAGGGAGGAGAATAGCTCCTAGAGATGGCTCTAGGTTGGTGATTCATGGACCATTCTCTGGTGCTTTATTTGGATGACTTTTGAGTCTGATTAGTTATTGTTGGCAAAGAGTGCTGAAGGGGCAATTTTCCCCCGTTCCGGTTTTTGCTTTTGGTTTGAATAAATTTTTAGTTTTTTTTTTTTGGAAAGCCTGCTGTCCTGTATCTGTTTGGCCGGAAAGTAAATGGAAAAAAGTGTTTCATGAAAATTCTTCTCTCTCTTTTATTAAAGGGATGTTAAAATGATGTCTATTTGGGATGTTTTTCTGAAAATATTAAAAATGGAAACTTCTGGAAAACTTAAATTTGTACAGACTCAAACTTGGACTCAAACAGGAAGTCCTAATTATCTGAAGCCATGCCTTCTTGCGTTTTGACTACCGAAAGGATATTGATGCCATTGATTCCAACAACCTGATCCTCAAAGCTGCCAGAGGCATCTCCTCAACTAGGTCACTTTTTCTTTCCCTTCCTTAAAATCTTCCCGACTGAATTCACCTTACTGCGTATATATCTTTCAAATGTTTAGTCACTGTAACTCAAAAGCTTTCTAGTGCACTGCCTCCATCAGAGCCTTGGGTTCTTGAAAGCGGAATTTCATTTCCCTCTGCCCGGATTCTCTCCATCGGCCTGTTTGCATCAAATTGCCGTGAAGGTTCCAAATACTGTCTGCGAACACGTCATTTAATAGTTGTCATTTACCACGGTTACCGTGCGTGTTATCACTCATTGCGTCATCCTTAGTAGGTCACCCACAACTCAAACCCAGTTTGCATGAACATTATAGCCTCATATTTTTCTGCTCATGTAAATTAGAGGCTATTATTGATGCTTTGGGTGAATATGGTCTGAAGAGGGCTGCAGTTTTTTAGCTGTGTGAAAGCAGCAATGCGGCAGAGATAGGGTTGCCCCGAGCGTGGCTGCCAGAACTGCTTCCTGCCCATCCCCCCAGGGGATCGCCATGCATTCCAGGAGCCGAGGGAATGAGTTCCAGAAACCCCCCCCCCCCACCCCCCACCCCTAGCTGGCTGTTCCTTGGAGCCAATTTCCTCCAAGCAAGGGAGCACCCAGGGATAGCGGCTCTGGAATGCCCGGGGGACTGAATCGCAGGCTCCGCATCTTCGGGATGCCAAATTCTGAAAGTGTCAGAGCCAGTGTAAAGTAGGCAGGAGGAAAAGTGTTTTTACTTTCCAGGAGGTGTCCACTGGCACAATTTAGCTCGAGTAGAAACCCATGGAGAAAGAGGGGCGAGGCAAGGGGGCGAGGGGCGGTGGAGCTGGGGGGGGTGTGTGTAAATGAGATGGCCTAGATGTTATTTTGAGAAGCTGGACCATGATCAGTCGCTTTGCGCTTTTGTGACAGTGTGGGACAAGCGTGGTTCGCTTTGGAAAGTAGACACGAGTTATCCGGCTGACCCAAATTTGAGCGAAAACAGGAAAAATAAACGGACGCCATTCCCGTTAGGCCCACATTAGAAAACTTTCCACCGATTTCCTTTTATGCTCTAATAAGGACCTGACGAACGTCCTTAAAGTGCTTCTGGCGTGCATGCGGCTCCCCTTAATGTCGGGCCGCAGCTATGCCAGAGATGCTGCTTTTCGACGCCGGGTACTTAATTTCCACAAAGACATGCAGGCTGAAGCCCAGAGAAATAAAGATTTAACATATCCAATTTGCTTGAAGCATGATACACAGCGAGCAGTGTATGGGCTGGAAGAAAATCCAAACAGGCCCTACGGGAACGTAGCATAGTTTTGGAGAGCAACTTGTGGAGAAAGTGAAAATGTCTGGCAGCGGCAGATCTGCACTCGATATTAAAGCAAAAAAACTGCTGCCCATCTCCAGATAGCAAATCACAGATCCAGGTCTCGTTCTTTTTTTTCCTCCTCCTTCTCTCTCACTTTTGACTAATGGTGGAACCGTATCTCTGCAAGCTGGAAAACCATCAACCAGTGCGCCGTCTGAACCGCAGAGTTAAAAGGTGGAAACGTGAGTTTTTTTGTCTCTTCTCCCGCAAGCTGTTTCAGCTCTTTGAAAACTGTGTTCATTGTAAATCACTGTAATTTGCATTATTTAATTAGCATTTCCAAATGAACATAGTCAGATGTTACTGTATTAGCAAGGATGTAAAGCTGGGCAACTGTAACCCAAAGTCGTTGAATTCATAGTTCACTCTGCATCTTTCTTTTGTGCGGCTTTGATAAATAATACATGACTGTACAATTTAGGCAGAATGAGGACTTGAAAAAAATCGTGTTAGGAATGCAGATAATTTTTGATAGGAGGATTTCTCCACTGGCTTCTTTCTGCTGCCTATATAAAGTAAGAATCTCAAGTTATGACCAACAAGATGGTCAGAGGATCTGCACCCTGACACCAAAAGGACCGCTTCACTCTCTACACCAGTATGAGCCTCCACCTCTGGCCATTTTGTGATCCCACTCACAAGAGGTTCATAATCAGAAACCTGACGGTTCTCAGTTTCGACTCTGATGTGAAGGAATGAGCACCCTTTGTCCCTCAGAGCTGCTGAATCCTTTCTAGAATTTAAGAAGTGTCTCAACTGGTCTCTTTCGGAGCCACTTCTCTCCTGATCTCCTGGCAGCTGCATAAATGAGCCCAACACCACCTGCTACGATTGTCTATGTATTTGCTACTTGAATGTCACCTCTCCACACAGCTATGTGAGGGTTGTGAACCAGCAACATGGTGGTGTTAGACAGACAGGCTGTGCTTTGATATCCTTTATCTGTGTCTACAGCTCTTCGTCTGCTGTTGATGGACTTCTGCTTACTCTGTCCTGTATGTTGGCTTAGAGAAAAACGTCTCATCAACGAATCACTGTAAATGTGATGTAAATCGTGAGCAAGAGGTAAATGATGATGAAGGTGAACAGGATGATATTGACCTTTACAGCAACAGGGGTCGTTGGCTCTGCTTGACTTGCCATTGGAAGTGACATAGGCCAGGCGATCTCAGCAAGGTTGAAATCGAGGGTCAGACTGTAAATGCCGACAGACACGATTAAGGAGCACGGTGACAGCAACATGGGTTGGGGGAGGTGTTGGAGAAGCAGGAACCGGTAATCTGACAGTTCCCCCCAGGGGGCAGGAGGCGGATGCTGCCGTCTGGTCTAATTGCAGGTGAGGGGCTGATTGACGTTGCTCGACAGGGGTTTCCGCACTGCAGCTACATCAGACAGCCCCTCTGCCACCTCCGCCTGCTTCCCCGGAGACAGCGATGTCACGATGGAGGAGATTCAAACCTGCTGAGCTCCGGCATCAACCGAGAGCCAGCAGGCAAGCTTCTGTGTCCTGGATCCGCAATTAATTCGCCGGACGACACGCTTGAGCGATGCGGTTTCGTGCAGACGCAGCACAGACACTGAGACGGCGCGCCACCGACACCAGGAGGGGTCCGCTAATCTTTCGACCACTTGAGAAGTTCATGAGCCAAACAAATCAATCTGCATGTATCTGAAGGAGTCATTATTTATGTATTAATTCTCTCCACCGCTCCTTCGCGTTCGTCTTCGGTGCCGTTTGCGTAGCACGACTGCGTGGGGTCCTGGCGCGAGCCGCAAGACGGAGCCGGTGCCGTCACGAGGAAGTCGAGTGCTGCTTCTTTCGGATGCCACGATGAGGCCTTGCTCCAACACCCACGTCCTACCCGAGCGGTGTCACTGCGAGGTTTACTGCACTTCAGCCTCTTTGTTTTACTTTGCGCAGACAGAAGGGGTCAAAAAGCCTGCTTTGTAAATGAGATTTTAAATTGAAGTAGGACTTTATAAATGGAAGTTTTGTTTTATTTATTTATTTATTTTTTTTTTAAAAATAAATCCCTATTTCTTTATAATTCCAAAGTAAAATGTTTGCCCCGAGTTCAGTATCGAGTCAAATCGTTACACGAAAACAGATGGTTTTTGTACCAGGCACTACTTGCAATTAAAATTTGATAAAATTAAATTACATGTAATTTTACACAATAGACACAGGGAGCATTATAATGAATGATTTCTAATCCATCTGCAGTAAATGGATGTAGATATATGAAAAAGTTCACATCCTTCTAAGAGCGTACACTGAGCTCCACATGGTCAGTAGACCTGCGTTAATCGGAGCTCTTTGATGGGTTTTTCAGCGCTATGGCCCGTGCGTATGAGACTTATTACCGAATCTCATTACATTTGCGGGACTCAAAGGAAAGGCGTTGAACTGGGTGGTCCAGCGGTTTGGGCTCCTGTACTCGAAGCAGGGAATGTGAGTGCAAATTCACTGCTCTGCTGTAAAGTTAATATCATCATGGCTGTATTACTGCTCGGTTCTGTGCGCTAATTAACTATGCCGGTGCATAAAACACGGGTCTGATCAGTTGTCCCATGTGGGAGCGGAGTTTTCCCATTTCCATCGCAGATCCTGTTTTGTGATCCTGTTTCTTTTTTTTTTTTTCGAGGAGATTTAACAACTTTACGCTGCCGTAATTCAGCGAGCTGGCGTAGCGCGGTGCAAAAACAAAGCCGTAAAAACAGGCCGTAAATACAACGTTCCTTATTCTCTGCCAGTTATGAGTGCCATCAAAAAATCCTGGGGCTTTGGGTGTGTGATGTAGTATGAGATCCCAGCAGTGGATGTGTGGGCAGCGGAGTGCTGGAGGGTCCTGTGGGAAACTGCGAGGCCTGGCTTCTCCTTCTGGATCCCACTCAATCCACTTTCATGAAAAGTAACACACAGAAACTGTGACAAATGTGACAAATTTAGCATTTAGTCACTTAGCAGCAATCATGCCCATCTGGAATCTCTAGAACTGGATGATACACATTTTAAATGAATGCGATATTGACAAAAAATAATTACCCTGAAGGAATGACCTTCACTTCATTGGGAAATCTGGCCTTGAAGCCTCAGGCATATCAGACAGACTTTAGTAACGTGGTGGAAGGTGTTATTGGAGATCAACACAGTTGGGTTGCATAGCGACTACAGTAGCAGACTTCAGTGGTACCTTTGATAAAGGTATTTACCTTGAACTAATACAGAAAAAATTGCCCAGCTCTATAAATGGGTAAATCACTGTAAGTAGCTTAGGGTACAAACCAAAGACTCTAAGCTGCCTTGAACAAAGGTGTCAGATAAGCAAATAAATAAAGAATTATCAAAAGACAGCAAAGTTACTATGTGAAGTCTTTGGGGACTCACCTCACATGCTAACCTTTGGATTATGCCGCCATCCTCGACTACAGTGAAAAACTTTTAGTGTAAATCTCATTACGACATCCCATTTTCCTCTCACCGTGACCTCGGACTTATCAATTGACACTTCATTATTTTTTATTATAAGTGCGCGCATACACACTTTGCTGCAAATTGGAATGTCATGAATCTGTTGGTGAGGTCACCCCTGGGACAACGAAGACCGTTCTGCACGGCTAAGGTCGTCGGTCCGCTCGCACCCGCAGAATATCGAATAGCTTCACGTAGGGTCGAGCTGCGTTCGAGGCGCCGGGCGCGGTGTAATGATTACTGTGTGAGGCCACAGCGTGGCAAAATGGGGTCTGGTTCGCAGGTGCCGGATGTTTCCCAGGATGCTCTCCCGATTAGTCGAGCAAAAAACACTGAGTCAAAGGGAAGCGGCTTTGAAGAGGCAAAGTCAGAAAATAACCCTCATAATATTGATTCCTGACAGAATGACCCGTATAATCACTGGGAACATCCCTGCTGGGCCCTCGAGATGAGCTCCCCGGTGACAGATCCCATTAAGATTGCTGCTAAACACTGCAAGTAAGATGCCGCGCTCCTTCAAAGCCATGCCCCCGCCCCCCTACCCCACCAACATCCCATCTTCCCAACCTCCTGCCCGAGCTCTTTGCCACCTCTCCACCAGTCTGGCGACAGCAGGGCCGTGAGCCCTTAGCCCTGGGCGGACTAGCAGTGCTGTTTTGTTCCTCTCACTCCTTTAAGACCCCTCTGAGCTCCAGTAAAGCTCCCCACCCCCCAGCGGCCCCCCCCATTCATAGACTACCACGACTGGCCCTGATTAAAACGGCACAAAGCGGACAATTGGAGAGCATGGTGCCTTCAGGGCATTTTGAAAAAGTTATAAAAACGGAGGAGGAAAAAATAAGTTTCAGTGACGTTGAAGGCGCTGGAGGGAGGCATCATTTATTTAAACATGTAGGGGGCAGCAGGTGGCTGTCAGCTTTGCACCCGAAGGACGCAGATTCGATTCCCATGTTCAGCAGTAGTACCCTCGAGCAAAGTCCTTACCCTAAATTGCTCCAGTTAAAATTGCCCTGCTGTTTAAATGGGTAAATCATCATAAGTAACTTAAGCCTGTATGTCACTTTGCAGAAAAGTGAGGATGAATGAATGAATGTGAATGTAAATGTAGTTCCCCACCCAGAGGAGGCGCTGCCCAGGCAGGAAACTGATCCGCATTCCCACCCTGAGCTGGACATCAAAGTGGATCTTCACAGAAGCGCTCAGGGGATCCGTGTATTGATGGGGAGTTAGAGGGGTCAGCGCTCCGGACAGGCGGAGGACAGTCTTACCCGTGAGGGTGGATATAATGACAATGACATTGTAGAGGTCAAATGGCACCATTTGATTCGAGGAAGAACAGGAAGAATGTTGACCGCTTTTCATCTTTTGGGATAAACCAAGGGACGCCGTGGTTTGATACGCATCGGTCGGGTGCTTTATAGTACCACGGTGGAGCTGAGTGTAGTGAACGTTCAGTAAAAAGGACAGAAAACAGCAAGTGCAGTGCAAAGGTCAACCAGAGATGGAGACTAAGAAAAAATAAAACAGGAAGGCTTTCAAATTTCTTGCTTTCTGACGATGGATGTCTGACTCGAATTCAACAGTTACATCACATTTGAGGCTAAAGGTTATTTTTATTATGAAAATGTCTGCAGAAAATGGATGTTAATGGATTTTGCTCTCTGAAATAATATAATTCATGTCAAAAATGCACGAATCTGTGGCACCTCTGAATATGCATCTTGTTATTGTGTTATACACCCTTGTTCACATCCTTGGCTGACACCGAATGTTGATTTCATTTGAGTTACAGCATCACAGTAAACAAAAAATGGAAAAAAAGACAGAACTGAGAAAACATTGAAATCCTGAAGTGAATGGAAAGAATATGAAAGGCTTTCAAGGAAGGGCTGTGTTGTAGACCTTGTCAGAGAAACAAACCCAACAGGTTTATGCGTAATGTGTGTATCTGGAGGATCTGATAGAAAATCTGTGGGATTGCCTGCTGCTGGACCTACGGTTGAAAGACCTGTTGCACGATCTCCTGGGGGACCTGCTTGATGACTGGGTCCTCCTGGCTGATCTATCTATGGTCTGGAGATTTCAGCGTAAGCAAAGCAGAGGCATGTAGAGGTCCTCTTTAAGAGGAGCTGATCGTCATCACTTTGTCAACATTGCGGACCTTTTGGAGGTCTGGCCGCATCCCCTGTTAGTGGGACTGTCGAGGGACCTGTTGCATAATCTGCTGCTGGACCTGTTTGATGATTTGCCCTCCTGGTTTTTCTGTCTGTGGTTCCCTAAGGAGCCGAGCAGGCCATTTGATTCTCGGCGGATCTGAACCTTAGCAAAGTAGATGCCTGTAGAGCTGCTCTTCAAGAAGATCTGAACTTTGTCACATTGCCAACATTGCAGAAATCCAAGTTAATGAACCTCACCATTCGTATCCAGACCACACTCCATACCCTTTGTTGAATCGGTTTCCCCCCTGTTTCCTGTACGTCAACATGGTAACCTACCTCTACCTTGGACTTTCTAAGGACACCCATCTTATTCCCCCACCCTCGGACTGTCTATATCGAGAGCGTTGGCATTTAACCGCCATGGCCCCAGCAGCCTCTGCACAAGTTCCAGCCAGTATGGACAGCAAAGGGAGCTTAGCTGTGGCCCCCATCCTCCTCCTGAACGTCGGCCAGAGTCTCCTTTCATTTGCTGCATGTCCAGTTCTCAATCCCGTCTGATAAATGTTGTGGTGCATCCGTATGTTAATTTCTGCTGGCTCGGCATGAAAAACCAGCACTCTTTAAGTGTCTACTGGAACGACGCTTCATAACAACACTACAGCTGTCCCCATGCACAAGCACGCTGATAATAAGACCATTCACACTTCATGGTTCATTCAGATTCTTTAAAGAAGGGGGGATGGTAAAAACAGTGATGGGATGAAAAGTCCAGTGCTCAAACCTCATTTACGTATTTTGGATTATGTGGTGTGTAAGAATGGGTTTGGTACACTATTAAATTGCACAGATTTCACACATGGGGGAACTGGTACACACCGAGGGGCGACGGAAATCGCGGCGGTTAAAGAACCGAACCAGAAGGTCACCGCGTCGAATGAAATGGAACCGAAACTCTCTGTGACCCAAGTTAGTGCAAAAAATAAAATCGGTATAAGAGTGTATTGGCCTAGTTACTGCATGAGACCAGGCAACATAGCACATAATGTAGGGGAGAAATCCGCCTTAGCTGCCCCCACCGCACCGCACTTTGATTTGTGAGCCTGGCTTTGAGGGTGCTTGCAGGACCCTGTGTGGCACAGCAGATAGCGTTTATCTTCTGGCCCACCTGGGCCGCCCACCCAGCATCCCCTGCAGTCCTCCCGCCGGCCCGTCCCGTCCCGGAACCAATTCTCCTCACTTCTTGAGGGTCACCGGCAGGATGCCTGCAAGGCACGACACGCAGGGGTCATGTGTGTTCACGGCGGGTCGCTCCAGAGGCCTCACGCGAATGGAAAAAAATCGAGCGGGTGGGGGGTTTGGGGGGAGTTGTTTGCGTTTCTTTTAGGGAAAGGTTTCTGCATTAGGAAATTGTCAATATTTATTTGCCTCCATGTTCCTTCGCTGTCAGGCTCCATTCCAGATGCGAAGCGGAGCGAATAAACAGGGCTGTGAACCTGTCATCTGTGGACGGGCAGCCAAACCACACTGTCAGCGCTGATCCTGCTTAATGCGCGTGAGGACGTCTCTGTCTGTGTGCTTTCCTACCTGGGCGGGTGTGTGTCCGACCGCGAGCGCATTCACGGGGGAGCGTGAAGGCGACGGTTGCTAGTGGCTCCCGGTAGCGAGCGTGTTCCTTCGGCTCTCCTGCTCGCTCCACGTTCATTTCACGCATTGATTTGTCTGAGTTTCGAGATAGATTTCAGACTGGTGAAAATGTCAGTATTTACTTCCCTGAAGGTATCAGGGAGGAAGGAGAGAAGGGAAGGCGGCGCTTGAACGGGGGCCAGCCGTTGTTGCCTTCGCCCTTCATCCTACGGGCTGCCAGGTCCCGTCCTTTGCTGTAAATGGACCTTGAAACAGACAAGATGAAGTGACCACTGCGGTGACCCATGGGGGGTTTTTGCTCCATGAGATATGGGCAGATGAGCTGGGCGGATGAGCTGGACAGCGAACGTGCGTTTTAGCCACGAAGCGTGTGTGCGCGTGTGCATTTTTGATGTGAGTACGGCCACGTAACCGTGTGCGAGAGTTCCTCAATTCTGCGGATGGGAGAGTGCGGCTCCCCTGAGTTAGAGGTGACAAACTGCATTAGAAGGACCGCGAGGCGTCCAGGAAGGAGATGGAATTCCCCTAACAATGTCCCAAAGGGCCTCGCTGCTCCTCCAGCTGCCAGAAAGCGATAGTTTGCTCCTCTTCCAGAGACAAACAAGCCGAGTGTCTATGAATGAGTCACATCAGTGTGAGCTCCAGCCTTCCTCTCTAATGAAGGACAGCTCTCCACGGTCAGTTCATGTCGGTGATGATAATAAACAAGTTGTAGCGATGCTTTATGTCCAAATTTAGAATTGCTAGTCCAATGGAGCCTTTTGCCCGATGCGACAAGGTGTTATTAACCTTCATTTAGCCGATGCCTTTATCCATGGCTACTGTTACTGCCGGATAATCAGTTTTACAGCGATTTACCCATTTGTACAGCTGAGTAATTTTTCCTGTATCAATTCTGGGTGAGTACCTTGATCGGGAGTACTACACCAGGGGGGTGGGATTTGAATTCCAGACCTTTTGCACGTAGGCCAGATCTCCAAACGCTACTCCACTGCAAAAATAATGTGTAAAGGGCACGGTGAACATCCCAGGAATGGACAGCAATACTTCTATTAGACAGCACTCCACTGTAGTCCTTTTGGTCTTCAAACTCATAATTCCAGTAAGAAATGCCTCGAAAACACGCAATGTTATGGTGTTCATTGGCTTGTGGCCTCTACCTTATGGCATGATGAATCTTGCAGAACATATATGAACACGGGTCTAGGAGGTATTAAATACTCAAACCATTGATGTAGAGGTGCCCAATGCACTAGCAAGGATTACAACCCTGGGAGCAGTGACCTTCAGAGGCCTCCCCCATTTGGGACACCTAGTAGAATCCGGGCAGCCAATTCTCAGTTGTAGAAGAAATTAATCAACCGGCAACCTTGTGTTTTAAAGGGAGTGTCTGAAAAGAGCTTGTGGATTCTAGTTCTTTTCTGATTGAGTTTGTGCTGCTGTTTGTTTACTACCTGTGTGCTCCTAACCCTTATTTACCTGTCCCTTGAGTGTTCGCTGCGCATCTGTGTTCCAAGGCTTACCTGTTTTCAAAGTCTTGGTGTCCCCTCATCCTCCAAACCCTCCAGTAACCACATCTCCAAGTTTTTCCATGTCCCTAAGAATCAGCATCTTTTCCTTCTGAAGTCCATATGTCTTCACAGCCCAGGATCTGCACAACCTACCTATGAGACTTTGTACTTGTAAATAGCGCCTGCAAATAAACTCTGCCCTTGAGTTTTCCGTTAACCACATCTGAGTGATCAACACAGAAGACCCGATTAAGAGCAAAGCTACAATGTACAAGGTCTGGTTTTCCAATTCTTTCATGAGCTTGCCATACTTTCTGCATCTTGTCCTCATTCCTTCTCTGTAACACTTGTCTATTCTTGACATTTAAACTCCTTGTAAGCGGTATTAGCTTCACGTTCAGCCTGGGAATCCGTGACAACCCGAGTATTGTTGCTGTCGTTAAGTGCCATTAAGTCGATGTCGACTCCTGCCGATCACACATATATCCCAGCCGTCATCCTCTTTTCAAGAGAATTTCAGACTTCTCATGACATCTCTACAATATTATAACCGCAGTCTAATCATTTGTGCTTCCAGCGAGAGTCCTGGTTCAAGGCTCTTCGTTGGGTTCCCTTTAGCCCTTGGTAAAAACACTTGGTTCAGCCCAAAGCGACTCAGTTCACGCTCTGTTGTAGAAGTTGCTTTGCATGTCATCTGCTCACGTGTTAATTTCACTTCTTCCATCAGGTTGCTTCCCAATGACACCACGCTTTGAGATTTGCTGCCGCCTAGTTATGCATTCCCCATAATGAGGTGCGGGTGCACGGACTCACTGTTTCTGAATTGTTCTGCGGAGCACGTGGCTGCCGCCCGAGTGGGCACGTTGCCATTAGCCTCATTAGCTCAGCTCTCTTTGTGCCGTCTTCCTCCTCTCCCACTGCCAATAAACCTCACACCCACCTTCATAAGCCACTCCGACTCTGCCAGCAGTTACAACATCGGGTTCCCATTCTTTTTCTCGTCGCTTGGTTTTATTTTTGTATTTTTCTTGAAAAATGACAAAGGAGCCGACTGCCTTCTCGACATTTTGCAGGTAGCTAAACTACCAGGTTAATCTTCACAACTGGTCGTTGAGTACAGCAGCATGGCAGCAAGGCTGTGAGACAAACTGTATGTATTTAATAACATGCAGGGGAACAATAACCATGAATTTTATAGTGCCAGTAAACTTGATACACTGTTGATAGCTTTTACCAGGCTTTTCGCGTCATGGATGTGCGCCGTTTTTTAAAAGGACATCGTCTGCGTTTGTTGAAGCAATTCTTGCAAGCCACAATATCAAAACGCGAGATGTGCACGCTCAAGCTACTTTAAAATTTAAGAAATTTTTATCATTAAAAAAGTTTATGCTAGTCCTCCAGCTACAAGGGGGGGTGTGTCAGTCCCTCTAACTCTTTCATTTGGTCATATGCCAGGTGAATATTGAATATGCCAGTTATGCAGCTATATGACTGTCACTTTCCATGTGTTTCTGGTTCTCCGTCTTTTGAATTACGCTCTAGACTGACACGTGTGTCCTTGAAGCCACAAAGAACTGAAATGATAAATTACATAGCAGGTGTTGGGAGATATTAGGCCTAGGTCTATAAGCTGAAATTTTTAAAACGTTTTTTTTTTTTTTTTTTCAATTTAGCAGTCGTGAGATGCATGGATTTGGGAACGTATTTGGAACGCAGGCGTCAGCAACACATGCTTATTTGTTGTTTCCTAATTAGAAACTGAACATCAGAATTCCACGCATGACTTCCTTGTAACCGTGACGAATACTAAAATCGACGGCCGCCTGTCTACCATCCGCTCCGGCCATTGCGGCTGTTCCCCTGTGAGCTACGGCTGCTCCTCTTTCCATGTCCGGCTCTTTGAAATGCTTATCGTCACATTCAGCGGCAGCCGTGTCCTACACGCCTCTCTCCTCGTCAGCTGTGAGCGACCGGGTCGGAGAACCGCATACCTTGAGAGTATCGCAGCGCCGCTCATGGTAATATTAAGCACAGTATTGTTGAGAGCATTTCTGGTATTGATACCGTCCTGGCGCACATGGGATCCTACTCAAACTGCTGGAATGGTGAGGTCCAAGAGATGAGTCACCTGTGTGGTGCTCTTACCCGCTTCCTAGTATATTGTGAACTCCTGAGGCTGAGGATTCACACTTTTTCCCAGTCCTCAAGGACCATTGGGTCAATCGCTTGTGCACCGCCACCTTCCTTCTGCCGGGGAAGTGAGCTGATGGCATTGTGTTCTGACAAGGGCGGGCAGTGATTAAAGGCCAATGATCGATTCCCCAAAGTGCTTACTCTGAAAATGCCGCAACACAACAGAGCGCCAATTTAGATGGTAATAGGAGCAAATCCTTCATGGGCGTTTAAACTCCGAAAAAGTGCATAGGAATTAAAATGGGCAACGTGGCGGGGTTGCGCTTGCCGACGTGAATTCGGCTCGGCAATGACGTGACCCGCATTGTCTGTTGTTTCAACTCATCTCGGTCATAAACAGACAGTCGTGCAGCGATGGCAGCGACGGCAGCGACGGCAGCAACGGCAGCGACTGACGGGTTCCTCGGTAGCGGAGAAGATTAAAAGTGCGTCTTTCATTCTGCGATGTGCTTTCCCCCCGCTCCCCCAACCCAGCATAAGAACACGATGATGGAAGGCATATTTCATAACAGACAGGGGACCCTGCCAAAGCGGACAGCGCTTCCGCGCTCCTCGAAAATAATTGCTCAGGTATACGACCTGAAACAAGGCTCTGACTCATCTCTGTATCGTTTCATTATTGGATTTGAAGAGGCACCCTGTGGCCTTACTCATCCTCACGCTGTCACTTGAGTCAGTTTCCTTATCTCAGCAGGAGGAGGAAATGGGAGGGGTTATGGGGGAAACAAAGTCATGGACCCCACATCTGCCATCCCACCCCTCCCTGATTGTTTTTGGGGTCAGTTCTCTGCACCCTTGTCATTAAATGAAATGTAAAAAAAAAAAAGAAAAAAAAAATCCCACTTTTGATTGAAAAATATTCCCTACAGCCGCAAAGACAGAATGAGGTACCGGTCTGACCGATTTTCCTGATCCGACGTGTTGTTTTCATGCAGCCCTAAAGGGACCCGCTTGGAAGTCTTCAACCTACATAGAAAACCCAGCATGCACGAGGCTATTTTTCACTGTTTATTCACTTCTTCATTCGCTGACTTCCTGTTTCACACGTGCCTGCATTCGCATTGCTTTGTGTTCTCGAATCTTGTTTTCTGAACCCTAATTTCAGTGTTCTGATCTTTGCTTCTCGTTCCTATTAGGTTTGTGCTCCTCGAGCTCCTCGGCCGAGGCTTGGGTTTTGGACCGGATCATTTTGATTCTGGTGTGTTTGTGACCGCGCCAGCGCAAAGCGGAGCAGATGAAGGGTGAGCCGGGGGTGCCTTGATTGACAATGGGAGGTGAATTTCCACATCCGGCGAGAGCATAATGTCGTGCAGCATACAGGGCACCAGTCGTCCCTCCGGTACGCGGTCCTTCAGAACTGATTCCTCTGATTTGCTGCCCCGTTGCCGCGCCGCTTTTGCTAGGACTGTGGAGGATGATGAAAGGTGGAACAGGCCCTGATTGGAGGGTAATTATTTTCACTTCTCTGCTTAGAGCTGCTCCCCCTGTCACCTCCGTTTCCATTCATGATCAAGCACTAGTGAAAAAAGCAGCCCCCGAGTTGAGCAGAAGCTTGTGATTGGTTGGTGATCACATGCATTCTAATAGCGACTTCTTCTGGGCCTGAGGGGAAGAACTGGATAAGATCTTTCCCAGACCACTTGGCTGTTTGCATCTTAGTTTGCAACTTTTGGTTTCAAGGGATGTGCTTTGGACTAAGTTGACCCTCAACTGGAGAAGCGGCTGCTAACAGTGGAGGGATGGACAGTTGGATGGATGGATGTAGGGATGGATGAATGAACACATCTCTAATTGTGACAGAAGAACCTTCTCCTGACTCTCGCACCATGTGAGAAACACAAAGCGGACAGTGGTTTGTCTGCGCCGGCCTTCCGAGGATGCTCTGCTTCGCAACGGTCTGATGCAATTACATGCGCCTGTGATCGCCGTTGTCAATTGAATTAAAATAAAAGGTCAGTAGATTAATTAAATTTCTTAGCTGTTTTTTTAGGCTGGGGAAACTCGATCAGCTCAACATCGAACCATGCGTTTATAAACGGCTGCCCCCAGCTTCTTTTGGGGTTCTCTTTCTGCCCTAATTGATTGTGTTGGGCTGTTGGGCCTGTCCACACTTTCTGTATACACTTGGCAGCCAGAAATGAAAGGTTTAATTTAATTTTATCGTGAGGTTTCGAGAGCTGTTATTCTGCGGAGAGTGATTTGATTGATTGGAAAGGGAATTTCAACAGGCCGTCTCTCCAGGTGATTGTCAGCTGCCAGATGAAAGGCTGCATTGCGGAGCGTGTCTTGCTGGCAGTTGGATTTATGCCTTTCTGGATAAATCTACGAATGGGATACCTGTATCAGGTGGGTCCGTAAGGCAGGGATGAGGGAGGCCATCCTGCATCTCACCTGCTTCCAGAGCCAGGCCACTGTAGATACACTCGACATAACCGGGACTGTTCATAATTCATGTTATCTTTTACCACTATGACAATCAATGAGAGGTTGATAACAGACGTTGCTTAATTTATTTATGGGTTAGATTCTGTAAAAATTAATAAAAAAATAAATGAAAAATGCTTTGCAAAACTTCTCACGTCAATATTTTATCAGCTCTCAGCTACATTAAAATTAAAATGAATTTAAAATATCTCAGAAAATAAAAGTACGTCTCCACAAACTCCTATTCGGTACTGACTGTTGACCTATTCATCCCGTAAGCATTCGTCGTCCTGACATTGCTCACCGACTCTTGAGAACACCAGATGTGAGCTGTAAACGCTGTGGAAGCAAGTTCAGTTACAGTGGTCCCACTTTCCTATTTTGTTTGGATGCTCTAATGAGGTATGTCAACTTAGTGGGTATAATAACATAAATTCATAACGTGAGATGTCAGAGTGCAGTGTGGATGGATGGGTGGTGAACACTAGACACATAGACACATAGATAGAAATATTTTATTGATCCTGCGGGGCAGGATTCAGTTGCATATGGCAGCTCATAGAGAGACATGAGTCCTCAAATGCAATCACTGGGAGGGGTCACCACCCCCCAACCCCTCGCCTGTACCCTAGGTCAGCTATGCACGTACAACACCTTTGGCAGCCACGTCCGTTTTTTTAGCACAGAACAAGAAGAAAAGAGGATCAGCAGAGTTGGCAATGACCGCCAGCTTTTTCAGTCAGTAAATTTGTGAAAACTGTGGCTCCTGGGGGCCAGAATGGCTCAAGGACGATTCCAACGAATCTTAATCATACCATATTAATTCTCCCCGAGATTCCTGCAGCTCTGCGTCTTAATTACTGCCAACGTCTTCTCTTTCTGGAGTAACCAAGTCAGGCAGCTTTCTCAGAATACATTTCTGTGATGGGGAAAACTGAGCCACGAGGATCTGGGCGGGGTTATCGGCAGGGCGTTGTGGGCGGAGTCACAATGCCCGGCTGAGCGGAGAACGGGCGTTTCGCTCAGGTTGATCTTACAAAAACCGGCTCAGGTACTTGCTTCACTACCAAACGCTATTGCTATAATTTCACTATTGTAGAGTGCAAAACCACAAGTGCGTTTGCATGAACGGTGTCGTCTCACCTCAGGTACCCCCGCCCACAGGGCTGTCAAACTCACATTCCCTGGGTAGTTTTGCAGGCAACACGTCCGCCTGCTCCAATTGCGAAGCATATATAGATTAACAGGGAGAAGTTGTAATGAAGGCTATCAACTCGCTGTAAGCAGAGAGGCTGCGTTTTTAATGACGGCTCATCCACGGCGCCGCTGAGCTTTTACGACCGCGCTCTTCTCGGGTCTGTTTCCGAGCGCTTTGAGAGGGGCTCCGTCGCGTAAACATTTATTATGTCTTTTGGAAAAGGCAGTCCACTCTCCAAACAGGATCCAGAATTAGCACCCTTGACGTCAGCACGTCGCTGGCGTAAACGCCACATTTCCTGCTATTCCTGACGCCAGTGCCTTAACCGCTCCCTATGCTGCACCCAGCTGTTTGTTTAGCGGTCAGAGAGCTCAGAACAAGGCTGTCTACGTCTTGGTGTTCTTTGTCACCACCTGTTCGCTTGCTTTGTAGCTACTATTTAGAAAAATCCTTAAAGTGATCTGAGAATGGTGGGGGGGGGGGGGGCGGCCATCGTCCAATAGGAAAAGCCTCTTGCTTACAAATAACCAATCACATTCAAACAATTCAGGTGGGATATCTGGGCCCTGGCATCATGTGAAACCAGTGGCGTGGAGCGTTAGCCACTCCCTCTCACAGTTTTCGCAGTTCTCCACAGTGCACAAAACTTTGAATGTCCTTTGGCATTGTTTTTAGAAACGCGGACGCAATGATTCATGGTACATTACAGCGTAACGGCCCATTAGATTGAATCTCATTAAGCTCTTTCTAATGTGGCTGGTATGAGGAAGGCCAAAGTAACTAACTGTTAACTCCGTCGGGGACGGGTCTCAATAGATAAATTGTGCTCTACTTATTTGAAGCACAATACACTCAGTCGGTCAGAAATTTACAATCACTTATTCAGCAGATGCTTTTCTCCAAAGCGACTTCCAACAAACTCTGTTTAGTGTTATCAGCCCACACACCTTATTCACCAAGGTGACTTACACTGCTAGATACACTACTTACACTGGGTCACTCATCCATACATCAGTGGAACACACACTCTCTCTGTCACTCACACACTTTTGGGAACCTGAACAGCATGTCTTTGGACTGTGGGAGGTAACCAGAGCACTCAGAGGAAACCCACACAGACACCAGGAGAACATGCAAACTCCACATAGACTGAGCGGGGATCGAACCCACGTCCTCTTGCACCGCCCAAGCACTGTGAGACAGCAGCGCTACTCACTCTGCCATCCCATTCCTTATAAAGCCTTACCTTTGCCCCCGAACAAGTTTGTATGGCAGAAATACTTGATTTTTGGTGCACGGTTGGTGGGATCCTGAGGTTTGGACAAGATGACCAGCTTGACCGTTGCATTACATCTGTACGGAAGAGTTTTGATAGCAACTCAAATAAAGGGATGCGACCTCTGATCTTGTGGGGTCGATAACGGAGCAGCCCCTCGTGTTAAGTGTATAAGTGGATACGACCCTCATGTTCTGCCTCCGCATTCCCGACCCTCCATCCTCATAAAGCTGTCCCTTTATTCCTCCTTTACCCCCGAGAGGAGCCGCTGCTCATTTTCACGGGCCCGGTGCCCAGCGAAAAGCAAGCGCTCGACGCGGGATTGAAATCAAATTACTCACACCGGGGAGCTTCGAGCAGGCAGTGGCTGGGACCCTGGGTCCACAGTCGTGATGTTGTTCAGGCTCTGGAAGGGTAGTCTACCGCCCTTCAGTGGTACGCTCAGCTCAGTGTGAATGCGTTGTGGCCACTGCTGCCAAAAAGCAAAACTGCAGTGAAAATAAGCTTCGACGCACTTACAGGATCTTCGAGCCACTTTCTGCTTGTTCCCTGCCGCACTGGCAGTCCTCGCGCCCGACGCCTCCTTTCCTCAGGCTCTTTGTACGTTTGGTCCTCAGTGTCTCTCGGGCCCCGTACGGAAGAACCATCAGGACATTTTTCCATCGGTCTGTCATCTGTGGGTGTTGCTGCTGCTGGTGAGAAGAGTTATTTCCATTTGCTCGTCCTTCTGTCTCTGGTCCTAATTTGCTCCTGAAAACAAATGAAACACCGGAAAAACTGCACAGCAACGTTATTTATTACATTATTTCTTATGCGGAAAAACTTTGTTCCAGTTTGTTCCAACTCCACCCCAAGGTCACCACAAGATCATTGCAGAGTCACCCTATATGATACCTAATTTTGCAAGGAATATTGTGGAACACATTGAGGCAGACTGAAGAGCAGTTAACAACAAATAAACACATAAATAAAATAATTTTTCTGTTTCGTTGAGCAAACTGACCCTGATTGTGCATGGAAAGGCTTGAGGAAGACAAACGCCATATGTCATATTTAAATACAGAAATAATTAGAAGGTTAAAGCGCAGTGGTGCAACACAGAGGGCGCAAATACAAAAATGTGAGCGCGCATACAAGACCACAGAGTGCCAGAACCCCAACGAGTGAGTGGGTACACAGTTCCCATGATGCAGTGCGTCGCACGGTCTGTATCACCCAGCTGCTTGGAGCAATTTCAAAAGCGGTCTTTGTTAATCCTGGATAAATGAAAATCTGGATTTATCTTGACGAAAGACCGGATACTGGAGAGACGAAATAACGAGCGAGGATGATCAATCAATCAATCAATCAATCGATTCATTAATTAGTGACAAATAGTTCCCTCACAAGGAGGATGCGGTGGCACAGTGGGTTTGGCCGGATCCCGCTCTCTGGCGGGTTTGAGGTTTGAGTCCTGCTTGGGGTGCCTTGTGGCGGACTGGCATCCCATCCTGGGTGTGTCCCCTCTCCCTCCAGCCATGCGCCCTGTGTTGCTGGGTTAGGCTCCGGTTCACCGCGACCCTGCTGGGGACAAGCGGTTTCAGACAGTGTGTGTGTGTGTGTGTGTGTGTGTGTGTGTGTGTGTGTGTGTCTGTGAGTTCCCTCACATCTGTAACCTTGCAGTGGGGCAGAGGCTCGGGTGCTTCTCTACGGTTCCCAGCACGCCTTTGCGGATCTTCACAGCTTTGCAGGAAGTGAAAAAACGTCTCGTTCCTCCACCTTTGCCAGTCCTGCTCATTAAGTGGAGTCAGACCGCATGCCAGAGCTCCCCGGTGGAGGGACACGTGGCCTCGCCGAGCTGCAGTTTGAGGGACTGCGAAGGCTGTCTGAGTGCTTGGGAACACGACGGCACCAGCAGGTGATAATTGCCTCCACAAACAGGTGCTTGTTAGGGGGAAACGCCGAAGCCAGGTGTACAGCTGGGGAGGAGGTCGGCCAGGTACGGCTCCCCGGCACGGTGACCGGACGGCGCCAGAAGCGATTAGAGGCAGATGAGAGCCCTGCTCGCGTGGCTGGTGCATGAGCAGAGGACTGCCGCTGAGGATTTACAGTCTTGGCTGCAAGTTTGGTGGTTCTGCAGCCAACAGGTGGCCGCCATCGATTGGAAAGAGGCATCAGCATTAGCCGCTAGCCTGAGTGTCAGCACAGGGGGGCATCTGGTAGTCACAAACCTGTAGGACCGTGACTGCTGTGAATTTACACTTGGTTCAAGCTCAGACTGCAAGGCCTGCTGGGCCCTCAGCCTGGCAATGACAGCCCGACATCCAAATATATCAGCTTGCTTCTGCCAGCCTGTCCAGAACCTGTCTGGAGGGCTTTTGAAGTGTGGCTGCTGTTTTAGTAAATAAGAAAAAAAAAAAAAAAACGACCATCCGCACCGGATAGATCATACATTAATTATCTTGTTAGAACGACAGCAGGTGGCTGAACGTTTCGACAACTGCGGCGTCTGCTGGAATCAGTGAGCCGGGGCAGAGAGCGAGCGCGGAGTGCGCGTAGCAGCCCGTACCGCAGTACGGTGACACGCGGCGAAAGCCTCTTAAGGCAGCGAAAAACTCTACAGGCGAAAAGGGTCTCAACGACTTTCAATACGGCGATTTAAAATCAAGCCCGGGATGCTTACAAAGCAGCTTAGCTTCCCCTCCGAGTTGGGAAAGTGCGCACGCACTTTGAGAAAAATTAACTGCTTTCTGCTGCTTTGTGCTGCCAATCCCTGGGCTTTGTGAAGTATTAGGTGTTGTACAAACAGTTACTTCTGTACGCAAACTGATAATGCACACATCTTTCATCGCTTTCACTTAGGAAATTTAATCCCTTTGCATCACAAACAGAAGCATGGATTCAATTCCAGGATATAGGCGCTTTCTTTAATTACTGTAAAGGCTGAGTTAACGTTTGCTGGGAAAAAGTAGAAAACAAATGAAATCCTGGTTTTATCTAATTTATCTGATGTTACAGTTTGGTAGGTACGTTAGATTAGATACCCCTAAATAACACGACATTTCACTATAGTTATTAGCATTGCCTAGCAACGGTGTTGTGAAGTTCTTTTTTGAGAGGATGAAATTCATAAGGCATTTAAAAAAAAAAAAAAAAAAGAAAAACAGTGTGAGTACATGATGCAAAGATCATTCCAACACAGTGAGTGTGGTCAGCTGGAGTTGAGGCCTTAGGGGATATCCGTTGAAGGAAGGAGGGATTGCATGGCCACGCGTAGTAACAGGAGATGTGATGGAGGGTCACGGGGCGAAAAGGGAGCACGGGGGTTCCATGCGTGACATTTGATGTGATGAATTGAGAGGAGGAATGTGGGGATACTGAACAGGGTGGTGTGCAGTACAGAGACCAGATAGGGTGGAAAGAATACATTGACTATAGCAGGTGGGCAGGGAAGAGCAGAGTAACCATATATAGTGGCAGACAATGTTAATTTCTTGTAAGGAAGGAGAAATGAAGACCAGGGTGAAGATCAGAGAGAAGGTCAAAGTGAAGATAAGGGTAAAACTCGGGTTGAAGGTTGGTGTGAACATCAGGTTGAATATCAAGGCAAAGATCAGAGCTAAGATCAAGGTGAAGATTGGGGTGAATACTGAGGTGAAGATTTGGAAGAAGATCAGTGTGAACACTGGGGTGATCACTGAAACTGAGGTAGGGACGGAGGTGAGGGTGAAGACTCGGTTGCACATCTGAAAGTTCCGAATGAAGATGGGTGTGAAGATTGGGGTGAACACTGGAGTGAAGGTGAAGTCTGGGGTGAAGATTAGGTTGAATATTGCAGTGAAGATTTGGAAGATCAGTGTGAAGATTGTAGTGATCACTGAAATGAAGGTAGGGGTGAAGAGGCAGGTGAAGACTCCCAACATTTGGCTGAATACTGGAGTGAAGGTTGGGATGAAGATGGGATGAGCACTGGACTGAAGGTTAAGACTGAGGTGAAGATAGCGATGCAGATTGCTATGAGTATTGAGGTGAAGACTGGGGTGAAGATTGGGGTGAACATCAGGGTGAAGGCTGAGCTGAACATCTGGTTGAATGCTAGAGTGAAAATCGGGAGGAAGATGGGTGTGAATGCTGAAGTGAAGGTGAAGATCAAGGTGAAGATCAGGGTGAAGGTCAGGGTGAAAATCCCAGTGCACTAAAGGCCATGAAAGGCAAAACCTGAAAAGTAGAAGAGAAAACTTGGACTGCAAAGTGCAACTACTTATTGAGCTCCTTTATCGAACCCTGGAAAGGAGCTCGATACAGAGTTTCACCTTCCAGTCCACAGGTTGTATATTGAATCTTTTGGATAATCAAGAGCTTTTTAAAACAGGCCTTTTCACCATCATGAAAAGCACAATAACATCAATACTAAGAGTCTTGAGCTTAAACATTCGATTGCATTTAGTCTGCTGTGCGCAAATGTTTTTATCTGATTTTCCGCATTGGATTTCCAAATATTTTAATAACTTTTCCGTACCGTGTTATTTTTCCGTTCCGGCTGGGCTATTTATGCAGCGCGAGCTGCAAATACCCTTCCTGGTGCTGTCGCCGCTGTGACTAACAACCACAGCAACCTTGATTTTGTTTTAAGAAACATTGCAGATGTTGGTTTTGAGTGAGGTTGTTATATTTTCTGGTATTTTTAAAGAACTGAGATTTGGGCTCCGCAGCGCCCCCTAGTCGCATTTTAACACCGTCGGCATCCGAACGCAAATGTCGCCTCTGTTTGGAGAAAAGGGCGTTCGTCGCAGATCAGGTTCCACCAGCGGCAGCCTTGTTACCTCCCAGAAACTTTAAAATATCAGACCCATAAATAACAGCTCAGCCGCAACTGATGAAAACAAAGAGCCAATTAAAGTGGAACGCCGACTCCACCCCCCAATCTTTCTTGTTCTCTCCGGCTTTTTTTCGTGCGTAACTAGGCTGAGAAGAGTGGGTTTTTAATGATCGGGAGTCAGAGCAGGGGATATTAGTCACCGGCGCCCGGTGCCGTGAAGCCCCGCCTCCTGCTCCTACACCCCGTTAATAATTCTCCAAAGCAGCTCTCGCAGTGCTTCCAGTTACATTATATACATTTACATTTATCTGATGCTTTTCGCCAAAGCACCTTGCAATGTTAAGTAGAAGGTCGAACCACCACGCTACCGGCTGCCCCTCGTTCTCCTTCCATCTACAACACCGCAGCCATGGAGACAGAAGGTCCTGCAAGGACACCTCATCCTGGAGGATTCCCACGGCCGCAGCCCAAGTTGTACCAACGTCGCCTTTGCGGATCGCCCATCGCGGATCGCCCGTCGCGAATCCTGTTTCCGCTCTGGCTCAGCATCACTGCAACCCCCCGGTCCCCACTGCATGCCCGCTGCTTCTGATGTCTCTCGTCTGGCTGGAGTTCCTCTTCGGGATGATCCTCCACATGAAAGGAAGCGCGTGGCTCCGACGAGCTATTTTCTGAAGCGCGCGGCTCGCCTGCTGCACCGGCGCGTTTGGAAGCGGAGGCGCGGTACCTCTGTTGTGAGGCTAGCGTTTAGCGGCTGGCCTCACGGCATTACAGCCACCTAATTATTCTCAAGTGTGCTGGAGTCCGTTGTGCCTCAGTCCTACTGCCACTCTAATTATAGAATATGCGCAGGATCTGAAATGCCAACAATTATTGCCAAAATAATTAAACTACTTGAGTTTTTCTCTAATATTGGAGAACTGTGTTAAATTAATTTGGAGGAAATTAAATCTTGAGATGATGAGAGGGGTTGGGCTTGAGCCTGGCAGGTGGTCAGTTGTGTCGTTGGGGTTCGGCAGTGTGTGAATCGCCACCCTTTACCTGAAGTAGGAGGGGGCAGAAGGCGGAGCTTGAGTCTGGAAGGGGTGTTACCAAGTGGCCCCGCCCCCGATGACCTCAGGGCGGTTGGATGGATGGATGGATGGATGGATGGATGGATGGATGGTAGCACCTGTGGGCCTCATCAGCGATGCGGGACTGGTTGTTCCTCCTACCAGCTGAGAGGGGAGGGAATGATTAATGGCTCGGCCGGAGCTCAGTTCCATGCGTATCTTCTGCTCGCCAGCGTCGACGAGGCTGAGGCGCGCGCAACTCCCGTTAGCCACGTGCTAACGCAGACCCCCCCGGGGCGTCGGAGAAGTCGCGTGGAATTCTGGATGCTGCTGGCGGAAAGTCCCGCGAGCGGCGTCGCTCCAGAGCGGAGGCGAGGGATTTGGCCCAGCTGTGGGAGCAAGACGAGAGTCGGCGCGATGGAGCCGCCGAGTGCGCCGAGAGAGGCCGGGCGTCTCGTTAATGTGCCCGCGCTCGTGTACTGTGTTGGTGTGTGTGTGTATATGTGTGTGTGCGTGCGTGTGTGTCTGCTGCCTTTTCATTTCTCATTTCCGTTGTGGGATGGAGGTGGGCATGTGTGAATTAATAGGCAAAACGCAGTTATGCTTTAAAACTCTCTGGTGTTTACCATAGTCATTTAAATATACTGCTGCCCTGTGCGTACTAATATAAATAATACATTTACATGTTTTAAAAAGCCCGTTTGTGTACGGCGCACGATGCCCAGGAGTAACGGGAAGGCGAGAAAACCCCACAGGCGCTTCGAGTCCTGTAGGAGGAGAGCGGCGGAGCAGGTGATGAGCTTCGCCGGAGGTTCAGGAACAAGTCCAATTAATTCTTGTGCTCTCGGCTTTTTGGTTTCCCTCCGTACCAGGAGCATGTGACTGAACGCGGCGGTACGTGGGTACACGTGCATAAACACACGCACGCACACACACACACACGCACGCACACACACACACACACACACACACGTACACGGCAGTGCGTAAACAGAACGAGCGACTCTCCCTCCCAGGTCGGTCCCCGCTGTTTTCGCCTCTTTCGAGTTATTTCCCTCCTCAACACTTTGCCGAGGTTATCGCGCTTCGCCCCCACCCCCCTTCCCCCCCCGAGCTTGTCGGCTCTCGTTAACTAAAGTGTCACATTTAATAGATACAGCCAGATTAGTCTGACTTCCTTCTTGCTCGGCGCGCGGCGCAATCATCCCTCTGCCATCTTTACCTTCTCAAACGAGAGACGGATCTCGTGCTTTAGTTCTCATTTTGCAATCGGCCCCCTCGTCTCTCTCTCTCTCTCTCTCCCGTTGTTTGTTTCCAGAAAGATCCGTAGGCCTGCGCTCCTCGCGCATCGTGAGAGAGGAATTGTGGGGGGAATGGATTTTTGCTGCTAACCCTCCTCTCCCCGGAGATCTTGTTTGAGTGGAATATCTAAGGGCGAGCAGAGCGTGACCGCCCGGGATTAGGGCACCGGGAGCGCCCCTGACCCTCCCGCTCCGCGTCCGTATCGCTCCTCCTTCAGCCGACTGTGTCGGAGTCATTACGCCTGGGAGCGGGCAGGTGCCTCTCCAGCCTCCGTGCCAGACTTTTTTTCCTTGTGTTTGGTTTGTAGTTAAGGAAAAGGGGCTGTCGGGGAAGCACAATGGGACGTTGCTGATGAGGGTCGAATCTTTGTCTGAGACATGTGAGTTGGATCCAAATGGGACCCCATGGATCTTACGGAGCAATTATCTCTTTTATAATGATGAGAACTTCCACAGAGCACCTTTTGTGGGGCACTCTCAAGGAGGCTGACTTTTTTTTGGGTTGCTGTTTTTGGACTTGGAGGTTGCAGGTTCAGATCCCACCTCCTGCTCTAGTGCCCTTGAGGGAAGTTCCTACCGTAAGTAGATCTGGTAAAAATTACCTCGCCGTATAAATGGTGAAATCACTGTAAGTAGCTTAATGCTGTAAGTTGTTTTGCGGAAACGAATTAAAAAAAATTACAGTGTAAATACAGGAGAACAATCCATCCTAGTGAAGCTGAGCTGCAGCATCTCAGAGGAAACAATGGGCTTCCTGTTGCTCACTGTTCCAAGATTAAGGCTAATTTATGGCCTACAAGGCAGTCAATGGATCTGTTTTCTGGTACCTACAGAACCTGATCACTCCATACACCCCAGTAGGAGCAGTGTGCTCCTCAACCTGTGGCTGCTTGGTGATTCCACTCACATGGGTCCAAAATTGAACTAAAAATGCCCATTCTTGGTTGTGTTTCGGATCTTGTGGAATGAGCTCCTTCTGTCCCTCAGAGCTGCTGAATTCTTTGTTCAGATTTCAAGAAGGATCATAAAACCCATCTTCTGCAGCCCCATTTCCCTCCTAATCTCCCAGCTGCTCCGTAAATTTGCACCACATCGTACTTGTATTTCCAATCAATTCAATAAATAATCTAAATCCTAAATATTCTGAATACTTGTCTGTATTTGGAATAGCAGCTCCCCAACGATGGACACGAGGTGACTCTCCGACTGTCAACCATTTTTCGAACTCCTTATTATTAGATATGTGTTCTAACGCAAGAGTGTGTCAGGGCAGCGGGTGGCACAGTGGTTAGAGGCATCCCCGTACGACTGAGGTTCGAATCCTCCTTCTGGTGAAGTGTCCTTGATCAAGACACCTGTCCTGAATTGACACACTGAGAATATCCAGCTTTATGAATGGATAAGTCATTATAAAGTTGATTATACATTGTAAGTCACCTTGGCTAAAGGTAAGTAGCACCTGCTAAATAAGGGGTAATAATAATAATAATGTGTTCCAGCGTCAATTTATCTGAAGCCCTGGGAAGGATTTTGGTCCAGGAGCAGGATCTGACATTCAAAAGGTGCCACTTAAAAGTCATAGAGTGACTCTACTGTAATTTTTACCGCCGCAGTGAAATTGTCATTTGTGTAAGTGGGCAAATTGTAAATGTATAAAGTAAACCTTGTAAGCTGCGTGTCATTTTGGGAAAGCACATGCATAATAACAACAATATCATTTATTATTCAACAGTTAGGAGCATTAGCCCGCTGTAGAGGCTCTGGAGGGCTGCTTGGTGCACTTTGGTTTTGGCTCGGAGTCTGCTGGAGGGTTTGCACCTGGTGCAGTCCTCCTCTGGGATGACTTTGACAGAAGATAGAGATGATGGGAGAGCAGGTGGGTGCTGTGATTTTTACAGTGCGTGATGGACAGGTGAGGGTGCCCGATACTCCTCTGCTAAACTTCTTCCAAAACATTTTTTATCTCGCACTTTTCGCCAAAGGTGATTCATAATATCTGCTAAGCTACCCGGAATTCTATACCCCTTTATACAGATTTTACATACATTTTACCACACGAGTCCAGGATAAGTACCTTGATGAAGGGTAATGTATAAGGGGCAGGATTCCAAGTCAAGTCCTTCGATTGCAAAGCGGTGGCTTGAAGCGCTCTGATACCTGCCTAGGCTACTTTCAACAGCTCTATTAATAGCTGTGAAGTGCAAACCATAAATATTATTATGTCATTTTAAACTGTACGTCCGAGACAGAGCAGATGGGACTTTCACTGCAGCTCTGAGTCAAATGTTAACTGTCACATTAACCATCTGAATAAGACACAAAAGCAGATGGATATTTATGGCTGTTATGACATCCTCATCAGTCCCCTACCAACAGCCCCAAGGCAGCTGCTAGCATCATCATTAGCTCTGCTGCCTTTAGGTGTAAAGGTTGTTGGTTTGAATCCCATCTCCTGTTGGAGTGTCCTTGAGGGGGATAGTTACTCTGAATTGATGCAGTAGAACCACCTTATTGTCAGTACTTTAATATCAGAGGTTGCAGTTTTCCAAACTGTCAGCTGGAGATGTAAATGTACCCAAGCGATGGTAATCTCGCTCTCCAAACATGGGCCAGTCCCCCACCTCCCCGCGACGGAGTCTCAGCCTTCTTACCACGAGGGTGACCAGGTGATCAGGTCCTCTTGATGATCAATACATGATCAGCTGGGTAGCTTCAGGATCGCACAGCAGCGTTTCTGTTTCACCGCCGCCGCCGCCGCCGCTTACCGTGGGATTCGAAACCATCTGTCGTCGTAATTGGCAGCTCAGAGCAGCCGCTGTCTGACGAGCTGAAGAAGAAGCAATATATATATACTTATACTGCAATTTTTTTTCTCCCCCCCCCCACCACCACCACCCTGGTTCCTTTGCCAGTTGCCTTATTTATCACCACATAATTGGCATCTCCAAATTGGCACCATCATTAGTATTGTTTTGCTCCCCTGTACAGCTGTTATGAAAAATACAGTGAGGGCGTCCATCGCCCGCGGCTGCAGAGTCCATCGCTTGCGGTTTAATGCTCTTTAAAAAGGCTGGCAGCGGCGTTCGGCCGATGCCGCACATCCGGGGAGACTTGTTAGTGTTGTTAATTAGATAAGGCGGTAAATGTGGGTCGAGCCAAGCCGGTGCGGTTCTTGGCAAGCGGGTTGCATGGGGTCGCCGGACGGCGCTGTCATTAAGAGCGGCGGTCGCTGTAAGAGCGCTGCCAGCGGAGGATGGGTCGCGAGCCCACTATTACTTGCTCGTGGTTTTATCTGCTGCGTTTCGTTGTTTCAGCGGACACTTTTATTCAAAGTGACCTACGCGGCTCGCAATTTCCCAGTTTGCCGAGCGTGACATTTCTGCTGGAATTCAGGAAATTAGAAGGGGTGCCGAGTTTAGCGGGCGAACCGGTGACCTGTGACGAGTTTGAGTCCCTTAATCGCTATGCCACCTGCTGCCTGCTGGGTAGGTCCCCGACCACTTTCCCAAGCGGGCGCCGGTCTCTTCCGCACGCCCTTGCTCATGGAGACGACCACGTGACGGACCCTCAGCCCACCGCCCGCTTGGGTTCGCCAAGGTGTGTGGCCGAGCCTCGCCTTGTACCATTTACTCGCATCGTTTGCACCTCGTTTCTCCCAGGAAAAATCAATGCCGGAATGAAATTATGCCACATAACTGAAACTTGGATGACAATGAGTTTTTTCAAATCCGTATATATGGATCATGAGCTTCACGTCGGCAATTCGGCCGGCCCCGGTCAAGCGGCGTGCCGGAGAGAAGCCCGCTTCTCCACGAGAAGGGGATTATTAACACAGTAAACCTTATTGCCATTAATTAAAACGGGAAAAAGTCCCGACACTGGGGATTTGGCTTCGGCGTCTTCAAAGCGAATCTATAAAGCGCTCCTCAGCAATGGAGCCTCGCTGTTAACGCTCAAACTCGATGCGCTAAAACACTGCACTTGGCCTCACGGATTGCCCTCTCAGCACCATTAAGCTTAGAGGCATCTTGGCAATTGCGCCTTTATAGACTTGACAATATTTTTCTTTCCGAGACAAGCGGGAGGGCCATATTTAATTAAGCGACGCAATGTAATATATTAAGTACAGTAATACAGTATAAACATCTATTAACCTAATTAGTCTGAAATAATCCTTATTTTCTCTGTTTATATAAACACACACACACACACACACACACACACACAGAAGGCTAAGTCACAAAGTATCCCCAGTATTGGAAACCCGGTCAAATACAAATTATTTCATATAATTTTTGACTTGGTAGCATAGTGGTTCGAGTCACACTGTGGACTAGAAGGTCTCTGGCTCGAATCCCTCCTCCTTCTGTTGTACCTTAGAGAAAAGGGACTTACCTTAAATTACTTTGCTGCTGTGTAAATGGATAAATAACTCTAAGTACTTTAACATTGTAAGTCACTGTCAGTTGAACTGATATCTACAGTGCGTCACTGAAACTGTCCCAGTGTCTACGCGTTCTTTTCCCCAGTATTTTTGGGGTTTTACCAGGGTACTATAATAATTTCACACACTCAAAAGACAGAAAAAGGTGAATTGCCTTTAATGTGTGTGAGCCTTTGTCCGCAGTGATGTACAATGTATGAAATTTACACTCATTTGCTCAATACCACAGGGTATTTTACTGCATCTTTTCAGGGTAAATACTGTGGTAAAGGGTATGGCAGCAGGAGCTGGGCTTTGAACCCAGCACCTTCAGATTTCGCAATATCGCACCCCTAACTGCTGCACCACCTGCTGCCTACAGCGGATGACCGACGTACCTTTTCATGAATGGTTTCTCTTGCGGCCTTAAGATGCAAAAGGGTTTGCTTCCCCATACTGATATTTTGTTCAATTCACAGTTAATATGGTGTTAATACTGGTATTAATACTAAAGAAATGGGGGTGACATCATTAGGGTACTTGTGATTAGCCAATCGCAAGAGAGCAGAATGTAGATTATATTTTACGCTTGTAATTCAGCAATTTCTTACAACCCAGATCAAAAGAAAATTAACTTTATTAAAAGTGACTTAAAACATCAGAAAACCCAACATTCATGGCTAATTGATGTTCTAGTGTGTTCCTTTGAAGGGAGAATCTGATTTCTGGTTCCTTCTCATTCTCTCGACACGCTCCCCTTCGCTTTCTCCTCTCCTCTGTGCTGAACGCCAGAGGATGACCGTCAAGTCCTTCCTGTCCTCTCCGGTGTTTCACCCAGTCAAAATTCTGTCATTAAAACAATCATATCTGCTTTTTTTTCATCTATTAATTCATTTATTTGACACTTTTCTCCAAAGAAATGCTAATCTGCCTATAATTATTTACCCATTTAAATAACTGGGTAACTTTACTGGAGCAACTGAGCGTAAGTCCCTTTCGGAAGAATACAACAGCTGAAAGCGGGATTCAAACCTGCAACCTTCTGGGTCCAAAGGCAGCAGCTCTAATTATAACACTACCGACTGCATTCATTCATTCATTCATTCTTTCTTTCTTTCTTTGTCACTCAGTCAATTAAACAATCAATGAAGTTTAATGATTTTCATTCTCGAAAGCAGCTTGTAACATATTTGCAATTACTTTTCCAGAGGGAAATTTAAAAAATAAAATCCCTGAAAATGTTGCTCTCAGATACACCTGTTTATTGCAAATTATGTCTGATATTGCATTTACAACAGCACTTAACTGTCGCACATGTTGTAAAAGGCCAAGTAGGCATCTGCCAAGTTATATAATGGTGGAAAATATGAACAAGTTGGGATTGAGATGTGATTGCCATCCAGCGTGCTGTGCATCTCTCACAAATGTCAGGAGGCTGTTATAGACCGAATGTGACAAACACTTGTGCTCAGTGGATTGACCCAGCAACCCTCTCCAGGGCGGCGCTGAAAGCCAGCTGCAAACAAACGCCGTTCCCACCATCACCCAGGAAACTTAAATGTTAATTACACAAATTGCCGGCAATTGGGTGACGTTTGCTTTTGCACCTACTTCTTGTCAGTCCTCCTATTAAGAAGTATTTCTAGCCAGCAGCTCCAGGCTGTGAGGTGTTTAGTGGTGGGTAGCAGGTTCACCGTGTCGGAGGGCAACTTACTCTGCCAGCTGCTTCCTTCTTCATTACCAGTTTCTGTGCTGTGGGGTTCTCCGTCAGTTTTGGTTTATTTTTATGAAGTCTTCTTCTTACCAAGGGGACAGAGCACTGAACAAAATTCCAGGGGAAGATGTGGTAGAGAAAGATAATCCTTACAGTTCACTGTTAAGGTGAGGAAAAACCAGATGGCAGCTGAGGAGAGGGGGGGAAAAAAAAAAAAATCTCCCTCCCCTAATACATTCCCACCTCACCTTCTGGAAAGAACCAGAAGATTGGTGCTCAGCATCTACTCAGTTTTTGACCCGCAGAGCTGCTGAGGATGTTGGCACTGGTACCATACCTGTCTCCACAAGTAAATATAGTGGGGGACACCTGGTAGTGTAGTGGTTAGAGCTGCTGCCTTTGGACCCAAAGATTGCAGGTTTGAGTCCCATTTCTGAGTAAAGTACCCTTGAGCAAGATACTTACCCTAAACTGTTTTGGTGAAATTATACAGCTGCATAAATATAAGTAGCTTAACATTGAAGCTGGTTTGGAGGAAAAGTAAAATGGGCGTTGGGGGCTACGGCTACTACTTCCCCAGGTGGTCAAAAGCGGGGGTGCATATCCCCTTATTGCATCTGGCCACCTTGAAGAGACCCTAATGTGCACAGGTTGTACCTTGAATGTATCCAAAGAGTCTATTTAAATAAAAAAAAAAAAAAAAAAAATCCATTTGTTATGTAAATAATGCAGAGAAGGTGGAGGTGAGCAAGGCACAAGCGCACAGAGCACCTTGCCAGCGTAGTGACATTTAAAGATGTCGACAAGCCCCCTGTGTGCCTCTGCCTTTGTTCACAAGCTCTGCAGCACTTTTAATGTCTCACGAGCTGCGCTCACGTTGCCTCGCCTGCTAAATTAACACGGAAAACGGTTATGTCCCAATTAACATTAATGAAGAGGTAAACGCGGTAATGTTACACATACAGAAGAGTAAATTAGAATCTGCAGCGGTGGACTGTGTCTTGTGTCAATAAGTGCAATATGTTAATTGAGCTGGACCGCGTTTGGTTTTGCCGGGATTTGGCACGCCGCCGTCCCGCTTTAATTGATGGTAGGAGCGGGTGCCGTCCTTGTAATTTCCGGACTTGTCCGGAGCTGTCAGATCACACCGTGGGTGAGAAATGCGAATTGTCCATTTGCTCCTGTTTCAAGGGTAGCGGGCCCTCGTGATTTTTACTGAAAATAATAACCTGGCACACGATGCGTTGCTTGTGCTCGGCCGTGAAAGGGAAGGGTTCGGACGAGCGACGGTTACCGCGGGGTGGTTTGCCAAGCCCGAACCGCCAGCCACGCCTCGATCGATGGCCTCCCGGGACATCGTCTCCGAGAGGTTGAGGTTCGCCTGGAGTAAATTTACATGCATATTAGCCAGAGCTCCCGATAACGCGAGGAAAATTAGTTTTGATCGATTGTCGGAAAGCAGCGTAATGGTTCAGCACATGGAGCTGAGGGCCGGTGGCTCAAATCCCAAGAGGACCTGCTGTTGTACGTGTGAGGAAGGTCTTTACCAGGCATCACTCAACAGAGCATCTGTGTGCGAATAGAACTGGAGGCTGGTTCGGATGGAAACGTTGTCTCCGTAAGAAAATAATGCAGACCACGCAGACGTGGTGGGGTGGGGTGGGGAGAGCAGGGTTCCTGGCTCAGCGGGCTTTGGGATTCCTGTTTACGCTTTTAAATGTTCAACGTGTTGAGATTTAGGGCCAGAGTCACCTTTGATAAAACGCGTTATCGCGGAGAGCCGAAAGCAAACTTTGCTTTCAAATATTTTAGAACAAACTGCCCGCGTTATTGTTCAAAGTGTTCCCGTCCCATGCGAGCGAATATATTTTTCTCTTGCTGTCGTTATGTTATTTTAGCAAATTTCCTCGCGTTTATTTATTTATTTCTTTTCCAAGCGTAAAAATCAATATTTTTGAGACGTGAAAGGAAAGTTGTTTCTTGGATGCTATTTCAGCAGATGAGGCTGTTTACAGCGAGCTGAAGCTGTGTGGGTTTGGCTGATAATTTTTCTGAGTAATGAGCACCTTCCCGGCGCCAGGTAGCTGCGCCTCTTGTGCCTGTTAAGCGCGTGAAATTGCGAACCCTAAATCAAACCGCAGCCTCGTCCCCAACCGCACCCAGAATCCCATCACAGACGCATAGCGAAATATGACTGCAGGTGCACAGCGCTTCCGTTGGCTCGCGTGGGCTGGATGACCAGCGGGTGCTCTTATAATGGGACGGTGGTGTGGCAGGATAAAAGTTGCGCTCAATCAGCCACTCGTTGCGTACTTTTCTCCAAAGTGACTTCCAGTGAACTCCATGTAGTGTTTTCAGCCCAGACACGTTATTCACCAAGGTGACTTACACTGCTAGATACACTACTTACACTGGGTCTCTCATCCATACATCAGTGGAACACACACACACACACCCTCTCTGTCACTCTCACACTATGGGTGAACCTGAACATCATGTCTTTGGACTGTGGGAGGAAACCAGAGCACCCGGAAGAAACCCACACAGACACAGGGAGAACACGCAAAGTCCGCACTGACTGAGCTGGGGTCGAACCAACATCGTCTCGCACCACCCAGGTGCCGTGAGACAGCAGCGCCACTCGCTGTGCCCCCATGCCATGTACTTATGGGTAGGGTTGTATGTATGCACCGTACCGCATCGCTGAGTCAGCCTGTGCTGTAACATTGCTTTTGTTTTTCCATGGCTGAGAAGCGGAGATGCCATGTGATTTCCTTATCTCTACACACCCTTGGACCATGGGACGTTATATGCGTGAGGAATTTAATGAATTCATACATCTCTCACGCATGCATCGGAGCCAGAATTAGTGCCAGCAGGTGGCGTAGTGTTCGATCCAGTAAAAATTACTCAGCTGTGTACAAAGGTGAATATTTTTAACTATCTTACTGTACAAATCTGAGATTTTGAGTCATTTTAGATACAGGTTTCATGTAAATAATGGTAAAAAATGATAATCCATGTATGGACAGGGTTACCACACCGTACCAGTCTACTCACCAAACTGTGAACTCCACTTTCTTTTTCCTTTTTCCCCCCATGTAGATCGCCACCTCCCGACTTCAGGTTTACGCCACTTATTTGGGTCATAGTACCCGTTTCATTATTCGTCACAGAAGTGACGGACACATCTCTCGTGAATGGGGAGGCCTCTTCAGAAGCACTTCATCAATCCCCTCTAAACCACATTTTCCTCATTAGTCCTCACTTATCATCTTCACCTTAAGGTCAAGCACCTCCGTAATTCGCTTTGCTCCTGTGTCGTGTCCTTAACCGCCTCCCCAGGGAAATCAAGTGGAAATCAAATCGATCGACGATTGATTTGCGCATGAATTTGCTGCCAGGGTTGAATCGCTCCCGCGTTTCGTTCACGATGCATTTATTCCCAGTTTGGTGTTGCAGTGTGCGGGTCGGAGGTCGCCGGGCTGTTGCTCTTGTCCCTGCCTCGTGCTTAGCCCTGCTGTAATATTGAACCACTCAGGAATGGGTTCGTTTGTGCGGTGGAAATTCTTTTTTATTATGATGCATCACAGAATAGCATTACAGAATTGAAATGTGTAGGTAGATTATCAGAAAGGGAGTCATAATGTGAGTTTAGTGAGCGCTGGTGGGATTTAACAAACCTCTGACATATGTGCGTCGCTGCTCGCAACTCCCTGTTTAGGTTAGTGTTGCAGGAGTCCTTGTTACGCCATCATTTGCAGGCTGTTAAAATTAATTAAATCATCCGCATTGTGCTAAAATGGCCTTCGTTTCATTCATTTGGCGCTCGCGCGCGTTCAAAGCAACTTTCATAGCGACTTCAATGCAGAAATTATAAAAGGCGCCATTTGACGATGAAATCAGCTGATGAATGAAGCCAAGTAAATCATTTGATACATTAATGTGTAAATGTAACAGGCTCTTTCCGCGTTAACAAAATGAATCTAATTGCAAACTGGGGATATCTGAAATCTGGCACAACGTGTTAGTCTTTAAATAAGATTTTATTTAAAGAGCGAGCAACAAATTGGGGTTACTGTACGCGGTACCGCGATTTAAAAGCTTTTACGAGGGATCACTGGAGAATGACAACAATAACTGTTCCCTGTGCGCAATATCTGCACTCGTTGGATGTGGCGATCTTTAGCGTTGCCCTGGTTCAAGGACAAAATAATGGGTAATGAGGGTAATTCCTTAGAGCCAATATTTGCATTGTGCAGCACAAAATTAGTCTCATTATAAGCAGTATAGGCTCAAAATTACTGTACTGTGGCACTGAAGAGCACTGTATTTTGGAGGCACCTCAATGACAGCATATAGTACTAGACTTTCCAGATTTCCCAGGTGAGGAAATAGTCATAGGGGGTGGTGCCCTGGCTGCTTCACAACCCCTCTTTCTTGAAATAGACTCGCAGAGAGTAAATCCAGCACGAGGAGAACGGAGCATAAACGAGCGCGCTGGACTCGGGTACGGTGCGGTAATCGCAGCCCTCGAGTTTCACCTCCTCTCCTTTGAACGAGGTTTCCGACCCTTAAACGCACGCCTCGGTCCATCCGTGCACCGATAGTGCTGGCGTCTAGCGAAACGGGAAGCGCCGTCCCGGGGTCAGGGATTGACACGGCCGCTCCATTATCTTCTCGAGCGGATGCTGCAGCACGCCGACGCGCAGGGCTCTCGGAGCTCCCACCGAAGTGATTTCCCCAGGTAGCCCTCCGCCGGCTCCGGAATCGGTGGGATCGGGGCTTGTCCGACAGGGTGTCGACCTGCCAATTCGGCCCTAGTTCTGGAGGAATAAATGACATTATACGGTAATTGTGACCAGTCAGGGACAGCTCTGAAGGCCCGGGGTGTGTCCTCTCATGTCCGGTATCCAGTAGGAATCAATTATGGGATGCGGGCACCTCTGTCCATCCTAAAAACGTTAATCCTGAGTTAGCAAAGCTGCTGGACTGCAAAGGAGAGCAGGAATCCAACGGTGTTCTGGCTCGACAAGGACAGGCAGAGAATTAAAAAAAAAAAAAAAAAAAGAACAAAAAAAATTGGTCGGACGCACTCTGGAATTCAGTGTGAGAAGCACCGAATGTCCGCAGATTGGTTCGGCCCAATTATCCTAATTAATTCGCTGCTCACAAGAGCTTGCAAACTACAGAACATTAACCCCACGTTCGTAAGGCGGAGGACGTCCGGGGTGTTTGCTCTAATTAGACCGTTGCAGACAGGTGCCTGGATTGCGATCAGAGAGGGGAGGATGCGGCTCCCCATTTGATCTCATCCGAAATAGGTTTGGAGTGGGACAGGTTTCATTAGGCGAGGTGGTCGAGGGCTTTCTTTAATTCGAGGCACAGGTGTGCTTACGGTTTTCGGCTTTTTCGGTCGAAATTGCAAGGGGTCGTTTTCGGCACCGTTCGTGAGTCAAGGGTCAGCATGATCGAGCTGCGTTAAAGCCATCGCAGAGCAGCTGAGTGTCAAGGCAAATAGAGGACACGAAGGGTGGACCCCGGTGCAGGATCGTTTGCTCAGAGCCGAAAGATTAGACATGTTCTCGTGGTCGGGGTCGGTCGGTCGGTCTGCGAACTAACAGAGGCGAGGATCCAAAGCTGTGGTCAGGAAATAAGGCGGGCGGTCGTTGTCAAAGAGACGAGGAACGAGGCTGGGGAACGATGAAGGACAGGACTTGGACGAGCAAAGCGACGTAGGTTTGGGAACGCGGAGGGGACGGTTGTCCCGAGTGAGATTCCGCAACCGGGAAGAGGTCGAGAGGTGTCTTATGTAGCCGAGTGCTCCGATTAAAGTAATATCACAGAAAGGTTAAATTGCTCTGAAGAAATGACCCAACTCTTAAATAAATTTCAATCAGCTTTGTGTACAAGTTTAACACTGCAGGACACTTTGCATAAAGGAGTCGAATAAGTAATTGTTAACAACAACAATAATAACAATAATGCTGGTGAGCCATCAGTATGTTCCGTACCCGCTGCGAGGATGCCGAGACGCACGATATTCTTATTTTCCTGCTGCTACTTGTGTTAATTTCATTATTTCAGTGCAATATTTCCTGAAGCCATTATCTGTTCCATCACCTGTACTTCTCCACAAGTGGCTGATAGACCAGACGTCGCACACAATGGGCTCATGCTCTGAATTTATAAAGCAGAAAAGGTGAAATGGATCTTCAGGTATAAACCGTTTGATGGCCCTGCGTCGGAGACGGTTTCGGCAAATGCAGGGAGCCGTTACCCGAGTTGCTCTTTTTTTTTTTTCTTTTTTTTTTTTTTTTGCTGAATCTGTCAAGCTGCCCCCTCCCACACCCTTGCTTGTAAAAACACGTCGGCTACCTGCGGGCGTGCGGAGACGGCAGCGCCCTCGCCGGAATCGGCAGGAGACGGAAGCCGTCTTTGCAGTCGTCTCCGTATTGGGACCCCCGGATCCTTTGAAGTCGCAGAGGTGCGGTGTTGGGTGCGAGCATTTGAGGAGACAAGTCCTCGCTGAGCTCCACGTCGCTGTGGGGTTCTTCCATTCAAGCCTCATTCCTCATTCATTTATTCAGAATAGCGAAGGCGGGGGCCGGTGGTCCTTGCGGACGGGTGCCGGGGCATGCAAAGCATCAATGAATTTGATTACCGGATCAAGCTGTTTTTGTCGACGTCGATTTCCCCAAATCTTGGGCAAATGCCAGACAGGGACTTGACCGACTAGTCGCTTCCCTGCTCGGCGGGACTCTTGGGGGGACTTTTTTCATCTTCCTCCTCCTTCATCTTCTTTTTGGACAGGAAGTTCGCTACCCTCTACCGGGAACGATTCTGCGCACCGGTTCAACCTTAAAGATGGTGGGAAATAAGTAGATGGTACGTTAAATCTCAAGGGTCCCGAGGCGTTCGTCCGAGCGCGCCGCTGTCACGGTCGTCCTTCGCTGACCAGTTGAAGGCTGTTTTGTACAAGGAGAGGAGACGGTAACGATGGCGTAAAATCCATTTGCTGACGCTAAGGACACGGTGCCCTGATGGCGCAGTGCAGTCGAGGCCCGGGGCGAGAACTTTTCAAAGAGCTGACGCACAGGCGGGAAGTGGAGGTGCTCTTTCCCGCCGTAATGAATGACAGCTGTGGCTTCAGAGTCGGCTGGTGCATTTGGGGGCTTGCGGTCCCCATCGGAGGCCAGGCGGCGGCGGTGGTGGCGGCGATGGGGGGGGGAGATCTCAGCAAAGGGAGTCCTTTAGCGTTGTTCGTCCCTCTTGCCTCGCTACGGTAGGCTGTGCCCCCCCACCCGTCTCGGCGATGTTACTTCGAGGGTTTGCTATGTCTGCAATGCAAATTGGGATGTTTTTGGTTAGCTACACGATGGGGAGGAATCCAACTATCGAGCATCTCCTGATTAATTCTTAAATAAAAGGAAAAAAATCCCTAATTACTCCTGTGAAACAAACCGAAGCTCAAGAGATTCATTCTGTTTGGTTTGCCTCTGTTTCCGTGTGGTTTCAGGGAGCAACCATTGTCATGGAACCATCTCGAGATGTTAAAGCTTCCATTCTGACATCAGTCACTCACTTCCACTTGTCATGCATCCATCAGGTCTCATTTCCCTCTTTCCTTAAATGTAAACAACCTACTTATTACACACACACACACACAAAATCCCACATCTTTTCTATTCACTTGGGCTTTTAATGATCGACAATGCTCCCTCTGTCCCTCAGAACTGCTGAATCTCTCTCCACATTCAAGAAGCGTTTCAAAACACATCTTTCGAACTTGCTCCTCTCGATCTTCCAGGCATGCTGTAAACACAACCTTCGCTTTTGCATTTTATATCAACTCTGAATACAGCTATTCACAAAAACTGGTATCATACTAATTGACTGCGCTTCGAGAACCGTGTGACTTCATCTGTATCTCTCCATCTGCTGGTGCTGTGCACTTTTTCACTCCTGGACATCACTTTGGAGAAAAGCATCTACCAAAGGAATAAATGCAAATGCGAACAGTTGCTCGCTGTCCACACAGCTTTTAAAAAAGGGGTAGTAATAGCTGATCGTTTCCTCCTCGACTAAACCCGTACAGCCCTCTTAAATATTCATGTCCTTGCCACTACCTTGTGTTTGGACATGATTACAAGCATTGTCTCAAGCAGTCTCCTTTAAAGCTTGCCTTTTAAATCCCAGGAAACGCATACATGAATAGAAAGAGGTGTGTGAACGGCGCTCACTCGGTCGCTTGGGGGGGGGTATCCTTACACACGTGCGGTCCGGGTGTGGAGACATAGCGCGATGGTGGCCGCGGTGACGTTACAGGCGGTGCTGAACGAAGGGCTGGTCGTAGGGGCTGCGCGCTGTCGTTTTCGATTAACTGTCGCCGTATGCGGATTCCCTGCTTTCCGATGGGCGCGTGTAGGAGGTTCCTTTTAATTGGCGCCGTGTTTCTGCTGCTTCCCCCAGATGCGACACATAAGGTGTTGCCGGCGCGGCGCGGGAAAACGACTGCTCAGATCGTGGAATTTGCTGCTCAATTAACCCAACAGGTGTCAGCAACGGTGGGATCTTAATCAGACATCCGGCTGCCTTGTGCGGCACCGCGAAGGTGGGGGGCAAAGAAAAGCGCGGCGTTCCAATCGGGAGAACCACTCGAGGACTAGTGGCACGGTTTTGGCTCCCTCCCCCCACTTTCAGCCGTAGAAGAGCTGTTCTGATGTGGTGGGCCGACGCCAAGTCATGTTTCTCTGGTCGTCTCCCAATAGCGAGCTGTGTGGTCTCTGGTTGGTAGTTGCTCTCCCCTGGGGGGTTGAGGGCACGTGAAGAATTGGGGTGAAGGGCTAGCGCTCATTTTTCCCGCGATGAAGCCGTGCCGAGGCCAAGGCAGGCGCCAGCCTACTTCTCGCATGACAGCACCCCCCACCGCCACCCGGGATGGGTCCGGACAGCTTCCACATCGCACCCCGCCGGGTACTTCCACTACTCTCCTCCTCCACCACGGCTGCCTCTACGACAGCTCATTGCGGCCTCCGTGGGGTGTTTCGTACGTGTAGCCGCGATGTACACCCCGATCGCAAGTCTGCGTCGCTAAGTCGGGCACGCTCTGCAGACATGTGCTGCTGTTCTTATGAGTAAATCCCTTGATTTAAGTTCCTTGTTTTCCTAACAAAAAAAATCCGGCTTGCGTAGTTTTATTTTCCATTGGCATCGGCTGAAGCATTTCACGATCCAACTGTTAAAAAGAAAAATCAAAACGACAAATTGAACACCCCCCCCCCGCCCCCCCCTTTTTTTTCAAGGCTAAATGACCTGCCCAAAATTTCACGCCACACCGCTAAATATTTATGGAAGCAGTTCTGGTAACGAGTCTTTCATAAATGCGCAGCAGTGGCAGCATCTCTCCTGAGATCCAGACTTTTGGGTCAGAACCCCTGCATTACATAATGCGTACCAACAGATACGCAGATGCGATCGTTGTCTGAGACGGTTATATCGCTGTGGTCATTATTTCTTTATTAGTTATCTTCAGCTTTCGGTGGGCCTTCGCTGGCTCATTACCGAATTGCTATAGCCCGAAGCGACGCACGTCTCCGCTCCCTGGAGGACGCTGGGAGGCGGTAGCGGAGGCCGAGCGCCTCCTCTGCAGCCCCGCATCCACCCCGTGCCTCGAGCTGCTGGATAAGGACAGATGTTGTTCGGCCTTCAGCTCGAGGGTTGATCTTTACCCTGTGGAACTGGAGAGAATTTGACCGCCCGATGGGGAAGTGTAATCTCACAGCGGGTGCGGCGCCAGCGGAGGGCACATCGACGGCCTCCGTGACTCACCGCGCATCGGTTTGATCGTGTTGCTGAAGGTTAGGATGGGAAATTGGTCGTCAAGGGCGAGAAGTAAGTAGAACGAGGGGTTTAGTCACGGCCGGCTCCTGCTGAGAATGTTGGGGTGAGGAGCACTGTAATAGCCTCGGCGGAACCCACTTCCTTGGAACAACATCGCCAAGCAGACCTCTCGGTCCACGTCGTGGGAATGATCCCTTCTTGATAAGCATCTCCATTTTGCTCTGCTATGATTGCTTACCTGTTTTTTTTCTTCCCCTGAAGGCGACTCAGTTTAACAAGGAGCTCTGAATGTATCAAACTGGCGAAGCATCGATCGTCTCCTATGGAGATGACTTCAAGCTTTAATTTAAATATTAAACAAAAATGCTTCTAAAGCGTAATTTGGGAAAACAAATTCAGCCCGTTCAGTAGGAAAGCTTATTTTTCTAGATTAAGATTTCATCTGAAATTTGATGGATGTCTGCTTTCATTTTGAACGAGGGGAGATGAATCTGAGCGATACAGTTTAAAATGTGAAAATAATGAGATTCATGCGATTCGGCTCAATTTATCATTTTGTTAAAAAAAAAAAAAAAAACCTCAGAATCTCTTCTGTTGAATTTTTCTGCCCACAGCAGCCCTCGCACCCTCGTTGGTTACTTGGCATGCTTGCAACGGGTGTCTGACCGTCAGACACAGGGGAGTGTGAGCTGAGAGATGAGAGAAATCACGGCGAGAGGTCAGTGGCGGGCGTTTGTAGAGTCACTTGATGAAAATGGTTTTGTTTCCCGGGCACCCGCAATGTTTGGCAAAGCTGCCTGATGAAGCTGTGGGACGTGCAGATTACCCACAATTCCCGTCAAACGGGCTAAAACGAAAATGCCACTTTTCAGGTGGTGTGTTTCGATGACAATTTTTCCCTGCCGGCTAGTAGAAGAGGAGTCCAGCTGCGCAAACGGTGTCTGGATCTTCACCACAGTTTGGGTGGGCACTGGCGGGGGGGGTCTGCGCATTCTCCTGGGAAAGCTCCAACAGCATCTGCAGCAAGAGCTCAGCCCTCAGCTTCTCCGGCTTCCTCAGCTCCATCAGGACTGCGGAGCGCTGGGAGGCAGCATGCTAGCGTGCTAATGTATCATAAGCTCTGAGGGCAGGAGGGCGAAACGAGGAGGGGAGGCAGGTGGAGGTAAAAGCGACAGGAAGATTGCCCGTGTAGGAGGTCCATGCGGGAGATCATGCATAAGCCTGGAAGACGTGCAGATCGCTTACTAATACATGAAGGCTAAATCGTGTTGGGGTACGACTCTTCCGAATTGGTCGGTATCACTTTGGAATGCTGTTATAATGGTCCGGAGGGAACAGATCGACTTGGAGAACATAAAATAAACAATTACTTTGCCAAACCATCTGCTCAAGCATGTTGAGTGACTGCTACAGCTATCAACACGGATCAGATGGGATGTAGCTGTTGCTTATTCGGTGGAACGTGGGATTTTGGTTCATCACCAAGCCTCGCTCACAGCGCAGAAGCAGCGGTACGAGTGAAAGATGTGCATGTGACAGGTGTGCGAGCGGGGGGCGGAGCCAACTCTGGGAGAGCTCCGTGGACGGGACCAGGCGATGAATATGATGCCTCCCCGGAGCGCCTCCTAAATTCTCAGCCACATGCCGTTTTTCAAAATCTTTCCAGAAGTCCATCGAACATCGCCCAAAAATGAACCAAGCTACATATGAAAATCGGAGGAAAGATCAAACGCAGAGAGGCACGCTGAACCAATCTGTCATTATTAATTATCGACATCATCCATACATACCAGATGTGAGCCTGCGATGAAATAATAACCTACTAAACAACCCCTGATTGCATTAAATAACTAAATTGGGACGTCATCTATATGCTTTGTAATTCAAACGCAGCCGCCGATGTGTTCTTCCTAATGCGGATCCAGCTAATCTGCATCTCTGAAAAGCTACTAAATTATCCACAGTGAAAATGAAGGCACTTAACCGCCAGCCACAGAGTGTATCCGAATGTCAGCATAAGGATCCATTAATGAAACGGTTTAATGATAGTGCCAAAATGTTTTTGTTCTATTCTGGTCTGGAAAAAAAAGGCTTGTGAATATTTCTGAACTTAATGTACTTTCCCAAGTGGGCCAATTAAAGAATGGCACACGCGAAAGGTTTACTCTCCGGGTTACGAGTGTCTCTTTTCCACCGCATCCAGCAAGCGAGGAGTAACCAGCCGCCCCAGTGCTGAGATGGAATGTGTCTGCAATTAAGATTCCGAATTCAAATTAAGCTGGGGCATCACTTCTTAGACTAGATGTCGGAAGCTGGCAAACTGTTTCCAGTGTTCTGCGCACCTCCTGTTCATCCAGTTCCAGAATATCAAGTGCTGTCATTGTGGTACCATAAGGCAGTGGTGATTTGGAAGGTTTTTATTTATTTATTTATTTCTTTCTTTATTTATTTACCCTGGCATTTTCCTCCCTTTTTGGGATTTTGCAGTAGCTCACAATTCCGGCAGTGGATTTATGTAACTCTCATAACTCCTGAATCGTGTGTGATGAAACGTCTGAAAGCTTTTTGTCTTCGCCTCGGAAAGCATCCTAGCTGTAGTCAATCTGGTGTTCCGCAGTGGTCTTGGAGGTATTGGGAGTACAGGGGTGGAAATATAGCTTTGCTTTCTTTCCCGAGGGAAACAAATAAATAAATGGACTGAAATAATGCTATTGAGGCATTGGTGATGGGGATTTTACAGAGCAAGAGCATCGCATCCTTACCGAAAAAATGATGTTCCCATTGAAGATTTTTCATTTGTTTTATTCACTGGGGCAAGAATGTCTACTTGCTTGTAATATACTTTTATTTTAATATTACACGAGGTTTAACAAATAAAACCGCCTTCTTTTAAAAACTGTTTTTATTATATTTTCAGAAATGGTTCATTGTCACATTTTTTGCAATAGTGCAGCTGACGTGGAAACACTACTGTATAAATTATGTGATAATATTTTGTTAAATGAATTATGGTGGTAACATCATGACTTCTTCCAACAAGTTGATAAAATATAAAAGATGAATGGTAGATAACCATATGTGCAGGCAGGCTTGATGAGGGACAGTGTTAATCTGTGTTTACAGTTATGTTTATCCAATATGCATATATTAGTGCTAATGAAATTTGGTAGATTTGTGGAGAAGTAACTGCTACGCTAAACGACTGACGTTCGATAGCCTCTGCACTAATCCAAAAATAACTTCTTGAGAAGTGTATGAATAATAATCATCTCTCCTACAGTGCAGAGATTGTGCACTGCTGAGGGCAGCATAGTTTTTTTAATGCCATTGGAGACTTAAATCTTCTGATATTGAAGTCTATATGTAATGCCAGTGGGGTCTTTAATCCTCTGATACAGATGACTATGTGGCCTGCCATTGGGAACTTAAATCATGTGATATAGATGTCTATGTGAAATGCCTCTGGGAGCATTAAACATCTGATATAGGTATCTATGTTAAATTCTACTGGGATCTTGTATCCTTTGATGTAGATGTCTGTACAAAATGCCAGTTGGGTCTTACATACTCTCATATAGGAGTCTGTATGGAATGCCAAAGGTTCTTAAATCGACTGATAAAAGACGCACATTAAAAATCCAGAAGCATTTTCACAAGACTAACATGTAACTTGATAGATGTATCATTTTAAGAAGACTGATCTGATCTCTGTAGACATAACTGTCAAATATATAATATGTACATGTAATGCATCATTTTTCATGCCACTGTGCAAGTACAGTTTGCTATATTTCCTGTGCAGTGTCTGAAATTATTGGCATATTTCTACAGTCCAGAAGAAATGGAGTCTGAAAGGACCGGGTTAAATTATTCAAGTTTTGAGAAAGTACATTGGAGGCCAGAGATGAGAATGTCTTTACTGATGGAATATATAGCCAGGATTTTCTGACTGTGATTTTGATGAGTTCGCAGCATTTGAAACTGCTTGTAATTTATGAGGTTCAGAGAGACAGAACAACGTTGTGTAGCAATCCTGCCAGCCCTATTAAGATACCTTCTGTTATCGGTGACATGGTTAGGGTTGCTGTGTTCTGTTGGAGAGCTGCAGGTTCGATTCTCACCAGGTGCTGTCACCAGTGGAGTTGCTACATTGGTGTTAGAAGTGTGATATGAACCCATGGTTGGCAACCTATGGGTGGGATGGCTGGTGTTATTTTCCACAAGATGCAACCTTTTCTGTGACATCTGATGCTTATTCAGTCAGTGACTGACAAGACGGGGGGGGGGTGACCATTCTTTCACAGCTGGGGTCAGTGAACTGATCCCAGAGCTCTGGCCTGTTGGCCACATGCTTAAAGTTATTGCCTTTGATTTCAGAAATTGGGGTTTCACTCTCTTCACAGGCTGCCATCAGCAACAGTGCAGATTTTCTTTTTTTTTTTCTGTGCGAACACTATTTTCATCCACATTACAAACTATATGTACCATTCAGAATAATCCATTTATGCTTTTATTCTCTGGTATTTAACTTTATGTCTGCAATAGCCTGCACACACCATATGGCAGACTGCATTAGGACATCGTTTTGCTAACCTTAGTTTACCCACAATAAATGCAGCACAAATTAAATTATCTCACCTCACAGTGCTGACCGAACTGAATCCATAAACCTGTTTCTGAATTCATAACATCAATGCATTTGTTTAACAATGCGCCCCACAAGAAAAATGTGAGGCAAGGCACATCTTTAGGATGCGAGCAAGAAATGTAGGCGCTTATTCCTAGGTGATGCCATGCAACAAACACAGCGAGTTGACCAGTGTTAAAATAATTATGACTAGTGTCATTGGCATATTTTTATCGAGAGGGCTAGTGTTGGAGAAAGGGAGTTGCTACTTACAGGCTCTGTACGCGCGCAGCTTTGTAACTAAGATGTCGATAAATGTGACAGACGTCTGTGAAAGCCCTGTGAGGGGATCAGCTACAAATGCAGACGTCTATCTTTCTCTTAGACGCATGTATCAGATGAATTAAGACCCCGGTGGTTCTCTGTACCTAGCAATGCTACGTTGCTAGCGCTAACAAGCTAATTATCAGACGCCGAAGTCAGGCAGATAAGACGTAGGCGTTCCTGGCCGAACAGAGCCGTGCGGAAGGCAACGTCCTTTTATCTGAGGGCGCGTGACACGGCGGTGTTCTCCGCTCGGCATCGCGACGGGGAACTGTGACACGCGTCTGATGCAGCCGGCTGATTTCTCAAGGGCTTAATCCCATGGACGGCTGAGACAGCTGGGGAGTGTAAACACGTAGGCGTTCCGCGTACCCTTACCAGGACACCGGTGTCCCTATGCACCGGGTGCCTCGCACCCTTCCATGCAGTGACGGTTAATTACAGTTTGGTGATGAAAACCCGCGGTTGCTTTATCTTCCATGGAAAGGGCCTTGGCAAAGGTGCTTTTTAGTATTGAGGATGATGGGGTGTTGAATCAGCCCATTATCGAGATCAGACCGAAGGTGCATCTTGTTTGTGAGCCCCATTGCCTGAGCAAGGGCTTGAATTTTTGCGAATTTACCAGAAACCCACCTTGGACTCTTGTCAGCTTCCTTTAGATGACCTTTGCTTCATGTTGATCTAGTTCAGTTGATATTTGGTCTGTGCACTCAGCCTCTTCCTTCAATGTCTCATTCGCAGTTTATTTTTTTCTCCTGACTAATGTGAACGTGAATCCTTAAAAAGGATTTGAATGGAAATGGCACCTAAATGTATTTATTTGTGGTTTCTGTATTTAATTCTTTTTTTCCCTCACACATCCCGAGGCTGTTTGCATCTGATTTGACCCCACGGTCGACACTGCGTGGGTGTGAGACGAGCCTGTTAATGGTCATTTTTTGAGCTTTTGTCGGGAGACAAGACCGTCCGACCTTCCTGTTACCCTGCGCTCTAAGAGAGCGAGAGAGAGATCTGCATTTGGTTACCAAATGGTTCATTTTGATGAACTCGGCTTGTGTGTATGTTTGTGTTTGTGTGTGTGTGGGGGGTGATATCCCTTGCATCCCCTCTCTCATTCTCCAGTTCACTTTCTCTTCAACCCATAACTCTCATTTCTCCTTGGAGACGGTCCTCACATTCACAAGGGTTCCAAAGACTGCCTCTCCCACCAGACCTCCATCGCAGCCCACCCCAACTCCACTCCAGACCAATAAGTGTGCCTGGGGGTCTTGGGCTTATGGGTCTAGGCAATCTGCCATCAGGGCTCACTGGTCCATCTTACTCATAGGACCATCTCCTCGATCGTTGGCACGATTCAGCAATCACCTCTTCAATCAATGAATGACCTGTCTTCCAGTTTGTTTGTTTACTTTTTATTTATCCATTTTTATATTCTCGTTTTACTGGAGGGATAGTGAGATCTGTGCAGCCCCTCTGAAAGTTCCAGAGCGGCACATGTGCTGAGATCTCCTCCCAAATCTCTCACTTACCACCCATCACCACCCATGAGAGGCGTTGCCCATACTGGCCCTTAGTGGGTAGGTATATCTTTGTTTCTTGTCCATTAAGAGGCTTTTGTCCAGCACCGCCCGGCGGTCATAATGGAATTTAAAAGACATAACGTCTCCTAAGTCCGAATTAATGACTGTTTCACGTTCGTCTTTGACGGTGAGCCACGGAATTGAGATTTTGCCTTGCCCACGGGAGCCGGCGAGAGTTCGTGTTATTCTTAGGCAATACGAGATAATACCACCATGATGACAATTTATCTCTTTGGCATGAGGTGCATTCCACTAAAGTGCCCCCATTAAAATATTCCACTCTGATATCTGATAGTTGGAGAATTTCTTCAGCTGAAACGGGGGCAAATCAACTGCTTGACTGCTGATTAAAAGACAATGTGGAGGACTGGCCTCGTCTGAAGATAACCGATAAAGTTATGTGTCCACAAGCCATGGTTTGTTCAGTGTGCAAGGAATAATTAGGGGTGGAAGAGATCCCTGTGAGCTGAAGGAATGACACAGAGAACGATTTGATCTGAAGGCCAGTCTGAAGCAAATAAATGATCATTATTTGGGCAAAGTCTATTTGGGCTTCATTTTGACCTTTTTTATAATGAAAAAATCCTCAGCATGGTGCTCGATTGCTGGAAGCAGCGTCCTTTGATATGGTGAGCAACCGCTAATGCTGGACAGCAACTTTTGAGAAAATGGTACACGCTCCTGTAAAATGCAATCAGGTAGCTGCATATGCATCTGCTTGCATAACCACAAGCATGGAAGCTGTTGATCGCCATTGTTTAATTGGACATTAGTTGGTTCATTGCTGTTTGTCCCACTCTTGTTTCTCTCACTGTTGTCTGCAGGTGTTCAGATCCACGACTGTTCAGTCTGTTCTCTTTCGGTTCGCTGATGTTGGGTCTCCTGTTGTTGAATTTGCTCTTGTCCATTATGCTGTTGTTTGGTTGAATGTATTTCAGTTTTCTGCCATATAGGCCCTCTGTCCTCCAGTCTGCTGTTTGGTTGACTGTCATTCTATCCACCATTGTTTAGTCCGCTGTTTGGACTTTAGTCATTTGGTCCACTTTAATATGGTTTGGTCTGTTGACATCTGGTAACTGAGCTGTGTGTTCCATGATTGTTTGGTTGGTTGTTGTTCTGTTGTGCAGTTTTTGGTCCATCATTGTTTGGTGTGATTTAATTTGGTCAGTTGTTGTGACTTCCATCATTGTTTGGTCTGCTGCCGTTTGACCTGCAGTCATTTGACCGGCTGTTTTTTGGTCCATCATTGTTTGGTTTGCTGTTGTTTGATCTGGTGTTTTTGGTCTTTTGTTATTTGATGTGCTATTATTTGGTGTGTTTTGTCCATTATTAGCTTTGCTTTCATTCTGTCTGCTCTTGTTTGGTCTGCAGTTTCTGATCCATCATTGGACTGCTGTGGTTCAATCTGCTTTTGTTTTGGTGCAGTATTGTTTCATCTGCTGATTGGCCCATCACTGTTTGGTCTATGTAATTCAATCTGTTATCATTTGGTCTGCTGTTTGCCATCCTTTGGTCTGGTCTTGTTATAAAACTGCAGTGTGAAATCTGCGACTGTTTTAATCAACACTTTCCCGGTGCAGAGCTTTGTTAAAGCTACCCCCCTCCCTCTGTTGCCCTATGTCCCTTCCCACCAGCTCTTGCCATTCTCCTAAACTGTGGCGTCCCTGCAGGAGGGCACGGTAATTACCAGATGTGTGCCAAGCAGCCTGCCAGCCGGCATGAATTATTGAGATGAGAGGGGAGTGGAGGCAGAGCTGGGGACCGGGCTGGCGTGCTGCCGCAACCACCCCCAACCCCCCACAACCCCCCACAGCGTCAGCCTCCTGGTCGAAACAAGGCAAGCAGCCATTCAGCAGTGGCAGTCACCCTACAAAACATGCTGGGTTGCACCTCAGCATGAAGATGTGAAGAGGAGCAGAGCTTCTTGATGGGTGGAGATGGCTGCCTGGGAGTATGTCTAATCATCCGCTTAATTATTAATAATTAGCCCTATTATGGTGGTTGTCTTCACTAGAGTAAGACAGTCCTCATCATAAAAAAAGCTCTATTTAGATGACCTGCAATGTCACTGATGTCCTGATTCAGTCCAACAAGTGTCTAAGATCCAAGCCCTTAGATACCGTCTTTTTTCTGTTTTCTCTCTGACATAAAACAGGCAAACATAAATTTGGAACAATGTAAGAGGTGTTGTTGGAATTTGGTTTAAAGATTCAGTGTTAAAGGTCAACAGAACCCTGAGATCTGCAAGGTTGTGGGTTGATGTGTAATGAGCCCTCACCCTGAAGGAGCTCAGTGTCTGTTTATCCATGAATTTGTACATAATGACCCGAGTATGTGCACCTCATGTGGTAGTCTTGATTACTTGAATTCTGGGTCAGGTGGGAACACACCCTTGACCTGCGCTCTGATTCAGCACCTGTTCCCCTTCGGCTCGTCATCGACTCCCCACCGAAGCTGTGCTCTTGCTGTGCTGTCAAGGCCAACTCTGAACACGAGATCTTCTGCAGAAACCCTTTCGGTTACCGGAACAGCCAGAAATATACAGTATGTGTTTCAATGAAGATTTACTAGAAGGTTTCCTTGGGGGTGTAGCTCTGTCCTTGAGAGGATTTCCAGCCGTGTAATGTTCATCTTGGAAACTGAGCTGCGTTTCACCGCAGCTGCCGGCATCCTTCTGCCTCTTTAGCATCTATCAATTGCAACCCAAGTCGGTACATGAAATAATGGGCAACTTCCTGCTGAACTCGCAGATTAAACATCAGCAGATAGGGAAGAAGTGACAAATGACTGAGGATTCACCTTATGGCACGGGCCGGAAGAGATCCAGTCTCCTGGAAAAATTTTCCCTGGTTAGCCCAAAAGAAACACTGATTTGGGGGCAGTGGGCCTGCATGACTGTGAGTCATCGCCAGGGGGAAATTATGGCATATATTTATCAAACGTCATCAAGAGAAAAACATGCTGTGAGTGTGTGTGTGTTTGTGTGTGTGCACATCTGTTTGAATGTGTTGCTTATCACATTTCTTGGGAAGTGTGTTATTTTCTCAGCGGTGAGAGGCTGAAATTAGCGACTCGTTGCTGTGTTTCCATACGAAACGCTCATCATTTTTGATAATTACAGTATTTACTCGCGTTTGCTTCCCATGCCATCAGACTGCAGCACAAAAAAAAACCTCTCGCTCATTCGCTGAGGTGCAGAACTGACAAGGCTTTCTTCGGCAAGGCCTCTGAAGAGGAAGCCTCGCTTTGAAAGCTTTACAACATCCGAGTTCACGATGGTTATGGTGGTAATGGGACTCTCACGATTCTCGGTCTTTGTGTTCTCCTTCAAGGGCTGCAGTACGATTTGTGCTTCGTGAATCTCCTCGCTGGGTGCTTGCCACTTATTACATGAGCAGAAGATGAAAACTAATCAACAAATTAAATGTCCAAATTCTTTTTGAAATGCAAATGCAAACACGATTAGGGTGCCTCTCTGCGCAGCGTCGGCACATTTGCAACTTTGATTCCGACTTTTCCCACCAGACGTGACAAACAATTAGGCTGCGTGCGCAGAACAAAGGCTACTTTTATTACAATTTAGACAGAGCAGTTGATGCCAGCGCTAGTTTTGTTCCCAATTAACCAGTTGGGCCTTTCCGACGAGTAAGGGCTCCAGTCATGGTTCGGTTCAATTTGGCAAACTATGGCATGAACATGATCTTCGGCTTTGGTCCCTTCGGCAGTTGAAGGCTTTCCATAGTCCCCTCCCCCAAGTTCCAGCCTTTGTAGATGTGCTTGCTCAGTCAACAAATGTTTAACAGAGGCACCAATTGCTTCTTGTTCAGTTTTCAGTGGGACCCATCACTGTGGAGATGCTATGCCACTGCAGGGGTACCAGACCAGTGAGCTTTGCAAAAACAAAGAAACACAACTATGAACTTCCTGGATGTGAGATGTGGAGATGAAAAGACGAGGATGGACTACGGAAGGGAAAAGGCGAGAGCCGCGCTAACACCTCGAGGCCGCCCCTTTGGCAGTGGCGCCCGGCTGGAGCTCTTCTTGGGAGTCTCGCTTTCTCACCAGTTGGAGCTGAGAGCATTCTGACAGCTGCACAGATTTATTGCTCATGGTGGCGAGTGGAGCAGGCCTGCCACAAATTATTTCCAAACAATGGGAAAACAATTCGGCAACTGGATTTGACTGTGGTCTTCGAACAGAGAAATTAGTTGAGACATATAGAAACTTTCAGCATTTTAATTCTGGTCAAGTACATTTTCGGTAGGTAGGATTTTCAGCACAGATCTATTGCAGTTCATGGCAATAAACAAAATATTGAAGTCAATAAATGAATACATTGATATAGAGCTCAATAGTAGCTTTAATACATATTTTAATTAAACATCAAAACGTCGGTCTTATTTGAGACTACAGAGTTGTATATTCCTATCCATGGGGGGAAACTGCTCTTGTACCCTTGAGCTGGTTAATTATCCCGTGCAAATTACCCAGAATTGCTTCACTAATAACCGAGCTGTAATAATCACCGAGGTGTAAAATTGTAAGCTATTTGAATGTTTTCAGACAAGTGTGTCCACCCAGCAAATAAATGCATATCTGTTTATTCATTTGCACATGATTTTCATTTAGCTTTATGAGCGCTATTAGCATTCTGTACAGAACCCCACGTTTTCATCAGTGAGGGTTAAACAATGGTTGTTGTGTAAAGCTGCAACTCCCTGAAGGCTTTTTTGGGTTGAAGGTCACAGTGCTCTGTGCTTCAAACGTCTACCTCAAACGCCTCCTTGAAGCACCTCCTTCAAACATCTCCCTCAAGCGGCTCCTTCGAGCGCCTCTCGTTCACGCTCTCTCATACAGGCACCATTGTTCCTGCACTCCGCTTCTGACTTTACCCGGCACGTTCGCCCCAGAGGTCACGTAAGGTTCCTCTCCTCTTGTTATATAACCAAATGTGCAACCGATGCCGATCTTGTGTTGCTCAAGGTCAGGCTTGACCAGGTGGCTGAGGAGGCCCACATGTTGTGGTCAGAGGTTGAAAACAGAAAGAAGCAGGATGAAGGAGGAGGAAAGAACCCTGCGGGACTCCGTTTTCAGACGGATGGCATGCATCTGTGAAGAGCTCTTAAGAGCGTGGAGTGGATCGGTTCTCGCCGGGTGCCAGCCGGATCGCTCATCTTGCCTGCGGAGAGGGCCTCTGATTGCGTACTCTCTCTTTCTCTCTTTTTTTTTTTGTTTTGTAGTGTCCTGTTATGCAAGCTGCACACTCTCTGAGCATTAGATACAACCGCAATTCCATTTCTCCAGGAGTTTGGCACGGTAAACCAAACATCGGAGCAATCCAGTGAACACTGGTGCAGTCTGGTCTTAATTGACTGTGGCTCATTCATGGGCTCAACAGGGGCGTGAAGCAGAAATCGGCATTATTTGGTATTGTTTGGATGGGGGGGGCGAAAAAATCAGGGACAACAAGAGATAAACAGTTCTGTCTGTACAATGCACTGTCTCTCATAATGGGGCTTCATTCAATTCAAATTAAACCTCCCGTTGTTTTCCAGTCCTCGTTTTCAAATGCGGAACTGAGAAGGGAATGTCGGTTGGGCTAAGGGCTGGAGAGGTGGAGCAGAATGGGGAAGTAGGCGGAGCTCAGTGTGTGGGTGGAGTTAACGGCTGAAGAGGCGCAGCTTAGGGCTCAGACTTCTCCAGAAGGACCAATGGTTCCTCTGCCCTTCTCTGAGTACCGGGGTCCTTTACTGACAAACACAGTTGATGCCAGGTCGATCTTCTCACCAGGAGAACCCCAGTGCATCATCACTCACCCTGATGCGGCACATGGAGTTAAGAGCTGGCTAAGCTGCCCAGGGAACCTCCCGTCTTGCACCCAAGACTGCCAGGTATTAGCCACCTGCTTCACTTCATTGGCTTAGCCCATCTGATGCAGAGCTGGTGATCTTCCAGGGTGGGCTGCGCAGAAGAGTACGATTCCCACTCATCCATAAATTTATTTTGAACCTTTCTGTCCTTAAAAAGGCTGCACATGTACTCAGTGGGGTGCGTTGGATGGGGGCCCCACATCTATTGGAGTTGTCTGTGCAATGGCGCTGAACAGGTATGATCGTGGGGGTCCTCAAGCCATGATGGAGGTCGCCATGGGGGTTGCTCTCTCCCAGCATGCAGGGTTCAACCGTAATAGTCGAGGGGCTGCGTACTGAGCACTGAGTGTACCGCGCACACTGTCTCCATATCTGATGTGCTCTTCGTTCGTGAGCTGACTGATTTTAAGAACTTAACATCTTTGCACCCACATTTGTTATGTGCAAGAATTACTGGCATTGCATCCTCATACACCTCCCCTTCTCACATCGTGTCAGTCATTGGGGTCGGAGATGGTCTTTCATCTGATTGGGGGTTGTCTTTGTGGGGTGGAATCTATCCTTACATCCTGGCCGCATCACCAGCACTGCCAAGACGGGTTTACCATGTCTATGGATCCAAAGCCATGCCCGCAGTAATGGTGACATCGGTCTGGTTCTGCAGGACTTTCTCCCGGTGACCCAATGCTATTTCTTACATGCAAATCAGAGCAGGTTAGAGGAACCAAGCATCCAGTTTCATTCCCCTTCAAACCAAAGTGATGGACCCATGGGGCTAGTGTGGTATTACAGACCATGCCCTGTCGCTCCAGCTGTCCGTCAAAACACAGCCCATCCCTGGACCTGCACACACCTCACCCTAACATGTACATTGTGTTTTATGTACATTATAAAAAAGTTCCTCCCTTACAAGGACATCCGCAGGAAAAAATAGACGGGAAAAAAAAACCACGACACTGTATTTCATTTTTGACTTTTATTAGCCACCTGTTGGCGAGCATACGCATCACTTCTGTATTATTTATGGCAGCTGTGGAGCGGAAGGCCTGTGTTAAAAAGCACGAGGACTGGAAAACAACAGTTCCGCTGGGACGTGGAGGGTGAGACTGGCAGCATCTTTTCCTCTAACACCCCCCCTGCCAAAAAAAACAAACCTGCCGGTGGGCCAAACTCGCAAGGAAAGCGCAAAACAATGCACATATTTTATTGCATCGCCTTTGCTTCTTGACCTTTTGGCGCGAGGAAAAACAACAAGTTGCGGGAGTTTGCTGGAGCAGCACGTTCTGGATGTCCTAATCTTCAACAAGGCATTTGGACAATTAATCATAGCTCGGAACAGATTGCGCAGCGAACGTGGATGATTAATTTGTTTAATTCTGTGTGTTTCTCCATACATTCCTGAAATGCCAGCATGCTCATCAGCACTTTATGATTCTTGGTACGCTCGCCGTTTCCGGACATGCGTTTAGAATTGGCGGCTCAATTCAATTTCAGCTTGTTGGACAAAAAAATAGACCATTGAAAAGCAAACACGATGATTTCAGCATAATACCCCCGGATCTCTGATAGCCTCGACCGAATCTTCGGCTTGACGTTTTTTTCTCATCTCGGTGTTGACTCTAGACCAATAACTTTAACAATGTGTGACAACGAATGAAAAGGACGCGCTCCCAACGTGAACCTGAGCGACAGCGCTGCGGTCTTCATTTGTGAGCTTCACGCAGTTTCACCTGGACCATTGCTGAGTTTATGCACTTTTTTCTTTGTTTTCTGGAGAAAACCGGGGAACAATATCCCCGACAGAATTGGTACACAAAGAAGAAATGGAAACATACTGATCCAGGTAAATACAGCAGAAGGGCAAAAGGTTGCAGGATTCAGTGAAGGTGGTCATGTAGCGCTACCTGAGAAGTTCTCAAAAAGTGAGCAAATTAGCTTTTCTAGCAGAAAAAGAGTTTGATACTTGAATCAAAAAAATCTTTGAGGAAACTTCTGATATGCACCATAGCAATAATCTGCGTTTCCTTAGTGAAGAATAATCAACGTGCAGTCAAACTGCATCAATAACATAATAGGAGTTGTGGTTTAACGGGAATGTAAAGGGGGACAAAACAAACTTTTTGCTAAAGATTTTTCCGAACGGTTGAACGAACACGGTGCCATTAAGCTTGTATCCTATCACACCCGCAGAATAAATGTATTAAAGTGCCTGGAGCAGCCTTGCATTTAAAACACAGCTGAGATGTCAATGGAAATATCCTGTGAAGGCTGGAGTAAAGTAGATTATGTGAATATATTAATTTTTTCTTGCTGTATGCTAAGAGAAATGCGCGCGGGTAGTACATCTACGAAACATCCAGAAGACAAGTCGAGGTCCTGCCCCCATCACCCTCCATCTGTCAAAGGAATGAGAACCGTTTGCTAATACTGTGCACAACATACAGTGATAAACATTTTAAACAATGTTGTTTGTCTTTGGCATTGCTGTAATCCATTATATGTTCACATAGCTACATTTATGACTCAAAGATACAAGTTTTACTATCTCGTTGGCAGCACCGACCACGGAATGCCAATGAGTCCAGTTTCACGGCCCAGTTCTAATGGGTTTGGTTGAAAGTGCGGTGGGATCTAGGTGACTTTGCAAGGGGTGACAGCCTCGTTTGTCTCTGTGATGTGAACCCAAACGCTCCAAATTGGCCATTATCGACCCCCTCCCTCAACCCGACCCTTTCCACCGCATGCGTCGAGAGCTATTGACCTGCCCTCGTCGCCTCACAGATGCATTAAAACTTGGTCCGAACTGAATTTCTCCCTCCCTCCTTCCTCCCCCCTCTCTATTTCAGATTTCTGACGATCAGGAGAATCGACTCCTGGTCACCGACCACTATATGTTCTGTGTGATTATTTTTTTCAGGTTGAGGGTATTGTGGCCCTTTCTTTGGTCTATTGCTTGGAAAGCAGTTGCTCGCATTGCTAGGGGGTCACGGAGTTCACCTAGACAACTGAGACTGGACCCAAGTTCCTGCAGAAAGCGAGCGCCGGACCCCATCGCAGCGCAGCCATCGGCAGTCGAGTCTCCGGGAAAACTTCCTCCTCCGTGTTTACCCTCTGCTCTGAAATCGACATGAATTACACCCTGAAAACGTGTAAGAGTAGAAATGAAAAGCGTGTCGCTGTATCCGCGCATCAGATTTGATGACCCCATATTCATGATGTGTCCACCAAAGGAAATAGTCAATGAATATCAATGTTCACAGGCAGTGTATCTGTTATTTCGGGTGGAACGTAATTTGCGATGCTGTTGAATTAAGTCAGAAATCCAATACGATTTACAAGAAGGTTGACTTAGGCGGACAAAACAAATTGAAATGTGTTTGCAGTCCGTGGTGCGCAGTGGCTGCAGTGCGGTTCCAGTCGGGTTTCACGCACGGGTCAGCTTCGGTCTTTCCTTTCATCTGTCCTAGGATTCGTGCTTTTGTATATTTTGCACGTGTGAGAGAGCCTTCTAGTCTATGGTGGGCGAATGTGATCGATGGTGGGATTCAAAGAGCCTGGTGAGCCGGAGACCATCAGCCCTGCGGTAAAAGTATTTCTTGCTGGACGTTTACTCTGGTGACATTCAAGGAGTGCTCTCTGTCCTCTGGCACAAGCTCTCTGTTCAAACTGCTCAAACACCTAGATGCCATGAGTGCCACCTTTCAGTCAAAGCCTATCCAGACCTGCTGGAGTCCTATTTTTTTCTTTTTTTGCGGGGGGGGGGGGGTGTGCGATCACCATTTACATAAGAAAAGGGAATAAAAAAAGAAACGCAACCACCGACACTGGACAAACCCAAAGGTCTTCACTGATACATGTGTTCAGTTTCTTGATGGGCACTTTGGTGCAAAGGGAGCATAAGGATTGTAGTTAACCTTGGCTTGCTGCTTCTGAGAAAGAGCTTGACAGGACCACCATCACCATCTTATTCCACACTTCTGCTGATCTTCCCTATAGTGAAAATAGATCCTTTGCTGCTCCGCAGGGGAACTGCCTAAGGCTACAGCAGCAGTTAGTGACAAAAACATATACGCATAGTGATGGAACATGTGACAAATAGAGACAGAAAGAACACCAGAGTAACATGGGAGAAATACATCAGTGAATGATAAAACATTCAGAGAGGGTAAAGAGTGCAAGAATGAAATAAATAGTAACATTTATTCATTTAGCGGATGCTTTTCTCCAAAGCGACATCGAATGTTAAGCTACTTACAGCTATTTACCCATTTATACAGCTGGGTAATTTAACTGGAGCAATTTAAGATCAGTACCTTACTCAAGGGTACAGCAGCTGCAGGTGGGATTTGAACCTACAACCTTTAAGTCCAAAAGCAGCAGCTCTGATCACGCAGACATGGAAGCAGTAGTAGTGTCAATTAAGCGATCTGCAACCTGACACACACGAGCAGGTTCGGTGTGTGTGCGTGTGTGTATTCTACTGCGTGTTTGTGTATGTTTGGAGCTAGTGGTGAACAAGCAATGAGATTTCCATCACCATCATCCGCCGCAGTTCCACAGCCCCGCACACAGTTTGGATTACGTCCCGGAGGCTGCTTGCTCCCTCCTCTCTGGGCACCACGGTTGTCGTGCCTCATCTTGCCGCAGATCATGCACATTAGGGGCCCGTGCTCTGGTGGTGACCCCCCCCGCCACCCTCCTTTGCTGCCCTTGATGTCGACGGCCGTCACGAGACGCCCTCCCTGCGGGGACTGCTGGTGAGGGGGAAAGCGGACCTGGCGGTAATTTATGGGCCGTGAGCTGTCGAGGGAACTTGGCAGCTGTCTGCTGAATTGTCCCGCTGATGAGATTCCTGAAATGTACGTCACCTGCTGAGAGATGCTGATGGACACGCGGTGCCCTCCGAACGGACGAAGCGGCGCCTTCGTCTCCATTCCTAAATATTTCAGCCATTACTTCCACCTTTAGCCGCGCCATTAGTCCCGGCACCCGACGTTACGGGTTGCCATTGCCGGTAGGTGTAACAGGAACGGACAGAGGCCGTTGCAGCAGTAATAACAGGTGTTATTTATAAACACCAAGCCACAAAGTGCGGTTGGGCGGCTGGTTATCGTGGCATTAGTCACAGAAACCGGTAAGTGGTGATTATAGTAATACGAAGAGGATGACTAATGTGCTCTTTCCCAGCCTCCCTGGAGACGAGTCGCAAGTGATACGCGGCACCTTTGATGCCCTTAAGCCAAGCGCAGATTACCTTCCCTGGGATTTGTCTGCAGTTGGGGGGAAGAAACCAGTGGAGCTGCGGAGGGGGTGAAAGTGAGGGCAGAATAAAGCCCTTTAGAAAGCAAATTGCAACGGTCGACAAGGCGCGGATCGGGAGCCTTTCCCACGCGGAGCAATCAGAAATTAATTCAGTCGTCAATATCACCTTAATCACCTGGGTGTCAGAGCTTAGATGGCGTTTTCTTCCCCGTACTGTAGCACGACAAAGGAACAGCGGTGCATCGCTGCGGCTTTGTGTCAGGTGCCCGAGAGCTGAGGATGAATGGGCTTCCAGACAGGAGGGATAGGGGGCACTGCAGAGGTTCGGGAAAGACACTGGAAGGGGGTGTTTGTCAGATTGAGCCGTCGGCAACAAGAGGGGATGAAAGACTGGTGTCACTGAGGTTCTTTTGGGACTTTCTGTTTCAAAGCTGAAGGGTAACATCTGGGAAGACGTACCATGCAATAAATATCGCTTGTAGGCAAGTCTCTGCATCTCATCCTTGGAGGAGAGAGAAAGCAGTCCAATGGGGATGAGGGAGATGAAAGGGAGGAATTGTGGGTAGGAGCTGAGAGGCGAGGGCAGATGTGTGAGGGAAGATGTGTGAGGGCTGGAGGAAGAGGAACCTGAAATGCCAAGAAGTAGTGGCCACGCCCATTGGCGAGGACCAGGAAATGAGGAAAAGGAGCATGGCAATGGTCTCGCTCAACTGTGAGGAGCAGGAAGTGGCCACTCCCATCGGCAAGGCGCAGGAAGTGAGGAAAAGAGGCGAGGAAATGGTGTCGTGCCACGATGAGGATCAGGAAGTCGATGGAAAGGAGCAAGGAGGTGACCGCACCCCTCGGCGAGGAGCAGGACGTGGGGAAGCAGTCGAACACTTGAATGAGGTAGACCAACAGAGCTGAAGAGAACCGGGACACATGAGCTTCAGTTGCCGCACGCTGATGCCGGGCTGTTCGGCTCACTCGGAGCGCCCTTGGGTGCCCCTCAACCCGGAGCTTTTAATGGGAAGCACAAGGCAGATGAGGCAAAGAAAAGACAGCGTCTCGCGGCGATGAGGAGTGCTTGAAAGAGCTTTTGTCCTCGCTTTGTCTGTTCGCTGAAAAGCCTCCTCCTTTGTACAATATGCAGCTTCTAATGGGAGCCAAAAGGAGTATCTGTGTCAGTAGATTACGTTTTGATGTTTAATTTGGCGATTTTGTGTTCCGGCATCTGACGGAGGAGAGGTTGACCCCGGTTGTCTGCCTTTTTAAAATTCTGCCGGAGGAGGTTGCGTTCCGCGTGGAGGACGCAGCGTCGACATCTTTGCTCCCGGTGCTCCTGCTGCGGGTGCCGCGGTGCCGAGGCGGCACCAATGCGGTCGGATTGAGCGGTTGGTCCGTTTACGGTCAAAGGAGCGGGACGACTCGGGTGGCAAGTGGTGCGTTTCTGAACACCGAGGCGTCCATTCAGGCCGCGGTTACGTATTTCAATCTCCGAAGCCGGAGCTGTGACAGACTGCCAAATAGCATTTGTATTAACAGCAGTGACACAGTGAGGTCCAAAAATAAGTGTTTTATTATGCTAACGTACACACTGTATAAGAAAGAAGGCAACGGTGATATTGAGTTTCGGCAGCAGTAACGGCATAAAAATTCAGTTTGTTTTATGAAAAACCAGCTTTCCTCACTGTTTACATTTGCAAACAAGGGATATGAAATATTGTGATTCCAGTGTTTTGAAAGTGTTCACCCCCTTACTGGAGTCGTTCATTGTTTTAAAATATAAAATCATATCTATTTAGGATCTTTATTGTTTATCAAAAAACCTATAGTTTCCATTTTTTTAATCAAATGAGGCAGCAGGCACTATAGGGGTTAGGGCAGTCAAAGGACTTGGGTTCAAGCTCCACCTCCTGCTGTGGGGCCCTTAATTAAGGTACTTAATTAAGTGACACGGTAAAAATTGAGCAACAGTGCAAATGAATGCATATTAAACTAGTTGCTTAATGCTGTAAGTTGCTTTGGAAAGAAATGTCATATAACTGAATAAATAATTATCATAAATACTGGAGCGGGGTCTGTCGGTTTATGTAGCGACTAGAACTGCTGACTTGCAATACAAAGTCTTAGGTTCAAATCTCACCTTGTGCTCTTTGAATCCTAAATCCCTGATCAAGGCACTTACTCCGAACTGTAGTAGTGAACATCTGTATACATAGGTAAATCATTGCAAATACCCTAGTATATAAACCTTCGCTGCGGAGAAGAGCACCAGCTGAATGAATAAATAATAGCAGAAATTGCAAGGGTACAAGAACACGTCCGAAGTGTTGGAAATCAACCAAAGTCCATTACAAAAGAAACGGGGAAGGTGGCACCGCTGTAAATGTGTGTAGAACAAGGTGCCCTCGGAAACGAGGCACTTCGACGAGGAGCCGCTAATGAGACGAGCCTCCAGGAAGCGAACAGCAGCTACGTTTCTTAAGTACTTGCTGTCCTTGACATGAGAAACTGTGAGGCTGAAATCACCTGGCGGCTTCATGGGGGGTCCTCGTTGAGGAGGAGGGGAAAAGAGGGGGGGAAGAAAAAACACGCATCGAGCCTCAACTAGAGTTTGTCTGAAGGTAACTGGGAGGAGAAGTGCAGGAAGAGTCCACGGTGTGATGAGAAGACTCGAGAATAAGAAAAGTCAATTTAGTGGAGTGGCTCATGAAGAGCTGGAGCATGAGGCCGGTCGGAGTACGAGGCAAGGGTGGAAAATGCCAAAGTTCTCCGTCCAGCTGCTGTACGGAGAACGGCGGCAAACGAAGCGCCAAGTCGAGCAAAGCCGGTGAAGATGTTCTACAAGAGATGTCGATGACGAACGCACTGGTGCGACGCAGCGTAATTTTATTTAAAATGAGACAGCGGGCTGGGGAGGGGATTGGGTGAATGACAGGTGTGAAGGGGTACCTTATTACCAGTGCAAGGCACTTGTACGTACTTATCTCCGCTGAGAGCGAACAGAAGAGCCCCATCTCAAATTGGTATACCACATCAAATCATCTCAGAAATGTATTTCTCATCTCGGTCTGGGGCGCAAAGCTTTCTTTGGATAGTTATTAATCCATCGTACTGTCATGCAGGTATTTCTGTGCGGTAAAGTCTGTTTCTGCAGCTAGTATTTCAAACGCGGTCCATTTGGTGACCTTATTGAGCCTCCGTCGAGTTGCTAATTCAGGTCACGAGTTAAACAACCTCAGTCTGGCTCCCTCTCTGTCGTTTGACGCTGAGCGTAAATTAACAGCCAGATTATTATTAAATGATTAATTTATCTGACAGCTTTCTTCAAGGTGACTTACAGCGTTAGGTTTGTACACTAAGCTACTTAGTGATTTACTTGTTTTTACTGCAGGGTAATTTCTACTGTATTAATTCAGGGTAAGTACTTTAGTCAAGTCTACTACAGCAGGGGGTGGGATTCAAACCTGAGTCTTCACATTGCAAGGCAACAGTTGTAACCGCTACACCACCTGCTGCCCAGGTGATTTTGAAATAAGTTTGAAATGTATACAGCTGGGTAATTTTTACCATATCAGGTCAGAGTATTTTAACTCAAGGGGGTGCAGTGGCACAGTGGGTTGGACTGCAGTCCTCCTCTCCGGTGGGTCTGGGGTTCGAGTCCCGCTTGGGGTGCCTTGCAACAGACTGGTGTCCCGTCCTGGGTGTGTCCCCTCCCCCTCCGGCCTTACGCCCTGTGTTACCGGGTAGGCTCCGGTTCCCCGTGACCCCGTATGGGACAAGCGGTTCAGAAAGTGTGTGTGTGTGTGTGTATTTTAACTCAATGGCACTACAGGGGATTCAAACCCATGCCCATCAGCTGCCGTGCCAAAGCTGTAACCACTGCGCCACCTGCTGCACGGTGCCCGCATGAGGCAAGATGCTTTACTGGATTTAAATGTGGACAATAGGAGGAGTAACTTTAAACACAGAGCAGCAATGAGTCACTGGGCTGTAATTAATTTTTAAGTAACGCTATGAGTTTCAATAGCCGAGCGACGGCACAATGTGTGTCGCTCGTGTCCTTGAAGTAATAAAAAAGTGCGGCCATTTGCCGCGAGTTAAATCATCAAACTAAAACTTGCAAAGCATGAAAAAACACACCAGCTATTTAACAAAAGCCTTTATGAATTTAGGGAAGCCAAGTTTTTAACTCACCTATGCAAATGTTTCCACTCGGGTGCGAATTTACACTTTTTTCCATACAAAAGCTCGCCAGCGACTCACTGGTTTTTAAAAAATTTAACAAAGTTTAATCATTCAAACAGTTTTCAAACGCTTTCCCTTCACTTTCCAAGTGAAGATGCTGTAATACAATGCAAGCCGCGTTATTCTTGTACAATACAAAGTGTTACTCGCTGACATATGACACAGAGCTGTCACTTAAAGAAGCCTTGCGTTGTCTCGACAAATCTGAAAAGACAAAAAATATAATTAAGGATTTAGATTTAGTCAGATTCCTTTTTGTTTAGCCTCTATAAAGTCGTTTGATGAATGAACTCATGTTTAGTTTCTGTTGATGGAAACAGCCTCTGTTCCTGTATTTCATTTCCAGCCCTCTCTTTTGAAATGTTTTCGCTATGTGCAAACAGTTTCCATCGCTGTCTGTATATTCTCTACTAAATAAGGGCAGTATAATTAGAAAATTAATGAAAATTCATTTAGTGTGTCCTTACAAATATGTCACATTAATTAATGAAATATTAAGCACTGAAATATGGAGAAGCATATTGGGGGGTGAAAATATCAGATTAATAATTGTGATAATTACTAGTTTGCAGATTCTTATTACCTATTTAGGCTGCTGAATGTTTATTGAAATGATTCAGATTACGTAACTGTTTCGGCGGTGAAACAGCGGTTTCTTTTTAACTGCTACGCCACCCGCTGGCAGTCAGATAACCCTCCTGACACTCTCAGCTCTTTTGAGACAAGCCATTCTGCTTCATCAAGGTGTCATGTGATCTTTCTCGAAAGTTTGGTAACTATGGTAAACTCCAACTTATGGTGGGGGCGGGACCCCCCTTTAAAAAACAGGGCTCAGGGCCAAAAAGTTACAGTTTTACAAGTGCTACATGAACACACCCGTTCACGTTCATCTAGCACTTTCTAGTAACGTCCAGGGCGGCGTCCAGATATTCCAGAATTCAGTAGAATTGTCATGCAAATCAAATGTCAGTTTATTTTTTAAATGGTAGAAATTTAAACATTTCACGTCATCCACATGTTCACAGAGGGTGTAGACCGTAGCATTAAAATACATTCATTAGCCAAATATGTAAGCGTGGTCAGTCTATGTACCATAACTTCATCAAGAAAGGACTTTTGGATTGTTTGGGTGTGTGTGTGTGTGTGTCTGTGTGTGTGTGTGTGTGTGTACGTACCCCGGTCCAGTAAGACTGTACCTTACCTCATTTATAGAATAAATGTGTCAAAAGTGTGTCGTTCAGACTGTGCTGATTCTACCAAACATTGAAATGGGTAAAGGAATCCATGAGGCTTGGTTTAATTTTCTTAGTTTGCAGCAAGTAGTTTGGGTCTAGAAGGTCATTAAGATGTGGAGTAACAAATAGACGGTGGTGTTTACTGGTACAGCTGGTACCCTAATGTTTAGAGCTACTCCCTTTGGCCCAGAAGTTCATAGGTTTGATTCTGGCCTCTTTGCTAAAGTGCTCCAGTAAAGTTGACCGCCTGTATAAATGGGTTAATAATCCTTGGTAGATTAACATTTTTGAGAAAAGTGTCAGGTAAATAAATGTAATGTAAATGTCCAATATCAGAGTTTGGGGGAACACCAGGTAGAAGTAAGAGGGTTTTTCAATTGCATGGCGAGAGATTGAGCTTATAACCTGAAATTCTACCATGGTGGGATATCATATTAGAATTGCTGGGACTGATGTTCCAGGTAACTCAGGTGTAACAGTTCATCATCAGCATATGGAGAAATGCGATGGTCCTCTTCATCAGCCCTAATACCAGATATATCTTGATTGTTCCTAATAGCTTCTGCAAAAGGTTTGATCATAAGTGAGAATAGTGGGGGGGGGGGCAGCTTTCCCAGCACTCTCTTCCAACAGAGAAACTGTCTGAGTGAAAGTCATTTGTGTTCACTTGAAAGATTTGAGTTTAACAGCTTCATTAGGTTGGTCAAGTTATGACCCATTTTCAGTCCGTCCAAGACGGCAGATAAGAAACTCCAACCGTTTTCAACTGGTCGTCTTGTAATGAGCAGCATGTGGCTTCCAGGTTTAAGGTATTTTGGGCAACACTGTGGATTTGTGCCTTTTGGAAAAGCTACATTAGTATTGTTTTTATAATAAATTATTATATTTACTCGTTATTTAGCCGGCGCCTTTCTCCAAGGTGAGCAAGACAGTGGATTTCTGCACCCCGTACTTGCGGGAGGGGCTGCTGCATCTCCTCTTCTGCTGCTATCGGGCGCGGATGTCCCGCGGGGCTCTGCTGGCACCGCTCCTCGTGGCGATTGATCCTTTTGGTTGTACCCTTGAGCAAGGTGAAAGGCGGAGAATTGCCGTAGAGCCGAGCGATTACCAAAAGACAGGCGCCTTTCTGCTCTCTTCTTCTGCATCTTATCTGGTCTCCATGAGTTCGTTGGGTGATGCCATCGCTCCTGTCTCCTCTCACACGTCATTCCCATGTCTCCAAGGGAAACCCTAATCACACACAGCTCTCCTCTGACAAACAGTTTCCTGCTCTGGCAGTGCTGCCAATCCACCCCTTGACCCCGCCCCTTTACGGGGATGCACTGAGGTTACACTAACACCCTCTGATAACCAGCGGGGGGGTGGGGGGGGGGGGGGGGGGGCTGACATTTCCAATCTGTCCAAACAAATTGCAACACATGTTTTTTATTAGCCTCTCATTATAGGACAGGTTGAGCATTTAATATTCATATTTTATACGTTAAACAGATAAGATCATGGTTCATTTTAATTACTTTTACACTTGCTGTAGATCTAGAACTTAATAAATTACTCATTAGAAATGAACCTTACAGTTTATTTTCAGTTTGCTAGTTGCATATGAATCATTTGTTAGATATTCATAAGCAGTTAACACTAATAGGTAATGAGGGGGCCGTTTGAGCTAATAGTGGCAGATCATGGGAGGTGGGAGTGTGGGAGAGGTGTGTGTGTGTGTGTGTGTGTGTGTGTGTGTGTGTGTGTTGTGTTGACCGAGGCCTGTGTCACAGAGCAAATTATTGTTGTTTGAATATTCCTGTAACCAAGGAGGACTGTCAAGAAGAAAAAGGCATAATTTCTTCACCTTGACTATTATAACCCAGATTCTCTAGGCTCCTTTCACTTCCTTGCTGTGATGCTCATATATTATAAAAACATTTTGCCCCTCAGATTAGGAAGGGTCTTACCTGAAATAAACACTTTTGGCTCAAAGAGGATTTGTAAAAGCCGATTGGGGGGGGGAAACAATGTTTGTTTGCTTTTACAGTCTCATGAAAGAGCAAATGAGCCAAGCTGACTGTTTATTTCAGATTTTGAGAGGGCTTTTGATGCAGTCAGTTGGGATTACATGATTAAATGTTTACAGTCCTTTTTTTGGCAGAACCCTCGAAAATTGGGTAAAAGTCTTATATAAGAGTCCTATAAGTACCGTGGTAAATAGTGGATGCTTAAACAAATATCTAAAATGTTGAGGGGGGGATGCTATTTTAACTAAAGAAATGTGGGCCAGAGCATTTATTAGAAATATGGTGATCAAAGGTGTGGAAATATTGTGGAGCGGAGTCTCTATAAATCTGAAAAAGACACGACTTCTTCGCATTTAGCCTTTACTTAGTTTTGTCTTAATTCTTTAGCATGAGGTATGGATACATTTTCATACTGTGGTTGAAACTTTATAGAGAAAACGAAGATTTTTGAGAGCAGGGCCCCTAATTTCATCCTGGTCTCACCTTCTGATCTATACATTCATTATTAATCCTCTGAATGGTGTATTGGGAGATTTACATACCAGTCCCCCCCCCCCCCGCCCCCCGTTATATGTTCTTCTATATTTTTGCATGGTAAACAGTTTATGTTTAAAACCCGAGGAAATGTTCCAGTTAAAATCTTTGCAGTCGAAACGATTTGTGGAACACTATTACACGCTTGAATTGATCATAGCTAAAACTGTCCCAATAGCAGAAAAAATGGGTAATCGACATATGGAAATGTAACATTTTAATGTCTGCTCGTCCTTATGCCTAACCGTTATTTAGCGAATCTGTAGAATTTGTTTTTCTCTCCCACCTCCGCATGCCAAGGGTATTAATGGGTTAATCTGTCATGCTGTTTTTATTTTCCTATTCCCTTCTGTGTAAGCACAAACAAATGGCGTCTTCTAAGGGAGAGTTCACGGTTGATCTTGGTTCATGGTTTTCACTTTCATTCGGCTCCAGCCAACTTTTTTTGCCGCGGCCCAGGAATCACACGATATTGCTTTATGACAACCGGCAGCGATTTTCCCGCAGTTATCGAACAATTAGCAGTGTCCCACCTGCCACTCCACACCCTCCGCCGGGGGTGCGCCACTGATGAAACTGTCTCATGATCTCTCTTTTTTTTGGTCCTCCTGGACCGATCGCTCACACTAATGGTGTACTCCTTGTGTACAGTGGCCCGTGGCGCTCGTGGCGTATCGACCGGGGAATGCACAGTCGGCAGGCGGCGGTCAGCGAGCTCACGCAGTGGACGGTGGGGCGTGGGGTTGCTAGTCAATACCGGTTGATGCTGTGACATCAGCGTGTGACCTGCAGACACCCTGCCAGTAGAAATCATTGCAGTGGACCTCCATTCCACACACTTACTTAATAATAATAATAATAATAATAATGAGAAGGCAGGGGATTATTGTTATTCTGTCACTCACTATTGCTTAGCGCTTGTCCAAGTCACGGTTGTGGTGGTCTGGAGCCTATCCCAGAACCAATACAATGGAAGACTACACCAGGCTATGCCCTAGAAGGGAAGTCAGTGTTCTATATTATTATTATTATTATTGTTATTATTATTATTATTATTATCGTTGTTGTTGTTGTTGCTGCTGCTGTTACGTGATTTTGCTCATTTGTATAGCTGAATTTGCTACTACTCAAGAAAAAGCTTAGAAATGCCACATGAGAACCTGTGGGAGTCAACCCAACCACCTTGTGGTTATAAGTCCATGTCCTTAGAGTCACACTACCCACCACCGATCACCCCGAAGTGATCTGAGGTCCAAGGCAGATCTAGACGTTCCGCAGAGGGACATTCGCGGGCTCCGGCTGAGCCCCGCCTCGAGACTCCCGCCCTGTCCAGAAGGCCCACAAGTGGAATGTGCGCAGCGATGTCCGCCGGACAGAGCCCACCGGGGCTCTCCGGCTGGCGGGCAGGGGGTCGAACCATATTGTAGATTTATAGAGCGCCGTTTTCGCTTTTTAAAAGCCGCCACGCATTACATTAACTCTGAAATTATGGAGGAGCGGGCAGGCATATCAGTATATCACATCCAGTTTCATACAGTTCCAGCCGTTATTGATGGATTGTGTTTATAGCCCCGGTCAAAGCGTGGCCTGAATGAAGCAGTGGATGTGGTGTGAGTTGCTTTCGCGCGACATATTGCTCTTAAAGAGGCTGCCCGGTGCCTGGCGTGGGCCTTTACACCACTTCTCCTTTATACCGCTTACTCTTCTTTATCGGGGCAGCTGCTGGATATCGTCTATCAGACCCGACGGTCACGGTTAGTTGATTGGTTTTCCACCCCGCTGCCAAATATAAGGACAGATAATGACACTTTATTGCACTTCAGCCAGGGCCTGCCTTCCTCCAGAAAGATGGAGCGCTGAGAAGATGGCCTGGCTCTCCTTGGCCTGGCCCGGTGTGCCCCCCTGGTATCACACACTTACCTCCCAGAGTGTAGTTAGAGCAATAGATGGCTATTGTCCAGAATTTCTCCGGGCTTACTGGCATTTACTTCTCTTGTTCTGCGCTGGGAATGGTCAAACAAGGTGCTAATTCTGAAGAACACACACACACCCCTCTTATAAGGGGTTCCCGTGCAATGGAAAATGACACGGTGGCACAGCGAGTGGCGCTGCTGCCTCACAGTGCCTGGGTGGTGCAGGAGGATGTGGGTTTGATCCCCACTCAGTCTGTGCGGAGTTTTCATGTTCTCCCTTTGTTTGTGTGGGTTTCCTCCAGGAGCTCTGGTTTCCTCCCACAGTCCAAAGACATGCTGTTCAGGTTCCCCCATAGTGTGTGAGTTACAGAGAGAGAGTGTGTGTTCCACTGATGTATAGATGAGTGACTCAGTGTAAGTAGTGTATCTAGCAGTGTAAGTCACCGCGGTGAATAAGGTGTGTGGGCTGATAACGCTGCATAGAGTTCACCGGAAGTCACTTTGGAGAAGAGTGTCTGATAAATAAATGTAGAAACATGTATGGCTTAAGAAAATATACACCCTTTGTTTGTGCGGCTGCTTTTTGTCCTTTACAGCGGTATTTTTGTCTGTTGGGCAGTTATTTTGTTTCCCCAACAGGTATTTTATTGTTCAACAGTGACTGCCGGCATAAATACCATCTTAATGAAATGCCCTTACCTTTTAGTGTGTGATACCGGGGGGACGTGCTGAGCCAGGCCGAGGAGAGCCGGACAATCTTCTTGCGATCAAATGAAGATCATCTACAGCCAAACGTTCTTTAGGATCACGACGCGGAGCCGCGAACAGCGTGGTGTCCGTTTGCTTTGCAGAGCGAAACGCATGAACTTCATTTCTTTATATCATAACCATCCGTGAGCCAAATGATCATAATGGCTCCTAAAAAGGTTGGAAAAAGGGCAAGTGGCCATGGGAAAGGCTGCGAAGGCAGAGGGATATGTTACATATTTTTCATCTGGGGACCATTTTTACCCCCTAAGAATTAAAGGTAATTTGACCCCCTCGCCAGGGTAATATGGGTAATACGGTGATTTCGCTGTACCAATTAACCCTGTTATAAGAGGGGAGAGGGTACTTTGCAAAGTGTGGTCTTGTGGAAATTGCTGTCTGTTTTTTACACCTTGTTGGAATAATGTTGACGTGTGCAGGAGTTTTCTGGACCGTGCTGTTGTTTGCAGTAATTTGTAGGGATATGTCAGTATCTGTGGTAATTGCTTTTTATAATTGCGCCGTCATCCCTCAGCTCCTTATTCATTTTTATCCGTTTATTATGCCTAAAGAACCCAGAACCGGACTGTCAAATAAAACAAATTGATAAGTAAATTATAAGGAAAAATATAAATAAATTAAAACCCCAAATAATAAATAAATGAATGAAGGATCCAAGGAAACACATTCCGTCGACATAATGGATGAATGTAAGAATCTGTTTCTACTTTGTGCTAATCGGATTCTTCCCTAAATCGTGCAGTTGAAAAGGATAAAGTATTAAAAAGCTTATTGATGTAAGCATGAATTCAGGACAAAAAAATCTGCATAAGGGAAAGGAAATATCCAAAATATGAAGTTATTGTAACTGAGGAACTTAATTTTCTTTGGCTCCATTTTTCTGTTGCAGTAATGAAATGAGTAAATACGGTTACATTCACAGTGTTTAATAGGGTCTAATCCTGGGTTTGTAATTTCATTATTATTTGGATTTCTGAGCAGTTTAGACCTTGGAACATTAACCCTTACAGAACCAGGCTCCTGTTTCCTCTAGTCTACAGTGGTTTTACCGTAGCTGATTGCTACTGTACCATTTTATCACATTATGATAATGCAGTGAATTCCTTGCTCCATCCATCGACCGTTTTTGTGAATCTTATTTTGCAAATTATCATTTTTTTTGATAATAAGAAATATTGGAACATTTTCTCATTACTGAACTGCTGGCCAAATGCGTAATAGTTTGCAACCAAACTCATACCTAAATTGTAATTGTAAAGTTCCTTTTAATGAATTATATTTCCAAACACTATTTATTATGCTGCGCTCTCATAGTACTTTTAGTCTCGGGGGAATGTTATTAAATTTCAATCTCAGCTTTTTTTTCTGTAAAAATTTTTTTTTTATGGGGTAACATGCTTCAAACGGAAACTGAGCTGTGATTATAAAAACTTTTGGTTGTTGTCTGAGAAAATTACTGGCAAAATTAACATTAGCAATTAGTATTAGTGAGACTTTTTAATGCAATCGGTTAATGGACACATTTTAAATTTGTTGATGTTTTAGGACAAAATTATGTAGTCTGAGTTCATGTAGAAGTTGTTATTCTCAGTGTAACTCTGTATGACGAGCAGAAATACTGTAAATCATGGTAACGTCGTTATGTAATTTCAATTTATGTGTTTTGTCAGGTTTTAAGCCTGGAGACGGATGTGACATGAAGGGAATGTGATTGTGCTCCTGTTTCCAGGAATGCAGAGGTCAAAGTAAAAACCCGGGGGGGTTCTGGGTGTTTGGAGCCTGACTCCCAGGACTGAGTAGAATAATGCAACTGCCTGTCTAACTGAAACGAGGGGGTTGGAGACCACCCAGTGGGTACACAAAATTAAGATCTCAAAGCACACTGGTGATCAAGGCTTTTAATCTTAAAAAGCATCATTGACCACCCCCCCCATCCCCCACTCTCCCCATCATTGCTCAGCACTGAGTTACGGGTCCGCTGGAGTGTGGCACGCCACCCGACAGCTGTTCTGATTAGTTAATTGATGGACCGCGGTCTCTTCCGCGCAACTTAAATCACTCCTCTGCGCAATTAGTGAGGCTCATTAGCTGAGACGATCGACACTTTCTCGCCCACGAACTGCGCTCGGGCGGCTGTGCAGCGGCATCGGTGCGGTGCCACGCGAGGATGGAGATCACTGAAGACCACAGTGGACCGTGTGAACGGTCTCCTGCACCGATGCATCCTTTCGTACCTGCAGGAGTTGGAATGCTGAACGGGATTTAATTTGTGGAAAAACACAGGGTCCGGCGGAGCTCCGGGGTTGGGACGACACGGGCTGCTGAGAAGGTGGCTGGCAGCGTGGTGACCATGAATGTTCTGGGTTTCTGCTTCTTCAAGGTCAGCAGGTCGTCAAGGAGAAACAAAATGCCTAAGTTGGCTATTTAACGTGCGGAAAACTCAGCCTCCCACTCCACCAGATGTTCTATTGCGTGCTAAAATTTAATTTTTCTCATTTTAGCCATAAACCTTCACACCTGTTCTGCGAAGCCGTGCAAAAAACTCCGAGCCCTCGTGCCGCTGGCCGACGAAGCAGCGTTTGAAAGTAACCATGAAAAATTAGATGCTATAAGGCACATCTTGTGTCAGGCTTGTCTTTTAGTGTCTCTATGTCTCCGCGTTCAGATGCTGTCATCTCTGTCTGAGGTTATCGTTTGATAGGGAAGAAACGCGCTGACAAATGGTGATTGATTTGGGGGGAGCTCTGTAAACGAATTGCGTCTAACGGCGCCTCGCACCATCTCCCCCTTCACTGCGGGTGTGTGCACTGTGGCTCAGCTTATTCTGACAGCTCCCCCGAGGGCCATTCCAACCACCCCCCCAGCATGTGCCCCAAATAATGGGGGAGGGGGCTCGGCTTTCGAACAGGTGTTAAGATTGCCCACTTACTGCGTCCTCAATTCAACAAAAGGCATCCAGACAGAGCTAATAAGGCCAAATGTGACGATTAGGGAAAAAGCTGCTTGGAGAGAGCTGTTGTGTGTGTACGTCTGTGTGTGTGCGTGCGCGTGCCTCTGTGGGGCACATCTGGCTCCGAGGGAGCGTGAACACACGCCACCTCCATTAATGTGATGTGGACGTTTGAAATATTTCACAAATTTTCGGACTGACACATTGCTGCGGTCTGCAAGCGTGGGCCACATGTTTCTGTCAGGGACATCTCAACTTGGACAGAATCCCAGCAGGCCTCTGGGCCTCTGAACAGGAGCCAGAGGAGCGGTGGCACCAAAATCCCATGTAGTACAAAGCATACAATATATGTACTGGGCAGCAAAAGGCTTAGTGGTTAGAGTTACTGGCTTTCAGTCGAAGGTTCTGGGTTTCAATCCCACCTCCTGCTGTAGTACCCTTGATCAAGGTACTTATCCTCAATTCATATAGTAAAAATGACCAAGCAGTATAAGTGCATAAACAGTCAAAGTGGCCTAGTGTACAAATCTCGACTTGGACAAAGATTTAAAACAAGGTTGATCAATAAATAAATAAATAAATAAATAAATAAATAAATAATAGTCCGAAAACCTACTGGAAGTCTGTGGCCCCGCTGTGTAAAGGCTGTACTGGTGGCAGTAACTTTTACGGCGAACTGCAGTAAAGACCCACTTCTGTGCCACGGCCCCTTGATGAGCATTTAATGACCCTTCACCGCGAAATGGGCAGTCTGTTTATTAGGATGTAATCTACGTCTCCTGCATCAGATCTTAATTAATAAACGATGACGGAAGGGGGTAATGAGCTTCAAGAGCTGGAGTGAGGGGGCTGCAGTGTGGCAGTTATGAAGGCTTTCTTTTCCACTGCCCTCTGCAAGCTGTTTTTAATTCACTGTCTCTTTTCCCTCTCTGGAAGGAACTCGATGAATGAGCAAGGGACCCACGATGGCAATTTAGCAAGCGGTCGGGGCCCCGGCCTCCCAGACGGCACAGCCGACTCAACTGGGGAGATAGGCCGTGATGGGCGTTGGGTAACGGTTGGTTGCTTTACTGTGGCGGCGGCGGCGGCGGTGGCGGCTAACGTATCGCGCAGCCATCTGGCAACGTTTTAAGGTTTATGGACCGGACGAGAGTTTCTGAGCGTTTTATCACTTCAATCCCCCGGCTGCTGCGCTTCAGGTAATTGAATTTACTTCGGGATCATTGCGCCACCAGGATATAAAGCCCACAAACTCTCAGATCACCATGTCAATGTCAAACATTTTCCTTGGCTTACAGCATCTTTGGAGTCAGGGGGTGGATTACTTGTCCCCAACGTGCCCCGAGGTGGGATGTGTGTTTCCAGGGGCAGTTGTGGCTGAACGGGTCCATGATCTGACTGAAGCTTAGCCAAGGAGCGGTGATAGCCTGGGGCGCCCCTGTTGATACAACTCAAGTGGGAACCTGAAGGCCATGATAGCGGAGAGGAGCAGACGGCCTCAGCAGCACAAGACTAGCTGGAAGTGGGCAAAGGTGGTGATGTTTCTGAGGTCACAGAGCTGAGTGATGAGCTCAAACTGTATCAACAGCGTGGAAAAGGAATAAGTTTTGCTTTTATTTTTGCTATTTATCTACCAGAACCACCTGGAACAATGTCGAGTGCTAATGCAGGGGCGACGGTAGCACAGCGGTTAGAGCCATCGCCTTGTTCTCGATGGGCCCAGTTTGAAATCCCCACTCCTACTGCAGTGCCTTTCTGTGAAGGTATTTACTCTGAAATGACACAATATAAATGATATTGATGTATAAATGTGTAAATCATAGTAAATAGTTTAGTATGCAGACCTGACATTGCAAGTTGCACTGGAGGAAGGTGTCAGATAAATAAATTGTTAATATTAATCCAGAAGTGCAGTCTGTGTGCAATAGCCCATCAAAGCAGGCGGTAAACACACATTTCAGGTTTGCTTTGAGTCAGTGATGTGACATTTGCTATTACAACTGAGGGAAAACAAGCGCTGACGTGTAAGACGTCGGTGAAAATTAATGCATTTTAGCGGCCAAGGAAGGGTACCTCACTCTGGGCCAATAGAAGACAAAAGAGAGGAAATCTGTGTCCTGTACTTAGTGGTTGCTTTTATTAAATGCATGTAGCAGAACCCTCATATGCCTCTCAGTATTGCAATTGTTGAAAGTTATAAATATAGCTGTGTTTGTGAAATTTCCACGTTCTATTTCCGTGTTTAGCCTCTTGGAATGACTGAGCGGTTTAGCACTTTTACAGCTTGATATTTATGCCCAGTCCTGTGAGAAGTTCAGAAAGCTCTTATGCTAAATAATTGACCTTATTTTAGATTTACTGTTGTATTTATTATTGCTGAAGCAAACGGCTCAATAATCCCCCTGTGTGTTTATCCATTATGTCTCAGCGCTCGCGAGGAGGCGGTGGTTTGTGACTTGGAGGTCTGAAGTTCAGCTGATAAATGAAATCCTGAGTCGCCATCAAAGGGCTCAGCTCCCCACTCGGATGGGACAAGGGAAGGACTGAAATGGAAAGGCCATTATGCGAGCGTAATGAACAGCTGCATTACCTTGAGAGGGAAAAACAACACTCTTATGTCTTGTCATGTCATGTCAGTACCTCTTCACGATGAGTAGTGGTCTGCCGAACTTCAGGTTCTCCATTTCCAGAAACATTCTACTGAGAGAGAGGTTCCGGGTTCAGTGTGGCACCAGAAAGAACCGGACACGCTCCTCGTGGTCACGGTGTTCACCATTTGTCCCACTGCCTTCTTCTCTGAATTGTCAAATACCGCTTGATCGGTGGCCCCTGTCATAGATGCTTCTATGCTGCTTCAGCGCAAGGCGGTTGGGGATCTATGGGGCGTGGTTCAGTCCAGATGAAACATCTGGACTAAAGTGCTCCTTTGAAGCTCTTATAGTCTCCAACTTATCTTTGGAGGCAATATCATACTTAGGAAGATCCAGTGTGTCATCAGTACTGGCATCCCATCCAAGGTTATACCCTGCTTTGCACCCTGTGCTTCTGGGAAAGGCTCCGGATTATGGCATGTAACTATGTGAGTGGTCACTATGAGTCAAACTGGACTTGATGGACAGAATTTACCCTATCCTTATGTCCCCTTTCCAAGGACTACACCCTCGCCAGCTTGGGAGGAGTTGAACACAGACAGATCTCCTCTGATGTGTGTTGCTGTAACTAATTCTTTACACTCAATGGGCTGTCATCTTCACTGTGTAACGTTAAAGGTTTGGAGGAGAGCGCCAGTCGCACAATTCCACCCTGAAGGTGTCCAGCTGTCCAAATGTGTCAGCCTGAGCAACACGAAAGCGGGAGATTGAGACAAACGAATACAGGCGAGTTCGTGTTCCCAAGGCTTCCTCGCCACAGATGGCCGGTGTGGCCTCTGGGCACCTGGAAATATTCCTAGGGAGATGTCATGTTAATTAGCTCTAAAATGTTAAAATGCCATCGGCTTCCCAGAACGCCAGAGCGTACGACCAGTTCTTCCTCAAAACCCAGTTGTCGGCACTCTCTAAATAGTTACCGTGCATGGGGTACACGTACTACGGTGTGTTGGCGTTTTTCTGGAACAGCGTGTTCTTCTGGTGATGTCTTTATATGGAATGTGGCTTCTGCTCTCCTTTCAGTGAGCAAACAGTGTTTTTCGGCAGAGATCTCTCCAAGTTGTGTGTCCCCGCGCTCCTTTGGCAAGCTAAGAATTGTTGATTTAACCAGGAGCCACAGGAGATACCTGAGTGTGGCAGCGAATCAATGGCTCTTCGAGAGCATGGCCCGTGGGGATGGCTTTCTGCAGTCCCAGTAAATCCAGAGCTTTGCTGCTGTTGTGTTGCCCCAGGTTGATGTGTAACTGTGTGACGTATCTCTGCACAGGTACGGTCCAGTCTGGACGTGGCGCTGGGGTACCTAGAGGCTACTGGAACTTCACCTGGATGGCAGAAGACGAGCTGAGCTTCCCGGTGGAGACCACGCCAGCAGGTAAGTGGCTCGCCATAGGTCAGTGAGGCTCAAAAGAGGGTTTTGGAGTCATTGTCCTACCAGGCGACTTGCTTCCAGTGGGCAAAGATGCAAAAAGCCACCTCTATCCTGGCCTTCCATTGTTTATTTTTATTGTTTAAGTCCAATGGGTTTTGTCATCATCATCATTAATTTAGCAGAACTAATGAGCTGGACTACATGCAGAATTATCAAATATGAAACACTTTTATTTGAATATACATTTTAATAAACAACACAGCTTATGTTGGAAAAGGAATAGTAATTAATAGCGTATATATAAAAAGTTTAAACTTTGTCCGACGCTGATATTACAGAGCAATTCAAAAGTAATGAAACTTCATTCAATTTTTCTTTTTTTTACTTATGGATGTATTAAGTTGTCCTTGGAGCACAGAATAATTTTGCAAGTGGGAATTGTTTGGCACTCAGAGAGAACGCTTGCTACATTTCCTATTTACATGCATTGGTCAGTGAATGTGCACTAAAACGAATAAACATAATGATGACTGCCATCATCATCGTCGTCGTCATTATCATTGCTGTTGCCATTATTACTCTTTGTAGTAAATCAGTAGAACTACAAGTGGTGATCTCTGGGTGAAGTCTGGCGAAGAGGTACAAGAACACCCTGTGCCGTGATTTACGCAACTCATCCTGAAAACACACAACAGAAGCATGCATGATTTTAACAGAAGTGCGATTCGACTTGATGAGGCGTGCAAGTCCATCTATTCCTCGAGGGTTGCAGGGGACACCTTCAGTATCTCTTTAACTGCCAGTATTGAGCTGCTCACTAATGTTTGCATGGACCTGCAGCTCCTCAAATAGGAGCATGCCAAAAGCAACTGTCTTCCCATGCCACAGTGGTGTGTACTTAAGTTTAACAGGTCTGACATTTTCGTGCCTATGCTTTAACACAGCTTATGGTGACTGCGCATCGCAGAAATGACGGCAAAGTTCACCACTGTCAGGTTTTAATGAACCAGACAGGCTGGGTGATTAGGTGCACGGCAGAGAGCCTGTACTCAACAGGGGCACGCGCTGCCGTCCTTGTTGGGCTCCGTGGCCTCAAATCTGGCACCGCTGATAAATGGCAAGTTAAAGTTCATGCATATCAGATTTCTAGAAGAATTATCCCGTGGCACCTGCCTACGAACAAACCCTACGAAGGAACCCTCTTTTACCCGAAGGGTAGAATATGGAAGCTAAATAACTTTGAAAGCAGTTATTTTCAAATATACCACATTTTTCATACTGATAAGACTATTGTTACGTTACATTGATTTTTTCTTTCTATATTCCATCATGCACGAGGGGTCCAGAGGGTAAAGGGTAAACAGTTAGCTGATGAATGTAATACTCAGCTAAGCTGTTTGCCTTTGAGTGCTCAGCGCATGCCTTCGCCGCGCACGCCGAGCACCGCCATTGTGGGATTTGTTTGTGTAAATTGCTAAGTTTCATCTGAGGGAAGCCAGCTCGGGTGTTACCGAGGTACAGTAGCGCTCTGACACATTTCATCTCGCGCATGAATAAAACATTTAGGCTCCCCTTTTAAGCGATTGTATCTCGTTTTATCCCGAGCATAGCTTCTTCAAAGTGCTCCGTGATTGAAGGGAGAGGAAGCCCGTTTCAAGAAGTGACAGAGCAGGAGAACATTATGAAGCACTCCACTGGCACCAAAAAAAAAAAAGGCGGATCACCTGAACTCAAGGTTGCGCTCATTACGCGCTTTCTCCCGTGTTGTTGAGGATGTCTGTTGTCTCTGTAAAGCCTGCACTCAGCCTTAAAGCTGGAGTGTAATTTCCTTTATATGAGTAAGGGTCTGTTGACGGTGACAGTGGTGGCCAAGTTTGTGGGAGTAGGGACTTGTGATGGGAGTTCATTTACGCTCCTTTGAGCCACAGTTTGAACCTATAACACAAGGGTAGGGGAGGACTCGCAGATTAGGATGAGGTGGGGAGATGCACAGAGCAAGAGAAAAGGCTGGCTAGCAAAATCAAAATCGGGGCAGTGCCATAAATGAAGGCTAGATGACGGCATCAGCGCAAACATTCTGAGAAGTGGGGGCCGAGACTTAAGTTATGATTATGATGTTAGTGGGAGAAATGACAAATGCACTTTACGTGGTTAGAAAGAATAACAGTGAGAGGCAGTGTGAGGTGGGTGGGGGTGGAGAAAAGCCTTGCCGATGACTGATGTGCGAGAGATTTGTGCTGATTTGATGAATATCTTGTGTCTTCAGCATCTGCTAAATGTTGTAACGTATTAAATATTGCAACCGAGAGACGGCCAACAGTCCTGGATGGGTAGAAGGTCCATTAGAGTGGTGTTCTTGAATGGTGGTCATGGGCAGTGTTCCTACATAGGCTGGTGATTCATTAGATCTGCTCTCTTCTACAGGAATTAAACCGATGGGGCGCTACTTATCCCATAAGGCAGCACCCTTGACTTGCAATTTCCTCATATCCTCAGCTCATTCTGTGTCGATACAACTTTACAGTGGATGAGTCACCGCACCAGATGCCCCCACCCCAGCCTTCCATGTCGTTCATCACTTGCTGTTCTACCGCAACCCATGTCTTTATTTGTCCAGGACTAATCATCCCCCCACACCCAACATGTGTCATCACACTACAGGAAGTAGGAGGGTAGCCATGAATCCTATCATACCCATAAAAAACCAAGACCAGATGCATTCTTTTCAGCTTCCTGCATCCCCAAAAAGGGAGCTCAATGCACAACACCCGTTAAATGTCTCTCCGCAGCACAGTCGTCTTCCCTTCACATTTTATTCTGTTTTGCCTGCCCTTGTCGCTTTCCCTTCCTCCCGGTCTGTCACATCCCTCTCACGGCCCATCTTTTATCTGTCCGTTCAGCATGTGCGTTTGACAGTGCAGTGTAATCTCTGCAGAGCAACGCTACCCTGCCGAATATTATGGCTGTAAAATAGTTGAATAGATACATAAACAACAGCAGCAACCGCTACCCCAGTGATAATGGCAAACAGAAATATATTTTTTGTTACCAGAAAACCCTACTGGGTCATATTTTTCTCACAGTTTTTTTTCTTTCCTGTGGCAGCAAACTCTTTTCTTGCGATTAATGTCAAAGACTCTCCGCTTTAGCGCATCTCTCTGGTTTGGGGACGTGGTGCATTGAGCTGCTGGGAAAGACACCAGAGCAGTTGGGGTCCAGATTAGCTCTTTTGCCCATCAGCCAAGACATAGGGACAGCTGCATCCACCTTCTGGCCATCAGATAAACTGAGGTGCTTAATCTGCACTGGCCTCATACTGGAGGGTGGGTTGGGGGTAGTAGTCATCCTCATTGACCCTCAGCTTGTGCCCACAACCTGACCCTCAGTCCCCCTAAACCAAGCAGATCTCATGTTTTGTAGATGTGTTCAGGCCTGTCTCTGCTCACCCTACCACATGGTATCATTAATTTGCTCTGGGAGGCACCTTTATTCAGACAACTCCAGTATTACACTCCTAAAGTTCAGCAGGACCAGGTTTTAGCGCAGTTTGATCACAGAGGGCGTGAAAAAGCTTGGAGGTGTTCAAGCTTCCCAGAAATGCAGCTGGGTGTGATTTTAAGAGTCTCTCATCATCCAAACCATGGTTACACACTGCAAACTCTTTTCAATGATGCCTTTATCACATTGCCCTCTCAGACTGGGGGGGGGTGTAAAGGGGGCTGTAATAATTGGCTATTTCAAATGTACAAATTGATAGTCTGTAAGTGCAGTCCGCCGCCTGCTCGCCCCCCGCCCCCCCCCACCTTTTTTTTTTTTAGCAAGCTCTCAAATGGTTTATTGTATAGGCCATTATGTCCAGAAGTTTCCTCTCCCATCATCTTACATTTCTATCCCATTAGTATTCATAGATAGTTTAATTACACCAGGGTCTGTGTGGAAAGATGACTGGAAGGGATAACAGGAGAGTGGGCTCAGAATGGGTTCTGAAAGTACTGCTTATCACAGAATGATCTCATGTCATTTTACACAAACCTTTTGGAGGGGGGGGGGGTGTGAGGAGCTGGTGGATGTAATATCGCCGAGGCTTTTTTTACCAGCCCAGGCGAGTTTGCAACTGTCTGGGGACAGCAATTTCACTGGCACAGTTCACCCTCTTCAGTGTCCGCCTGTTAAATACCCCTCGGCAGGAAAATGAACATCAAAAAACATATTCCAACATCCTGCTCAGTTGAAGCAGGGGCGCCGAAATGACAGTTTCTCACCTGCGGAAAATGTTTGAAGTGACCGCTTTTAACAAGTGCAGTCTCGATGTGGCAGTGGTAGGACCACGTCACCTTCTACCTTCTTGCCAACATCATGTTTGTTCTGGCTCAACTCGACTGGATTCTTTGCTATGACCAATATAATAAACATTATTGTATGTCTCTTGGCCCGAATATTTCCTTGAAACCTCAAAGTAAAAGAAACGGAGAATGTTTAATGTAGCTATTTTATGTTGGCAGTTGTGGAAATCCGAATGAGCTGTCATCTTTAATGATGTAACAGAAGAATCACACTGAGTAATGTTAAAGAGGACATGATTATGTATTCAGGGGCATAAAGATGTCGAATAAATGAGGGGTCTAAATGAGGATAAATGGGCAATGAAATCTCTGTCCCGAGCCATTTCGTAAGTCATCAATTCTTCTCCTTGTTTTCTGAGGAGGCTGCCCCTGAGAAGTACATCACACAGGCCCAGAACTTGGAAGATCTTTTTTCCTCTTGGTTGTTGGTGTGTGTGTGTGGGGGTGCGTGCCATATGGAGTTATGAACATAGGTGGTGTTGAGGAATGTCGAGGGCAAGTGAGATGGTGTTGTAAAAGGATGTGCTGGCACAAGTAAGGAAGTTTCTTGTGTGGGGTGTTTATTCAGGGTTGTGGGGAAGAAGACAGAGAGGGGAACGGGAGGACAGGGAACGGGTAGACCGTGAGGGAGCTTCGTGCGTGGGGTCGTGGACGTCTTGGGGCACTCTGTCATCGGCTCGTCCGTCCGTCCGTCCCTCTCTCTCTCGCTCTCTCTCTCTCTCTCACTGGCGGGTCCAGGGGAAGAAATAGAGGTTGTGATCAGCTCCAGCTGCTGCTGGCCCATCCCCGGCTCCGCCCCCACTTCCGACCACCCTGACATGCTACAGGTGTCAGAAAGGCTGGGAACTTGCAGAAACTTGCTGAATATTTGGTGTTTTTCTGGAAATGTTGTTGCACACACGTACACACATATATGTACAAATATGTATAAGTGCTCATGAGTATGTTTGAAGGGGATGCTAGAAAAAGAGTAGCAGTGTGGGCTCAGTGTCATTCCAAGATGGGTAGATACATCAGGCAGCTCCATGTAGAACAAACGTGTCGGTTTTAAGAAAGACCCAGAATAAGGTGCCCAGTCAGGTGTGGAGATGCTTATTGACCAAAATGGTTTTTGCATTCACCTTGAATGGCTTTCACTGGCTGTGCTGTGAATCAGCCATCAGCAGCACACTATAATCAATGTTCTCACAAAACGGTGTGGTCCTCAACAGTGCTGTTAGCTTCAATGGCATTTAACTCAAGTCTCATTGCGTTCTGGGTTTTTTGACATGGCCATCAAAATGAAATCGAGTTGCGGTCGGTGGAGTAACGGGGTCGAGTGGCATGAAGATTCAACAGAAAACGTCACCTAGTTGAAGGACGAGTCTCCGCCCTAGTGCTAAGCACGATTCTCTTGCTTTTCGTATTCCACACACAATGTGCCTCTTGAAAAAGTTTATTAACAGCTAAGCACTTCAGGTGACGAGCGGTCAGATTTGATGAGTTATGCTTCCGTGCACCATCTCCTCCTTGCTCCAGACTGAGCAGCATCTCCCTCTTCTTCTGCCAGAGTCCCGGTGCCATGGAAACGGTGGGCAGCCGTGCAGGTCGGAATTCAGTTGGAGTGTAGCGTCGTCGCAGGGCCCCCAAGAGGTGGGACTTGAGAGAACACCGGGGGGCACCACACAACACGGCTGGAAAGAAGGTAAGACCAGTAGGGTACCAGGGGTCTGCCTGTCTGTAACCAGGAGAATGGGGGAAAGGTCAACAGCCCCATTTCATGTCATCAAACATGTCTATTTACACTTGCAATCATACACAAATCCCTGTTTACCAAAATATTTTGGTGCCGGAAATCCTTCACAGTGAGAAAATGCATAGAATGAAAACACAGTTCAAATTTTTCAGGTTTGTTTTCTCCTGGATCCTATAATGTCACCCCTAGTTTTTACTTTTTTGGAGAAAAAACCCATCAATTGCTCACATTCCAGCAGCCATCCTACAGTCTTGTGTGTTTTGTCATAAACACAGGTTCTCTAATTACTCATCATTAATCACTCCTAATAAGGCTGATAATTAATCAGTTGTTCACCCCGTCACCCACTCAATAAAACAGCAACAGAGTTATTATTGTTTAATATCATCCAGTTGTTCAGTGGGTTCTCACACCTCCTGTGAAGTATGCAAGGTGACTGCCTGTCGCATGGGGGGCCGGAGTTGAAGTGAGTCATTGCGGAGATGGGGTGAAGGCGGAATGGCAAACTATAACAAGGGTGACAGGATCTCATGCGCTGAAACATCCGTAGGACGGGCGGTGTCTTCGCTCTCTTTCTCTCTAGAGCAGAGTTTCTTCACCTGGGATCCCTGGCTCCCTTGGGGGTACATGGATGGGCTACAGGGGGTTGGTGAAGCGGAGGCTTGTTTTGAAAATAACACTAACCAAATAAAAGTTAAAAGCAAAATGAAAACATTACTGCGTGTCACGCCCCCGGGAACGAGCGGAGCGGCAACACATGCGGTTAATTGAGAACCCCTGGGATATAAGGAGCTCCGAGTCCACACCATGACGCGGATTCTCGCAAACACCTTCGTGGTTTTGCAGCCTCAGCATCTTTGCCTTGCTTGTTCCCTTGCTCCTGGTTTCTGACTCTCGCCCGTTCTCCCTGCCTACTGACTTCGGATTGCCCGTACCGTGACATTCTTGCCTTGCAAGACTTTCACCTGTCCCTGACTTCATTTATGTCCTGTCCTATGAACCTCGCTGAAAGATTAAACCAACCCGCAATTGGGTCCACTACCTACCTGTCTCCAGCCTGCTTGTTTCAAGCATGACACTGCGCTATTACTATCTATGAAATTTTATGTTCATCAGGTGTCGGTTCAATAAATTCAGTACAGTATTTATTTTTTTAAGAGGGAGCCCTACGCTTACGTTAGTTTTCAAAGGGTCTCTTGGAAAAATTCTGTGGATCATTGTCATAAGTAGAAAATCTGTCATACTATGTGGCAAAGCAGCATATTACAAAATTGAAAGCTGGATAGATGGATTGATAGATAAGTCCTTGCTACATAGATGTCTGTTCAGGGATTCATCAGACGGTGTCTTGAATGCGTTGTCTATTACAGTTGTCGTTCATGTATTGTTCTAATACAAGACGAAACGCACACCTTCCCTGATGTTCTATGGTTCATCTGGCACACCAAGAAGGACGTCGTCTAGGGCAAGGGCGGATGAAGGGCTCGTAGTCTCCGCATGATATAGTGTCTTAAGCAGGATCAAACCGCTTTGCTGCCCCCACCGTCGACCGGGTGTCAGCATTCAGCCAGGATAACCGTCAAGCTGTCACGCCCTCACTTTGCTCCTGCCATGCAATCGAACCGTGGTTCTCCTTGACACTGTTTACAGGGCTATGATGGGAAAGAAAATCCAACAGCGTCTGAGCATGCAGAGCCTGCGGAGGGGGCTCGGTTACTCATAGACGGCACTGCGCAAGGCAGGCCCGGTTGCTGGGAAAGAGGGAATTGTGGGATACGTGTCTGCAGGTCAGGTTTTCATCCCATTTTTTTCTCTGTTCCTTGTTTTCACATCACGCCTCTGCAATCAAGGAGCATCTGTGAGTCTGGCAGGTAGTGCCAGATGGGAAGAGAGAAGGACGGGGTGAATGGGAGAATGGTAGCGACAGAGCTGGCAGGGGGAGGTGGGAGAGACGTGCCCATCCTCCAAGCGCTGTGTTTAGGATTCAGTTCACCTGCTGTCCCCCTTTTCCTTCCCCCAACTCAAACGGGCGACACATCGCTAACCGGAGAGACCACGCTACGGCTAAGGCCACATTAATCCCATAAGCGTCCGACTGAATGTTTCATTTATTTCAATTCCAACAAGAGGAAGGGAGTTGGGGGCAAAAAGAGGCGGCCTCATTAGCGAGTCAGCCAGCAGTGTGGATTGTGGAATTACAAGCTCTTCAGGCACAACTCGAGCACTTCAAAGGCAAATCTACAAATTCCGCTCCGACTTCACTTCGCTTACCTTGCTTTTGCTTGCCTGCGAGTCTCTCCTGGCAAATGGGGTATTACTCGAGCTTTGAAGGGATGGTGCAATGAAAAATAAAGAATGAACGGGGAAAAAAACAATAGGGCAAACTGATCAAAGAGTTTGCCTATTAGATCTTGACAAATTACAAATATGTGTTCATATCATTCCGCAGAGGTGCAGCGTTATGGGTTTATTGCAGAGTGTTTCGTAATCTCGCAAAATTGCAGGAGCAGCCATGCATTCTGGGAGGTCTTCTGTGGTCCCAGAGGTGCTGAGGACCGTAATTACAGGCCATTTTCACGGAAGCTCCATAAACCGGAAAAATCGGACATCAACATCGATAATTGTTGCTCTTTTGAAATGAGCGCCCACCTGCCATGGGAAACTGGTGCCCGGGAGGTGCCGTAAGCAAGGAATCCACTTCGTGGGCCTGGTGAGCATCTGATCTCATTCGCGTGACTCTTGTCATGCATGGAGAATGGCACGCCTCGTGGCATAGCTCTGGAATGCTAATCGGTATGCCGTGTTCCACCGCACAAACCACGACTGTGATCCAAATCAGAAACATTGTTCGGACCCCCAGTGAAGCCAAGCAGAGAAGTAGCTAGCAGCTGAAAAAACGGGTTCCTCCACCGAGAGGTCATGGCATCGCTGTATGATTGCATGTCATCTTGTCCCTTTGAGTGCCACACAGGAGACCAGGATAAAACTCCTTAGGAAGAGTTCTGCATCCTGGAGAGACACTGCACACTCTATGGGACGCTTCTAGGCCAAAAGGCTTACTTCTCCTTCTAGCTTGGTGTAACACATGCACTGTGACAGTGACCAGTGGCAAAGCGCCGTCTCCATTTACTGGAGTGCCGGTTTACAATCAACTCTGGGCAGACGTGGAAACGATTGTGGAGAAACCCCAGCTGCCCTTGTTTGCCTCGACTATTGATTTCATTGATTGGAATGCGATAAGGAGTACTCCAGTGGCTGTTGGCTCTTTTTCTTCCTCCAAAACCATCGGGACTCCGTGAGGGTGGGTTACAATGAGTGTGAAATCTCCTACGCTTTTATTGGACCTGTTTTGTAAAATAAATTCAGTCGAAATTACCCGTGTCATTATCTGAAGACCATGGCTCTGTGACAATGCCCGAACGCACGCCCCGTTCCTCCCTATTATCCAAGACTGTTAAATTCCATCATGTGTTTCTGGTCCGTTTTCCAAATTGCAGGGCCGGTTGATTAGAATCATTTATAATTCCGCCCGTATCAACCGTCACGCCTGCCTGATGGCACCGTTTACCAGCCGAAGCAAGTGGTAGCATTTTAATTTGGCTGAAACAATTTTGTGAAGTCATAACCTTAGCAACCTGAAGGACGGCAGGTGCAAAGATTTGCTTGGTTTGGATTTTAGCTTGAAGGGCTGTCTTCTGAAGGGGTCCAAAGTCCAGAAGATTGAATCTTGTTCTAAATGGCAGGAGAGTCAGCGAAACCTCACAATTCAGTCTCGGTTCTCGGTTCTGCACTGCTTTCAGAGCTTTTTTTTGTTTTGTTTAGCCTTCCCAATTACGTTCTGAGCCCATCTTAATTAGCATCCTTGCCATCACTTAAACAAGGTTGTAATTAAGCGTTCAGCACTAATGTCGCTCTTTCTTATGTCCGCAAAAGCAGGCATCTGAATCAATTGGACGGCTCGGAAAGCAAAGTATGGCAATGAACTCCAGAGGGTCACTGATCTGTGTGAACCTTTCCAAGGGGCTAAATAAAACAAATACACATCACTGGCTTTTATGCCATGACTTTGGCTCTGAACTGAGACTGCTGCCTTTTGAGTGGGTATGTGGCCCACGCTTAGTAATTTCTTTCTCACTTTCTCTTTCTCTCTCGGACCACTGTGTGTATTTGTTTTGTTATAATTATTAATCTAACGTCTTTGTCCACGGCAAATTAAAATGTTCTAACAACGATCTACCTGTTCATACAGCATGGAATTTTTTACTGTAGCCTGTCAGTTGAGGGTGAGAACCTCACTCAAGGGTACCACAGCAGGAGGAGGGGTTTGAACACAGGATACTTCCATTAGATGAATGTGTAAGATGTTTTCAAACAGACTAATACGGTGGCGTAAGAGACGAGGCAGGAGACAGGAGATGCAGTCGCCCATTGCTGTGGGATTTTATTCACCCTTAGATAGGGGAGAAGGAAGGAGACGGGAAAGGGGGACCAGGGAACAGGTAGGGAGAGGTTTCGTGCTGGTCAGGGGGACTGGGAGAGTCGGGTCGGTCGGGACGCGGGCGTCATCTCAGGGATCGGGTTCGGATTCGCCTCGTTCTCCTCCTCGGTCTCCTCCTCGGTCTCTTCTCTCTACTGCTGGGCACCGGGTAAGAAATAGGGAGTGAAATCAGTCCCAGCTGTGGCTGCTTTGCCCCCGTCCCCGCCCCCTCCCCGGGCGGCCTCGGCGTGCTACAGGTGGTATTTTACTGGTTATTTTCCCTTGGTTTGTTAACACGGGCACGCTTCTTCTTCCTGCTTCCTGTCACGTTGACAATCTCAACCAATCACAATCCTCGATCAAAATAAACCTGAAATCACATCCGAAATTGCAGATTGAATGCAATTATTCATATTTCTTTATTTGGCTGACCCTTTGGGGGATTACATGTTAATTTTCTTACAGTGATTTACCCATTTATACATCTGGGTAATTTTTACTTTTATCGTATATTTTACAGTATTACTGTGACGTAAAAAAAAAAATACTTTTATTTGTTGACTCAGGCTGTGATTAATGTAAGATAATGTGAAATGAGTGCAATGATACATAAAAGTCTGTGTATTTCCCTACCTTCTGTCATCTGTTCCACAGCCCTCTCCACATCTCACCCCCCTGAGTGACTCCTGAGAATGACTCACTCTAAACACACCATTATTGTTTCTGAGCTTCCATTCAATTTTTCCTGTGGTTCCTGGGCCAGAATCTGCCCATTTCTCTTCATCAGGTCTTATGTCAACTACCTTTCAAGAGAAACCAGTGAAATCGAAGCTCTCCCACTGAGTTGCCGCCTGGGAGTCGTGTGTCCGGGGTTCCACACTTTTCCCATGCGCTGTCGCAGTATGGTCACTCATGGCGATGAAAGCAATCCAGTGCAGCTGTAATTTACAGCGCTGGGGGTCTCATGACTACTCGGTCCTTCTCATTTCTCACTCTCATTTCTGCAGCTACTCTGGCTATTCTTAAGACAAAACAAAGGCGGAGCAGGCGGAGATCATGAAGAACCTGGGGAAATTAGAGGCTTCTACGTACCTGTAAGGTTGTGCAGCTGGTCTTACAGTATGTTGGTGTCTCACCTGAAAAGAGTGGCCCTTCTTAATATATACAGGATTTGTTTTTGTTGCATTGAGTCTCCTGCAACCGTCTGCTGAGATTAAGCATCAGTTAATTTGGATGCAAACTATCCAGAAACAAAGTTTCATTGTTATACCACGCGGATGCACTGTAATATTTAGTAACATAGCGTTATTTAAGCACGGTGGCACAGCAAGTAGTGCTGCTGTCTCACAGCATGTGGGTGGTGCGAGAGGATGTGGGTTCGATTCCCGCTCAGTCTATGTGGAGTTTGCATGTTCTCCCCGTGTCTGTGTGGGTTTCCTTTGGGTGCTCTGGTTTCCTCCCACAGTCCAAAAAACATGCTGTTCAGGTTCACCCATAGTGTGTAAGTGACAGAGAGAGAGTGTTCTACTGATGAATGGATGAGTGACTCATTGTAAGTAGTGTGTCTAGCAGTGTAAGTCACTGCGGTGAATAAGGTGTGTGGGCTGATAATGCTACGTAGAGTTCGCTGGAAGTTGCTTTGGACAAAAGCGTCTGCTAAATAAATAAATGTAAGCAAAACGTCTTTGTTGTTTCAGCCGCAGCTTTGTTTGGAAATGTGCTTCAAAAATCGATCAAGCCCTTGCCATGAGGCTCGATGGGCCCTGCTGCAGTTCCTATTTAGCTAAATAATTAAGAAGCATTACTGAAGACAGGGGGCAATTTGTCATGCTGTAGCGCCAATCCGAAGTGTCGCCGCATTGTGGGTAAGTGGCACCCACCTCCGCTGTCTGTGGGCCGACCTGAGCGCCGTGCACGGGGTGACAATGCGCTAAATAAAGACTACGTGGGAACTTTACGGAAGTTCCCCAGGGGAAGTGAAGCACCCATCACCGCAGAGAGGACCGCGCAGCTGCCACCTTCCTCTGCGGTGGGGGGCTGAGGGAAGTGCATCTGTGTGCTGAAATGCCAGTTTCCCTTGTTGTAAAAATCTCTGTTCTGTAAACACAGCATCTGCCCAGTCTGTCCCCCACCCCACCTTGTCCGATGAAGCCCCCACTACAGGGTGTAAGGAGCCTCTGTACTGTAAAGAGCATCTGTCCAGGGTGTCACTTTTCTCTCTCAACTTGTCTGATGATGTGCCCTGGCAGCGATGCTGATGAGACCGGGGCGTTGACCACCCCCCTCTCCCTCCCCGACCTGTAGGCCTCTGCACAGTTGGTGCCATACGAAGTCTCGTCCCCACGCCTCATTAATGAGCTACAAGCAGCCAGCCAATAAACTCAGGGCAGTGGAGGGAATCGGCCCAACACAAAGCTCATCACTTTTTATGAGCCTGCTGTATGTTTTTCTAATAAATTACCCGCCGCACTACATTAAGTTTTAATTACACCCCTGGTCTTGTAGGGGCCAGCGGTGTGATGACTGAGAAGCCACCGGTGCTCTCCTTCCCTCTGGGAGAAAATAGAATTAATTCCAGGCTTCAAGCTTCCGTCACTTGGTTTGAATACGACCGTTCAGAGGAATAACTGGACACCGTGAAGAAATCGACTGTGACGACGAAGTCAAAAGTGCAATTTTTATTTCCGTTTCTCTTTTCTTTGCAGGGCTTTCTGTTTGTGTTCTGGTATTAGCAGATCGGACTGAGAGTGCGCAGATGTGCAAAGAAGGCGCGACCAGTGTGGTCTGTGCAAGTTTACCGCAGCACCGTACCACTTGATCTAAGACCCACCCTCTGACTAGGCCTGATCCCACCCTCAAGACGTCCCCATGGACAGTCTCAGGAGATGACCCATGAAATTCCCCGCACATCCTGATGGGGGGCGCTATTCCACTGCACAAGTCCTGCGGCGCTCTACAATCTCCTTGCACGCCTGCCTCTTTAATGAGTCGGGCTCTGCGTGAAATCAGCTAAAGCTAATTACAACCCCCTCCCCACCTTCATAAACAAAACCAGGCATGGGGTCAGACTTACGGCTTCATGAGTTTGTTACTTGGAAATAGAAGTTTAAAAAAAAGGGAAACTTGTTATTCGTAATGTTTGTGCTAATGGAATCAAAATGTTGTCTGCTGCCCATCTAATCGAAGAGAACAGGCTACATCTCTGACGTCTGTAGTGTTGGGAGGGCCATCTGTGTGTGTGTTTACGTGGGCAGGAGTGCTCACATTTTCAGAGTTATGGGTGTAATGGAGAAATTTTTTTACAGGAGCAGTTCAGGTTAAGTAGCTTGATCAAGGGTACTACATCAGGAGGGAGATTCGAACCCAGGTCCTTAGAGTGCACTGTGGTAACTTTAACCACTACAGCACCTGCTGCCCTCACTGACTTGACCTTCCTGTTTTTTACATCTTTCCTCCACCCAGTTCCCACAGTCGTTCCCTTTTCCAGCCTCTGGGTCTAAATCCAACCACCCAGGATGCAGCACAGAGGTCCAACCTACAGCGAATATGAAAGGTCCTCGGATATTTTGGGAGAGGTCCGGAGCGGAATGGTCTCCAAGTCTCTGAGTCACCTACATTTACTCTGTCATCTGCGTGTGTTGTCTGCCCTTTTTCACCACGGTGAAACGGCTCCTACTGCCAATGCTTTGTTGTGCGGACACTCGCTCCAAAGCAGGGCTAATTACACGAAATTGGCACCGGGGTTTGCATCACAGGTGAGCAGCTTTTCACTCATTTCAGTTTTTCAAACAAGTCTTTTTTCCTGACCAAAAAAAGAGAAAATGCTATTCTTTCACAAGAGGACGCGTCATTATCAGAACAATACTTCTCAACCTATCAATTAGCCCATCAGACTGCACTCAAGAGCTGTGATTATGCCGTGCTGTGAAAACGATGCCGGGGTCATTGTGCACGTCCTGTTTGATTTGTTTGACTAATCGCGCGGGGGGACCGATTACAATGTACTGCAGTCTTTTAATCCACGTTTAATCCCACCGCCTCTCTGTGGGTGATCCCTGGTGGATCTGCCGTCCTGCTGGTGTTCCGGTCCTTTGTGCCTACGATTAATTGGGTGCTTGTACAACAGCCTCACTCGCAGGTCCCATCTGATTTTAGCTGAGATATGCCTTGAGGCCCCACCCCCTTTGACAACGCCCTAAACAGCATCCCTCCAATTTCCTAACTCTATTGGTGCTTGCCGTTGTCGCTCTTTCCTGACTCCGGGTTCCAGCATTCCTCAGCAGTCCAATGGGTGTTGGTGGGGCGGCGGTGGCGGCGGCGGCAGAGTTGTTGGAGACCCCTCTTGCCCAAGGCTCCTGCGCACGGCTTTGATGTCGTTTCCATCAAAGGAGCACTGCTTGTGCTCCTAAGCCTGGTCTCTGTTCTTGCACTCAACACACGTGTTTTTTCCCTTTCTTCTTCTTCATTGTCTCATTTTTACTGATGCTTTTTATCTCCTGGTGTGTAAATTCCAGGATTAAGATGTTAGATAGACTGCGCTCTAACGTGGAAGCCTGTCCTCTCCGGCCTGCATTGAGGGTTTCTGGTTCCAGCGTTTGGCACTATGTACCCTGTTATTCCCCAAGTCAGTCGTACGGCGCATGGTGGATCGAGACTTTGAAACCAGAGCCCTGCTGGGACTGTGGGGGTGGATACATGGGGGGGTTGCTTACGGTAGTAAGACTCGGCTCATCAGATGGCGGAGGGATCAAACGAACATGTGGGCGGTTGGAGTGACCACGGAGAAGTGAGATCCACCAGACAGTGGATCGTGATGGTGACCACAAGCAGGGTCGACTTATTTTGTCTAAGGGGAAACAGTGTATTACCACAGGAATCCGCAGTGTGGAACTATAAGGGAGAGACGTCAGAAGCCTTTCTCAGATCGTGTCCTCTGTGCCGGGTGCAAGCAACGCAAAGGCCATGTCATCTCTTCACGTCTTCATTGTGTCTCGTACCTTGGCCAGACAGACACAGTATCGACGTCACGTAGAGGTGACCCAAGAAAAATCAATTAATTAATGAACACCGTGGCCCTTGTTTTGACCGGTGCCATCATGGCCCGTCATTAACGTCGCCTAATTGAAAATAAAAACCAATTATCATTGCCACCACCAATGAAATCAGGCAAGGCCTCCCTTCTGACACGCGTCTGAGGAGTATCAGTATCAGTGGTCCAGGTCTCAGCAGGTTAGTGAGGACAAGCAGCAGGTGAAAAATGTTCTGATGTGCACACACAGCGGTAATCTTACACACGCACACACACACACACACTCTCACGCTCACCTTTGGAAGGTGCGTGTGTCAGGCTTTCTAAAGTGAATTATGATAATAGCCTTTAATGTATATGTAGGGCCCTCAGGTGTGCGTGTGCCGGTGTGATTAGGATGTACCACGCTAGGCTGAGCATCGGGGCCACGCCGCTTGCCCGTCATGCTCCAGCACTTCCCGTTTTGCCGAGTCAGCAGCTTATCCCCGCAGCTCACAGCCATTTTCTTTTTTTAAAATTCTTCTTCTTCTGTGCCTCCTTTGGCATTCCCCTTTTTTATTAGGTAGCTAAACATCTAAGCATGGGAGTTTCTTATTAATTCACGCTTTCATGCTAATCCGATAGGCCAGGGCCCCGACGGACTCCTGCGGGAGAACTCTCTGCAAACTGGGAGGGATGTTAGTTACGCCTGACAAAGGCCAGCTGGGTTTTAGAAGGGAGCTGGTGCATGTTGGGAGACAGTCGGAGGAGCTGGAAGAGTGAATAAACATTAAGCTCTTTAAGTAAATTATTGTAGAGAGATTTAGTCTCTTCCATGCAGTCTGTTGCTGTTAAGCGCCCAGTTGATCTTGACTCTTGGTGACCGCACGCAGTACTGGTCTGAGGGTTGAGTCCACTGATGGAAATCAGTTTGTTGGGCATCTGGTATTTGATTAACAAGTCTGATCAGGAAATGGGCCAACGTGACTTTACAGCTCTTCTCCAACAATTCCCAGAGATATACCAAACAGGTATTTTTCTTGTTGGCCATGTGTACTCACCCATTTTACTGTACTGCACATAGAGCTCTGTGTTCCATTTGTGTCCTTAGTGCTGAAAAGGCTGGATCCATTGTCACCGTGGTTGAGTCCATCCATCTGGTTACTGGTCATCCTCTTTTCCTTTGAGAGAATCCATTCTTCTCAAGGTGTGTCCAAAGTACGGTCAGCTCAGCCTTATCATTCGGCTTCCAGTGAATCTGTCTGTTTCCTTTCCTAGTTGTCCATGGTGTCCTTAAGTCTCCTCCAGCACCACAGATCAGAGGAGTCCATGTTTGTCCTGTTCTGCTTTTGCTTCCATGAAGCATTAAAGAAGACAGAATTGCAATCAGTCCTCTAATTTTATGGAAACATCACAGCATTTGAGGATCTATATAAGATCTTTGGTTGCAGCTCTGCCTAATCCTCAGCATGTCCCCTGTGTGCTACATCCCTCGCCACTGATCTTTGATCCCTAGAGGCAGAAGTTGTCAACTGCTTCTAGGTCTTTTCCACCAACTCTACAGTTTCCTACTTTTCCTGCTCTCATGACTTTTGGTTTCCGCACCCTATAAACACCCTGTTTCTGTCAGTAGCTTTCTATCCCACCTTTGACATAGAATCTGGAGTAAATGTACTATACATCTGGCACCATAAAAGTGCATCATTACCTTCATTCAGGCCTTTACACTTGTTTTTATGTACTTTTATGGAAGCTTCTGGGTTTCAAGGGACATGAGGTTACATGAACAAATATTACAATGTTTAATATGCTGGATGAAAACATCGCCCTAGTAATTGTGACACACAGTCACATCTTTTCTCTTCATGTAAAACAAGAAAAATTGTAGTAGTTAAAAGGGCAGGACTGGTTTTGCTTATTTCAAGGTGAGCTCCCACTCTGGGAGGAGTTGTTACTGAGTGCTTCTTTGCTCTACGTTCGAATGCCTGCAAGTGAAATTGGATTGAATAATGATGTTCTGCTCCAGACGCGTTACTTAAGCTCTCTGCGTCGCAAAGAAAGACTTAATTGCATTCCACAATTGTATGCGATTCGTCTGAGGAAATCTTCATTATTCAAATACGGCCGACTTTTATTGTGTTTTACCAGTTTGTATTCTAGTCTTTCATATGTAAACGCTCAGAAGGTACTTTGCGGACGCCCCGTTTCCGCTGCAGTGATTGACCTTATTTGGGGGAGGACTGAATCCGGAAAATTTAAATTTTTAAAACTGTGTAGTGTCCTCCTTTACTTTTAGTGTGCAAAATTAGACAATCTGTAGTCGGTGTAGTATGGCAGACTTCAGTCCACATATTAAGCTACACAGCAGAACAGTCCCTGCTGTGATTTGAATTTGGACCCTCTTGTAACAAGGTGAGTACCTTAGGTATGGTAGGACATACCTCGTTTCTTGGATTACAGTAGGGCTGTATAGTGGTTAGAATTGCAATTGGAAGATCCTAGGTTCAAATTCCCACTCCTGCTGTAGTGCCCTTCATCAAGGTACTTATGCAAAGTAATTGATGCAGTAAAAATTACTCTGCTGTGCAACCGGGTAAATTAGCTTGGTGTACAAATCAAACACTGGAAGGTGGAAGAAGGCATGTGATGAATAGAGTGTGCACATTTTACTGCTTATATAAAATAGTTTTTATCAGTTGACTTAATGTCACTTAATTTTTCACATAAAGACAAAGACTAAGTGGCATTGCCTTCAAGATTATGATCCAACTCATCTGGTTTCCTCTGACGTCAGCGTCGCTGCAAAATAGCTTTGCTGCTAATAAATAACTTTACATCTTCGGCTCTGGGGAAAAATAAGCAGCAGCAAATATCAAAACGTATATATAAATTTGGTCCTTCACCCGCTTTCAGAAAAGTTAGAACTTAATCAGAGAAGTAACTTTTTGTGAAGTTTTTCGTGTTATAATTTAGAGTCCAATAAAACAACAGTTCAGAAGTTCTCCAGATTGTTGATACCGAGGTTCTGTTGACTTATGTGAAGGGAAAAAAAAACTTCTTTTGAAACTCTCATTTTCATGTCTTCGTCTGAGAGCCTGGGGGGTGAAGTAACTGGACTGTGAGGATCACCATCGAGTCCTTTTCGGCTGCTTTGGTCCACAGGCAGTCAGACAACCGATGACCTCAGTTCCAGGCGTGGAGCGCAGGCTTCATTATTTTGGCCGATGCGGTAATTATTATGGAACGACACCCGTTATGCCTAAATTGCATGTCTTCAAACCGGATCGAGCATCATCTGATTCCAGCTCCATCCAGAAGTCTCAGATCTAACTGAAGGATCAAAGCTGAACGATGGCGAAAGCATCAGAGACTGTATCCTTGCAGCGTTTTTACTTTTTTTTTTTTTTTGTCGATTCTTAGCGCAGGCTTTTACCTTATTTTACCTCCGCCGATTCTGTACATTTTGCCCAGATCAGTTTTCTTTTTTCTACTTTGGCTTAAGTAGACTGATTGAGTGACAGGGCTGACTTTGCTTTCCTTGGACTTTCTCTGCCAGGCTTTAATCATCAACTCTGATGCTTAAAGACTGCTCCTCCTACCACCCACCTGGTGTCCTGCAGCACCCCATCCCCAGATCCTAAGGGTATCCACACAAAACACACACAAAATGATGGACCACACATTGGACATAAATAGGAGTAGAGCTTTTGCGATTAAGGTTCCCCATATGTGCGTTCTTCGCTTGGTGGCTCCTTAGTTTGAGTGGAGTTCGGGAGGGGCCGGTGCGGGAGAGGGGAAGAGGGATGGAGGAGAAAGCACAGCCGGCAGGTCCCTGGAATAGGCTTTGTCTCATTTATTTGCCTCATGACTTCATATTGCTTCTGGGGCCTGCAGACCCCCCAACCCCAGCCCACCCGGGCCCCGAGTCCACGTGTGACAGCTATTATGGGAACTGCCGACACGTGGAGCTGCAAAAGGGTCCTGATTGCGGGGCTGGCTGCCGTCTGCGTTTCATTACGCTGCTGCTCCTGTAAGCCAAAATATCATTCATAATGTTGCCATTCAGAATCCATCTGTATTTCCGTGCAGTCAAGCCAAAGACTTCCAGGCAGAGAAAGAGCCCATTTCTCCTCTTCAGGAAATCATTAGCCGAACGACATGTCAGAGCGAGGTAGCAACCCCATCCCTTCAGCGGACATTATCTATAAAAAGCAAGAAAGGAAATGCGCGTAATTGAGTTTAAAAGGGGAACAGAGCTGGAACGATAGGCCGTTGGTCTTTGGGGCTTTCACAGGAGTTTGACACGGACTCTCCTCCTCCTTCTATTATCTCAGCTTCGTTCTGGATTTGGCACGGCACTGCTGCGACGGCTACTGACCATGGTAGCGGCAGTCTGTTAAGAGGGTCACAGGTCACCTACCTTAAAAGCGATATTGAGTAAAAATGATCTGAACTGCTGCTCACAGATGATCGTACGCTCAGAGCTACATCTAAAAAGGAACTGGAGCCATGTCTGAAAAGGAAAAGCTTCATGACAATCACACTTACATCATAATTTCCATGCTTAGTTGTTATTAACTCCTCACTTAGCTTTTAGCTAAAGAATTTAAAGAATTGTACCCATCTATGCAGCGGTGCAGTCTAAAAACTTAAAACAAGGATTCTGCAGCAGCTCTGGAGACTGGACTTCAACTGACATCCTTCAAGTGATAAGTTGATGTTCTTAACCACTCTGCTATTTGTTACTTCTTTTTATAGCTGAATGTTGGCTAGACTGCCGAATGCTCGGCATGATTCAAAGTAGATGAGGAAGATGAACAACGAGAAAGAACAAGCATCAAGGTTGGGGTCTATGAAGCCCGGATTTATCCAGGCGTGTCCCAGATGGAGCAGCCCAACCCAGTCCAATAGCAGGAAGGGTTGCGCTTCAGCATTCGCAGGCATGGTTCAGGCCCTCCACCACCTTTGCTGTTACTGAAAATCATAGAAATCAGTTGCAGAGACGTTCCTTCTTTCAGCACTGGAAATGAATTGGTATTTATTAAACCTCCTGTTGACACAAGATAACTCGGACAGTGCCGGTCTAGCCGCTATGCCCTTGTCGCACCGGAAAGGCTCTGTGTCTCTCGTCTGGATGGCATCCAGGCGGCAAGAGGGAGAGCAACTGGACGCTGTCCAGGAACTGGGAGGGAATCTACGTTCCTGCTGAGCTCTGTTGAGACCCCAAATCATGCTGTACAAGCAGTTCGCTCACCTCTCTCACCCCTGCTGTCATGTGACACTATATAACAGAGATTAAAACTCTCCCGGAGGTAAGAGGATGTGACAGCAACCTCGCTGGCAGCCTCGGTGTAATAAGGAATGACAAAATGATGTAAGAGAGGACAGTCGTGTGTACAGTGGGGTGGGATTTGTCCCTTATTCTGTTACGCCAATGGTGTAAAGAGTTGCTTCAGGGTACGTAGGGAGTGTGGCTGCAAGGATATGTGCTAACCTCTGCTGGACAGACGGCGGCTGTGATTTTTTAGTCACCTCACTCAGATCCGAGTCATTGATCTTAATGCCAGTCTATTTTGAGTGCATGGAGTGCTGTTGGATCCCTGAGTTGTGCGACAGTTCGGGTTGAGCACCCTTCCCTAGCTGGGCTAAGGTGTTTAATGCCTGCAATAGATCATGAATTCAAGTCAGATGGAAAGCCATCATACCACTGTTTTGCAATTTAGAAAATCCCACCCACGGGGACAAATTGCAAAGGAATTGATGCCAACGGAGGCTGTCAATACGGGCACGAGGAAGACAAACTGTGCATTGGCCCTTTGTAAACATCCATGCCTGTTTGCTGGAATCAATGAAGACTGATGGTGAGGCATTCCAGGGTTTGGGCTTTGAACCACCAATTAGTCCCTTCCTCGGCTTGTCGCTAATACACATCTAGAGATCTAATGTGCGCTTTGGCTTAATTCTTTATACAACTGACAAGGGCACCAGCGGAAACGAATGGATCCGAAAGCTGTCCGAACAATGAGCCCGGGGCCGAGCGAAAAACTCCTTCACCACACAACTCTGCGATCTGTTTCCTTCCCAGCCCATTTGCGCGCATGTCCTTGCGAGCGAGCTCCAAGGCCCGAGAGCACAGCTTGTCGTGCTGCGCGCGTCGTGTCTCGTTAGCCACGTCCCGAGGTTCGAGGTGGTGTCAGGCCGATCCAGGGGCTCAGAGGCCTTGTTCCGTGACCCCGCTCATTCGATTTGGCGTACGCTGCAGAGGCTCGTGGCGCCGCTGCTAATCTCATGAGCTCGCATTGCTGCGCATTGCTGCCTAACCTTGTTAGAGCGAGCAAAAAGAGCAGTCGCGTAGGTCGTCAGTGGTCACTCCGGCTCACGCTTATGTGGGGTGTACCACGCGCGTGCACCCGTTTCAGGATTTCGGGTGTGCTGGCGGATACATAACAAAGTATAGTCAGAAATGGCGTGTACCTTATTTCGCGTGTCACTGATTTTATCTTTTCGCATCATGAGATGCTACTATATTTGAGTGCCGTCAATATGTTATGTTTTAGCTGATGAAAAAGGTCCTACATTATAAAAACATCCTTTTTCCCCCAGATCTATTTCTGAGTTTCATTTCCGTTTCTATTTGATTTTAATGATATCAATCTTATGCCACGTCTAAATAATGTTTTTCCATTCCGTTTCATTACCAGATCACTGAGTAAAACTGAACACTTTGTTTCATCTTATTAAGAACATGAATTTTGAATAGTTGAGAAGTTCAATTTTTTAAGCTTTGATTCCTTTGTTCTGACTTGGGCTCTCTTGAGTTCCTCCCCCCTCTGTTATTTCCCAGCGACAGTTATGGAGAGGACTTGGCCTCCATATCCTCACTCCTTCTAAACAAGATTAAAAATCAAGTTTGTTTATTATCAGAGGCAACTTTATTTTTCTAATCAATATGTAAACACCTGTCTCAACAAATTTTTTAAGTACCCACTGCACTTTACTTTGTTCAAGTGGAGTGCTTTTATCTCTCTTTTTTTTTTTTTTTTTTTTTTATTAAATCTGCATTTTTTTGGAGGGAATTGAACCTTCCAACCCTGCAGTATAGTACTTCACAACAAACTCCAGTCTAAATGTTTTAGAGACCATAAATCAGTCAACAAATGCAGCTCCTGGTTTCATTTACAATTTTAACCACAATAATTAAATATTCTGTTAAGTATTTTTAAAAAATTTACCTAAAATCTAAGGCCCCTAAATCTTGTTGTTGACAACAAAACAGTCCGTGCTTGGAGACCGCTTCCGATACTGATGACTCAATCAGCCTGTCTCGTTGTAAATGACGGATGCTCAGCATACGGTTTGCCAAATTAAAGTAATGATTTACATCGGCACACTTGGTGGGCTCCTCGCATGCGACACAAAGGAGAAGCACATTTTAATCAGATGCGAAGGCTTCCATACACTGAGGAGCAAGAGAATGGTTAACACACAATACTTTTCGCGTACGCGATCAGGATGCCGTCGCCATTCCCATCCCTCACCCACCACAGGCAGTCCAATAACTTGTCTTTTAATGCACTGTTATATTTCCTAATCGATGCTGCTACGCATGTCGTATGGATTACAAGTGATGACAAAGCGCGCGCAGAGCTATTGATCCGCCATGGCCTTGCTTGCTCAAGCAAAACAGCTGTAACGAAGTAATGGGAGGACTGTGAAGATGCACCTCAAGTCACACCCAAATACCCAGCAACGACGGACTTGGCTCACGACAGTTGCAGAGTGACAAAAAAAAATCACAGCTAGCTGGCAAAGTGCCAACCGACTCCAGTCAGCTGAGCAGACTGGGCCCTTGAGTACATTGATGGGGAGCCTAATTTGAGAAATAATTACAGAATTAAAAAAAAACAACAAAGTGAGACTTTTATTTATTTATTTATTTATTTATTTATTTATTTATTTATTCATCTCCACGCTTAAGTGGTTGTTAAGCATGGCGGGACTTATTTTTTTCACAGTCACTCGTCAGCAGTGGACGAAAGGGCCTTTGCTGAACCAGCAGATGGTAAACTGTGCGGGTGTAGTATGACATGGGAGACGGGTGATTCGACTTGAGGGTATAGGGAACCGAAGCACCCCTCTCCTCCACCCACACCTGAACCCGTTCAGGCCCCCTGCTGTTTTCGCAGCGGTTCTTCCCAACAACAGACACATCCAAGCCCAGATGTTGTGGCATGCAGCAGGTGGCCACTAAAGCAAAGAGACAGGCGAAGCTAAAATGGCAGCTGTGCCGGTGATTGCGCACGCGTGTACGCGTGTGTCCCGGAGCCTCCACCGCTAGGTCCTGACACTCATCAAAGCTCTGCTTTCGGAGATCTCTCCAGAGCTGCGTGGCTGCAGTCTGGCTCGCTGGACAAACCCCTGTTACAGCACTCTGTGGAACAATGTCGTAGACGTGCTTCCATTCATTTGACATCCTTGTGCTTTTTTAATGATACACCCCCCATGAATCTCAAAGGTACTCTGTTATTCCATTTGTGTCCATTGCGTCCTCTGTTTAGAGTGGCAACTTTGTATTAATGATGGGAAAAGAGAATCGGGCTCAGATTTCCTCTTGGTGGCCTTTTTTTTTCCCCTGTCTAGTCATTGAGGTGCAGCAGGTGATGTAGTGATTAGAACTGTCTCCCTGCAACTGAAGGACCAGGGTTCAAACTCCTACTTCCACTGCAGTACCTTGAGCAAGGTATTTAGCCTGAATTTAAACATTAAAAAGTTCCCTGGTTAAGAAATGCAAATCATTCTATGTTGCGTTCTGAACAAACCTAACATTGCCAGTATCCCTGGACAAGGTGTCAAATGATGATTAATAAAAACACTGACAACCCACATGCGCACACTGAAACCACTTTTCCCAAGTGGGATTGCGGCAAACCGGAGCCGAACCCGTTAACACAGGGTGCTAGGCTGGAAGGGAAGGGACACACCCAAGATGGGACGCCAGTCCGTCACAAGGCACCCCAAGTGGGACTTGAACCCCAGACCCCCCAGAGAGCAGGACCCAGCCAAGCCTGCTGTGCCACCGCATCTCCCTTGCCAAGGGACAACCTGCTTGTTAAAAAAAATAAAAATAAAAAAAACCCACTAAAGTAGTAACACTGATAAAAAGAAAAAATAATAAAGAGTGGTTAATTAAGGATCATATTTTTTACCACTAGTCAACCTTAACAATACTACTGTTATTTAACCGGGACTGTAGGTGCGTCACCTTTCACAATGCCAGTGTTGTCCTGAATTTGTTGCAGAGATTTCATTATTTGCTATTAGAGCTGTAGCTGCGATGTGGTGCAGTCATTAATGAGGGAGGTTTTGTGACTAGAAAGGAAAAGCTTTTCTCCCATCGTGCGACTTTCTCCTTCCCTCGCCGCTGCTTGTTGCCGAACGTTGCGCATTTCCATGGTCTGGGATAGGGAGGGGGGATCAATCAAAGCCCATGTAGTTTCTACAAGTAAACAAACCATTTTTGAAAGAAAGCAACCAAAAAAAAAGTGCGAATGAATTGTAGGGCTCAGAAGCATTACCCTCTTTGTTCTGGCAAGAGACAAATACGTAACAAAAATACTAATGGAAAAGCAAAAAAAAAAAAAAAAATGTTCTGAAAAACATGCTTTTCCTACTTATGTATCTGTGAAGATCTGAACAGCAATGACGTGAAAATGTGCATCACTAAGTATCTTTGTCTTCTCTTTCTGTGTGTATGTGTGCAGATACAGTATAACAACTTGGTAATAGCCATATAATGATCACCTCCAGGGATCTAGACAGCAAAGCAACCCCTCAGCTGGAAACCTTACTGCACTAGCTTGCTTAGTTTACAGCCATCACAGAAGCTCTACATTCCCTTCCGTCCCAGAGAATTCTCTCCGTTACCTCCTATCCTGCCAGGTGTTTCTCTGGGTAGCCGACTTGTTTCCCGTGGATGTACAGTTTTACATTTCATTTCAGAGACGTCGCACCTGTGCTGAAGGACACTACACTGCTGCCTAAAGTGGGGCAGTGTATGCAGACCATGCTGCAGAGGGATATCTAGTGCTCAGACCTGTGACTCCATAGCTATGAACCACCACTCGAGCTGAGCGGCGATGGCCAGAGCTGATGGGTAAGGAGAGGAATAGGAAACATAAGTGCGTGTTGTGAATTGAACAAAAAAGCCAAGAATCTCTGAAGACACTCTTTGATCACCCCTCCTTACTAACTGGTTGTAATTTGTCCTCAAGCACAGTCCCCAGGTAGTTCTGTTTGATTGTCTTTCATTCCCTACCTGCCGTTGTTGATCGTCCCTCAACCGCATTCGAATACTTGTTGCCATCGATCATTTATATTCCCCCCTTTCTCTAGTCGTTCTTGCTCTGCAGTGCTTGCTGCTCAGCGCTTATGGCTTTACATCTGCCTGCAGGGTGTTCTGCCTCAGCCATTTTGACATTCCCCTCCCACCCTTCCTCAAGTGTTCTTCACATGCTGATGCACCATGGCCTTTGGGCTATGCTGCGAACCCTGTTGCCAAGTCCAATCTCCTCTGTGTTGCTCAGCTGGAAGACCTTTGACAGAGAGAGAGGTCTGTGCGCTGCAGAAATGTCAAATTCTGTTTCTCCCCTCTCTGTTGTCAGGGGTCACTCCACTCCCTTTGACAGCCAAACGGAGAAAGGGATCGTGGGTGATTAATATCACCTGGCCAAGCAAGTGAGGCCTCAACTTGACCCCTGGGAGTGTTCTGTTAGGTAACCGATGTTAAGTGACTTTTGCCAGCCCCCGGGCTGACCCATAACCAGCCAGCATACTGTTTATGTTCAGGTTTCTAACCCCTCCACCCTGCTGATTTAATGTATGTAATCCATGTTGACCTGGAAGTTCTTCTTGTCCCTGCTGCCATTCATGTTGTCTAAACATTGGAGGCTTGTCCAAACACATTCCTGGGGGCAGCGATGCACCCAGAAGCCACTCCATATCCACTCCTTGTGACTCGTTGTCATGGTTATCATGGGCTCTTGAGACCACAGGAGGACCGATGTACCCCAAAGACTCCTCCTCATCAGTGCCATCTCCCCTGAATTTCCAGAATCAGCATCCAGGCTGCAACATGCTGCTGCCAGTAGGGGGACAGATTGGGACAAACGCAGCTGTGATAAGCACCTTGATTTTGGAAGCCCTCCAGACATTTTCTCCCCTCAGAATTAGATGTGTTGAGAAGTCCAGTACACTTGAATGCCATTCGGTATCATCGGCGCCCCGAAGCTAATACGCCTGGCAGTGAGTCAATCTACTCCAGGTGTGCCGGAGAAAAGAATATCAATTTTCATTAACGATTAGAATCTCTGAATCATACACACTCTGACATAAATCAACAAAATTAGCTGGCAATGTTAAGAATTCAAAATGGCCACACTGAGACGCATTATGTTATTGTTTCGGTTAGTCCAAAGAGGTGCAAATTTGAACTTGACACGATAAGCCTGTGTCATACTGATAAGTGCGTGGCTCAATGCATTTTCTGTCGATATTACAGAAGGCAGGAAAATGTTATCAGCCTGCACACTTCCGAGTCTGTCCCTGGGCGTTCTCTGCCAATAATTATCTGTACTTATCTAGATTTACACCCGGTGTATTGAGCAGAAGGTATGGGGAGCAGGGCATTTGTCATCCCCCGGCAGTTCCACCGCAATGTGGATTATTTATACGGTATATTTACACAGTGCCGTAGGAGAACAGATTGGAAAATGTGCTGAGGCACAGGGAAGACCCGTGTGCAGGAAATATCCACAGCTGACCTGCACCATGGCGGCATTCTGTTGATTTAACTACTCGTAAACACGTACTACCCTGTACACGTACAGTAGGTCTCTAATCACCAGTGACCGGATGTGTGATTCACATACGGTGTATGATGAAGTCTTCAAGTCGTACAGCAGTCCATGCTGTTGTTGTAAATATAAAGCGAAGTTCAGAAAAAGAAAAAAAAAATTGATGGTGGGATCTCACCTGCTCTGCCTTATTGCATTTCAAAGCTAATGCAGCATTCCTCTTGACTTCCTAATTGACTCAGTGGCTTTCATGTGAGTGGGAGAAGGCAGCGTGAAGAGCAACTCACTCCCATGTGTCTTTTGAAGCTTAATCAGTGCAAAGGTTGATGGTACACGGATGTCCCCGTTGCCTTCGGCTGTGCTGGGTACCCTGTTGCTACGCCCAATCTTCTCCGATCTTCCGCACATTGCTCAGAAAAGAAGTCTTTGAATAAGGTAGAGACTGATTGGGGTGGTGATCCTGCACTTTAAGAATCAAGGATTTTTGAGACCTTTTACACATATGACTACCCTTTGGGATTGGGACAAAGTATGTCATTGGTACAAAGTTACACAGTTGGTACAAATTGCATGGTTGTGCAGTTTCCAGTTTGGGACAAAGTCTTTTTTTTGTGAAACACTTTTGGCTGTTGAGTGATTTGGCTTCTGATTTACAAAAAGGACACAGAAAGAAGGTAACATCTTGCAATTACATTAGAAAACAGAAGTTGGTTTCCCTCTACGGTGTTGCATACTTTAGAGTCAGTCCTGTGATGGAACTAAAGAGAAGGAAAAGTGGGGGATGGGAAAATGATTCCAACCAATTGATGCCTGATCATTCTTGGAACATAGCAAAACCCTCATTGTAAAGTTTCATCTAACAGTCTTTAGCGGCTACCTTACCAAACAATTCACTGGCGCAGGTTTGCCAGCTCCTCTTTCTTCCCTAGCCTTTTCTTCCTCCTTTCTGCATGCCATACTGAGCAGCTTTCTTGCTCTGCTTATGATTGCATTGCTTAAGTCTTTGAAATAATAGATGAAGAGCCTCCGGCGCCGAGAGCATCTCTTGACGTGAGAAGAAAGGCGTCTCTCAGATATCAGCGAAGGCTGCTTCTTTTACCTCCTTCAAAGTTCAGTCGCAGCAGGCCTCTTGAATGCTAGATGGTTAACTGAGGGAACGATGGAGTGGGGGTAGTGGTTGGGGGGAAAAGAGGACAGATTTAGTTTGTGCTAAATTCTCTTGTGAAGTGGGATAGATTTTAAAAATTAGGAGACGAAGAAAGAAGGAAAAGAAGAAATGAAGAAGAAAGAAAAAACTTGTGTCTCACTGAAGACAAAAACATGTTAAAAATATTAAAGGTGTGGATAAGTTTTAAAAATTCACCATCTGAATTCTTTTCACCTGTCCTTAGGGATGCTAAAGCTAGTTTCTTCATTGGCACACTTCAGTAGACCTTGTATGAAACCAACCACAACATATAATACAGCACCAATTTTCAGACCACTGTACAACAATACAGTGTGTACATATACAGGTAGCATATAGCAGATTTGGTTTTCTACCCAGAGTACTAGTCAAAAGCATGAGTATGCCTTGGGATCCTGGGAAGTACTTCCCACAAGTGTTTTATTCTTCGGGAATTGCTGCGGAAGAGCTCAACTTTCTGATCAGACTTAATCGAATGCCTTGTGGAAACAAAGTAGTTTCTACCGAGCGTACTCAAGTCTTTGACTGGTACTGCATGCCTTTAAATGTACCATGTAAAAACTTGGTGGAACCCATGTTCCTCTCTGTGGTAACAGACAGGACGAAAAAGCACATTGACATACGAGTTGCCTCATCTCCAGACTGTGCACTCCCTCCTTTCCTAACAAACAGGGCAGTTACCACGATTGCCCTGTCCCTGAGTCCCAATATAATGATGCTGTAGACACAGTTTTGTGACCCAGTCCTTTCTCAAGATGGCAATGCTGTCACTTTCCAGTTATTAGTGTCTGTCACCTCACTCTAAATGCTGAGTGTCTACTCTGTAATCACAAGACACAGATAACTGGTCAGCTGTGCTGTCTTGCGTCTCCCTGTGCACAACCCTGCTCTCCAGGATCAAGCCTGAAAGGTAAAGATTTATTTTCCGTAAGTCTGAGTCCTGAAATTAAGCCTCTCGTTAGAAACCAATCTTCACCATGCAAGTATGAGTACGGTAAACACAGCGACGAGTAGTGGAAACAAAGAGCTTGGCTCCAGTATAAACCCTTAAATTTCTAATACCTGGTTTCTTTTTCGGTAGTCATGCCTTCTACTGCGCTCATCCAGAATGGGTTCATTTACGTATGACATCGTCCTTGCCACACTAGCCTCAGATCATCAGTCTTTCATTTAGGATTTATACAGTTACTGACTCCCAATTTTTATTTTCACCTGTGTGCTAAGTGATCCTGTTCTATGCATGCTTTTTCTCCAGGATATTACCTAATGGTTTACCATTTTGTTTGAGCTGGCAGTCCTCTGCAAATAGAATGAGAAGTGTAAGAGAAAAAACAGTTTTGGAGAAACAAGAAATGCTTATAATTTGTCTAGTTGCATCTAGTACGTGACAAATTACAATAGTGAGTCAGAGCTGAGCTTTCCCAGGCTGGGTATATATTCCAATTTGGGGATGGCTCCACCCGACTCCATTTTCATCTTCAAGATGTCCATGGGGTTTGGAGCGGCTCTTCCTCCATCTCTCTCTGCGTGATATTAACTCATATAAATGAACATCTCTTTCCATTTGCTGAAAAAATGGTTTGTGCGAGAAATCTTTTGCAGGGGTCTCAAGGAGGCTGCTTGGAAAGGTCTGCCGATCAAACTCTCCAGTAGGGGCTGTAAATTGCAAAAGCCTTTTTTTTACTTGACTTGAAATTTCCTCATCTGATTTATTCATAAGGTCTCTCACCTGGAATTATCAAACAGCGCCTTCCATTTTCTCATGGCTACACTAGGTTTCGTACATATAACTGTGTATTTCGCATTTACGTTACAACTTGTATTTAAGGACATTCAGACACTGAATTAAAAAAAAAAAAAAAAAAAACTTTTTGGTGTTAAAAAAAGGATTGCATGGGTAGAAACCCTTTTAAAGTAAAATATATGTGGTATCAGATTTTTGCCTTGAAGTCTGGCTTGAAGTATATGCATGTTGGCCTGTGTTTACTTACTGCTCCTCAAAGAAGGCCCATTTTACAGTTTTGAATTTACTAACTCTTTGCCAAACCTTTTCTGATATACTGCCGCACCATCTGGGTGAAGGGAGTGGGGTTGAGGGTGTTCTCCTAGAGACAGCCTACACATCTCCCTGATGGCGACAGCCCCTGTGATTGTTGTTTCAATGGGAAAAAATGCATTAAAAACAAACGTGTTTTGAGCTCTGCATGAAGCTCTTGGGCCTGGGGAGAACCCATGTTGTGGTTCGGCAGCAGTGAAGAGGATGACAGCCTCATGCTCAGGGCTAAAAACTGGAAATGGAGATCGACCAGCTTGGACTTAGCAGAAAACAATGATAAAATGCCCCACGGTGTTTCAACGCATGAATCACGTGGTTGTATTATAAACACTAGCTAAAAAAGGGATGTTGCTGTTTTCTTGCTCGCTTGCCAAGAGCAGAAACATTTTGGATAAAGACAACAATAGTTTAACACCATGTGGTTTGTCGCATGGCATTTAATATATGAATGCTTAATGTACATTGCGAATACCAAGTAAATATGGGATTTGTCAATTTAGCCTGCATCCCTTTGGATTGCATGGTGCAACAATGGGATCAGTGGCGCTTGTGATGATATAGTAAATTCTCTGAGTGATGGGCTGGGCTGGGCTGATTAGGAAACGCCTCCATTAATGAAAAAGCACAGGTGGAAAAAAGTCCGCAGAAAAGTGAGTAGCAGTTGATGGAGCGTGAACACAACCTTGACTGTATTTGTGAACAGATCACAGGTCAGGTATCAATGGGGTCTCTGAGATTTAAGACACATACACCACAGCCCTGGTTTTCCCCTGACCTTTGGGAGCTGAGGTCGAGTGGACATAGCTGGGATGCATGTATAAAATGAGCAGTGCCTTCTTGCTCGTGAGACATGCTGAACGCCTTTGAAATCTCAAGATTAGTCTGGTTATTGATGAAATGCCCCGGCGAGTTTTCTCTGCAGGAATGAATTTTCCTCACCACAAATACTGTGACATGCTGGTAAATAATTAAAGTGGGGCCTCAGCAGGAGGGGTAATTAAATTAGTTTTGCTGTTTTGGGCAGATGCCTGTGAGTTCTCTGCAGTGGCACTACGGTTCGCTATTACATCCCTAGTTAATCTGATCATTTACTGGAAATGGCATGGGGATGCGGGATATTGTTGGTTTGGTCCCCAACCTGTTCCCTGCCCCTGCTTCCACCCCACCCATTCTCACTTTATGGGTGTGGGTGTTAAGGAGCCTTGTGCTGTGCTACTGTTCAGTGTTCACTTTGTGCTCGTTGCTTCATGTAAAGCTTGAAGTCTGCTGTTGGAAAATTAAACAGAAATACTATCTGTGTATCAGATAAAGTTAAGACTGCAGTGTGATAATATCATTCTGTGCTTTTTATCACCTTTATAAAGGTACAGTTTCTACAGTTTATTTAGGTTCAGACAAAGGACAATGTCGAACTACAGAACTCTTGCTTCAGTTGTATTTTCATTATTTGAAAATTTAACCCAGAAGGTTACCTTGATCACATTTCGGTTGGTACACAGAACGCTCGTGTACCAATCATTTTCCCGGAATGTTCCACTGAATATTGTGCACAGTTCCAGCAACTGTTAACACACTACAGTTCACCTTATGCATGCTTCTCTTCTCTAGCCTACAAAAAAATCAATGTTGGTGCAACAGGTAGCACTCCATTTGTAGAACTTGGGTTAAAATCCCCTCCCCAGCTGTAATACTACACAGGAAGGTGCATCCCATAAATTGATACAGTAAAAATTACTGAGCCGCATGTATGGGTAATCACTGTAAGCAGCTTAGCATGCAAACATTGTAAGTTCCCTTGAATATAATAACAGAAAAATAACAAATAACATGTTAAGTGCATAAATCGGTGGAGTTCTATTTGTCTGTTTTGAAGAAGAAATACAGAAACGGGCGTAAAATACTGTTTGCCGTTTGAATAGATAAATTGACATGAAACACTTGTGTACTGCGCTGTCAGTTTTAAAATCCATTCTATTTTGCACAGTTCATTGTGCTGTTGTGTTGCTTTCACAGCGGGGGTCTAAGGTCCACTGGGCAGGTATGTGGGGGAAGCCCATGGCTCTCTCGCTCTGCATGATGGGTACTGAGGGGTGCTGATGGGTGGAGCAGCAGCTAGGCGCCTACCCTCACCCTGGGAAATCTCCACTGGGCTGATTGCTGGCAACAGAGTTGCTGACAGCTCGGCAGTAGGCAATACATCACCTCGACAGGGATTGTGAGGCTGCTGTGGGGTCGCATTGTAGAGACTCTAAATGTGTCTTTCCATTTTCCCCTTGAGGGAGGGGAAACACCTAGCGAGAGGCTGAATTTTCCTTCTCTGAGCCCCCAATGCATTATGCCCCCGAAAAACAAAAAACTCCTGAGCTCTCAATACAATAGCATAAATGTGTATCAGAAGCTGACGTATTTTATCAAAGAACAGAAGTCACCAACCTTCATCATGCCAATAAACAGGGTCTGTGGTCTTTTGTTCCAGTCTGCGTCAAACAGTCATTTGCACTTAATTAAGAAAATAGTTTTTTTTTTTTTGTTAATGAAAAAATACAAATTGCAGCTACTTCAATGAGAAAGGAACAGCAGGGTCATTATTCTCATAAAAGTACATGGTAAACTAATTTTTTCCCCAAAAAAGGAATAAAAATGCATAGCAGGATCTAATGAGATACAGGCTGAGGTTGGATCAAAAGCCCACATGCATTGCCCACCAGCAGGAGGAGGGTTCTCCGCTGCTAGCCTAGAACTTTAACCTCAGCCAACTCCTACATATTTTTCCTCTTTATGTCCATTTCCTGTCTAATAGATGATTGTATGCCTGGTACATTGAATATGTTCTGAAAGAGTGGTTCTCGCTGTATCTATAATGCTCTAAGGTCTGTAATAGTGAGACCATCAATAAATCAAAAACATAATGACCAGTCCAGCCATTACATGCTTCTCAGAACCTCCGTACAAATAATGGAGCAGGAGAAACAGCAGTTGTAGAAACATCCCTAATTAACAAATATGGAGCCACTTCTTTTTGGAGTCCATTATACTCTCTCTGTTTCCCCTTCTCCTGGTGCCCTTTGACCTTTCCTGCCATCTCCCCTGATGTGACGTCCTTGCAGGGTGCAGCTATGTATGTCTAAAAAAGTGCCTTGGCCTCTCCCCCCAAGCCCTTGATGCTTAATTCTCCAATGATGCAGCAGCTTGTTCTACTCAGAATGGGCCTGTCTTTAACCCTTAGCTTAGTATTTAGCAGGAAATGTGGGAATCCAGCAAGCAGCTGCTATCACATCACTTCCCTCAGTGCCCCTAACGGATGAGGCTGTCACCTCTGGCCCAGGCAGTGGGACAGCGAGGTGTCACGTTCCTCCCTAATGGAGTCATTACTTGCTTGTCTTCTGCTAATGAAATATAATTGAGAGTTATTTCTGCCTGCCAGGTCTCGGTTGTCGGGAAAAACAGCTCTCCTGTGCTCTCGCATGTGACAGGGGAGTTTCATCCAAGGGTTCTGGTACAGATTTCTTCTCCTTAGACTGCAAGGAAATGCTGGGCTATGCTCTCTCCATTGACTCCCTCAAGGGCACAGAGCTCTTTCTTAGCGGTGCTGCCCATGTTGGCCGGTTCCATGATGTGCAGCCAAAGGAGGGACCCTGCAATTGGCCGCCATCGTCTCGCTTCTGCTAGACAAGGGCCACGATCAAGGGTTGAGACAAGAAGGACTGAGGACCGCTTCCTGAAACTGATTTGCTCCATAGTGTCAGTTTGACTTGTGGTTGAATCGTAGAAGCTACTGGTTCAAAATGTTGATGATGGAGATTTGGGTAAGACCACCAGAGACCACGATTGTGAGTTTCAGAATTTGATCAGAGCCGACAGTGGTTTCTTGTAAAAATGCTTCACCAATATTACCAGTTTCGTTCAAAAAACATAACACCCAAATAAAAACACGCACATACTCACAACCAAAAGTAAGATATTCTACAACCCCAGACAAATAATTGATCAGTCCATAAAATTGCATACCTTAAGCCTGCTTTTTTCCATTTTCCAGGGTTACTCATTTTTTTAGGTTTTCTTTGTCTTAAGTTGGTCTCAGCAGAAGGTCTGATCTAGAAAGGCCAATCTGTTAGTTTTCCCTAATCTCATATTTAAAATACGAGTTACCTATGAACACGTAGCCTACGGTTTGACATAGCCAGTAGCTGAAAGTTACGTGTGATTGACAAACAACTCCAAAAGCGCCACACAACCGTTAGGCTCCTGTTCCTGCTCTCTGTTCTGAATCGACACTCGAGTGAGAACAATTTGCTGTGCTGCCAGCTGGTAGCCTACAAAATAGCGAGAGATGCACAGTCTTAGCAAACTTCAGCCAGGCGAATTGCCTATTGATTTTTGCTGTGAAAAGAAAGAAAGAAATTCGTTTTTTTCCCCTCCTCTGGACTTTTCCCTCCTTGACCTGAAACCTATATTAACCAAACAGGAGGGGGGAGTTTCAGTCCACTGGCACCTTCCAGGGCAAATGCCAACACAGCAGCATAGTCTTCATAAGGAGGCTGGTTAGACAACGCCTGCAGGCGCATCGGTGAACCCCCGAGGTCCCTCGAGCGAAACGCGGTTCCTTTTATAGCACTTTTATAACTTTTACTTTTCTTGGCAACAGCACATGGGTTAATTCCCACCTCCATTGACGTGGTGGGGTATAAGCTCTGTTGCCAAGAGAAGTAAACATTGGGGCATTTGAATGCAGAGTCTAAAATAGAACTTAAATCTTGTATTCTGGCACATTTTGAAAGTACAGTGTGTAAATAATGCAGTTGCCATTGAAGTCATCACATGATACGTTTCCTATCCCATGATGCCCTGCTCACTGCTATAGGTTGGGTCATTATTTTAGCCCACTTGAAATCAGGTAAAAGCTCTTTCCCTTATTGGACAGTAAGCGTTTTCATGCACTGGAGGGTGGGTTTTGTCACTTTTGTCCTGGAAGTCATGATCGACAAAAGCCTAGTTAAGGTTCCTTAAAACTAATAAAATAGTATGAATATTTTTAACACTTTGTATTTTCATATTTTCATCAACATTAAGCTACAATACAACTAAAGTTAAAAATTTTAATTTTAAATTGTTGAAAACAAAAATACATAGTCTCCTCAAACCCCTATTCAAAGCCAACTGCTAACCAATTCATCCCATAACCGTATGCAATGTTCCTCATCTTGTTATCGATCATTGATGCTCAGGAACACTTGAAAACATGGAGTTCAGTTGGGTGAGTTGAATTAAGGTGGTCCCAAAACCCTTCTACTGTCTGGGTGCTCTTTGATTCCATCTATCAGCTTGGTGGGTAAACAGAGGTCATGGATTTTATCGTTGAACATTTGTGACATGATTGAGGAACAAGTACACAAATATTCAAGATCTCTGTTCCCATCACAAACTTGAGGAACTTTCTTTCCTAAGGAAAATAAAAACAGTGACTAATGAACTTTCCAGGCTCAGTAGCTCTTTCATTTCCTGACACAAGTTTAATGGGCATTAATGAACTCAGAACCCTTCCTTGCAGCAGACATGGTGGTGAATCTTTTTGAACTCTCTGATCCTGCTTATCGCAGCAGCATTTTCACTTGTCATGCTTTTTTTTTCCACCAGATGCAAAGATATGGGTTCAAAGTTTTCCAGAAGTTTTTTTTCTGTTTGAGAGTGAGTTTTCAGATGAAACTCTGTGCCGCTATTGTAAAGGCCACCTCTTCCTGGGTTGTTGTTTGGTATTGTCACCTAGCCTCAGTATAGGTCTCGCACCCTTTCCAGCGGGAAAGTTCTCCTGAATCCTATTGTCACACTTCGGTGACTGAGATCAGGTGTTGATGGAGATGAGTCCCAGCGTGATGCCCACCACCATACATAGGGTGTCCCTGTGCCTAAGAACAGTCTTCCACCAAGCACCAAGCACACAGTGTTAGGTTTGTACACTGTTTGTTAAAATGACTTACTCATTTGTACAGCTGTGTAATTTTTACTGTATCATTTCAGGGTAAATACCTTGATCAAGGGTGATACCAGCATGAGGTGGGATAAAAAACCGAGTCCTTCAAATGCAGGCTGATGGTTGTAACCCCTACTTCATCTGATGCCCTTTTTAGGGTTAGGGTGGTGGTGTAGAGGTCAGTATACCTTTAGAGTTGCTGGGTGGTCAGTATTTTTTATTTTTTTAATTTTTATGACACTTTTCTCTGAGGTGACTTACAATGTAAGGTTTGTAAGCAAAGCTTCTTACACTGTTTTACCCTTTCGTACACCTGGGTAATAATTCCTTTATCAGTATGCTTTATCAATTTGGGGCAAGAACTTTGATCAAGAGCGCTACAGTAGGAGGTGGGATGTGATCCCAGGGGGTTTAAATTGCACGGCAACGGCTCTAACCCTAGGCCACCTGCTGCCCTCATTGTGACATTCTTCTCCTCTCAGGAAGCTGTGGTCCCAACAGCGGTCCCTGCTGTTGGGGCCTGTTGTGGCCCTGAATCACCCACAACCCCGCTGTTCCACCTGTGCTGCCGCTGCTGTCGTTCCTCTTCTCGTGGTGCTTTTGTGTCTCCTGTGAAGCACGACAATGCAAACGGATCAAAGAGATCCGGTGTCATGCGCCGCCGTAGAGCCGGAGCGGAGTACAGGTGCTGCGGTGCCCCGGGGCACCCGGGCTCCCCAGTCATGCAGGATTTGGCTATGAGATTTAAGGGAATGTGTAACGAAAAGTTGTGGTGAAAGTAACAAAAATAATAAAATAAAAGAAAGAAATGAAAGGGGGGGAGGGGGATCATGCACCGTCTGTACATCGCCACTCAGTACATCACAGGTAACAATAAACACCTGCGCTGTTACAGGGGCTCGGTGCCCCGCTCTGCAAAGGAACTCTCATGTTTGGTTTCAAAAGCTTCTCTAAACAAAAGCACATTGCCGCAATCAAATCAACGCTCTTTTATACACGTTTTACATGTCATGGGGTATTACTTTAAAATACCCCCTTTTTGTAGCTGATCCTCTGCCAGGCTGTCTGTCACATCCACATCCCACTTTAAAGTGTTTCCGCAGCGCCACGATACAGTCACGTCCCTCGTGCCTTCCTTAATTAAATACATGTATATATATTTCGCAAGCAAACAGTGTTTTGAGGATCCTTCACCCTGAGGAGAGACGCGGCGACAACTGAGTCGTGGGTGTCGGGAACAGAAGCAAAGTGACACATATCATTTATTTTTGTCACCTGTGGATGATGCAAGCTCAGGTATTAGTCTGAGTCTGTGACCCACTCTACCTGTTAGTACATGCAGCCAGAAGTCGATCCAGAATTTATTATGACGATGATTCTTATTCTTATTCTTATTGCTCTGCCAGCTGTTTAAATTATTAGTTAATCAATCTGTTATTAATATCATTATTACTCTGTTAGGCCAAATATAAAAATTTTTAAAAATTAAAACCAAATTCCAAAAAGGACTTTCCATATACTTTGCCATACTTCGCTATACATCCATATTCTTTACATGCACTTCTCAAAAAAAAAATTAAATCAATGTCAAAAAGAGAATAAATACTAACACACACACACACACACATTTTCAGAACCACTTGTCCCATACAGGGCCACAGAGCCAACCCAGTAACACAGGGCATAAGGGGAGGAGACACACCCAGGAAAGGACGCCAATCCATCACAAGGCACCCCAAGCAGGACTCGAACCCCAGACCCACTGGAGAGCAGGACTGCGGTCCAACCCACTGCGCCACCGCACCCCCCCTAAATACTAATACATGTGTTCAGAACTCTTATACAATGATAATAAATGACAATAAATAAATCTACACAGGACCTTGCGACAATTTTAATCTCCCAGTCTCACGATTATTGCATTTTTCAAGCAAGAACGATGTTGACTCACAACATAACACTTTCATTTTACCAAAAGTGCAATATTAGGGCAGTTGTGAAAGCGCTCCTGTGCTGGGCCTGATGGCTCCCATACATTTTTCTTATCATTACTGAACATGGATATTGTGCCGGCTGAGGAGAGGGAACTCGCTAGCGGTAACAACAAAATGTCTGGAAATTGAACACATATTTGCAGTGCCGTTTGGTTCATTCTGCAGCGAAACGCGGCTTCTGATAACACGCCTCTCGTTCTCGAACCAAATCCTTTGGGTCAATCACCGTTTGGCAATGTTGCAAAGCGATTTAGCGTCATAGTGTAATCAGCAATAAGAGACGTGTGAAACCATTAATACTGCAATGCTGTATACTTAAAAAAAAAATGTCTTTATAGAAGGATTTAGGGAAATACACATAATTTTTTTTTTTTATTTTCCTCTGTTTCTCACAGGGATTGTGTTATCACAGCGAACGTATGCACGCAAACATTCAGCCTGATTTGGTATGCTGTCAAATAACCCTGTTGCTCACACTGTAATGGCACATCAAATTTTAAAAGCTTTCTATTACGCAGGGTTTGTATGGCCGTTGAACTTTTTCTCCGGCAAAACGCTTGAGTGTTTGCAGCCGCTGGTAAAGAGGCTCCATTTTGAGTATGGAATAATTACGTGTGACACTTACCTTGGTGCGGGATGCAATTTGCATGCACTGTGCTGAGTTATTAGCAGTCGGGCTAGTTCTCCATCTCCATCTTGTATGTACCTGGGCTTTACAGAATACAAAAATAAAATGCACAGTATTGAATGACCCTTGTTTCATCAAAATGGGTGGCTAGTGGCATCATGGTTTGAGCGGCTGCCTTTGGCTCTGAAGAATGCCGGTTCGATCCCTGCCTCTGGCTGGAGGACACTTGAGCCAGGTGCTTGCCCTGCAATTGCTTCCGTACCTTTGCCTGGGTACCTAGTTGTGGCTCCGCAATGGACTGGTGTCCTGTCCAGGGTATGCTCCCAGCTTGCCGCAACCTCGCTTGGAACAAGCGGTTGCTGAAGTTGGTTGTCTCCTCAGATACTTGACTTGTAGGCCCAAGGAAAGTTGAATTTTAGCCATCGTTTGTCCTTCGGGGGGTAAGATTTACATTTTTCAGAAATTATGATGCACTGTCTTGAGGCAGCAGTTGAGGTAATGGTTAGCGCTCTTGCCTCGTGGTTCAAGAAGAAGAGACTGGGCCCCAACTCCTGCTCTAATGCCCTTGATCAAGGCACTTAACTTGAATTAAAGCAGTAAGAATCAGTAAAACTGGGTAAATCAGTATAAGTATAGCTTAACATTCAAAGTGACTTTGGAGCAAAGTGCCAGTTACATTAAATGGTAGGAATAATGGTTCTCTATTGTTTCAGTTGTGATATTACATTTCCCTTGATGGAGGATTGTGATTGGTTGAGGCTGTCAATGTGACAGGAAGTAGGAAGTGTACCACTGGTTTTCTTATGCATGAAGTGCAACCGTGTTAATGAACCAAACAAATATAGCCAAACTGACCACTGAGGGGTAAAAAAAAACTTGGGGTTTAAGGCACCAAGTGTGAATCTCCACCTGACGCAAGCCATTGTGACGCTTAAATACCTGTCTGGGAAGTAAAATTAGAAAAAAAAATTTGCTTTGTTTACAAACTCATCATTCTACGTTACCTTGAAGAAACATGTCAGATAAATGTATTAAAATTAATAATAACCACAGCACATATTTCAGGTAGCTCAGCAGCAAGGACAGTGGGTGTAGGGTTGAGGTCCTTGAGAAAAGTTAGGAACCTGGAACCTGGCTACAGCCCTAAGAAGAGCAGGTATGAGGGAGGAGGCTGGGGTCTGGGTGATATTTACACAGAACACAGGAGGGTCTGATCCTGTATTTTAGGGTGGGTCGGGACCCTTGCATCCCCCTATGATTTCATTACATGATTCAAATGTTATTTTTGCTCTTATGAGTTCGAGGAAGGGATTCTTCGGTCTCGCCCTGTTCTGCTCTTAAGCCTAAAATCCTCTTTTCAACATCCCGGTGAGAATCCTTGTGGGTGGAGCTGCTCTGAAAACTTTTGGAAATGCTTCTGCTCTCGCCGCCAAATTATCCAGAGCTGCCACACGTCGCTCAGAACTCAGATGTGCAGGAGCGCCTTGATGAAGCCTAAATGGAATGCTTTGATTTGCGGGGACTCTTGTTCGTCTGCTTCCTGCGCAATTTGCGGGGTAAAATGACCACTTTGGGAAAAAAAGGATAATAGAATGTATAATGAGGGGGAGGGGAAAAAAATGCTTCTAAAGGCAACACGTAAGACAAGAGAAGAGGGACTGGTTCACGTTCTCACTCACCGTAACGCCCCTGGCCTTCCCATGTACTTCTTTGTCTTTTTTATTTCCCAGCTCTCTCTGTTTTCATCTGCGGTCGAGTCGGAGACGCTCATGGTGGACTCATTATCTCCACCAGCTTAAAAGCGAATCCGAGATACATGAAGGCGGCATGGTCCCTCTCTGCACGGCGCCGGGATATTCGGGCCACATGCCTCCTTCTTCTGCCCTCATCCGTCCACCTCTCAGCCTCGCACCTCCTTCTTCTGCCCTTCAGTATTTCTCGTAACCCTGCAGACTCTTCTTGTGCGGCATCAAGCCGCTTATCCAATAACCGTACATGCACATTGCAGAATTACATTGTCATGTTTCTTTTTTAAGCTGATGGTCTTCTCCAAAGTGCCTTACAGTGATTTACCTATTTATAAAGCTAAGCAATTTTAATCGTATCAGTGCACCATCATCAAGGGAGGTCGGATTCAAAATTATGTCCTTCAGGTCCAAGGCGGCGCTCTAACCACTGCGCCACCTGCTGCCCTCGTACATAATAGTCAGTTACATAACTGAAACCCTAAGGTGCCAGAAGGGGATAAATTCACTACATGGGGTTGTGCTCAGTCCAGGCGCACTGTGTGGGCTGTCGGTCCGTGTGCCCCACGCACGCATGCACGCATGCACGCACGCATGCACGCATGCACGCACGCACGATATCTAACACAAATGATTTTCAAAAGAACGACACCAGAGCCTTGTACCAGCCTTATGTGTTTAAAGTGTTTTCACTCCAGTTTGTGTCCCTTTGTTGGAACCGTGAAGCTGTGTAGATTTGATTTTTTTGAGACATATGATGCCAAGAATGCAGACAATTACATTCGGGGAATATTTCCAGGTGAGGGAATCAGAACACCATCTGTATTGTAAAACAGATTAATGTTTAGACACTTTTTTCCAAAGCATCTCATAATGTTAAGCTACTTATAATTACTTACCCATTTATACAGCTGGGAAATTTTACCGAAACAGTTTAGTGTAAGTACCTCAATCAAGGGTACTATGGCTGCAGGGGGGATTTGAACCACTGACCTTTAGGTCTGAAGGGAGCAACACCAACCGCCACACTAGCAGATTAGTTTAGCTGCCATAAACCCTTTCGTACACTGCTGTACCTGTTTGGTTATAATGACTAATTTTAATAAGTGCTACCCGGTGCTGCTTCACCACAGCCACGTACCGCAGGACCTCCATAGAATGAGAAGGCTCCTATAAGCTGTATATAATGCAATTTAACAATAATATCAAATTATATGCCTGTGAGTTTTCTGCATGTCTCATTAATCCTGCCATAGTCCTAAATCACAGCATCATAAACCACCCTCAGATTGCATTTCGAGGCATCATCTGGCTGCAGACCTTCCGAAAGTCCGCTTCAGCGGCCTGTCGTGTCGTGGCTTTTATGAATGAAATTTGGTTACTGGGTTTTTCTGGGCTTTTAATGAGCTAGACTTACACATTGACACATTGCTTCATTGCTTCAATCCAAAAAAAAAAAAAAAAAGGAGGTGCAAATGGGATGTATGGAGGCTGAAGTGAGAATAGAGAGTATGAGAATGTTGGTGAGTTTCATGCAACACCCCTGTGCAGCTTTAATTTTGCCAAACCAGTAATTTGTATCATTTGCATTGCGTGGTTTGTCATTTGATCATTTGTCCTCGTCCTTCTTTACTTTCAAATGCACATTTTTATTGGAGAAGGCAAAATATATACAGCTATCCATTTTCTGAATATTATTTATGCAGGTTAGAACTCAGTTTTATTTACATGGTGGTGTTCATGCACTGGGATTTTGCGTGGGTTTTGTTTTTTCTTAATACAAATGTCTTGGCAAGCTGTGTCAATTGCATTTGCTTTGCTAATTTGCAGGCCATGCAAAGTGTTCGCAAGCTCCATTGTTCTGTCACACTTTAAAAATAGACACGTCACATTTTCCCTTTCCGCATCTTGTGTTTCCTCCAGCGAGCCAGCACAAATGCGATTACGCAATTCCAATTACGCTGCGTCCATCACTTACGTTAGGTGAGATGGGAGCCACGGCCTTTCCAGACGACCTAAATGAAGATCATCCAGATATGAAAGTGGAAATTTCAGTTTGGGATGCAAGGTGAAAATAAGGCCTCTTTGATTATGAAGTACCAAGTTTGGTTCCGTACTAGAGCACAAGCGACTATAATGCGATCAAAATTTGGAGGGAAAATATCATGATGGTTTGTCTTCACAGCCTCATATTTCTGCCTGTGCTGTCCACCGCCCATCCATCCCCTTGTGTCTTCTAAATCGCAAAGCCATGCGCCACAGAGGGTCATGTTTTATTTACAGTGACCTCCAGCCTTCAGCGCTATGCCCCCTCCATCTGTCCAGCGTACCGTCTCCATCTTTCAGTCTGATTAATGCACTGCCAAAATCGAGAGAATTAAGCACTCCTTAAAAACCAAAGAAAAGACAAAAGGTGTAACAATGATAACTACATTGCTTAAAACGAAAAGAAAAAAAAAACGTACAAACTCAGAACCAAGTTGTTTATTTCTTTTTTGTTTTTCGGTGTCAATTTCTGTGGGAAAAAAAAGAATGACACAGTAAACCCTGGTTCGCCGTCCTCCGAGTAATGAAAATATGCGTTCCGTTTTGGAGAGAAACTTTCTATTTTTCTAAACTTGGTTTTAGTGCATCCTTTTTTTCCCCCCCATCATCTCTTTTTATTATCAGGCAGATTAAAGCAGATGGATTTTTTTTTCTTTTCGTGTTTTTTTTTTAAGGAAGGGGAGTCTTTGTAGTTTGCGCCCACCCTTGCTTCTCAAAAAACTTCCCGATTGAACAACCTCAATGAGCCTGTAGGAGAGAGGGACTCGAAATCAAAGCCAAAAGACAAAGCTTTGATTCGTCTTCCTTTTTTTTTTTTTTTACTTCCTTTCTTTCCCCAACCAAGGGTATGGCACAGTTTCAGCGGATTTGCTTGCGCTGGGATTCTGTTGTGATTCACACTGTACTGTGAACGACTCATAATTAACCCGTGCCCTGGGTGCGCGCAGCAGGCAGCGTGGAAACCGTAAAACATTTTCACATTCACAGTCGGCGAATTCTGAATTGAAATTCATATTTTTGCCGTCGTGGAGTGTTTCGCCGACACTTGTTTTGAACACACTGTATAGACTATCCAAAGTCTAATTAGAAATACTGTGATCATGCTGTATGAGGGCTGCTGAAGCTCCTGTTCTCGTTGTTCGGTTCATTCATTTGTGGCATACGCCTACTGTTCTCTATCAGAAAAGAATAAAACAAAACCACAGAAATGCATTTCCACCACATTTTGAGCTTCGATCATTCAAACACGATTTCCCATTATTCGTTTTACGTGATCCCTTTATCCGAGGCAACTTGCGGTGTTAGATAATCAATTTTACACAGATTTACCATTATACCAGAAGGGATTCTTCATGTTTGAACGAGGCCAAGTATCTTGAAGGCCTCTGTATCCAGAGCAGGAATTTGAACCTCAAACCTTCATATTGCAAGGCAGCAGTTCCCTGAACCCATCCCTTTCTCTTGTGTGTGCCCTACGCAGGCCAGTTCCTGTCTGTGAACAGCTCCACAATGGGGGGCCCCTGGGTGTCCAGCCCCTGGCTCCGTGGGGGACACTGGCGCTGCAGCCTGGACGTGTCCATCTTCCTGCACCCCCAGCAGAGTGGGCGCTATATGGTGTGGCTCATCGAGAGGGACAAGAAACCCAGAGTTCTTCTCATCACCAATGCACCACGCAGCACAGGGTAAGCAAATGTCACATGACTTGGGGGGAAATGTTACAATGGATCTTTTTGAAAGGAAGCAACCTTCTACACTTCTTGGCTCTCCAGACCCTCCCATATCAATAAGTTTTTGCAGTGTTGCGCTATATGGTGTCCATTAGCTCATCAAGACCTGCTGTCAGCCAATAAGGTGATTCGTTGTCACGCCAACCGAAGACCCATTTTCCACACCACCGGTTCGGTTATTATTTCTGACCAGTCGGCCTGCTGAGAAATATTCTCATTTCATCTCACGATTGCGAGACGGTCTCGTCGGCGGAACAACGTTTTCTTATCTGAGCTGGCTGACCTCAGCAATGGGGTCGAACAAACAGAGAGCCCCACATCCGGCCCGTTTATTCCCAGTTGCCCTTCAGCACGCCGGGTTTACCTTCGAAAAGCAAAATCAAATCCAGCGAGTGCTTTCATGTTACCTGATAAATAATAGTAAAAGTAAACAAGGGCGGGAAGTAAATCAAGTGAACGGAAGGTCAGCTCGTGTTTTGACGGTGAATCCTCTACCCAAGGGTGTACTGGTGTGGGATGCTGTCAAGGTCCGGGGCCTCACTGAAGCGTAGTACCTGCTGCCAGGTGTCACTATGAGCCTCATGTCACTGGCTATGACCAGTGGTGGACTCTGATTTAGATGGCCCCATTGGGACTGCTGATGGTTCCTAATACACCAGTACCAGCAGGCTCTTCCCCCAACCTACCCCGCTTTGAGATGATCCTGTCGGCGACGTGTTGATGGAATGGGACTGCTGATGGAACTGCAGCAAGTGCATAAATTCCACAAAAATAAGTACAAATATTGCAAGCAGCCTTGCAACTGAGCGAGTAGAGGCCCCAGGCCAGTCATAATGTGGAGGAGGGCTCACACATGTCTTTCCAAGGTGATCACTTTGCAGGGGGGAACTGACACCGGCAGCAACCAGGAGCTTTGTATTCTGTTGACTCTCCTCTTCGTTTCATTAGCAGCCCGTTGCTAAAATAACAGGTAATAACAGCATGCTGGGCGCATCGTGGGCGGGGAAAAGTTGTACCATTGTGTTCTGTGTCTACCGCTGTAGCCCGTTTGCTTGAACAGATGCATTTTTAATGCTTGTGTCAGAGTGTGTATTAGTATGTGAGTGGCATATTGGAAAACGGGCTTCTCCCGGTCCTGAAAGACCCCCCCACTTCATCTGCAGTCAGACCCAGCCTCGCCGTCCCGGGCAGCGTATCTTCGAGTCGGGCTCTCTCTCATCCGCCAGGGTTTGCAGCAAAATGCTTGGATCAAACACACTGGAGAACACGGGCTGAGAAGCGCTGCTGTGCGGTGGGTTGAGCACGGAGCCCGCTCTCCGACAGCTGCATCGCGGTAGCCACCGGCACATTATCCGTACTTATTTATTAGTCCTGCTGAGTTAATGTGCCTTCGCGTTTATTTAGCTCCATCCCCATACTCCGCGTCTTCCTCAACGGGGTCCCTGGCACAAAAATTAATTTCGATGATAACGACTGATATCTCCGTGATGCATCTGCAATCATCAGATATGAAAGGAGGCTCAGAACGACTGCGGTGGCGCGCACCCTCGAGTTGCCCTCCGTTCGTCAATCGTTTTGCTCGGCAGCCTATGTCATCTGTTCGGCCCGGGGGGCCTGAGCGACAGGGTAGCGCATGGCATTAATTTACTCCTCGGAAACTCTTCCGTTTGTGCCCTGCCCTGCCACCCGGAATGCATGTGGAATGGAAGGGCGAGAGTGATGTCTCACCAAGAGCGTTGAACATCTGAAGCCTTCGTCTGTCAGAAATAAGACAGGATGTTCTCGTTTTTGAGATCCTGCTGATTATAGCTGGAACATCTGGTGGGGATGAAGGTGGAGCTGTGGAGGGACAGAGTTTGGCCTTGAAAACCTCTCTGCAGCTAAAGAAGCAGGAACTATCTCTCTAAATGGTTGGAGGCATAATGGGAAGTGCTGCACATTTTAAATGTAGTTGCTATTCTTCCAACGTCCTGCTGTAACTGAGGTGTATCTGTAACATCTGACCTCTGACATCACAATTAAATTCGGCGATGTCTCAAAATCCTGGCTCTCTGATAAGCTTTATTTCATGTCAGGCCGGGGTCCACGTATCTGATGACATCAAAACCGCCTCAGATCACACTTTTGTCAGTATGATGATAGGGTCATACCATGGTGAGCTATGTTCCAGGAGGTGGCTTTGGTTGCACCCCATTGACTCTGGCTGACAGGCCGCTGAAAGGGCCTCATTTTCAAAAGAGGATGCCTCAGACAGACTCTGTGATACGTTTTCCCATCTGTCCCATCTTATTAGGGCACAGCCGGATATCGGCTGCACTCCCGTGCATAACTGAGTGAATGTTATATGTGAGATTGGCAGTCTGGTGTGTGATTCCCGCCTACACTGGTGCTGAGCCACAAATGCCAAAATGTCCTCCATCGCAGTTTTGCTCTTGTACACCAGACCTGATCCAAGAGGTCCAGAATATCCTCTTTGACTCTTCCCTAATTCTTCAAACCATATGCTGCCTGCACTCGGGAGTGCTGGACTGAGTAACGGCCTTTATTTGCAAGCATAGGGGGTTGGAATGTGGTCTGGGAAAAAAGGCAACGCAAAAGGCAAATAAAAAACTGGGATTTCTGGTCAGTCTCTTCCTCTCTCCATATCGGTCAGCATCTTCAAACTGTGAAATTGGGGCCTGAAGAGGAAAGCTGGGAGCCATGATGATTACACATTTGTTTACTGTACCTAGATGCCTGTACTGTATGTTAGGGAGGTATGGAAACTAGGCGCAGGTGTTGCTTGGTTGCTTGGTCTGTTTGGCTGTATGGGCATGAACATGGCTGGATGTGGCTAATGTCCCTCAAGTGTTAGATCCTTCTTCAAAATTTCCCCTTCCAGGCTCCAGCATCATATCTTTAGTCCCTGACATCGAAACTGAGCTAGGAGAGCCAAACATTCATCTCCCACACTGTCTTTCTCTGGATCACCCCTGGTTCAGCAGAGTCATGTCCTTCGGCACCAAAATGAACCCCTGACCTGCCCCAAAAAAGCACCCACAGTATTCTTAGAGAGCTCTCCAATCATTACTGTGATGTGCACATCAAGGTCCTCATCAGGAGAGTGAAGCATTCCCTGGGAACTAGTACCTTGTGAATGTGGCTACCTGGAGTAGGTTCCATACCCGCTGGGGTTCCACAGGTGCACCCCCAGCTAGCCGAACCGCTTGCTTTACACACCGAAGATCCCACAACCACCTGGAAGAGCAGAGCAGAGTACATCCTGCTTGACTGCGTACAGCTGACTGCAGTTACACCTCCAACTATTGTCTCTCGACAGGAAATGCTGGCTCATGCATATGCAAAATGTTGACCTGGCTAATTAGCACCCTCCAACCCCCCCCCCACACCTAACACCCCCCACCGCCACCACCGGCACTTTGACTGTTCACTTTGCGCTTTAATTCTGAACATTTACTGGGGTATGGGGTCACAGAACATTTTGATCCCGACTCATTATGTTCAGTCAGGGATGGAAATTTGTCGGGATGATGTAGCAACACAGTGAGGTCAGCGAAGCAATTATCAGGCCGTCGTCGAGGCTTTCACACTTAATAATGTATGACCTCTCAAGTCCACATCCCGTCCCCCAGTTTAAAAAGCTGTCTGTCAACCTGTCAGTGCCATCGTGTTGAATTGCTGCCAGAATGGGCTCAAACTGCACAATGTTTACCTGGTTTTATCTCCACTCCCGAGCACCTCATTCCCCTTTTGGCCTCCTTTTCACCAGTAGTTACCAGTCCTGTTAAGGTTTCTTCAAGCGATTAAAGCGAAAAACCAAGATGTACATGGATATGGAGAACATGTAAGTTAAAATTGTCCTTTTTAGGATAGCACAAGTGAAATTTTGGCCGTGCAAAAGGCAAAGAACTCCGCCATCTTCATTTATTTCACACACATTTGAGGAGGAACTCTCCAGGTTGAGGGACCATTTTCTACTTCCCCTTGTAGAAGACAACCACACCTTTCAATGCATCATATGCCCATGTCGAGCAGACAGATCGTGGGAAGCAGGTGGAGTAGTGCTAAGGGCTGTCAGAAGGCAGTTGGGTTTAAATCCCACTCCTGCTGCAATACCCTTGATCAAGGTACCTCCCTTGAATCGATGCTGTAAAAATTACCCATCTGTTTAAATGTGTAGGTCAACGTAGAGTTGATGATCTCAGTCATCTCGGACAATGGAGTGAGATAAATAAAGAATAATGATAACAATGGAAAGAGTGTAGATCATTGTGAGAGAAGCGTCACATTTTTGCATGCCTTAATTCATATGTACATTCAATTATGGATTAATAATGTTATCTAAATATTTAAACCAATTAGGAAATTCAAGCGCAGCATTCTGTAATTGTCGCGGTAGCTTGTTCTCTTTTCTGACGTCTGCTTTATTTTAACGTTACTGCTTAATATACCGCAGCCACGTGTGACGTAAATATATTTGTTCTGCTCTTCTGATACCTTGAGCATGTACACAGGCGTATTTCAAGACATGAATACTTCTTGACTGCTTTACAACATTTTGGCCTCAATGCACATTTTTCTGCTGTCTGTGTTTATCTGCATGCTTCGGTTCTTATCTTTATTGTGCTCGATTTCTTTCCAAATTCATTACTGTCGCCTTGAAAACAGCCTTTGTTTCCTTGATATATCAGCGTCATTCCTATTAGGGGGCTAAAAATTTATTTTGAAAAATTGATTCCCCCATATCATTTCACCTACAGAAATGTAAAGCAAATTAAAATGTATCTGGGAGTGTTTAACAATGCATTAGAACGTTTGTCTCTATGAAGTGGAACATTAAGCTCAGCAGATGGAGAGGAAAGGAAATTATGATAAGACGAGTGGCAAATAAAATGTCACTATTCTGCTGAAACTCCCATCAATATCACGGAGTTTAAATATGTTTAGTGAGGATAATATGAAATATTCACAAATTCAATAAATCTACACTTCTCGGAAGCCACGGTTTATTTTAAAAGAATGGCCAACAGAAAAGTAATATCCTAATAGAACTTATACATTCATTTCTCCCGCCTCAGGATGCAGGAAATTTGCCTTCAGGCAAATATGATCCACAAAAATCGTATAAGGTTTTTCAGATACTGTCAGGCAGAGCGTGTTATTGAGAGTGAATGTTTGTCTTGTGGTTCGAAAGAAAAGGGTACAAATTACTATGGGCACTAAGTACTCAAGATGCATTATTTTGCCTGTTAGTGGTTATATAAATGGTAGTTATTTTTCACACTATTGTACTCTGATGAGCAGAACAGTCAATAACACCTAACAGGCTGTTTTGGATATGCCTGCGTTTCCTGTACAAAAGCAAGATGTCCATTGGGTGTTTTTTTGTGAGCAGGAGAGCCGAGGACGCAGTGGACGCCTGTGCCTGTATGTCTCACATTACAAACATAAACGGGACCAGAATATGCAAATTGGGTTGTTTATAACTCCAAAGTCACTTTTATCCCCATGTGCCAACCTTTAAAAGCCTAATAATGCAGACATTCCCAGGTTAAGAGCTATAAAAATGTGGGATACAGTCACAATGAAGAAAAAAAGAAATGCTTTGTAAATGCTTGAAAGATTGACTCTAGTTTTTTAATAAACTTTGAACTGCACTAATATTAAAAATAGCTTGAAATGGCCGAAAATAAAAATACTTCCTCTCCACTACGTCTTGTACAGTCCACATTGCCGACTGATTCGTCCCAAAAACTTTTGTGACGTTTCTCATTTTGGTATGATCACTGAAACAGGCTGCAAACGCTTTGGAAGTGAGTTGAGTTAAGATGCTCCCACACTCCTTTTCCATCTGGGAGCTCTTTACTGCCATCTTTCAGCTTGGCGTGTAAATAAAAGTTACCTTTGGTGAAATATAGTCATAAATTCTAGAAAACAGATACAGGCGGTCCCTATTTACCATGGTTCGACCTATGATTTTTCGACTTTACGATGGTGAGCTGGCGATAGACATTCAGTAGAAACCATACTTTGAATTTTGAATTTAGATTTTTTCCAAGGCAAGCGATATCCGGAGCGACACTCTCTCGCGATGCTGGGCAGCGGCAACGATCCGCATCTCCCATTCTGTCACGCAGCGGTGTGTATTAGGTGTATTAAATGCATTTTCGACATACGATATTTTCGACTTGTGGTGGGTTTCATGGAACGTAACCCCATCGTAAATCGGGGACCACCTGTAAATGCGAAAATAAAGTGGAAAATGTGAGCATCTTTATTTCTACCTTTGTGACTTGTCCCGAACTAAAACTTTGGCTTTAGCATTTCACATGCTGTACCATGGCTGCGGGGTTTGCGTTTGGTGCTTTCGGATGCAAAAAAATCATTGGTTGTCATAGTTTGTGGCCTGGAGTCACTGCTGAATATGAATGACAAGAAAGAGAGAATGAATCGATATGTAATCTGACACCGCTGAGCAATGTTTTTTGAAGCGAATGCAGATGCAGTTGGACACTTTAGCACGGGGTGAAGCGAGATGCTCGCTGGAGACCCAGGAGGTTCTTGTCGTCATGGAAATCCAGGGGAAGACAGGCGCAATGTCAATCACGTTCACTTGCTCCTCGCTAATGAAAATCCTCAGATGCTTCTCACATCAAGGTCAGAGTGGAAGGGCAACCATGCTGTGAATGGGCATCATTTCGCAATGCCAGCAAGCTGACCTCGGTGACCTCTGACCTCTTGATTTCACTGGGGCTTCTCCAACATGGTGGCGGGCTGAGATCTGGGACGCCCGCCAGTGGAAGCGCCTCTCACCATCCCCAACTCCTGCTTCCAAGGATTTAAACAATCAACCATCTCTCGCTCTCTCCCTGACCTGGGCGAGCAATCATGACTGATCTGCGGTTAAGAAGCAACCCAAGGACTCTGTGGAGAAAATGGGTCTGAAAAGACCTTCACGGCGCAATTGCCTCCTGTCTCCTCACGTCCAACATTTTAAAGCCCTTTCTGGAAATGCCTTATATAAATGGTACTTTAACTATCCTGTTTACTGTAGTGGAAAGGAGCAAAGCGGAGAGAGTCGGGAAACCATGACATTGTGTAATAAAAGAGAATATACTGCAACGGGACGATGGAGAGCGGAAGTTGTCCTGTGGAATTGCCACACTCGTCTGTATGGATTTCGGCAGCGACGTCCGAGTGCGCGACTGTTCTTCGTGCCTGACAATCGCCGGGTTTTTTCTTTTTTTGGAGACTTTCAACGAGGGCCCTTTTCAGAACTACGGTACAGTGTGGGGTTCATCTGCTAAGCCAAATTGTCAAGGGAAGATTGGTCTGTTTGTCTTGACTTGCAGAGAAACAGGAGGGGCCTTTGAGACATAGTTTGTCCATCTTCAGTCATCCTCCTACTCCAGTACTGCTGCCACTGGGTTCTGAACATGAACGGCACCATCGAAAAGGGGCTTTGCCTCCACTTATGGCTCTGCCTTGTCCTTCCGGCCCTCGTTCCTCACCTCCACCTGCACCACAGTTTCAAGGAAGGTCGAATTCTCAGTCCAGTGAGCATGTTAATAATATGGAAATTCACAGGTCAAGCTGTAAAAATCATGCATACAGTCATAATAAACATAAAAAAAGTATGCAAATACTTATATACTCTAGTATTTTCTATATAAACTTTCACCTACATTAACATTAAAAATAGTGCTTCCTCTCTACAAACACTTGTGTAGTCTTGACTGCCAGCTGATATAATGTGCAACACTTTTCTTTTTGTTATCACTGAAACAGGTTCCCTTTACTGGTTTAGCTGATACTGTTCTGCAAAGTCACCTACAATGTAAACGTATTTTTTACCGATTTATATAGCTGGGTACTTTAAAGGTAAGTACCTTGCTCAAGGGTACTACAGCTGGTGGTGGAGAATAAACCTGCAACCTTTGGCTCTAGAGGCAGCAGCTCTAATCACTACACTACCAGCTGTCCCAGGTTGTAAGCACTGTGGAAGTGAGTTGAGTCAAGACGGTCCCACGTTCCTTTTCTGCCTCTTCACTCTTTACTTCCGTGTTTTGCCCTTCAGTTTCTTGTTTCTTCTGTGGACTGTGTGCGACATGCGGGTTGAGTGTTCTGACAGCAAAAACGGCTAAGGAAGCACACGAGAAGGTCACGGGTTTAGATCCCTGGATCAGGGCAGCCGCTTGTCCCCTGGAGTAATGCACCTGAAGTTGACGTGCCTCAGCCAACATCCAGCATGGGTGTACAAGTGAAGCTTTAGAGTTTCCTGAGATGCATGATGCCTTGGAGGAAATGTGCCGGGCCAACACGCAAATAATGCATTGGGCGTCAGTGGCGATTTGAGGGAGCGAGACGCATCAGAGCCCTCTCCTCACAAGTGCAGTTGAAGTCCTGGGATGATGCAGCTCTTCTGGTTGCCCCTAGCCCACTGCGAGCCCAGACAGCATAGCTGGGGAGTCTGGAACAAGGAGGTGTGGCAACACATATCGATAATTTATCCTCGCATTTGGAAAGGATGCGCACCTCTGTCCATTAACTGAGAATTCAGGGCAAATCACAGTACCGTTTTCCTGTTACATTTACATTTATTCTTTAGCTGACACTTTTCTCCAAAGCGACTTACAATGTTAACGTTACAATCATTTACCCATTTATACAGCTGGGTAATTTTTTTTTTTACTGCAACATTTACATCCCATACCTTCATGAAACGATGTACGGCGTACCTGGATCCATCAGATGGCAAGCCGACAGCTCCAACCACCACTTTCCCTGAAGTCACATACAACTCAGAGTCAACAAAAGTGCAAAAACAGAGGAAGAGCTTTAGACACAAACAACGGAATATCAAAATTCAGTTTGTTTGTGTGACACCACCATGTTGCTGGTTCACATCCCTCAGGTAGCTGCCTATAGAGGTGACATTCAGATATCAAATACACGGACAATCATAGTAGATGGTGTTGGACTCATTTACGGAGCTATCAGAAGATCAGGAGAGAAATGTGTCTGGAAGAAATGGAGCTAAAACCTTTCTTAAATATTGGGAGGGATTCAGCAGCTCTGAGGGACAGAGGGAGCTCGTTCCACAACACTGCAGTCAAGTCTGAGAATCATCTGTTTTTTGATTTGGGACCTTCCCATAGTGGGGCCACCAAGAGGCCAGAGGCGGAGAAGTGTAGGGCTGTCTCTGGTACCTAGGAAGTGATCAGGTCTTGCTGGTATCAAGATGCAGATCTTGGACATTGGACTGCCTTGTAGGTTGTAGCCAAAGTTTGAAATGGTATAGACAGCCACAGCAAATCAATGGAGAGATGATGACGGAAGGATGCCCGGTGTATTACTACTGCATACCACTGTAATACCTGCCAATTGGTAACACCGAAGGGTTCATAGGTACCCAGTTTTCTATCTCCAGCCTGTTCCCACTGAGACTGAGAACTGAAAACCTTTTCCTTAACACAGCAGCTCTGAATAATTGGCACTGAACAGTTACTACGCCTACAGATTGCAAGATGTTCCTGCAGGGGCTTCTTACTTATGTCAGACTATTTTTCATTGTAACCCACGGTGTAAAACGCTCGGGTGTCTCTTTTTTCTGACATTACACTTCACTCCAGATCTTCTCCCATGTGACTTCGCTATCTCGGCAGGGACAGGGATAGAAGGGATGTACTATTTTTGAAATAAGCAAATTAGAGTATTGCTAATAAAAATCATTTATAGCTAAATTTGAAAAAGTAGCCTATGAACTGCCAGATGGTTGATGATGACGTGGATCTATCTATCTATCTATCTATCTATTCTGCTGCTGTGAACAGGTGATCATATTGTGTGTTATGTTCACAGATCGACTCAAATAATTAACCTCGAACAGTAGAAAATTATCTTCCATCTATCTGAGAAAGTGGACCTCGCTCCTCCAGATGGTCATCATACTATGTGCTCAGAATCATACTATTTGCTCAGAATCATAATAATTTCATACCAACATACCGACCTTATTTCTGTAATGCTTTTCATACATATGTACCCAAAATGCTATTCTACCGAATGAAAAATTAAACATCATCTAAAAAAGATTACAAAAACAGATATGTAACATAACAAACATTAAAAGAAATGATCGTGGTAAACTTAAAAACGAAAATAAAAATGTTTAGTAAAATGTAATGAGTTGAACAGAAAGAATCTGCCAACTGTTCTCTAACTTTGGGGCTTGTGTTGAGATTTAACAGCGGAGTCATGATTTGGTTCTGTGTAAGTTTGATTTCATTTCCTTAGATGTAAGTGCCCAGGGGTGTCAGTGAACTCTTATGTATTTCATAAGCAAAGAACGGCTTTGCCCTCCGGGCGTAGAGCTCCACGCAGCGCTGTGATTTCACCAGGCGCTTTCCCATTTAAAATACAATATTAAACAAAAGTTCTTAACAGAATGATTTCCTTATATAAATGGAAATATTTGTCCAACGGATGCGGAAATGATACAGATTCACAGCTAAAAAGAAGGAAACTTGAGAAAAATGAGAGCCATAATTCTGTGGGTGAGTCATTCTTAATGCATTCTTTACATGGCGAGTCCTTCCAGGGGAAAGCTGATTGACACCCACCAGTAGGAACATCTATGGCCCACCGAAGCCACACAATGACTGGCCCATTTCACAAACCGAGAGCAAGTGTGATTTACACGGAACCATTCTCAGACAGGTTATTCAGACGGATGTGGTGTAAGACCAGTAGTATTTACTTAATACAGCACTTAAGTTGCCTAAGCACTTAAGATGGTTCCAGCTTATAGTAAATAGAGCTTCAAATAAAATGTCTGCATTCAACTACATAATTCCACTGCAGAAAGGTTAAGCATTTCTTTAAAAATGTTCAATTATGAGTAGATTTCGTGTTTTATCGTGAGATCTTCATTTGCGCTTGTGTCAACATGACATATTCGATACCCATTAAAACTGACTAGACCTGCTTGAAACCAGACAGACCTTGGCCCAAGAACAGGGAAACTATACTTTTTTGGAGTGGAAGTTGGTCTTATGGACCCATGTTTCAAACTGTGGAATTTTTGGGTCTGACCAGTCAGTATATGAAAGGTGCAGAGAGAACAAGAGCATGAGGTTTCCACTCTCCAGCATGGTGGTGGCAGTGTGATGGTGTGGGGCTACTTTGCTGGTCACAGCGTTTGTAATATTTACCAAGTCCACAGCGATCTCAATCAGCATGGCTATCGAAGCGTATGTCTGAGGTGTTCCATTCCATCACAGAGCTGGGCAGTCCTTCGTTCTTCAGCAAGACACAAACTCACTAATGGACTCTAACTAAGGAACTGGACATCGAATGTTGAAGTATATGGGGAAGAACTAGCTTCCAGTGTGTGTACTCAAACTTTTTGACTGATGCTGTATAACCTATTAGAATATGACACCTGGTTCAACGCTGGTGAAGATCTTCTCCGCACAACTTAATCTTCCATTCTCTGTTGTTGTCTTGCCGTTAAAATCTGACTTGTGGTGAACAATGTCAAGCACATGTACGAATCCCGCTTGTGAGCTTCCAAAGACACTAATTCAGCAGTTTAATATTTCTCTCTCTCTCAAACTCACATTGTCTGAGAAGTTCAAACACAATTCTTTCGGGCTTTGATGGATGAAAGGCTGAGCGTTACCAAGCGCGGTGCTGTATGTTCCCCAGTATGTTCTACGGCAGAACAAATCCAGCAATGGCACTAAATAAGCAGCGGCGTCGCTAAATGGCGTTATAATTACCATAATGTGAATGGGAACAAATGAATGGCCGCAACAGCCGAACGATTAATTACGTTTTCGCTTGCGTTCTTGTGCTACCGGACGCCCCCGATCACCCCCGCCCCACCGCCTCCGCCAGCGGCCCCAAGACAATACGGCGCTCATTAAAGATGGATGCCATTTGCTTCTGTGGACGGAGACATGAAAGCGCTGCCACATCAGAACGCGGGGGGAAGAAGAACACGGCGGACAGCAGCGGCACAAAATAAGGCCTGGTCAATCTCCCAGAGGCCGCGCCGGCTTTCCCCTTCCTTTGTTCGCGAGATCTATCAGGGAGCACGCTATAAAGACGCCGTCTCCATCTTCTGCGTGCGTCCTGGCTGACTGCTACGCGCATTCCTCGACGCACACTTGTTGCACCCCCCGTGCTTCCGGGCACTTTTCCTGGTCCGTATGAATGTGGCATCGATGATGCCGACGCGGTTGAGGCCCGGCGTTGTTTCAAACCCAAGTGAGCGTATTTGCAACGCTCTTTATAGGGCGGCCCTCGGCGAGAGGGGATTTTGCGCTCAGCATGTTGTGTGAAACTGGTGCAAATGTTTCCTCTCTGTTTGTAAATGTCAGGTTTTAGTCAACAGTGTGCTCAAATGACGCGGCGACGCATGACGCCCGCTGGAGTCGAGCAAACTCTCATAATACGATTATGGACAAGAGAAGAGCTGTGTGTGGAGTAGCGCGGCAGCTGCTTACCGTAAGTTCTTTAGTGTTGCGTCGTCATCGTTACAGCACGTGAGGAGGGGTACACGCTGCATGGGTACCGGTCCATCACAGGACAGTCCGCACTCTCGTTCACTCTCTCACACACACACAACAAGCAAATCAAAAAAGTCAAAAAGTCAACACTTCATCTGGGATACATGTCTGCAGATTGTGGGAGGAAACCAGAGCGCCTGGAGGAAACCCCCGCAAAGAGGATGAGAACATTGAAACTCCACACAGACTGAGCCAGACTGGATCCACCATCCAAACCCACCTTTCCGGAGCTGTGAGATGCAAACGGAACCCACTGCACCACCCTGACACTATTCTAATCCTGCGGATATGAGTCTTATGCGGACATTTAGTAAGAAACGATCAGTGCAGACGTGTCACCAGTAAAAGCAGACAAATTGTTATGATTTCTGCTGCAAGAACTGGAATGCACATACAAATATTTCCTCCACGATTCTGTCTTTTACTTTCTCTGGAAATAACTCCACATGTGGCCAAATTACTGTATAATAATTATTATTATGAGACAGCTGGTTAGAGCTGCTGCCTTTGGATCCAAAGATCACGGGTTCGATCTCCACTTCCGGCTGTATTTCCCTTGAGTACTTGCCCTAATTTGCTCCAGTAAAAAATTACCGAGTTGTATACGTAAATGGGTAAATAATCGTAAGTAGCTTAACATTGTAAGTTGCTTTGGAGAAAAGTGTTAGATAAGTGAAAAAATCTAAATTATTCGTATTATTATTATTGCAAACCTTAATTTAGTCCACACTTCTGTCCAAGGACTCTTATAATATTATGGTCATACACTAAGCTACTTAGAATTATTTAACCATTTATATCGCAGGATAATTTTTATTGTATCCGTTCAGCCCTAGCTTGAGGGTACTACAGTCCTGGAGGGGATTCAATCCCAGATCCTTTGAGCGGAAAGCGATGGCTGAGAAAGCTACCCCACCTCCTGCCCCATATTATTATTTGGCAGGCAGTATGAGATGTGTGAACTTTGCCCCCTGCTTATAATCACTAAATCAGGAAAGAAAATGGGACAGAAAAAGCAGAATTGGCCTTCGGATCCGTTTCGAACGAATGCGGTATCTCGTCAGCAGCAGATGAATTATTGTCCCTGTTTTCCGTCCGTAAAAAATATTTAAGCACGTCTGATAAGCCGTGTTGTGCTCTTCCCAGACAGTTACATAAGCGAGGATTGTAGATACTTCTTTTTTTCATCTTCACGCCACCTCCCCCCCACCCCCATCTGCTCGCTCTTCGGCTCGAGTTTTCATTTCGAACTCCTCTGGGCCGAGATGGAGACAGAAATTGTTGTATTTGTATGCAAAGAAATCGCGCCCTAGTTTGGGCAAAGGAGGTGCAGTTGATCACCTTTGGCCAAAAAAAAGGAGGGAGGATTTCTTTAGTGGGAGGCGAACGAAGCAACATGAAAAGGGAGGACCGGGTCCTGTTGCTTTCTTTGCTTTATGTGCACTTTGCATCAAAGCAACTGCTGAGGTGGCCGTTTCGGGCTCCTTTTGTTCCGCCATGTTCCGGATCTTAAGTGCCGGCTCAAATCTGCCTCGTGGTTGGGGCTCTGACAGCTGCCGCTGGACCGACGTACCACCCGGGCTTTCATTCGCTTGCTTTCTCCCTCCAGAAACCCTCTGAGGCCTTGAGGCTGAGCAACATGGAACAACAGGGTGTGCTTATGGGCTTCGTTTTTTTTAACACGGTGTGAAAAGTTTACTTTTTTAGGGCGGCAGCACAGCGAGCAGCGCTGCTGTCTCACAGCGCCCGGGTGGTGTGAGAGGACCCGAGTTCGATCCCCACTCAGTCTGTGTGGAGTTTGCATGTTCTCCCCGTGTCTGCGTGGGTTTCCTCTGGGTGCTCTGGTTTCCTCCCACAGTCCAAAGACCCATAGTGAGAGTATGTTCCGTTGATGTACGGATGAGTATGTGAGTGACAGAGAGAGTGTGTTCCACAACAGCCGGGTGATGCCAGAGGAGAAGGGTTTGATCCCCACTCAATCTGTGTGGAGTGTGCGTGGGTTTCCTCTGGGTGCTCTGGTTTCCTCCCACAGTCCAAAGACCCATAGTGAGAGTATGTTCCGTTGATGTACGGATGAGTATGTGAGTGACAGAGAGAGTGTGTTCCACAACAGCCGGGTGATGCCAGAGGAGAAGGGTTTGATCCCCACTCAATCTGTGTGGAGTGTGCGTGGGTTTCCTCTGGGTGCTCTGGTTTCCTCCCACAGTCCAAAGACATGCTGTTCAGGTTCCCCCATAGTGTGTGAGTGATGGACAGGGAGAGTGTGTGTGTTCCACTGATGTATGGATGAGTGGCCCAGTGTAAGTAGTGTATCTAGCAGTGTAAGTTACCCTGGTGAATAAGGTGTGTGGCCTGATAACACTACATAGAGTTCATTGGAGGTTGCTTAGGAGAAAAGTGTCGCTAAATAAATAGATGTAAATGTAACAAACTGTGCACTTCCACGCTGTAAGAGCTTATTTTGTGCGTTTTATTATTTTTTTTTTACCTTTCTTTGGATCTCAGGTTGAGCCTCTGTGCGTGTCAGGGTGTTTATGCATCACGTGTATTTGTTCGCTGGGATTGGCTCTGTGCTCCCACTGGTGGCTCTTGCTGTGTGTGTCGCTCCTGCGCTACATTTACATTCTCATTCCCAGCCTGCGCTCTGCAAGCGTCATCCTTAGGGAGCCGAAGAGCCGCTGAAAATCGCAGCTGAGTGTAAACCGTGTGACTGGGAGACAAACCCAGTCCTACGTGATCATATGACTGGTAGTGTTTTACGTGCGAGTTAGGAAATGGAAATATAAAATTAATTCAGTGTACATTTGTTGTAATTTATGTACAACTTAATGTACAATGTAAAAGTGATAAATTGTGCATTAAAAATTAGCAGCAGAGTTACAAAATGAATTCAAAATACTAACATTTTTTTACATGTAGGTCACAGTGTCTAACCTTTGTCCATGATGTCATGTGATGCAGAATGTGCAGTAAAAAAGACTTTATTGTAGGTTTTAGGCCGTTATTTAAATATATATATATATAATATACGTTTGTTTGTTTGTTTATTTATTTATTGTACACTTGTAAGCAATGCACATGCACAGAGCGCAGATAGTGGGTTTACAGGTTCGCTTGCAGACAATAATATGTACTTAGAGGCTCGGTCGCTAAAGCGAGCGTTAGTGAACATGGTCCAAAATTTGGCGCAGTTGCTGAAGCGCTTTCGTTCACTGGATATGACGTTAACTGTAATTGACATTTACTGTTGGGAATAATTTACATTTATTCATTAGCTGACGCCTTTCTCCACGCAAACTGATAGCGTTAAGCTACTCGCAATACTTTACGCATTTATACAGCTGGGTAATATTTACTGTGTGAGTAGGGCAGGTACCTCGATCAAAGGTACTACGGCAGGAGGTGGGATTCAGACTCAGCTCCTTCAAGTGCAGGGCAGCAGCGCTAAACACTACGCCCCCTGTTGGCCCTGCTGCCCCCACCCATGCCTGCTAGGTGTGTATTTTTTCTCATGTGCCTTTGCCTTTGCTGCACATGCTCTTACGTCCCTGGCGAAGCTGATCTCCCCCACTTGCCGTCACCCTCCTCACTTTTACAATGTCATTAATCCCATTACAGCGGCCGGTCGGAGTGCTAATCCTGGCGAAGTGTCCCGACTCCAGGCTGCCAGCGCCGGAGAACCTGGGGGAGCTTAGCAGCCAACCCAGGCCTTAATCACTCGCAAACAGGTGGGATTTTCGCGCCCCTCCATCTGGGGGGCTTATCAGCAGGTGCGAGTGAGACACTCGAGGTGGTTAATTAACCCCGCCGACCCCCTGCTGCCATGGCGACCCTGCGGGTGGGAGGGTTTGACGGTCACCCTGAGTGGAAAGGACAGGAGAGCAAGAATCTGGGCGAGCTGAGATGTAAGTTGAGGTGCTCCAGCTTTCACGTTGGCTGCTCTGCAACGGGTGAACAGCCCTCATCTGACTCCTCGTCTTTGGTATGATGTAGTGCCCCCTTGCAGCAACTCGCTTAGCTCAGTTAGGTAACTATGCGCCTCCATCCTGCCCCCATCCCAAAGTGAGGTTAGATGTAGAAGGCAAAGCTATGCTGATCTGCTAAGGCTCCCACGGGTCCACACTCTCCTATTAATAGTAAGATTAAATTAATTTCCTTCAGATCAGAAGATAATGTGAAGTTGTGGTTTTCCTCACCAGGGATCCTCTGGGAGACACTGTTTACAGTTGTTCCAGTGTAATGAGCACCAGGACGTGATTTTCGAGCCCATGTTAGGCACGTTGGCGTTCATGCACACATGCGTGTGTCATGACAAGTGCCCGCCGAGCACCACGGGAGGGTTTTGCGTCAGCCGAAGGGCCCTGACAGCTTTGTAGCCGGATGAAAAGGAATCCCGTTGAGGTTATTATGATCTGTTATCTCCCTGTGCGGGAAAGCGAGGAGATTGCATTAAAACTAATTTGGGTGCAGTATCTTCTGCGCTAGATGAAAGCTGCGGAGCTGCAGAGTCTTGTCAAATGCAATTATCCTCAGCTGGTTGCATGAAGAAGGAGCCTCCCGCTGGCTCACGTGCCTCTTGTCCTAATGCGATGCTGTAGCCGCCCTCCCCCCCGACCCCTGCAACCACTCCAGATCTTCGTGCCGAAGACCCGAGGCCCTTGACTGAAGATGTGTTCTCGGACCTGGAGACCAGAAGCGAACCTTCTCTTTCCAAGGAATGGGTTTTTTTTTTTTCCTTTCACTCGGGATCCTTGATCAATGTGTTTGCCCACACGACCGCCAAACTATTATCGATTGTTGTGCCTCTATTGTCTGTTGTGAGAACCTCCTTCAGATGCACAAACACGGTCTTGACAATCAGTAGACAAATGAACAATGTTCTGAGAGGAGTGCTGACTTAAATAGTTCATTTCTGTACTTTGATTGTGACAATGGGAATTATTTACTACTAATGAGAAATCGAGTTGGACCAACGGGGTGGTTATTGTCTCCCCAAGGCAAAATACCCTCATTATATCTGAACACAGAAAGAAATAATTCTGAAATACTTCACCACTGTTTTTGTTAAATATGGGGAATTGATTCGGCAGCTCAAAGGCGAGTGCTACGGCAGCCGGCCCGTCTGCAATCACACATTCGACTCCAGCATCTGTCGTATCTTCGCTCGCGCTTTTGTATGGTCGGCTTTGAAGAGCACGTATAGGGGAGATCAAACGTGCAACGCTGCCTGTTCTCCTCCACACAATCACAAGTCACAGTGAGAGGTGGAGACACCTGGAAATAATCCACCCCAAAGTTTAAGAATAACAGAAGAAACCTTTTTTCAGTTTTGGGGGAAAAAAAAAAAGTCCCGCAGGTACAGTAATGGGTTTTTAGCCGTTCACAAAACCATTTTGCTTCATCGCAGATAAAAGTGTGCGGAGGAACAATGCCGGATCCGTGTTCAGAATGTTGGAACAAGAAGAGGAATTTGGTCCGCACAGATTCCCGGCGCTTCCTGAAGCTTCTGTCAACGGGTTTCCTTATTCTGGATCGTAACCCTTCCGGCTCTTCATTGCACCAATATTTTTTACTGTATGTTTCTTTAAAGTGCGCATAATTTTCATGACTCATTTGCATATTCATGATGCTATATAGTAATACCTCGCTTCTGTGTTATCGGTGGAGCTGTGGCCAGCAGCTTCTGCCCTAAACGGACACCGTGGCACGGTGAACAGGAACATGTCCTCCTCCAGCCGCAAGGCCAGGCTTGACAGTCTGCTAATGTGAAGTAATTAAAGAGCATATGGCTGAGCAGAGCCCGCCGATGCCGTTATTTCCGCACTTTCAGCAAGTAACTCGGCGACTTATGAGCAGCAGTTACTATAACTAGTGCTTGTTAAGGGCCCTGTGTTTGGAGCTTTATATCATTTAGTTTGATGGTGTTTCATTTTGCACTCCTTTGCTGTCCTGGTTTTAGGCAGCGATGAGGAGGATGATGGCAGCACAAGCGAGCACATGCAAATTTGACCTCTGGAATTAACAGATGGAATTGACTGTCCCCTTGGAAACAAAAAGGCAGTACTATTTTTTTATGACATTGAAAGAAGGGGATTGATTGTTTATTGACATTGATAGATTGGGATTGATTGTTCCTTGGCCATGATTGATTATCTCTTGGCAAAACAGACCAGGACTGGCCATCCCTATGGAACTGACTATCCCTTGGCAACTATTGACTGTCCCTTGGCAACCACAGATCGGGACTGATTAGCCCACACAATTGACAGATCATGAATCATTGTTCCATAGTCAGGGCTGATTCTTCCTTGACAGCAACATGTTTCGATTGATTATCCTTTTGTATAGACACATAGGGATTGATTATTCCTTGACAACACTTTGAGATTGGTTTTCCATGGGCAACAAAAGATCTTGACTGATTATTCACCGGCATTGACGTATTAGGTTCAATAGTCCCATGTCATGGACAGATCGTAATTGAATTTACTTTGGCAATTACATATTGGGATTGATTCTGCCTTGGAATTTACAGAACACGCACTGATTATCTGCCGGCAACAACATGTTGTGATTGATTATCCCTCGACATTGAAAGACTAGGATTTATCTATCCCCCCCGGTATTGACAGCTCAGGACTAATTATTGCTTGGCTTTGACCAACCAGTATTGAGTACTCCTTGGCCAGGACTGGTTGCCCATTGGCATTGATAGATTACAATTATCCCTTGAAATTGGCATGAGTATTGATCAGCCCTTGGCAAAATAGATCAAGCTTGATTGTCCCAGTCAGGAATTTAGAATTGTGAAAGAAGTTCAAGCAAAGCTGACCCCTCAGGCAATGTTTCCATCGATTCAGAGCTGTCATAGAAGAGTGTGTCTCCCACTTCCTGGTGAAGGTGTGTTTACGTTGATGCTGCAACAGGGATGTTGGCCTGCTTCTTCCAGGGCCCTCTCCAATGAACATCCCCCTCTCTGCCTATGAATATTTAATATGAATGCGCTGCCATCGATCGAACTATCTGTAAATATGTCAAAACATATAATCCAGCTCCGAGGTTGAACCTGATGCTTTTGCTGGTGTGTGTGTGTGCGAGGTGGTAGTTTACAAAAAGTGCTGTTAAAATTTGTATGCTACCATGCTAAAGATGTGCAAAGGACTTGCTCAGCTGCACTGATAATTAAATGTTTTTCTTCTGCACTCGATTGCTTCTTCAGTCTCAACATTACGTTTTTTTTAATTATTTATGTGTTTTCAAAAGAACCCTTGCTGTAAACAACTAACTGTGTTTTGTTTTTACCTATTTATACAGATGAATATTTCGGGTTAAAGCCCCTTTCTCAGGGATGGAACTGCAGTTGCCGTTCTGGGATTTGAACCCACATCCCATTGATTAAAAATAGCATCCGCCGACAGACTCAAACGTAGACCTGTGCAAATTACGAGCCAGGTGCAATAATGATATTGCGCTTTGTAGAGGAACCCAAATCTGATGGGGAACGATGTTCAAAGACTCGTTCTGCAGTACAGGAATGTGCGGTATGACGCAATAATGTGACATATTGTAATGTGCACCTCGGTGACGGCGGCGATGCTCCCGCGCTGATGATCACTTGCAACGGCGGTAAGCGTGCCGTCCCTACATGGAGTCCGCGGATGTGAAAAGATGAAGGAGGGCGATTAGGCTGAGAGAGTTTGTCCGGCACACCGGCGTGGCCCAAGTTGATGGCATGGCTGCACACCTATTAAAAACTAAGTTGAATTAAATAAGCCCTGGGAGGAACATCTTCAAAGGATCTGCATGAAGTGCAGGGAAAATCGATCTCGGTGGAGCGAGAGGTGCAGGACGGATCGGTGGTGGGGTGGTACTGGCCGGTAGGTCCGATCGTAATGGCGGTGGCGGTTCCAGTCTCGCTTCAGCAAATGTGTTCTGCACGTCCTCCACTGTCCCCGACTTGCAGAAGCCACTGTGCCTCCTCTCAACTGTCTGTCCCCCTCACCCCCCATCACTGGGCATGGGAAGGTGTGGAGAGGGAAGCATGGGACAGAGTAGCAGTAACATACCGCGGTCAGCCCTGTGAAAACCCTGGTCTTCTGAGGAGATAACACCTGGAGGTTTAAGGATGTGATCATTTTCATGTTAATTATTATTTTGAAGAGTGGGAGGTCAAGTGGATGGATGGATGGATGGATATGACCAAGGTGGTTTTCGAACCTACTTCTTCTGAAGAACTTGCGTGTCCCCAGAGAGTGGAGTCAGATGGCTCGTGTTGGACTAGGGAAAGGCGGCACAATGAATGTATTCATGAAGGAAGGGAAAAAAAAGGGGGGAAAACAAATCAGACCCTCGTGGACGCGACGCGAGAGATTAATATTTCAGTGTTTTTAACAGCGCAAAGGCGCAGGCACTTGTGGAACCCTGACATAACAGACGGGGCAGATGGAGCCAGAGGTGCAAGGGATACGAGGACTGACAGATGGGTGGGTGAGGGGGCCGCAGGCAGCGTGATACCGGCCGAGAGGGGAGCAAAACGGAATAGAAGGGGGACGGGGGCATTACAGAGTGCGACTCACAGGCCTCCCCTTCCGCATTTCTCCCAACCTCTCGTACCCATCCGGTTGCTGGAAACGACCCGCCTCCACACTTAGAGTCTCCGAGGGACGAAGTCACATTTCATCTCTGGTTATACCAAATGTCACATTCCTCTGCATGAAAGGTTTTAAAAAAAAATTAAGTGGGAAATTCTCCATAACACTGTGCTGGGGGGAGACATGACCTGGCCAAAAGGTCAAAGGTCAACTTCAGACACCTGGGTCATGGTCGTCTTCTTATTATTACTATAAATATAATTATGTATTAAATACGATTAAATTTTAAAAGACAAATTAATCAAATATAGTAATATATAATAATCATGTATAATTAAATATATGAACTTTAAATACATAATTATTTTATGTTGTTTATGTGGCAGTTTTGCTAGACACCAGTTTTCGTTTTTAGCTTTTTTTCGAGGAGCAGTTCAGGTCAGGGTCTTTGCTCAAAGGTACTACAGCAGGGTTCTTACCCATGTTTTTACACCCCGTACTTCCAGTTATGCTAAAATCTGCATGAATCAAACTGCTCACGTCCCCATTCAGGTGTCACATTGTAAGTTCTATGAGTCTTTTGTCTCTTTTGTACATGGTGGTGTAAGGAAGCACTATGAGATTCAGTCCCTGAATGGAGCTTGTGGTGTGTGTGTGTTGGGGGGGGGGGGGGTGCATAGGGGGTGGGAGGGGCGGAGCCACGTGTATCTCAAAAACTGCAGAACGGGGCCCGTGCGGCGCTCCATCCGGGATCTTCCCGTGGCCCAATATCTGTGCCCGCTCTGCCCCGCCTGCTCCGTGACGGAAAAAATGAAGGAATTAATAAAGTTCTTTCGTAAGATCTGTTGTGCTCGGAAGCGCCGGAGCGGCCCCGCTCTCGTTCCGAGCGCAGACGCTGCAGAATGTAACGTTATTTACTTCGCCGCATACATTCCCGGGCCATTCATTTTCTGAATTAAACATGCGTAAAAATTCAAATAGTGAATTTAAAATAAGGAAAATTTGGAGGCACAAAGCATCTGAAACAAATAGTAATGAAGAGACTGGTACAGCATGGGAAATCTACTGGATGAAGCACTGCAGGTTGTGGTACACAGGGCCTAAGAGGGAATACGAAAAAAAAACACACAACATTAAAAGGAGCTGGGAACGAATCAGCATTTTCACGATAACTGTAATTTAATTGCCTCTTTGCATATCATTTGCATATTTTATTTGCATAAACGTTTCCTGGTTGGGGAAATTTGAGAAGGTGTGCGAGGGGAGGTGTGGTTCTACCGGTTTATGGGCACTCGCGTTGCTTGACGGAGCTCTTTAACGACAGGGTAGGAGGCCGCAGGCGTCGCTCGTGTCATTTTTCGGCGATCGCTGAGAGGAACGGCGCCCCCTAGAAGACCTTCAGCTAATTGCTGCAACATTGTTCGACTTCCAGGAAGTCCCCAGTCGGTCCAGTTCTCATCCCTGGTGTGTCGCGCATGATTTCCCTCTGCTTCCTAACTAGATGTTAAGCTCAGGTCTGTTTTATTTTTTTACTCTCCTTTTCATCTTTTAAATTGCCTCTGAGCCAAACACTCGGAATGAAAGATATTTGAGATTACAGAGAGTGCTTTACCATGAGATATTTGACTGGAGTTGGACAATATTGTACAATAATACGGGTGAGTATAAATTGGGTACCGCGGTCCTTTAGTGCTTGGGGCGCGTGTCCGGAATCCGAGGCGGGGGCCACTGCGAACGTCATGCCAACTCACCCAATACTCCAGCACTTGATACCAGGGTAATTGTAAAGAAAGCTCAGCACACGGAATACAAAGGCGTAAGTGCGCCTGGTCTCGTCCATATTTTGACAAACAAGGTCAAGGAAGGTACACAGTGTGTTCTCCAGTGTCGTGCCACACCCCCCCCCCCCAACAGGGTTGCGCCGTATCCGGAGCTGGCAACCATGGAGCTGCACCAGGGTGTTCATTAGCACATCATGAGCTCTGATTTATTCACACAAATCTCAGAGTCACACTGCAGTGGAGCAGGGGGCGGGGCTTGGTATGCAAATCGGCGGTGACGATGACCCAGTCCTCAAGTCAGAGGAACTACGGTGGGCAGAACTTGTGTCATAATAAGGACTGACTGTTGGAGAAGCTGTCACAACCAGCAGGTGGCGCACTGCTTAGAGCTGCTGCCTTCTACTCAAAGGACACAGGTTCAAATCCCACCTTCTGACGTCTGATCCCTGATCAAGGCACTTACCCTGAACTGATTAACGGCCCTGGTGTATGGAAGGGTAAATCAACGCAAGCTGCTTTGGAGAAAAGTGTCAAATGAATAAATGTAACGTAAATAAAAACAGAGACTGAAGGGAAGTGTGTCGAGGCGCTGATCTGCTATATGTACCTGTAGACTTATGTACGGGTTTGCGAAGCCAGTTTCCTCTTGCCGCCTCATTAGTCGCATCAGTGGATTCGGAGATGGAAGGAACATGAAGCATAACGACACGTTCTGAAACCGCTTGTGTCTCACTGAGATTGTACAGCCATTCTCTTTTTTTTTTTTTTGTCAGCGATGTGCCTGTAAGCGCTGAAAAGGGTAATTTGATGAAACTGCAATGTCAGTCTGCTCAGGAGGCTCCGGAAAACTCGGAACGAGAGCTGATCTCAGCTGGTCTGAGTTTTGGAGCCCCTTTCAAGAAGGCAGTATGAGATCCCTCTGTCCCTCAGAGCTGCTGAACCCCTACCATCATTCCAGAAGGGTCTCAAAACGCACCTCCGTGAGATCTGTTTCTCTCTCCATCTCCTAAATGCTCCACAGTTAGATGCCTCGCACCATCTGGCACCATCACCCCTGCACTTCCTATCACTTCCATATGCAGCAAAAACGGTGCTATCAGACCAAGTGCGTCTAATGCTCTTAGTCTGCTGCTGATGCACTTTTGCTCACTCTGAGTCGCGCGTCACTTCGGAGACAAGCGTCTGCTGAATGAATAAATGCAGATGTAAACAGAGGCCCCTGCCAAACCAGATGCTCAGTATGTTACCGTTAGCGGTTAATAGGCGTGTTGACGGAGGCAGACAGTGAGCTCTGCTCTTCATCCATCTTCGCTTGACGCCAATTAGATCATCTGGGGTCATGTTTTTTTTTTTCCCTAACATTATTGTTGCTCACGTTCGTCATATTGGCCGTCATCCCCAATCCGCACACACCTGGCACCTCTCCTCATTAGCACCCCCCACCCCGCACGCGCACGCTCTCGAACCATGCACAACCCGATGTCCCATGGGCCTCGGAGCTGGAGCAGCGCCAGGGGTATTATGGTTCATTAACACTGATTGTCTTGTCTGCTTCCCGACACTCGGTCCCTTGGGGGGGTCTCGGCAACACGACCCCCCCCCACCCTGCCGCCCGCAGCCTCTACCCAGCTAAACACCCGTGGCTGGAGGCCCTACACACCATCGCAGCAGGTCCCGGGCCCGTGGGATGGTGTAATGAGTGTCTGACATCGGCGGGTCCGCACTGGGGTGAAGACCCTTCCCTCTCATCTTCCCACAGCTGCTTCACCGGGAAGCGATGCTAGAAATCACGCCCCCACCCCTCTGAAGGAAGCCCCCGTCTTGCCTTTTCTTCTTGTTACTGCTGCTCCTATTGTGCTTGTTTCCATTACCGAATTATTCAGGTCTTTAAACCCCCCCACAATGCTCCTTGTATCCGTGCCATTCCACCGCCATAGTGCGACAGGACCTTGATAAGGTTTTGCACCCAAAGGTACACTGATGACTTTGTGTATGATGCCCGAAGAGGTCAAGCTGTCAGGAAGCCATGGATTTGTTGTGCCGTGTGCCTTTATCGGTCGTGTTCCGCTTTTCGTATTGAAACTTCCGGAAACGACACCCAAGTCGTGTGTGTGTGTGTGTGTGTGTGTGTGTGTGTGTGTGTGTGTGAGACATACTGGTGGCCTCAGTGCAGGTCTGACGTGTGACCTGCTTGCATCACTGCTGCTATCGCCTGTAGGTAAAATACCTGTATGTCCACTGAAGTTCATGAAACATTTTCATTTTCTCATTAATGCATTATAGCTGTGACCGAACTAATGGTGGGGGGGGATGGTCATGTCACTGACTGGTTGACAATGTTTTAATAAATTCGTGACAAATTTTAATTTAACAAAAAATGAGCATTTAGTGTTGCGAATCACTTGAAAAATTGACCAAGATATTTTTAAATACTTTCTTTTAAGACTTGGTAGAAAAATGACAGATGATTTTACTGAGGTGGATGCAAAGAGCACAATTTTGCATTTACAAAAAATATTCAGATGTTATGCGCTAAGAAATGGATGCTTCAAAAAAAAAAAAAAATCATTATTCATTTATTTATTTATTTATTGTAACACTTTGAGTTTTCATTTTGCTGATTACCCTTCTTCTGAAAATTCTGGAAAATATATGAAAAAAGAAAATTGTGATGCACTGCACCGTCCGATCATTAAACGATCCGCTCACAGATATTACTTCTTACTTATTGTAATAAAGGTCACTTCCGCTAACTTTCTTTTAGGCCCCGCAAAGGACCCAATGCAATGACCCCCGTCCCACCGAGCCCCTGCCGATGACACATGTGGCCTTGCGGGGGCGCTGTGACTGTGACCAATGTCACACGAGCCTTGCCGGATTAAACTGTCGAGCTCCGCGTGTAATTGAGAGGCGAGCGAATCGATAACAAGTCGATGGAAATGAGGCTGCCGGTCCGCAGAGCACCTGCTATTACTGTAAATTGTGAGCCCCCTCCCCCGCTGCGCGATTTGATGTGCCGCTCTCTCTGATGTCTTCCTAAACGTCGAGGGAAAAGAGCGTTCGAGGATAAGCCCTTTTAATCCTCGGCCCTTTCCAGTTGCACGTTCAGCGGGAGAGGAGTTCATTTCCCTCCGCGGCCCGGCGTTTCACGGTGGGGGATGGGTGCGGAGGCTGGAAAAATGGCGCGGCGACCGGCGGGATCTCGCTGTTAAAATGCCACGGATGCCCAAGCTCCTCCGGGTAGCGCGTCGTGCCGAGGGAGCCAGATAAAGAGAAAACACCGTAAATCACGCCGATGCGAGATTGCCTTTCGGGGCTTTTGGAGCATCTCACCGCGGGGCGGCCTGTCCCCGCTGCTGTCGCTTCCCGTCTCGAACCGCGTTTTGTCCGTGTTTGATTAACGTCGTGGAGAGATGAATATACGATAGGGCCAAGACGAATGGCTACTTCAGAGGGAGCGTTTCGGAGAAACACAGAGTACGCGATCCGGGGGCTGTGCCCGCCTCTGACATGAGCAAAATCAATGAGCGGCAGGAGCGGGAGAAAAACGTTGGCGCAACGCTTTATTTGTTTGTTTATTGACTTGTTTTCATTTCAGCGCCGCTCTGTTCGCTCTGTGCCAACCCACTCTTTTCCCGTCATGCGGGACAGGCCAGGGAACGCAAGGCTGCGTCCGTGTCCTCGGATACCTGGGACAGCAGGTGGAGTAGCGGCTGCAGAACCCGACTTCGAATCCCTGCTCCTGCTCTGGTACCCTTGAGCGAGGTACCTGCGTTTACGTTTATTCATTTAGCTGATGCTTTTCTCCAGAGTGATTTACCATGTTGAGCTGCTTACAGTTATTTACCCATTTACACACCGGGGTAACTTTACTGGAGCTATTTAGGGTAAGTACCTTGCTGGAGGTGGGATTGGAGCCTTCAACCTTTGGGTCTAAAGGCTGCAGCTCTTACCACTATGTTTCCAGCTGCCCCGTAAAGGCACCCCTCATAAAGATTACCCAGCTGTATAAGGGTAAATCACTGTAAATAGTTAACCATAATAGGTGATGCTGGAGAAAAGCATCAGCTAAATGAATCCCTGCAAGTCCCAAGTTCGTGTTTTATGGAAATGAGGTGCCCAGGTGACCCCCCCACACACACACACACACACCCCAATTCCTTTGTACACCTTTGAGGAACGTACCCTCAATGTTCAACATGCCGTTTACACCTGTCCTCCACCTGGGCTCTTGGACGCTGTCTCAGCCGTCTCTCAGTCCTCATTGGTGGGCGTGCCTTCATCGAGCTGGAGAACATCAGCGGACCCGCGGGCCACACGGTGCGCTCCCTGGTGGCCCACACCGAGGACACACGTCTCTGTAGTTCGGAGGAGAGAGAAAAAAAACAAGAGCTGTGGAAACGAACACCATCGTTCCTGTATTCTCGCACGTGTCCCATTCCGTTGTTTCTCTCACATCGGGTCGCAAATCTGTTTTTAAAAGCCTGTGTTGTAGCTTAATTATGCATCAGATCAGCCGAAGGAGCCTAATTCATTTTTCATACCGTACACAGGTCACGGAACTCATGAGTCTTACGCAACGACACGCCTGCTGAGGACCTTTCGTCCACAGTCTTGATAGGTGCAGATGGTGATGATGAGTGACCTCACAGCAGCTGTTGCTAGTGGCAACCGCCCAGGGAGCCTGTCTTATGATCTCCGTGCACCGTGGGGGTCGGCTGCGCTTTTAATCACTGGCCACACTGAGTTACCTCAGCACCTTCTAGTCTCACCCTGAAGTCCTGATGCTCAGTGATCAGTGGGCGGGGAATTGGATGCTCAGCTGAGGTCCTGGTCCCAAAAAGGGGAGCACCGTCAGGAAGTGGGCGAGGATTTCTCACGGTCGAATTTCATGTGTTCACTTACTCGCAGTCAACACAGACTTACAGATAAAACCTCCGCCGGTCAACATGACTGGCATCTGCACCTAAAATCAGTGTCTGGAAAACTGAAAGCTCGTTCTGTTCACGTTCTGCTTTCCAAACCCAAATATGCACCACCATGTGTGGCCAGTAAATATCCGTGGCAGCATGGTACAATACTGCATCAAAAACAGTGCTCCATAATATTGACTTTATCACAAAAAAACCCCACCTAGGGCAGCAGGGGACATAGTGGTTAGTGCAGCCGCCTTACAATTAAAGGACCCAGGATCAAATCCCACTTCCTGCTGTAGTACCCATGATCAAGGTACTTACCCTGAATTGGTACAGTAAAAACTATGAGGCTGTATACATGGGTAAATCAGTGTAAGTAGCTTATTATTGTCAACTAAATAAATAACCTTCCATTAGTAATTAGGGAAACTGGAAAAGTTCTAGTCCCAACACACAGCTGACCTGCTGAGTCTACTGCGACTCTCTCCCCCGTCGCTTTTCTTCCCCTCAGCAACGAATTGATTAAAATATTTTGCTATGAAAAAGAGAGGCAAACAAACACAAAGGATGCAGAGGCACAGGCTGCTGTCCCTGAGCACCAGCGCTGACTTCTGCCAGTCATGTCGTCCAGCTTGTTGGAGAACGTTTTTTTTTTTCCTGATGCCCACCTGGAGCCTCCTTCCGGCTGTGGTTGCTTGACGCGTCTTTATCAGATTGATTTAAAAACCCAGCAGTCATCATTCTTTAACAGCACCTTGGTTGTGTCTCAAGACGCCGTATGCCATCTTGCCGAAGTGATGTTACGTTCTGTCCTAATTGCCTCTCGTATCGAGGTGTTCTTGTGGATCTCATTTCCCCGATTGACAGAACTCCAGACGTGCTTAAATGACACTCTAATACAGCGATCTTGTGTAATTTTCTTAAAGTTGCCTTGCTCCCTCAAGACGGTCGACATTTTTCCCAATTGCAGTCACCCCCCTCAAGGTGCGTCCAATGCGCCTTAGGCTATACGCCTTGCAGGTGTCGTAACCCATGTGTGTGATTTTTCATGTAACGAAACACTGTAAGATGCCTGGGTGATACGAGAGGATATGGGTTCGATCCCTGCTCAGTCTGCATGGAGTTTGCATGTCCTTCCTGTGTCTGGGAGGGGTTTCCTCCGGGTGCTCTGGTTTCCTCCCACACTTCAAAGACATGCTGTTGAAGTTCACCCATAATGTGTGAGCAATAGAGAGAGTGTGTGTGTGTTCCACTGATGTATGGATGAGTGACCCATAGTAAGTAGAGTATCTAGCAGTGTAAATCACTGCAGAGAATAAGGTGTGTGGGCTGATAACAGTGCATAGAGTTCATTGGGAGTCGCTTGGGAGAAAAGCGTCTGATAAATAAATAAATAAACATACATGCAATAACCCCCCTCTGATTAAATGGCTAACAAACTAAGGGCACGCATATAACGGTTCGGTCTCATCGGTTGAGACAGCAATTAGCGGAATTAGCTGGGAAAGCGGCGCGACGTTGCAGCGTGGTGACGGCACAGGCTGGGCTTGAGGACCCTGATGTCAGTGCTAATGTGCTCCATACAGATCGTGCACGCAAGGTGCAGAGTGTGCGTGGCACAGAGAGCGTCCCGACCAACACAGCCGCTAACCGTTAGCCTGTTATTAAAGGGGGGGACCATGGCACCACGATGTCACATTTGACATCGTCTTCCGCTTTAGCTCATTCAATTGTTCCATCTCAGTTTATGTGCTGCTTATGTATGTTTTGCTGCTTTCCTTTTAAAAAGTGACCTTTGTTCCTTGAGAAATGTTTAAGTTGTGTCTTCCGGGGAATAAACTTGGGCGTATGGGTGCCCTGCATGCTCACGTTCAACGTCCGTAGCTGGAGAATCCTTTTCCGGGAAGCTGCTCAGCCTGGAAGTGCGAAGTGCTGCCTCCTCGTTTCACAAGCGGTCCAGTTCTGAGTTTCTGAAGACGCAAGCATTTTCTAGTTTATTTATTTTTAATTTTATTTTCTTTGATCTTCTTCCTAAAATTCCTGCTTTTGGTAGTGTTAATAGCAACTTGTGTTTCTTCGCCCAACTGGCGGATGGCAGTGCTGAGAACAGAACCAGAACCGGAGCCTTCACATCTCGTTTGAAATTAGAGTGTTTCTAACATGTTTAAAGCTATATCCAAAACTTTTACAGAACGTAGCCTCGAATTACATTGAGTTTTTGCCTGTGAATAAGTCGTCAAAGTAAGAACAAAGTTCCAGACATCAAGTCCTCGTTGTTCTTGTAAGATGAGAAATCAGTGCACTCGTGTTTAAGACGTTTTTACACGACATACTTTTGGGTACTGGATGGAGTATGCAGCTGTAATACATGCTGATTTGTTTTTCATACAGCTGACAGAATAACCTTCCGCACACACTCATTAAGCATTGGGAAAAAATAACGCACAGGCATGCGACTCCTTCCCTCATTATCTTAATATGTTCATTTTGCGTCTACGCTTCACCGACCTACACATCACAACTGTTAATGAGGAAACCTGGAGGGGCCTAGCAAACAGCAGGCCTTCGTCCTCTGGTGTACACTGTCAGGTGGATTCCACACCTACGAGAGTGTGAGTTTCACACACATGCCTAACCCTTCACCACGGAACACCAAGAGCATGAAGACAGGCTAACCTTCAGGCAGCAAGTTCTGGGTTGTGCCAACTCGAGGAAGAAGGGAGGCTAGTGCAGGCGGATCGATGGAAGCCTGATGTGTGCGGCTTTCCATGGCGATTCAGTTCTCTCTTGCACGGCATTCTGGGTAGGTTATTAGCAAGAGGAGATACAGGAGCAGATATCAGTGCTTGGAAGAGGGGAGCCGTCGGTCTGTGGTAATCGAGGGGGTTACTCAACCATGAAGGGCTTCTTACGGAGCACCTCCAAGATGGGGGCCTCTGGGGGGGGTGGCGTCTTCGAATATTCCGAGATGGTGGATTAAATAATAATAGCGAGAGAGAGGGTATAAAGAGAGAGAGAGAAACGAACGGAAAATAGTGTCGTGCCTTTGATCGCCATTAGCAAAGTCTCGCTCATATATTTCAGCATGCTTAAAGGACCTCCTGTAATATCTGATGAAGGGTGTTTCAGGTAATGAGTTATCTCTTTAGAAAGTGTCAGCGAGAGACTCTAAAGCAGGTTTATAACAAAATTCAGATCTTCATTATTAAAGCGTGCTAATCGGTTTTCGGGAAGAGACAAATGTGAGCAGAGGAGCGAGACAAAGACAGAAAGAGAGAGAGGGAGGGATGCTCTGTATGCGCCATCACAAATGGGTAATTCACAGTCTGTGTGTGAGTGGAATCACACTGCCCTCATACCAACCACCTGTTCTAATCTGTTCCTGGAGTCTTTTCAATGCGAGGAGAGAGGAGGAGGGGAGGGAAGCCAGGTGTACCCGCCTCTGGGGAAAGGTCATGTGCGTTTCAGGTAAATCGAATATCACTTACAGAGCGATAACACGGAGCGTTTTGTCTTCTCTAAGCCCCACGGCCCAAGCAAGACAGATGATCTTCGGCAAACGGATCCCGTGTCCTTTAGATGGCTGTGATTGAGAGTCAGTTTGACCGGACCTACGGCGGGGGCCCTGGAGGGCAGTCCGCCCCATTGTTGAGGATGGAGGGAAGGACCTGTGCTCCCAGCCTACAGGAAGGACCCGCCGTCACATGTTGCGTAGAACATTCATTAGTTGAAAGCGAGTCCCAGACTTTTTATTCTTCACCTTAACAGATTAAATAAAATATCAAGGCTGCACCCAGAGTGATTTTTTTTTGTAGTAAGTACTGAAATATGCTGAGTAACAGTAATAAAAAAATCTAAGTACTTAGTTTGCTCATGAATGACCATCCAGTGCTGATTAGCAAGACTGCTAGGCATGCAGTATATAAAGTGAAAAATGTGCAAGAAATACAGATTTACATTTCAATGAATCGTTGAACTTCTTTGCATGTGAGGTGGGGAGGATGAAGAAACTGACATGCTGCATTTTTTAAACATAAAGCACATACATATTTATTCATAGAATAGTTTGTACCGACTCTACTGAAGATAGAGAAAAAAAATACATTTTCTTGGAACGTAATCAAGCTTTCCAATACAAAACAAATAAGACTGGTGTGACTTGTCATATTTATCATTACATCCCTCCAATCCATCTAAAGCACTGGGCTATTTATTCTACAAAGCTTGAAAAAATAATGTGTCATTCTATAAGTGGCCTAGAAGTGAAAATTAATTTCAAGTTTGTAGGCAAATCACAGTTAGAACAAAAAAGAGCTGATATATAAAAAGAAAATCATTGGTCTAGAGTCCCAAGCTGTCCACTTGAATTGTGTTGACTACCTGAAATTTAATCAGTGCCCCCCATCCCCCCCGACGGGACTTAATCGTTCAGAATGTACAGCTGGGCACATGTTGCTGTGAATGATAAAAGGCGCTCTATGGTTCCAAGTGATATTGGTTATGACAGCTGTTCCAGAAACATGGCACGGTACCTTTTAGTTATTAGTGATGCCTTTTGACCTTTACGGTGCACCAGGGAGTTGTCTTTCCTCTCCAGGATCTTCAGAAACAAGTGGATTATTGAGCAAATTCCAAAACCTGACAATGGTCAGAAAAGGCCAGAAATGTTCATGCATTCTTATCATTGGTCTACAGTACAACTTAAATTCCTTCTTTATGTTAATTTATTTTTGTTCTTGTGGCTCAATCACCACAGCCCTCCATTCAGTTCTAACTGTCACCATCTTACCCTTGGCAGGACATTGTTCCCTCTCTTTATCAATAAAATTCCCCCACCAAATAGGTTAAGACCAAGTTCACACACCTTCTCTATCGCCACCAAATACCCCTTGTTGTGTCAAGGTGAACAACAAGGGGTATTTGGTAGCGAAGTCAACAAGCAAAGCATGCTATTATAATTAAGGGAAATTATCTTTTTTAAAATGTATGGGAGTGAGATGCTGATATGGAATATATCCAAGGCTCTTATTTTTTCCAATAGTATATATACGTGCCATTTTTCAACATGACAATCAAGCGTATGAATCTATAAATGGCCCTATATTGCTTGAAAAAAATGAACAGTCACTGAATACACCGTGAATAATCTCAAAATGTCAACTTTTTGTCTTTTTTGTAGCTTTACTGTGCAGCCTCTCTGTGTCATGGCCCCTTTGAACTGAATGTGTCAATGTCACCCCAAGATGTGACAGAAGGCGAGCGAAGGTGCCCTGACCGTTCCTCGCCACAACGTTTCAAAAGTTCTCCCTGTGTTTTTCCCCATCGGACACTGCAGGAATGGGAAGTAGCGGCCAATCTGAGTGCAGCGATAAAGATGTAATAATGCTCTAGTTCACAGTATGCAAATTAGACTTTAACAGAAACAGAAACTGGAAGATTTAGTGATATTTGTTTCAGGGCAGCAGATGGAATAGCTGCCTGGGTTTGAATCCCTGCTTGTGCTGCAGTGCCCTTGGTCAAGGTACTTATCCTTAACAGATACAGTATAAATTACGCGGTTGTATAAACAACCTGAAGAAATACACACACACACACATTTTCGGAACCGCTTGTCCCATACGGGGTCGCGGGGAACCGGAGTCTACCCGGCAACACAGGGCGTAAGGCTGGAGGGGGAGGGGACACACCCAGGACGGGATGCCAGTCCGTCGCAAGGCACCCCAAGCGGGACTCGAACCCCAGACCCACCTGAAGAAATAATTAATAATAAATAACTAGCTTAGTGATCAAACATAACATTGTAAATTGTTTAGGAGGAAGGTGACAGCTAAATGATGATGATGATAGTTATTATAATTATAATAATAATTATTATTATTATTATTAGAAGAAGAAAAACTGTTATAAAATGCTCAAGGGAATGTTAGAGTAGTTGGGATACCTGTGTGGGAGTGTGACACACACAACCAGCTAATCACCATCCCCTGGTCTGATGCACTTCATTTGCTTTTGACAACTTAAAATTTTACCTTAACTGCAGTGGGATTTTTAAATACCCACGTAATTATGTGTGTGTGTGTGCGTGTGAGCGTGTGAGCGTGCGCACGCACTTCCCGCTTTCTCTGTTTAACTTGTCACGTTAAAAAAACGAATGAAAAAAAGAAACAAATGCAGACATGTCCTCAATATTCTACCCTTGATATGAAAGTCATAATATTGCAGGGTAGTGATTACTGTGTCACAATATTCCCGCTGTTCTGCAGGATATGGCTTTGCCTCGCTAATTGGTGTCTCAGTTTTTTCCATGTCACCAAAACATTGACGAATGTGCTTATTTATGCGTGTGGAGTCACCGTGTCCTACTTAAGTGAGCGTCGCTCAGGCTCCCATTCACTCCCCCATACGCAGGAGGTGGGAATAATGGAAGAGTTCCTTTGCTCGGTGGGCACAGCGGCAGAGAGGTACATCGGCGTGCGGAAGCATTCGGACTAAATAAGTTGAGTGAGGTGATGGGAGAGAAAACTGCTTTTATTAAAGGAAAAAAGGGAAACGGGAAAATCTCATAAACCACAGTGCAGCTAGTAAAGCAAAGGAAGATGAACAAGATCGTGATGAAATTCTTACAACTGAGATTTTTCTGGACATTGTGACTTTATAGCATGGAGGAGGGAGGTGGGGGGGGGGGGGGGGCGGTATGAGTAACTCTTGAGTAGTAAACTGCTTGTCTGACTGAGGAGGCATCTCCCCACTCCATAGTCTGTTCAGACCCGGATCATTTGTATTGGAACGGAGTCCTGGGCATCCAGCTTCCCCACTCCTGATCGTCCATACAACCCTACCTCATTCCTGCAGTCCTGATCGTCCATACAACCCTACCTCATTCCTGCAGTCCTGATCGTCCATACAACCCTACCTCATTCCTGCAGTCCTGATCGTCCATACAACCCTACCTCATTCCCCCAGTCTTGACCCTGTACACCCCTCCGGTCCTGCACACCATCACAAGCCCTTTCATTCCTCTAGTCCTGAGAATCTCCTCCCCAGTCCAAGGTGGCCTGCTCTATCTGATCGGCTGCATCGTATGACATTGAATTCCAGAGGCTGCGCCCTGGTGTGAGAGTGTGCTCTCCTGCACTGCCCACCTCCTCCTCCTCCTCCTCCTCCTCCAGCATACTGAGATATCTGATCTCCGGTCCACTCTGACATTTCACAAGGAGGTTGCCGGGGCGTCCTGCAATCCTCCCGATAAATCTCCGTCTTCTTCACCTCTGGCCTCTGGCTTTATGTGAGCTACCTCCTCTCTAGGGCTCCTGGTGCCATGCACTTCCCTGGTCCTTGGGACCGGGCCGTAGGTGCAAGGGTATGACCGTACGCACCCTTAACCCTCGGACCGCATCCACAGACAGTCACTATAAAAGTATTAGTCATCTACCCGTCCTCCCTCGACTCTCAGACTGGCATCGGCCCGTTGGAACAGAATCAAACTTAGTGTAAAGAGGTGGGGTTTGCCGCAGCACCACACCCACGTGGGCCGGTCTTTAAGAGGTGTTTAATAGGTGCATGGCTGGAGGCCGAGTGGCCAGGAAAAAGGCCACGCCCACAGAAGTGAGCCCTAATTAAACTGTTAAGAAGCACAGGATATGCAGCAGCATGAGAGTGGGTCCTTTAATTTCCAACATAATTCACTTTAATCTAGTGTCTTCTGAGTGCCGCGGACCGGAACGCGTGCCTCGTGGTTCGGTTTCGCACGCACGTGTTCGCGAAAACAGACGCCGAACAACTTCTCGGGTTTTGAAGAACGCTCCTCCGCAACCCCGGTACTTGTGGAGCGCGGCGGAATTGAATCTTTGTGCTGCCGCGGTACAAGAGTACATGATGGCCTCCCAGGACAGCTGTGTGATGTTCCCTTTGTCATTCTCAGCCCTCTCAACCTCTCTCTTTGCGCCGAGGACGGCGAAGGAGATGGCGGAGGCACGGAATGAGGATGAAGAGGAGGGGTAACGGGGTGAAGGAAGGCGCTTTGAACATACGGGGGGCGGGGCGCGGTGGAAGGGCAGCGCCTGAAAAAGAACAAGCTGGGTGTTGTTTGTAGTCTGCCGGGTCCTTATGAACTCGCAAAACATTGCATCAGGCTGGCAGACAGTGAAGCCCTCATAATAATCACCCAGAGGAGGAGCTGCCACCAACTTCAGCTTCCTCAAAAGAAAACACGGGCCGCTCGAGCAGCTCTTTGCCGAAACCATCGCCTGCCTCAGCCCGACTCGAGCTGCGTCTCCTGCTGTTTATATCGCTTCTGTTTATAACTCCGAGTTGTTTATAACTGACTTACACTGGACCCTAGAGAGACGCATCCTTCGGGTTGTGCCGGATGCTATCGACGGGGACATCTTCGGTTACTGCTGTCAAGTTAGAAGTTTGAAATATTTACAGTAAATATTATTTCAGCCGATTATTCGTCTCACACGTCTCAAAGTGGCTTACAATACTAGCTTTGTACTCTTGAGCTATTGATGATTTACCAGTTTATACAGCTAAACCAGGGAGAGCTGGAAGCGCAGTGATTAGAGCTACTGCCTTTGGACCCAAAGGTTCCAGGTTTCATTCCCACCTCCAGCTGTAGTACCCATGAGCAAGGTACTTACCCTTAAGCGCTCCAGTGAAATTAACCAGCTGTGTAAATGGGCAAATAATTGTGCTTAACACTGTAAATCGCTTTGGAGAAAAGCGGCAGCTGAATAAATAAAAGTAAATGGATATTTTTACCTCATCCATTCAGGATAAATGCAGTGATCAAGGAGACCGCAGCAAGAGGTGGGATTCAGACCGAGGACCTTTGATTGCTAGAGGAGAGCTGTAACCGCTGCATGACTGTCCATTTTAGGGTTAAGGTGGACACATCCTTCATTGAATGTGTAGTTACTCATTTAGCTGACACTTTCCTCCTAAGTGACATAGTTATTTACGGGTTTGTATAGTATGGTCGTTTTTATTTGATCAATTTAGGATGAGTATCTTCATCAAAGGTACTGCTGCAAAAGTGGGGATTCGAACCCAGAGCTTTCAAGGGCAACACAATGGCGCTAGCCCCTATTCCACCAGCTGCCCCAGCTCACGTTTTAGTTAAATAGCTATAGCGCAAAGGAAGGACTGAGATTAATCACATTGTTTTACCGAGGGCAGGTGAGCGCAGAGCCGGCTGCGGTGCTTAGATCCGAGTCTACGGTTGTATAGATGTAGCAATTTGTAATAATTGTACCGCTTTCGCACGCAGGCTAAAAATTCCGTCGCCGCGCAATAATTTTAGGGATCACGGCCAAACATTTTGCCATTGACTAAAGTTGCAGCTCAACCGTGAGATCAATTGATCTTCCTCTGCCCCCGATTCTTTATCTGAACGGGAGTATTTTTAGTGCTATTAGTATTTATGCCGAGGTCCTATTCTTCTGCCGAAGAGCGTGTCACTCAGCGTGGCCTAGTTCCATTCTATTAAAATCCGGGTGAGAGGAAAAACGACTGGGAAGTGCAGTGTCAGGATGGAGAAGCGCGGGCCTATAATAGCTCACGCTCCCGCCGCACGTGTTCCCGCCAAGCACAGGCGAACGGCGACATCGGAAGAACCCCGTGCGGCGCCGTCTATGGGTGGGAGGCCTTGAGATGCAGAGCAGGACTCCTCTTTCTGCCCTTTGGTAGCTGCCTCCTGCTGCAGCAAATATGTTTGGTGTCCAAAGTGCTCTCACGTTCAAGTCTTCCTTCATGCCCCGTCTTCCTTTAAACACAGATTTTGTGTTATAGGCGCTGGAACCAAGGGCAGCTGGGTGGGTTAGGGTTAGAGTCGCTGGCTTTGGGCTCAAAGGTTGCACGTTCGGATTCTATCTCCAGCTGCAGCACCCTTGAGCAAGGCACTTACCCTGAACTGCTCCAGTAAATTACCCAGCTGTATAAATGGCTAAACAATTGTAAGTAGCTTAACGTTGTAAGTCGCTTTGGAGAAGATTAAATTAATAAATGTGAAGCAAAAAAAACCAATAAATAATAATGGAAGATAGTCTGTTTTAAGTAGATTCATGTCTCCGGAGAAACTTGCATTCCCAGACCCTGTGTGCGACATGGAGGGGGAACAAGTATTAGTGGTGGTTTGACGCCTTAATCTTTCCTTCCTCCCGATGGTTGTTTTCGCTCTCCCTTGATGCAAAGCTACAATCTCCAGGATATTGCCATCGAACCAATACAAACAAAGCGTTTAACGGCACGGAGGGCTGGTGCAGCTCGGGTGGAGAGAAAGTGTCTCATGCTGCAGGTTCGAGGCTCCTCCAGGCGACCTCTTATCGGGGAGCGGTGATCAGATGCTTCGCGGTGAATTTAGGGCGCTCAGCGGCGAGGAAAGTACTGATTTCCAGCCCTTGCATCAGATAAGGCTATTTTTGTGGAGTCAGGGAACGAGCGCGGCGGCCGGTCGCCCAGCCGCTTGACCCCCGAATTCTGAACGGATGCAGCGGGGAAATTAAACGCAAGCAAATGGGACCGTGTGGGAGAAGCTCCCGCACTGAAGGTGGATTGAGGGATGCAACACGAAGCAAGAAAATGAAACTATGTGCATTGGATCTCTGGGGTTTGGGTATGGAAGGTTGTCTTGCGGTTTAACCTCGACTGTGACAGTTTGAAAACAGAGGTAATTCTTCTTCGGAAGAGTGAAATATTGTCAGGAGCACAGCCTGAGAGCGGCTCCCAGGGTTAAATTTATCTTCCCACACCTGCCTCATCATACATAACCTACATACTATGAAAACAGAGAGGACGTCCGGTCCGTCTCACCCGGACCGCCCGCATTCATCACAAGACACATTCGCCCCTTTTCTGGAATGAGATTCAGGGTCGAAGGAAGGAGTTTAAATTATCAAAATGTCGGTTTTCCGCTTTCCTGCTATGCATCTTGTGAAACTGATATTAATTGGCATCAGAGGTACTTGAAGAAATGGTCTGATCTCAAGTTCTCCAAAAACAGGGTAAGCACGTGGGTAAAATAAGTACATAAAAATAGGGTATATAAGGGTAATGGGTATATATGGTAATAAAAATAGGGTAAATCTAGTAATAACTAAATAAAAATTGGGTAACCCTTTATGCTGTGAGGTAATCATTGTTTTCAGGTTGAAAAGGAAAAATTCACATTTATGAGATGCTTTCCTCCAAAGTAACTTACCATCTCAAGGTAAATACAGTTTTTTTACCCATCTACACAGCTGGGTAATTTTACTGGAGCAGTTCAGAGTAAGTTCCTTTGCTGCAACAGTACTGGATGAGACTTGAACCAGCAACCTTTGTATCTAAAGGCTCTAACCACTATGCTTTCAGATTCCAACTGCAGATGTGAGGGAGACGTTCGGGATGTTTAATGCAGGGGCATGTAATTATGATGTAGGGGCATTTATCTTCAGGACAAGAGTGTGTTTCTTTTGCATATTGACTCAAGAGGGTATCCTCGGTGCAGGAGTGCGTGTATTCGTTGCAAGATTGTGCACCTTGAGTCAAGAGTCTCTACTTTTATTGCAGGAGTGTCTGTCTATAGCGCAAGAGTGCGGATGTTTGTTTGCAGAGCCGTGCATCTTGAGTCAAGAGGCTTCGATTTTACTGCAGGAGTGTGTATCTTCAGCACAGGGGTGCATGAAAGCTACTCGAGTGTGTGTTGAGCCGAGGGGAAGAGGCTGTTTTGGCTGAGGAAACAATGAGTGGAAATAAGAGGGGAAAGGTCAGCGTGACAGGAGTGGTTCTTGGGAGCGGGAGGAGGAGGAGGACATTTGTTGGATAGATGCCGCGGAAACCCAATAAAGCACCACAAAGACGCCGACACCTGTGTGTAGGAAACAGCAACCGAGCCTCTGGTCCAAAACAAGCTTCTTGAGAAGATGCGTTATGGAGCGGAGATCTCTGGTGGCCACCGGGAGGGACGCTGGTAATCCCGAATGGACTATGTGTCCATCTGATGAACGTTGTACCAATGGACTGGATCATTCAGAGCTCGTGGGGAGATTTTGAACCTGGGGAAGATGCCGAAATCTGAAATCTAGGTGGATGCCGCACGCTCAGGGCCGTTTCTTTAATGAAAGGAACCTAGGCGATGTAAATCGGAAAGTTGGGGCGTCAAATTTAGTTCCTGAAATCGAAAAATAAATTGTAATCTTCGGGGGGAAAAAAATTTGAAAACCTTCCTCGACGGTGAAGGTACAGTTTTGTGAGACAATTCGAAAGTCACCGCCTCATTCAAACGTCGCAGGACGCATCGCTGCCGTGTGTCTTTGAGATGTCGCAACCGTGTACGAGAGATTTTCGACGAAACTGTCGGTCTACGCGGTAAATAGCGTGATAGTCTCTTTCTTCCCTTAGACTTTAGACTCAAAAACGTTTAATGTTCACTTATTAGTATAAATTTGTGTTCTGTGCATATGTACTGTTTGCATCCCTGTTATTAAAAATGTGACAAATTCACATTTACACTTATTCGTTTAGCCGATGCTTTTCTGCAAAGCGATTTAATATAAAGCTGCTTACAATTATTTACCCATGTATAGAGCAGGGTCATTTTTACTGTAACTAATAAGGGTAAGTACCTTGATCCAGGGTGCTACAGCAAGAGGAGGGATTTGAACCTGCAACCTCTAATTCCAAAGGCAGCAGCTCTAAATAAAATAAATTGAATTTCTATTCTGCTTCCCCCCTCCATGACTTGTATGTCTGTATCTAAAATGTAAAATGTAGTTTTTGTCATTTATATGTGTGTTCATTTAGAGATGGAAGTCTAAGGGATGTTGGATTGATGACTCCTGCCTCCAGCTGGATTTATGCTGGGGAAACGCAACCTGTAGGCTGAGCGAAGGCAGTTAATGATGAACAAGGGGTCAATAAAGGAGGAAATGAGTTTGGGTTCATTGGACGCTCTGGCTTTCGGTTACAATTCGGAAGAATTGTACTGTCAGGCTGGGCATCTGCATGGCGGTGGGAGCAGAACCAGGGTCATGAACCAGGGAGGATTGAACAGATGATGAGAGAAAGAGCTGAAGGTCAAGGAAGAACCTCCAGGAAAGGGGGGGGGAGTGTGGCGGTGTTCTCTGCTGGCCTCTATTTCACTGCTTTTCTTTGTTTGCTTGTTCTCTTCTGTAAAAAAGATGCGTGGAGGAGGTGGGGGGTTGGGGGGGGGTTGTATGAGCAGCGATGGCGGTTGAGGTAAACACAGATTTGGACCTCTGCTGCACCTTTCTGCTGAACACAGGGATTTTTTTGATCATGAAGTGGAGGAGAGCCAGAAGTTTGGGGGGGGGGGGGGGGGGGGGGAGACAAGCCTGTCGGGGGATGGGCAAAGAGAGAGAGAGAAAAAGGGGCAATAGAGCGAGCGAGGAGCGGATGCAGCGCCGACTAGAGGGACCTGCAGAAGGTAGCTGGGATGAGACAGAGCAGATGGGGAGAGATGACGTGGGGGTTGGGGCGGGGGGATGAGAAGATGTACATTTAATAGGTTCATCTCAGTGAATAAGACCTAATTTAGGGGGAATTCATTATTATATACTACAGTGTTTGCTTTGCCTCTGGGATGCTTTTACAAGCAGAGACGGGGCCCCATGCGGTAATTGAATTCTTTGTACAGTTCGCTCTTATAGACGCGATGAGCGGTAGCGCCCCCTCTGCGGGTCGCAGCGACACTGCAACCGGTGGGGCATCGCAGCAACGCCCCTCGGGGGGGGACGAGACGCGAGAAAGTTCACACGGCGTCCTCGATTTACTCGGCTCGGAGCGCTCAAATTATCTCAGCGCCCTTTAATTATTCCATGACTCCGCTTTTAATTTGTGGTTTGCACTTTCTTTCTCGCAGCTCTTTCTTAGAGTCCCCCCCACCGGGTCGTGGAGGAGCCCACCCTCCCCCGGCATCGAAAATGTGCCCCCCCTCACCCACCCGCTGCCCACATCGGTTTGTCATGAGTTCATCTCGCACTTCGTTTTTTTAGCGTGTCGCAGTTACCCTGCTCAAACACCGCGCCGTACCTGAGCTTCAACTTCATCATCCACCTGGCTCCCTCGCATCGTCGAACTCGCCCTGCCGACGCCCACCCCCAGTCACTGAGTCGGGCTGTCGTCGCACCTCTCGGCACGGTGGACCAGACGGATCCGCACGCATCGTAGGTTCTGGGCCAACGATTCGCAGGCCAGAGTCCTGCTGGGACGGACGCTCCCCGTTCGCCCCCACCCCCCCCCCCACCCCTCCAACACCACCTTCTCCACGAATAAAAAGAATCAAAAGGCGACCGGTTAATGCGATCGAACGCGAGCCCCTCGAAATGCAAAACGTGCGAGCGGACAAGTCGAGAAGTTTATTTAACGACACGTCTCTCCAAAAGGAGATAATGAAATGTGACCTCAGCGCTTTCTGCAAGTGGGCTTTCGACGGGCCTGGTGCAGCTTAGCTGCCGGCAGCGTCGACGGGGGTGGGGTGCGTAGGGGGGCACTTTGTGACTGAGATGCACTTCAGCTCCTTTATAATAATAACAATAATAAAAAAAGAATCCTCACCACTTTGTTTGTCTGCGATAAATGGCTGCATGGGATTAAAGGGAGAACTTGAGCTATGGAAAGATCGAGTGACGCGTGTCGAACCTCCATCTCCATGGTACCGGGGCTGCAACCTCACATTGAGTACCATCCAGATTTTCACTGGCCTCTTACGTCCACGTAAGTTATCAATTTAAGGACGTGCGATTCTTATAATTTATTCAGTTATTTGACACCTATACAGTGCTGTACACCGAGCCAGTGCTGTGCACTTGTTATAGTAGGTCATAGGTTTGAGTCCCTGCCCTTGACTGGAACTGTTCTGGCTCTTCTTACAAACACAACTGGATTGGAAAGACTGTTTGTAACTCATTTTGTTTGTACCGTCATAAGTCACAGTCTATCTATCTATCTATCTATCTATCTATCTGCAGTTGTTTATTTTATTGTCTTATTTCTGAGGTAAAGTGACTAAAACATGGATTTGAGATTTATTTATTTATTTATTATTATTCATTTATTTATTTGTCTTTGCCAGCATTATTTGTATTTGTCAACATTACCTGAGTTCTTTCAATTCCATCTTCCAACGCAGATACAAAGGATATAAGAAAATCATAAGACAAACAACTTCATCCAGCAGGGAAATATTGAAGAAAAAGTTGGTGTGTTTCTCACTTGTACCACTTTTACAGCTATAATATCACATTCACAACAGTAATTATAGTGAGAAAAAAATGACGGCGGATAAAAGCGATATGGGTTCCTGCAAAATGAAATGAGGGTCATAATCCACTGTACAGGAGTTATATATTTAATACATTTATTTATTTAATCTGACATTTTCCTTCAAAGAGACTTACTATGTTAAGCTACTTACAGTGATTTACCCTTTTATACAGCACGGTAATTTTCACTGTGTCAGTTCAGAGCCGGTGCCTCCATCAAGGGTACTGCAGCAGGAGATGGGATCCAAACCCGGGTCCTTTGACAGCAAGGAAACTGCGCTGACCACTGCACCCCTTTCTGTTTACATATTGATAGATATAATATAATAATATTATTGTGATAATATATACTGTATAATATACAATGTACATATCTAAATAATATATTGCAATGTGCGGAGGTGCGGTGGTGCAGTGGGTTGGACCGCAGTCCTACTCTCCAGTGGGTCTGGGGTTTGAGTCCCGCTTGGGGTGCCTTGTGACGGACTGGCGTCCCGTTCTGGGTGTGTCCCCTTCCCCCTCCGGCCTTACGCCCTGTGTTGCCGGGTAGGCTCCGGTTCCCCGTGACCCCGTAAGGGACGAGCGGTTCTGAAAATGAGAAATATTGCAATGTAATTTATATAAAACAAGGAGATGGAAAACAGCCCCTTCAGGGAAATAATTTGGTAGTGAAGGGCGCTCTCATCCCCGCACACCAGTCCGCGACGCTCCCCGGACTTGTCCCTTGACAGGCGTCCCCCTCGCCGATCAGCTGCACGGTGCAGCTGGATAATTGAAATTGGACATAATTCAAGTTAAGAAGCGCGAGTTTCTCCTTCCTTTCTCTCATCGCTGTAATTTCACAGCACTGCGGGCCAAAGCGGCGCCGTTTTCGGGACAGAAATGAGGCCGCGGAGTCTCAGCGCTTCTGTTTTCAATCGTCCGCCGGGCCAGGTGAACCGGCATACTTGCGCAGTGTGATTTTAGTGATTTTAATTTAGTGCTTTGCGGTTGCAGTGTGATGAGGGCTGTGTTTTTGTATGTTTCAGTGTGTGTGTGTGTGTGTGTGTGTGTGTGTGTGTGTGTGTGTGTGTGTGTGTGTGTTTGTGTGTGTGTGTGGGGGGGGGGGGGGGAGTCTATCAACCCCTTCTTTCAAACCCTTCTGCGGTTCTCTCTACCTACCTGTTCACCTTCAGCCCTTGCGTTCCCCGTCACGGTTACAGCGCCCGTTCAATCGGTCGCATCACCAGGACTCGGCTGCATTGTTCAAACTGTGGCGTGAGGTTCAAGATCAAACCCTGTTCTGGTACCACACAGGGGGATGAAGCCACAGAGGACGATGGGGGTTGTGGTGGGGGGTGACTTGTACACAGGGAGGTTAGCAAAGGGCTTCGACCCTGACTTTATGTGTTAAAGAGGATAAACCGCGTGGGACCGCCTTAGTCCAACTCGCCTCCACGGTGTTTACAGCTCGCGTCCGGTGTTCCTGAGTGTCCGTCATGGGGTAAATCGCTCAGCCGTCAGCCTTCAGAATTAGCTTGTGGAGACGACGTATCATCCTAAATAGGATTGTGTTAAATATGAGATTTTACTGTTGCTCACAATTTCAAAAAAAAAAAAAAAAAATTAAGAATATTACAAGACAAATTATGCATATTTTAGCTATATTTAACATTTCCACGAAACATAACACACACATAAATTGAGTTATTCTTAGGTTGTTATAATGGGGAAGGATGGTACAGTAATGGTTAGGGTGCCCTGGTTGGACCCAAAGGTTGCAGGTTCAAATCCCACCTTCAACTGTAGTACCCTTGAGTGAGGTATTTATGCTGAATTGTTACAGTAGAATTACCCAGCTGTATAAATGAGTAAATAACTGGAGGTAACTTAACACTGTACGAAAAAGTGTCGGCTAAATATATGTATTAAATTTTTATCAACTGTGACATAGTGGTAAAAGTGACTTTGGAAGTTGAAACGAAATGAGTTATGAACAGACTTTCTGTGCTGCTTCTGTTCATAAATTCCAGGGGGAAAAAAACAGTATTAGTCTGATTTTTTTTCAGTCCATGTCTGCTGTGTTAGAACCAATAAAACCTGTCCTTCCTTGGGACTTTGAGCCGTTCCGGAGTTCGTCGAGGAGCGAGAACGTTGCTGTCTGACGTGTAATTTGACTGTCAGAAATGTGATGCCGGTGACATCCTCTCTCCCCGTCATGTGTAACAGTCCGTAAAATGTTGGGTTTTTTTCCCCACCCACCTGGTTCCCACTCCCTGCCATGCTCATCAGCATTCTACATGTGCATTTGTTCACGTAACAGACACTTTTCTCCAAAGCGACTTCCAATGAACTCTATGTAGTGTTACCAGCCCACACACCCTATTCACTGTGGTGACTTACACTGTGTCACTCATCCATACACACTCTCTCTGTCACTCACACACTATGGGGGAACCTGAACAGCATGTCTTTGGATTGTGGGAGGAAACCAGAGCACCTGAAGGAAACCCACATAGACTCAACACTGACTGAGTGGGGATCGAACCCATGTCCTCTCACACAACCCAGGGGCTGTCAGACGCCAGCAGTACTCACTGTGCCACCCAATGTTTATCCTGAATGAACATTTATTCATTTATTAGACGCTTTTCTCCAAAGTGACGTACATCTCAGAAAATACAATGTGTCCCTTACATTAGGAGAAAGAGAGATTTAGATGCAGACTCGTGATTCTTAAGTGCAGTTTGTTTGTTATTTTCCACCATATGAACCAATGTTCATCACACAAGAACTCTGGGAAAAAAAATCCCATGTGGTCCCAGGGACCAACAGTATAATTGTTACTGCAAAATGAACAGGGTACTGTACCATAGGGCAACAACAGACCAGGTATTGGGGGAACAAAAAAAAAAAGAAGCAAATAATAGCTCACATTTATTTTTTCATCCAACAGCTCTACACACTGCTTACAGTTTTTTACCTATTTATATAGCCGGATAATTTTTATTATCTGTATCGGATAAATATTTATTAATTATTAAAATGTTGATGTTATATATTATATTAATTATTAAAATATTTATTAATTTAGTAATTATTCAAATTCATTAAATGTTCTCAGATATGTACATCACTTTGGGGGAAAAAGCATCTGTTAAATGTAATTGCTTATTGTTAGTAACACAGCAGAAGGACTCGAACCCAGAGCCTTTGGCTACCAGGAGGAAGTTGGTGAAGGACAATACATGCTGTTCCTGCTCTAGTGCCCTTAATCAAGGTACTTACCCACCTGATCGTGGAGGGGATGAAACTGATGCTTATTGGTGTGAAGGTTGCGGGTTCAAATTATACCTGCTGCTGCCGTCTGCTTGAGCAAGACACTTACTGCAAAATTACCCTGCTGTACAAAAGGATGAATCAGAGTAAGACTCTCAGTGTACAAACCCAAAGCTGTCATTCTGGAGACAGGCATGGGAACATGTGTCATACCTTTATACGTGTATATGATTTACACTTTAAGCAGCAGGTTTGTGTGCTTAAAAAGGAAAAAATTCGATGCCATCCATCATGGGGCCCTTCAAAAGACGTGGTGCTACCAGCAGCAGTTAGGGCAGTAAATTGCAAATGAGACGCAGCGACACGATCGATTCCTCTCGCGGCGCTGTTTTTAGGAGTCCGCTTGCTCCATATCCCATTTGTCGATCTAACAACAACAAGAGAAGAAAACGCGTCTTTGTGGAGACGCGGCTTTGAGCGGCACCTTCCGTCGCCCCTCTTTTTGTTTCCACTCGGGTGCGATTTCCATAAAGGCCACGATAAGGCTGGAGCCGAGCGGGATTCCGTTGTTCCCTACGCTTGTGCCCGTTTGCATGTCGATCGCACCCGGGGGGGGGTCATTTTTGCAGTGACATCATTCGGATTCCAGGAGGTCACTCACGGGTGCTCTCTGCAATGGCCTCAGGTACCTGTGACTTGAGGGGTCCGCAGATCAGGGACTCGTGGCAACAACACACACAAATCCAGAAACACACACAATACAATCAGTGTGTTTGAGACACACACCAGGTCCAGACCCCAAGTTCAACAGTGAAGCTGCATTTGTGTTTATTCATTGACGCTATTTACCCCTTTATACAGGTGGGTAATTTTACTAGAGCAACTTAGGGTAAGTACCTTGCTCAAGGGTACTACAGCTGAAGGTGGGATTCGACCCTGTGACCTTGGGGTTCAAAGGCAGGCGCTCTAACTGAAGGGCTTTAAACACAGACACGGACACGTGAGCGTCGGTGCTCAGTCCTTTTGTCCAACACCACCGCTTTCGGCGGCACGTTAGAGTCGCTGCGTATCGAACCGATAGGAAACACGTCGCAGATGATGGGATGGAAGCTCATGCAGCAGTTAGGAGATGAGGAGAGAAGTGGGTCCAAAAGAGATGGGTCCGAGACCCTTCTGGAATGCAGGGAGGGATTCAGCAGTTCCGAGGGACAGAGGGAGCTCATTCCACCACAGCGGAGCCCAAACGGAGAATCTTTGGACTTTCACTTTTGGACGTCGAGGAGGAAGGAGGGGGGCGTTGCCATGGCGTCTGTCCACAAGGTCACCGTCACCACGGCGCCACCGAAGCAGCAGGAGGGAAAGACTCCAGTGTTGAGGTCCTGTTTCAGCCGCCCAGAGAGGGAGCAGCAAGGAGCCCCAAAACAGGACGAGTTTCAAGAAGGACCAACTGAAATCCGTGACCTCACAGATTTCTTGAACCGAGGTCCCCCAACCCCCCATTCCGAGATGGGCAGCTCTGCCCGGTTGCCGTCTGACGGAGAGCAGGCAGCACAGCTCCTATCATGTGGGTAGACGCCGGCGCGTTATTTGATTATGGCCTGACATCTGAGCAACGCTGAAAACACACACACACACACACACACGCACACACGCACACAAACACGCACGCACACCCAAAGGTCAGTGCTTCTGCAGACAGCGCAGCACTGAAATTATGATGAGTTATGAAGCCCTTAATGACTAATATTGTCAGCAGCGCTGTGATTAGCGGTATTAATGGGGGCGGCGGGGGGGGGGGGTTGACCCGCCGGGGCCGAATTGCAGAGAAAATGTAGGCAAAGCACTTAATTCGGGCCTTTTTTCCAGCGCCCGAGAGCGTCTTATCGGATCGGAACCCAGGCATTCGGCAGAGGGCCGCGAATACACTTTCAGCTGATGTTTTGACACACCACACGCTGATGCAGGTTGGTTCGTTGGCCACGGGTGTGTGCCGTGACACTGAAAGCAGCATTTTGAGGTGGGCATGCCAAGCGTGTGTGTGTGTGTGTGTGTGCTGCCAATCGGAGTGTGTTTGGTGCACATAGACGGGGGGCAGTTTGCCAGTCCCTTTATTACCTGGGACTCGGGACCAGCGCCCAGCTGCCCGTTGCACCTCCAGGGTGGCGCCCCCCAGTGCCCCGGTGTGGAACAACACGCAGCAAACAACAAGAACGGGAGCTTTCGCGTGCGGCAGTGCTGTCCTCCAGCGCCTCGAGACCCCAGTCTCTGGACTTCATACGACAAGAAATTATTTTTATTTTAGGGTTAGAAACATACAAAGCGTGAAGTACAGAAAACTAAATTTGAATTTATAAAGAAGTTACATTTTATGCAACTGTGACGACACGTGGGAACATTATATTTGCACGGGTCGGAAATTTATACTTAACGACTGGAAACTAAAAACCGAAAACTAAAGTCACCATCAAGACTGAAGCCTGAAGTCGGTTAAGGGAACACATAGATTTACATTATTTTACTGTGCAGATCCGCAGTTTGCTTCATAGAAAAGAAAAGCTGGAACATTTCAAAGATACGGGGCGGCGATGCGTGATACCATGGCTACAAGATATATGACACGCCTTCCATTTTTAACCAAAATTTCTTCTTTATTATTAAGCAAGGTTTTTTTATTATTTGTATTATAGTAGCAAGTTTTGCCCCCTCCTCCCCCAAGCCCTGCATTCACTGTGCAGCGAGAAACTATGTTTCCTCTGCACTGCTCTCTTATGATCCCTTTTCACTCCCTTTCTTGCGTATCTTCACTGTCATCTGCGTTTGGGGATCAATTTATTGATTTATATTTGTTTATGACATGTATCTGACACGTCCTCTCTTTGTAATATTTTCTAACAATATTACAATTAAACAACTGGGTAATTTTACTGGAGCAATTTAGGGTAAGTACCTTGTCCAAGGGTACTACAGCTGGAGGTGGGATTTGAACCTAAAACCTTTGCATTTTCAAGAAGCAGCTCTAATCAATATGCTGCCAGAGGCCCCCCATACAGCACGTGTGTGTCACCGGCAGTGCGAGTGCGGTGCGGCGCCATATAGGGGCGCTGTGGGTCGTTCCGCCGTGTGGACCCTTCTGCCGACACCGTGTAGAAAAAGCGAAAAGTACCAGACAGCTGTGGCGCTCGGCGGCGCCGGAGACCCGTGGGAATTCAGTGGCGCATATTTCATATTTCAAATACGGTATGTGTTCAAGTCGTTAACCGCACAAAAATTAACAGTTCATAATCCTGCGCTGGAGCTGTTCACTCAAATATTTTGTGGGAAGAAGCGGATTACAAATCATATTCATGAGTGCGCTTTGTTTGTTTAAAATCCTACACCCTCTCCATCTCTCGCTCTCTCTCTCTCTCTCTCTCTCGCGCACACACACACACACACACACACACACACACGCACACAGCATGCCAGATATTCCTGAAGCCACATCCAGGGATCAGGACAGCGGTTAAAGCTGTTATCTTTCAACCTGAAGGATATGGGTTTGAATCCCAATGCTGCTGTAATCACAGTTTTCAACATACTTAACCCTGTATGGACACAGTAAAAATTACCCAGCTCTATAAATGGATAAATCACTGTAAAGCTAATTGTCATACGTTATGTTTGTTCACTGCCTTGGAAAATTGAATAAATAAACGTTAATAATTTCCAGGCATCCAGGTGAACGGGTGCAGGAACCTCCTCAGAGACAGACGGAGAAAGTTTGGCCGTTGCTGTAACGGTGATGCGCTTATATATAAATACATATATATATTTTTTAAGTTACTGTTTGAGATATGGATCAGCTGTGGTATTTGATGCAGATCAGTGTGCAGTTTTTACATATCACAGCGACTGAATGGCTACAATCAGAGCCCCGGGGGGCCACAGCTGGACAGGGCTGCTTTGTCTGGACTCCGATAGGGATCCTACATGTAAATGAGGCCTGGCGGTTCCACACCCACACCCACACCCGCAACACACACACTCGCACACTCGCGCACACACACACGGGCCTCAGGTGGGAAAAAATGCGCTGTCGCTCCGAAACGCACTGATGCCGTGTGCTGCATTAACTCGCAGATGTAATTAGAGGCGGGCGATAGTCTGGCTGCGCCGCGTGTATTATTGCATTTGTTAATTTATCCACAGTTAATTAGCAGACCAAAGTGGAAACGGCGCTAATAACAAGTAAGCAGAACGGCAATGTGCCGCAACGCACCGCACACACGAAATGACATTCAGCTGTCAACAAAAACAGGAGGGGCAGGGCAGGGGGGATTATAGTGCACAGAAGTTACAACAGCGATGAGATGGAAAAATCATGAACATGAAGTGAACATCAGAATTATACATCATCATACACTTGGACAGAGTATTTTTTACAGGGCTGTATAGTATTTTATCAGCCTCTGTAGCACAAATGCTCCTATATGTCACCTCCAGCTGTAGTACCTTTGATCAAGAAACTTACCTTGAATTGACAGAGTAAAAATTACCCTGCTGGATACGTGGATAAATCGTAGTTAACTTAACGCTTCGGAAAAAGGAGTCAGTTAAAGGCATAATCATGGTATTACATCTGCTTTCAGCTGTGATATAGTTACCGTAAGCGAGGACTGTGATTGGTCGAGATGATCAAAGTGATAGGAACCGGGATTAATATGCAGTAGCTGGATTTGTTATGGAAGCATCAGTTTGTCTTTTTCATACGGAAAAACATTGCCGATCAAAAACAAAGAACTCGGTGTGAAAGAATGAGCGCAAAAATGCCATAATTTCGTATAAATTCATAAATTCAAATTCACCTCATTGGACAAACAAAGGGCATATATGTATTTTCATAAACTGTTGTAGCAGTTTTCATTGTTAGGATGTTTTGTTGCATTAGGGATGACTATATATAGTCAAGTATATATATACATGCTCTGTATAGATATTGACTGTAGACGAGCATCAACATGGAAAAAGTATACAGTGATATAGATATTATTCTTTTTTCACTTTATGGGTTATTGAGTGTAGATTGATGAAGGATAAAAATAATTTTAATGATTTTAGAATAAGGCTGCAACATAAAAAACTAAGAGCAAAGGGGTTTGAATACTTTCTGAATGCACTATACATATATATAATTTCCCCATTAAACCTACAAAACTCATATAATAAAATTTAGATTACCATGTTGCTGTTGCTAAATTTATTTTTATTCCAATATGATCTTTAACTATTACTGTTTGACTTATGTGGGCTTTACGGAATTAAAAGCTTTGCGCTTAATATATGAGACTGAAGAAAATATGGCGCATGACTCACGTGAGCATTCGGTAAATGCCAGGATGAACTTTTAGAAGTACCTTTACTGTGTGTCGCTAGAAATTATTGTTAACGTTTGTTCCCTACAGCCTGGGCTTCGCTGGCAAAATAGAGGACAGTGATGCATCAGGGGTTTTTTTTTTGGGGGGGAGCTGGCAGTGCTGAGTGTGATCGGTTGGAGAACCTTCCGGAAGGCCATTAATCCAGCCCTGGAGTTTGGCTCAAATGGATTGCGGCGGCAGTGCGGGTCAAACAAATTAAACACCGGTTGGACGTTCGGTCCTGAAAGTCGAAGATGCTTCGCAGCGGTTCCGCTGAGGTTCTCTCATTTCCTTTTCATTTCTTTTTTTTTTCCTATTCCGTCACGAATGATTTTCCTTCACCTGACGATGGCCGTTCCACCTTCGCAGACACACACACACACACACACACACACACACACACACACACACACCTGTTCAGGTTCAGCGCCGCGGCGGAGATTCGGAGAGACAGGGAGCACACGGTGCCGGTGATGTAACCCGCGAGAGGCGGGCAGGGGACGGAGCGCCACGTCCCGGGGAGAGGCCGCAGGAGAAAGAGGGTTCGAGAGAGAGGGAGAGGAAGAGAGGGAGACGTGGTGGGCGGAGCTACAGTCACATGCGATGGTGGGACGGATTAAGGAACAAACAGGAGCCCAAAGGCAATCCGCGTTAGACGCTATTTGTTTAATAAAATTAGGAGGCCGCCGTCAACTCCGACGCAGGCGCTTGGGGTGCTGGGGGAGGGGGGCGTGGAGGTTAGGCAGCCGGGCGGGTCACGAGCCTTGCCAGACGAGAGCGGAGGCAGACGCACGCACGCACACACGCGCATACACACGCACGCGTTCGCGGAGGGCCCTCCAGCTACACACCCCGAGTCCCGGACGCAGCGGCTGCCGGATGGCGGAAAGGGCCGAGCCGCCCCGCTCCCCCGACGGCACGGAGGGGCGCCCCGTGCTGACCCCCACCGCCTCACCCCGCGGCCCCTGCCGCCCCAGGTACCTGGCTCTCACCTTGCTCTTGCTGCTCTTGTCTCTCCTGGGCAGCTGGGCGGCTCTGCGGCTCACCCTGGGCAACCAGCCGGACCCGTTCAGGATCTGGTCGAGCTACAGCGAGCCGAGCGACAGGGACGCGGGCGCCTTCGAACCCACCTTCGCCACCAACTGCACCCTGGGTAAGACCGGCTTCCGCGGTACTTGACTTACATTTACCGACCTTATTACCGCTGTCATTAATTCATTTGACACTTTTCTTCAAGGCCACTCACAATGTGAGCTTTGTGCATGTGAGCTACTCTCAGTGATGGACCCATTTGTAGAGCAGCGTCCGTTTACTGTATCGCTTCAGGGTAAGCGCCTCGATCGAGGCTACAACTACAGCTAGAACAGGCATTCGAACCCGGGTTCTCCCAATTGCAAGGCAGCATCTCTAACTGCTACGCCAAAATTCCCTCTGATTTACATTGTATGATATGTCTTTGGTTAGCTGTCAGAGAGCAGCTGGTAGACATGACAGTCAGGGTTTCCAGGAGGTGGTCAGGTACGAGATGAGGGTCAGGAATGAGGAAGGAGATGACGGTGAGGTACAAGATGATGGTCAGATATGAGACGATGGTCAAGTACGAGAGGTGCAAAACTATGGTCGGGTATGAGCTGATGGTCAGATACAAGATCACGGTCAGGTATGAGAAATACGAGACTACTGTCAGGTACAAGATGATGGTCAGATATGAGACGATGGTCAAGTACGAGAGGTGCAAAACTATGGTCAGGTATGAGATGATGGTCAGATACAAGATGACGGTCAGGTATGAGATGATCCTCAGATATGAGAAGTATGAGATGATGATCAGGGATGAGATGATGGTCAGGTACGAGAGGTAGGAGACAACGGTCACGTATCGTCCCAGCGGCGCAGATGTCTGCGTGCGTCCACCGCGCGAGGTGACGACGACAGAGCTCCTGAAGGAGGCCTTCGCAAAATCGCGTTCTCTTCGGCTGCCTCCTCGCGAGAAAGACGCCCCGCTGACTTTCATCAAAACGCCTTTTGTTGCCATTTCTGAAAAGATAAATCTCTCTTTTGCCGCACGTAATATTGTGCTCCGGGCTTTGGCGGAGAGGAGAGAAATGACCGACCGCGCCGTAAATTAAGAGCGTCGGCCTCCGCGAGGGCGCGGTGCGACGCGGTGCGGTGTCCAGGGGCCGAGCTCAGCCCGCTCCACCTGGAGCGGAATCGGAGCTTCTTCTGCCCAGCGCAACAAAACACTGGATGCGATTTAGCGAGTTATCAATCTGCGCTCGTGGCGTATCGGTCAAAATCCCGAGTACGGACGGCTTCTTTATTTCCGCAGCTTTCCGTGAATCGTACGTTAAGTACGTAAGGGACACGAGTTACTTCATGAAATTATCGGCACGCAAAGTTAATCGGCGAAAAGATATTGAACCAAAATAAAAAAATTACCTTACTTGACAAAAACTCCCAACCACCCGATTTTTCATTCACGCCGCAGGATTTTAGGCATATTTATTCTTTCCTCTCATACTTCTCCCAGAAGTGTTGGGGTTGTGTGGTGAAGTACTACAGTTACCACACAGCAGGGTAATTTGTATTCCATCAGATCGGAGGAAGTATCCTGATCAGGGAGGAGGGGGGCCTCGAACCCTCGTTCTTCGAGCGGAAGGAGGCGACGTCAACCACTACGCCACCTGCTGGCGGTAAATGAGGGCATTTGTCTTTCGTGTCAGAGATGGGAATGGAAGATGTGGAAAAGGTGACGGGAGCCAAGGTGTGCTCTGCTGCGCTGGCTGGCAGCTGTCAGTGATAAAGGCTGTGTCCGCGAGCGCTGTTCCGCTGCTCTCTCTCTCTCTCTCTTACACACACACACACACACACACACACCGCAACGTTACGCAAACGATCCGCTCTCCGGTCCCTAATTGTTCCGGCGGTGTGACGGCGGGGGCGGGGCCGGGTGCCACGCGGCAAACACCGCGCGCTGTTCCCGCGCAAACCTGTTGACTTTCCGGCGGCACACCACGCGTGCCATTAACGCGCAGCTGCGGAGACGGAATAATAACAATAATAATAAGGAACGCATAATGGCGCGCGCCAGCCTCGCGCTCCCGCCTGCTACGTGCCTCATCTTTCTGCAGAGCTTAATTAGTATTCCTGCTAATTGACGTTGGTTGGTGTTTCTTGCCGCCGTCGCCTTGTTGAAATTACCTGGGCTGGGTGGCTGGGTGGCTGGGTGGCGGGGGGGGGCGGCCTGTTCCCGCCGGTTCAACGACGTTCAGAGCGCCGCACGTGGCCGGCAGGACAGTTTGTGTCACCAGTGGACGCGCCCCCTCCCACCTCACCCCCCCCACAGCGCCTGAGGACGGACACGTCGCCGGTGACGACAGTGAGAACGATGCCGATGGTCTCGCGACCCGTCGCTGTCCTCGCGAGCCTCCGCGCACTGGCCCAGGATAAACCCGCTAATTAAATTAAACCGAAATGGAAATATCGGAAGGGGACGCGGTGGCGCAGTGGGTTGGACCGGGTCCTGCTCTTCAGTGGGTCTGTGGTTCGAGTCCCGCTTGGGGTGCCTTGCGACGGACTGGCGTCCCGTCCTGGGTGTGTCCCCTCCCCCTCCGGCCCTACGCCCTGTGTTGCCGGGTAGGCTCCGGTTCCCCGTGACCCCCTATGGGACGAGCGGTTCTGAAAATGTGTGTGTGGAAATATCGGGCCGCTAATGAAGACACACGCTAAGTGCACCGAGCGCGATTATTTAAGTTTCATGTTCCGTGAGCCTAATTAACACTTGTGTCGAAGGGTCGGCGCGCAGAAACTTTAATTAGAAAGGATTGTGGCGGCACGCGAGATGGACCCCTTGTCGCTTGTGTCACCTGTCACTGAGATAGTTTTCACAGTTACGTTCGATGCTGAGCCCTTGGCTCGGATCCGCTCCGGATCCCCTGTTTATGAACAGACTGTTCGTATCTCATTTTGTTCGTAACTCCGTCCCTCACGGTGTATGAAAGCGTAAACACACAGATGTCTTTAACATGTACTTATGATTCACATTTTTCCTTTGGCTGATACTTTGTTATCTTGGTTTACTCAGTTACACAGCTGGGTAATTTTTACTATATCAGGGCGAGTACCTTGATCAAGAGCGCTGCAGCAGGAGACGGGACTCGAACCCGCATCCTGCCGGTAGCAGGTGACAGCGCTGGTGTGACAACACACCTCCTCCCAGTTTGATTGTTGTTTCAGAGAAGAGAGGAGAAAATTACCCTGGGAGTCATACAGAAACACATGTTGCATCGTAAACAGCGTAAGTGCTTTGATGTGACTGCTTACTGTATCCACTAAAGTATAATTACTGCTAATTCTCTATATTAATTCTTCCTTTTCATACTTCAAAACATAAATATGTAACAAATACGCCCGTCTGCAACGTCTTCTTCCAGACTGATATCAATACTGCTTTGATGTTATTACTAGGAGTTGCACAGCAATAATACGGTGAGGACTTCCGGAAGTCTCTACGGACGCGAGGTCGCGGCCCGTCCCGATATTCGTCCGGTTGCCGCCGGATCGTTCGGCGCGAAGGTTCCGAAGGCGTCTGCTTTATGAGGTTTTCGCTTTCGGAGCGTCGCGATCCTCGGTGGAGTTTGTTGTTTTTGTTTGTTTGCTCCTTAATTTGTTTTGCGACGGTGCGCGCTGTAGCTCAGGAGTGGGAGCACGCGGAACATCCCGGATTCAATTAGCGACGGGCGGGAGGTGAACTTTAAACCCTGCCGGCTCCGCACGGTCTCTCTCTCTCTCGCTCGCCCGCTCGCTCGTCCGCTCTCGCCTTGCCGGAAGCGTATTCCTCCGGGCCTGTCCACAAACAGCTCAGCAACACGTGTTCCCAGGATCCTTTGCTTCGGGTGCTCTATCTACGGTGATGGCCCGCGGCCCTCGGCACTTCCGCCGAGCGAACGCGCGGTCTGGATGAGCCTGCGGGCAACAGCGCCGAAGGAGCCTCCTGTCGAATCGGGAGCAATGGAATTCACGCTCTCGCGTCCCGCGGTAAAAGCCCTTCTCGGAAGGGTGGAACACGCGGCCCTCCGGTGCAGCACGGCTGTAGAGAAGGCGGCGCACGCAGCGCAGGGGGGTGTGTGTCCAGGGGCTCTTTTCAGAGAAATGCGTCTCCGCTATGTCATGAGATCCAGGCCCACGTGTGTCATCCCAGTTGGAACATATGCGAGCATGTGTGGCACGGAGCCGTTAGCCGTGACTCATCGTGTGCCTCACGGCGTCCGATTTTGACTCATCGGCTGCGGTGGCGTCGCAGCGCGGCTCAGGAGCAGCAGTGTCCCGGAAACGTGCCATGATGCAGTGCGACACTGCCCCGCAATTTGTACAGGCGCTCGAAGGGGGGGACCGGCAGCGGGCTGGCTCACGAAACGGAGCCGATATGCAGGGTCCTGCCTGTGGGCCGACGTCTATTGATTCGCTACGAGAGAACAAAATGCCATGACGATGGTGGTGATGATGATGATGATGATGATCCTGTGACCTGATGATGCTGGTAGTGTTGACTGTTACACACAGCACCTTTCTCCCCTCTCTCTCCTGCCTGTCCCACCTTTTCTCAGCTCTGTCTCCCCTGACTGGCAGTTTCACTCACTCACTCACACCCCCTCTCCCTCTCTTCCCCTCCCCCTTCCCCCCTCGGGCACTGCGAGACAGAGATGGATGATGGGAGAGCCCCTCTCTGGCCAATCAAGCATGGCTCGGAGGAGTTAATTGAATTCTTGAACAAGTGCTTCCTGTCCTGAAAGTGGCTCGAGGGGGGGGCCCAGGCAGCGGAGGCGGCTCCGCGGGGCCTTTCGCTCCACGAATCATGACACGACAGGCCTGTCAGGCATGCGGCAGGGTGGCACCGGACACGCTGCCGCTTTCGCGGCACTGAAATCTGGGGCTCTGACTCCGCGAGGTGGGGGGTGGGGCAAACTGCTGAACTCACACTTGCGATGCGTAGTAATGAAAAATTAATTCTGGACTCGCTGATAAGCTGCGCGTCATCAGGGAATTACTAAAGGGGCCCAGCTTGGCACGCAGGCAACGTCACATCCATTTGTGCACCGGGGTGATTTTTACTGTACCAATTCAGGGTAAGTGCCTTGATCGAGGGTGCTGCGGGGGGGGGGGGGGGATTCAAACCCGCATCCTTCAGCGTCAAGATGGTGACTCTAACCACTGCACCGCCTGCTGCCGAGAGTCCCCAATCACAAAGGCGCCGGCCGTTTGGTTTCCGTGGCGACGGGATGCACGTTGTGTGGAAACACTGTAGCGCCGCTCTGCCACAACCAAGGCAGCTGTGTCCATTTTCATGTTTTGCTGTTATTATAAATCACTTTAGTGACTTTTTTTGCACTCAAATGACTTCCTATAGTGATACAAAACAATTTCTTATAAAGACGCTGGCAGTGCATTCATTTGTAGCTCCTCTTTTAATTTTTCATACATATACAGAGATATTACATCCATCCATCTTCCATCTTTTGTCCCGCTTGTTCTAAAAGGGTCGCGGTGGCAGCAGGGAGAGCAGAGAGGCCCAGCCGCCCCTGTCCCCCGCAACTTCCTCCAGCTCAACCTGGGGGACCCCCAGCCATTCCCGGGCCAACTGTGAGATATAATCCCTCCAGCGGGTCCTGGGCCGACCTCGGGGCCTCGTCCCAGTTGGCCGTGCCCGGTATACCTCCAAAGGGAGGCGTCCAGGGGGCATCCTTATCAGATGCCCGAACCACCTCAACTGGCTCCTCTCGATGTGAAGGAGTAGCGGCTCTACTCTGACTTCCTCTCGGACGGCCAAACTCCTCACCCTGTGACGGAGAGTGAGTCCCACCACCCTGTGGAGAAAACTCATTTCGGCCGCTTTTATCCGCAATCTTATTCTTTCGGTCATCACCCAGAGTTGATGACCATAGGTGAGGGTAGGGACGTAGATCGACCGGTAAACGGAGAGCTTCGCCTTACGACTCAGCTCCCCCTTCACCACTACAGTCCGGTACAGCGACCGCATTACTGCTGCCGCTGCTCCCAGTCTGCGGCCGATCTCACGCTCCCTTCTTCCCTCACTCATGAACAAGTATCTTCCTGGATCGGGGCCTTGGCTTGGCGGAAGGGCTTGCGTGATCTAGGGATCTCCAGAGCTATGTCGTCGGGAGCATTATGCTCCTGGTAGGGTCTCTCAAGGCGAACAGGTCTGGAGTGAAGATCCAGACTAACATGATCCAAAAACCTCCTTGAAAAAAGTAAACAAGAGAACGTTTACCCTGCCCGGAATAGGGTCACCGGGACCTACCCCTGGAGCGAGGCCTGGGGGTAGTGTTCCTAGGCCGGGCTCAGCCCAAAAAGGCATTGTGGGGGGGCCATGTGGGCCCACCACCCGCAAGGTCCAGCGTGGGGGTCCGGTGCTATGTATACCTGGCGGCGGGAGGGGGCGGGGCGGCGCATGGCGTCACGGCCCCTCGCGATGAAAAGAGATATTACAATTGGCGTTTATTGCCGTGTTATTCTTTTCGACTCTTGTTTGTTGCATACCCTAAGCCCTTTACGCGGATTTGCCCTTTCATACAGCGCGGTAACTACTACTGTATCAATTCAGGGTAAGTATGCAGACCTTGTGCACGACGGCAGGAGCAGGGGTGAGATCCCGCATCCGTTTATTGGCTCAACCACTACGCCACCTGCTGGCCCAGGCTGGGTACTGCAGGCTTATTCACTATATTTTCAGTTTTTATAATTTTGTTTTGGCAAAAATTCATAAAAAGTAACAGAAAAAGAGAGCCAGGTGTAGCTTCTACGACTTGTCGACTCGCAACACAACGGTGACCCACGGAGAGGAGCCGTGGAAGACAAAGCGGTGGCGACACACCCGCGTCTCTTTAATGGCTCTGAATTTAGATTAATAGAGTCTGATAATGACGTTTATAAATCAAACGTGTGTTTTCCACAAACTAATTTTGTAAATCACTTATGATTTCATAAACCGAGCAAGAAATTGCATTAAGAGTAACACAATAACACTCGCTCTTAATTTAATAGCCGTCCTCGTTAGGTTTGACAGCGCGTCTCCGATGATGGAGATGCATCGCAACTCCGTCCCTGGGCTCATCTCTGTGCCCCCCGCGAACGACGCAGCCAATCAGAAAGCGGCAGCTGAACGGTGGCGATTGCAATTTTTTTTAATGAACGTCCGGACGCTCCGTTTCCGGTCGTCGTGACTTCGTTTGATGTTACTTCCGGGAAAATTCTGACCTTTAAACGGGTAAACGTCTGGGGTGCTGCGTCGCTACGGTGACGATGTTGGTCTTTGGGCTGCTCCATGCTGCCCCCTGCTGGAGGACGTGGGTGAGATTGACGGGACGCTGAGGGATTTTTGTCGGGAGGCGCGACGGATGGGGGGGCTGAAATTTCGCTACTCATCAAGGCAGCGATACCCTCTCCGGCGACTCCAGCCCTCTGCCCCAGACACACACACAAACACACCTCCCCTCCCTACAAAGCAGTTCTTGACTGTGGCGCTACCATGAGAACATCTCTGTCTCCGCACACCCCCCCCTCTCCTCACCGGGCACCCGGCCCCGGTCAATGATCCATCCGCCGCCTCCTAGAGGGACTTACCGACCGTAGAGGCTTCTCCTCCGCTGGTGGGGAACGAGTTCGCAGCATGACTTCAGGATGGGCGGCACAGCATGGTGGGGTGGGGTGGGGTGGAGGTGCAACCCTTCTTGAATAGCAGCACGTGCGGCTGCTAATCAGACCCACAGGGAGGACGAACGCAAGCTTCCTGTCGACATTTAGAGGCGAATTTACCGTGAAAATGTGTACGCGCACACACACACACACACACACTTGTGAATGTGTGCAAAGACACACGTGCTTTCACGGCTCGCATGATGACAAACGCTCTAATTTATTTTTTTTTGGTCCCTCACGACGCCCATTCTTTTACCGCTGCATTGCGAGCGGGATGATTAAAAAGGCCATTAAGGGCCCCGCCGCAGCCCTCCTCCTCCTCCGGCCCGCCGCCGCCACCGCGACACTGGTCTTTTCAACGAGGCGCATTAATTAGAGGCGCCGCCACGGCGCTCATCCCTGCGTCTCCCTCGCCGCGTGACGAGGCGGCCCGCGGTGCTGCGTGGCGCCGGAGGTCGGGGGAAGGCCAGGCCAGGCCAGGCCCGGCTCGGAACGTGCGGACGCGGACTTCCTTGCGCCATTAGCGAAGCGTTAATGCGCGGACGAACGCGTTCCCTCCTTTTTCGCCGCACAATCCAAGGGTAGCAAACGCGGCCCTTTCAGAGAGCGCGGCGCCCGTCCGCACCTTCATATTGTACCTGCACACGGTTCCTCGTCTGCGCAGTTTTAACTACGCGGCTCTGAACTCATCGACCACACACACACACACACACACACCGATGGGCTCCACCACGGTTTTTCTTTGCTGATCTGTCACTAAGTCCTGTTGGCCACTCAATTTCACGCCACTCTGCTCTGTGTGCCCCTCTCACGGAACGTGTTTTTGGGAGCAGCCGTGATCAGGAGTTTTGGAACATTAGCCATTATAGTAGTAGTACCGCTACTAATAATAATAATTAATAATGGGCCTAAAATTTTTCATGCACTTCAAGGCGACTTGCAAAGTAAGCTTTGTGCATTAAACTTTAATGCTTATTTGCCAATTTATACAGCTGGGTAACTTTTGTAATTAGGAGTCTTGAAGAATTAGCTGTTATTGTTGTTATTAATAGCAGAATTTTTCATATTTTTCATCCACATTTGTTCAAGGTGACTTGCAAAGTAAGGCCTGTACACTGAACTATGACGATTTTCACCCGTTTACTGCACAGAATTTTTTTTAGTGATCTGAAGTCTTGGAGAATTATTATTATTATTATTATTATTATTATAATCTTTATTTTCATGATTATTAATAGTATTTTTCATGCATTTCAAGGTGACTCACGAAATAAGATTTGTACACTAAACTATAACACTTATTTACCCATTTAGACAACAGGGTAATTTTTTGTGACCAGTCTTGGAGAAGTAGCGATTAATAATAATAGTAATAATAATAATGTTTTCATTGTTATTCATTTCTCATACATGTTTGTTCAAGGTGACTTACAAAGTAAGGTTTGAGAGCTAAACTATCACACTTATTTACCTATTTATAGAGCAGGGTAGTATTTACTGTATCTGCACAGGGTAAAGACCTTGATGAAGGGCACTAGAACTAGTGTGGGATTCGGAAGGGTAAGTGTGTGGGATAAGGCGGCAGCTCTAACCAGTGCGCCACCTGCTGGCCCCAGCTGTCAATGAAACAGTGTTTATCGTGCGTCCAGCCAGGTGGTAAAAGCCCTTCGCTGTTAGTCTCCGGTATCTCTAAGATCGGACGCCAGCTCTCGAACCGCAGTCCGGATGCCCTTCTCGTCCCTCTAATTAGGTCTGTGGGGTGTCCTCTGTGGTTCTCGCCATCTGGGGGGGCGAGTCTGCAGCCAACGAGCAACAGATTGGCCGAGGTCACCCGGGGTCGTACGCACCGACCGGGGTGTGTTGACCTCTCGCTCCTGACCGAGTACCACGGTCGGCTCCCTTTTGACGCCGCTTTCCACCGCGGTAAACCCCAGAGACACGTGACGCACGAGACGCCCGGTTGTCAGCAATCCGCTACACACCATTCAACACCGTTTCCACAGATATGCAAATTCCTGGTCGCTTCTTAAAACACAGTCAGACGTTATCTCACCGCATGGTCTTTTAGTCCATCTGCACTGTCAGTCCAAGCCTTTGTTCCACCATGACCACCTCCTCCGCCCTCCAGTGCGCAAACGATTCCTATGCAAAAAGGGGCCGTTAGATTGTTTCCCAGCACAGGTTTATGACCCGGGGGGGTTAAGGCTGGACGCCTGTTCACCTGTTTCTCCTGCAAACTGTATCCCGATTTTTTGATCTGCTCAACTGAGAGCACTTAATAAACCCCAGGGGGGGCAAAAATTTACAGCTCCGTCACTCCAGTGGAGTCGACCGTCTCATCTCACCTCTTCTCAGCGTCTGCATGGGAAGTACTATAGGAAAACCAAGTAAACTTGGAAAGAATATTTTTAGTAAATTATGTAAAAGTACATATGGTCAAAGAGACCAATCAAATAAACCGAATAATGGAACACGGCCTGATAGGCATTACTGTTTACCATAATTTACCTGATACTGTCGACCACAGCAACAGACCTTCGAGGTTTGTATATTCATCAGAGCTACTTGCAGTGATTTAGCCATAAATACATCTTATTTGTCTGATGCTTTTATTCAAGACAACTCACTGTGTTTAGCTATTTACAGTGATTTTACCCATTTACTGTACACAGCAGGGGGTGCGGTGGAGCAGTGGGTTGGCCCGGGTCCTGCTCTCCGGTGGATCTGGGGTTCGAGTCCCACTTGGGGTGTCTTGCGATAGACCGACGTCCCGTCCTGGGTGTGTCCCCTCCCCCTCCAGCTTTACGCCCTGAGTTGCTGGGTTAGGCTCCGGCTCCCCGCGACCCCAAATGGGACAAGCGGTTCAGGCAGTGTGTGTGTGTGTACTGTACACAGCTGGGTAATTTTCACTGGAGCAGTTCAGGGTAAGTACCTTGACTGAGGGTCCTACAGCAGGAGGTGGGATTCAAACCTGAGTGTTTCGAAGGCAAGGTGGTGGCGCTAACCACTACGCCACCTGCTGACCACCATCGCCACTCGTTCATGGTTGATTACGACTGCTGGCATTTTAACTGTCCCAGCGAAATCGGTTAAGAGTCTGGGTTCGCTGGACTGTGAGGTATGTGGGATTGTCACTCGATTCGCGATGAGAAGTTCACTTCCGTCCACTGCAGATTCGTCCCCGGCACCAAACATCACCCTCCAGGGGCGCTACGGCTGCCGCCAGGGGCCCGACATCGCCCTGGGACAGATGTGCGACTTCCAGCCTGACTGCCCTCTCGGGGACGACGAGGGAGATGCGTGCAGTGAGTACATGGAGGGCCTCGCGTGTCACAACCGCCGTTATCCACTCATCGGCTGTCTGCCCCCCCCCCCCAACCCCCGCTGGGCTGTATGCAAATAGCCGCAATACGGAATACTGCTAAATCTTTGTTTCCCGGTTAATAGGATTGACCAAGGTACGATACCGAGAGATGAACGTGACAGAGGTCTCTGTAATTAATTTAACTCGCCTTCGACGGTTTTTTCCGCCGCACGTCGGGAGTCTGACTGCTACATTTCCTCTTTAATTAGATGCAGAATAATTAGGCTGCTGTAATCTCTAAAGATAACCTGTATAATTCTGCTTATTTCAGAAATGCGTCTAAATCCCCTGTTCCAATATTAAATATTAACGCAAACGTGACTGAGTGTGTTTGAATGTGCTGTGTATTTACATTTATAGCTAAATGTTTAAATAAATGTGCCTTGACACAGCCTGGATGCGCTGACTCCTCGTGTCAGAAGAGTCAATATCTGGAAATTCATAACTCGACCGTCCTCTTAATTTCCGTGCTCGTCTATTGCCTGCGACTTCAGTTTGTTGCCGAGAGAAGACGTTAGCTATTTACTCAAGCAGCCAATAGGTGGCGGTAAAGAGCACCCAAACAGAGCGGTCGGACCGCCTTCATTCAACCCACTTCCACAGTGTCTTCGGTTTTTTCCTGAGTTGTGTTGAGTGACGACAAGATGAGGAACGTTGCACATTTGTTGCATGAAATGGTCAGTAATAGGAGTCACTGAATAGGAGTTTTTAGAGGCGTGCATTTATTTTCGTGCACTTCAGATTCATTTTATGGCTCGGTGTCGCACAAAGCAAATAAAACAAAACTGAAGTATTTTTAAATATTTATAAGTATATTTAAGATTTTTACAGCCCCTAAACAGCAAACAAATAGGGGGATGTCTATTTGTTGTGATTTGGGGGGGAACATGATTTTCGAGTTATGAACAAAACGAGTTACAAACAGCTTCTTTGTCCCATTTGTGTTTGTAAGTGGAGTCAGTGTATATATTCACTTTATAAAAGTAACATAACTCAGTCATTTCTAAATTTTTTTTTTTTTTTTTTTGCTAGCAGAACAGAGCTTCTTTTAACCGTCTTTGTCACACACCGCCAGTTCTGTCCACCCACCCAGCATGATTCAGGTTATTGTTCCTCTCGGTCTTTATTGTAATCACTAATCTGCTGGGCACCCATACATACAGAACAGGGCAGGGGCAGGGGGGAAGCCTTTACCATGGTAACTGCGAGGCTCTGCGCAGGTATTAGCCTCATATTTGAATCTGAATTTGAATTTGCCTTAAAGGATTTACAGTGGCTTTACCCTGAAAATAGTGTAAAGATCATACTGTATCTTTCCAGGAGCTATTTTTAATGGTACTTGGTATTTTCCAGCCCATCATGGATGTTGAGTATATTTATTGTGTGGGTGTGGATGTAAGTGCCTTCCTTTTGGTTTAAATGTTTGGGCAACAGGCCACCATTCAGTGGTGGAGCTCTCGCTTCAACGTGTCAACTCGACCCTTTTTGTCCGGCGTGTCGGCGGCAGTAACGCTCCCCCCCCCCCCCCCCACATATCACTCTGCTGCCAGAGAAATGATTGCCATTTTCATTGCCAAAGCACTTAACACATAAAAACAGAGGTTAAAAAACACACCGGAGGAAGTGGCTTCTTGCAGCTGTGACCAACTATGAAGATTTCTCCGGAAGGTGATGCGTCTCCTCTCTAAATTGTGTTCCCTTTTCTTTCATTGGGGCAGCACAGCGGGTGGCACCGGTGCCACCCAGCTCCTGTGTTGTGGGTTCGATCCTGGTTCAGTCTTTTTGGAGTGTGCATGTTCTTCCTGTTTTGCATGGGTTTTCTCCAGGTGCTCTGGTTTCCTCCCACAGTCCAAAGACATGTTTCAGGTGGATTGGCAAGTCTACGCTGCCTGTAGCGTGCGTGCGTGTGTGTGTGTGTGTGTGTGTGTGCGCGAGTGCACACGACTGCCTTCTGATGGGCTTGCGTCCTGTGTGATGGTAGACCCTACCTCATGACCTGTGCAGGATAGGCTCTGGACCACCATGACCCTGTACTAGACAAGTGCTTATTGGATGTTGTTTTTTTTTAAATATAGAGGGAGATGGTACTTAGCTCCGTATTCGTGCATCATCCGCTTTTACCCATATTTTACAAATAAAAGAAAATTAGGGGAGAATTTACAGATATTTTCTTGACGATTTTGATATATTTTATGAAGAATTTGACAAATTGCTGACTTTTTTACATCTTAGTTTATTTTTGCTTCAGTATGTATGGTGAATTTAATATAATTTACACACCAAGAGTCAAACATATTTATGAAATGCACAGTCAGCCAATTTCTCCTGGAACTGTATGACGTTCTGTAACTTTGAGCACTTTAAAATATTTGCCGGCAGTTAATGGTGCAAACTGTCATTCTGTACCTGGGGGGTCCAATGTGGGGAGTCCATCCGCAATCGTTATTATGACGGGTTCGAGGGCCACATATAAGAGCACTCAATCATCAGTGTGTGAAGGGGCAAGAAATAAAACTAATTTTACTGTATTTTAATTAGGTGAGCGGGTTCAAGTGTCCCAGCACACACACACGCACACACACACACACACACACAGAGTTTGCTGTGTGTTACAGTGCTGCTGTACACAAAGATGACAGTTTGGTTGTTTGTTTAATTGTTTTGTGCAGCAGGGGCATCGACAGAATGAGCTCCACGACACTTTGGCCCGTGTCGATCGGGAGGCCTTTTGGATCCGTCTCCGAGGGGCGCGCGCCGCCGTCGCTCGATGTGTTTACACTCGTGGGCTTAATGGCCATCATTTCTGCATTCTTCAGCCCAGCGCGCCCCCACGGTGATTTGTTTCTCCTGCCAGACGCTTCACGGATCAATGATCTCCGCAAGACCGAATCAGATTTCATTTGTTTGGTGACCGATTGCGAGCGGCGGTCCCGCTTCCCCGTCGCGGCAGCGAGTGACGGTTGCCGGCGGCGACGCCCGCACCCCTCCCTCCTCAGGCGCCACTGGTTCATGGGGAAGCGTTGCCTCTTGACCTCTGTGACATCGACCGTACGAACGCGTGGCCCAGCAGACACCCCCCCCTCCTCCGGAGCAACAATAAAAGAATTTCATTTTATTTCTGTTCTAACTTCATGACTCAACATGAGCGCAGTGAAAGGGAGGTAAAATATGGTGTGTTTTTGCTTCACCATAATAGAACATTCAAACAGGTAATCGAGGTGTGATTTGGCACCGGAGAGCACAGGTGAACTCTGTCCCTAAACACGGACGTTCTAATGTCTGATTAAAAAAATAAATGCATAAAAAAAAAAAAAAAAATTTTGCCTTCTTTTCTTTTATGGCCAACACTCCTCCTCGAACTGCTGCCCCTGCCTGTTTCCTACCCGCGTCCCTGGGGCCATTAGGAGCCATTTGGCTTTATTGTTTCATGCTTCTGTCTCACTCTGTTGTACTTTTAATGCTGTCATTTCTGCCTCCTGTCACCTCGAGACCCCCCGACCACACACACACACACACACACACACACACACACACACTGTCCCGAGGCTGTTTCACTGTTCATGCCTTCTTCGCTCCACTCTGTCCATCACAGGTGGCTTCATCAACGGCAGCTACTGCTCCTTTGAGAAGGGCGACTGCGGCTGGCGCTCTGTGTCTGGCCGGGGGCCGTCCTGGAAGGTTCTAGAATCAAAGCCTGGGGTCAGCGCTCCTGTGTGCCAGTCTCGAGGTACCGCACTGAAATTAGCCTTCCGTGGGATGGGACGTGCTTGTCTGACACTGTGCTTATACAGGTTTTGTGTGTGTGTGTGTGTGTGTGTGTGTGTGTTTCAGGAGCAGTCATGGCTGTGGGTGGAAGTCATTCCAAAGGACCCCAGGGAGTGCCATTGTTGCGCAGTCCAATGTTCCCCCCACCTCTCAGAAATGCCGTCTGTGAGGTATCTATCTATCTATCTATCTATCTATCTATCTATCTATCTATCTATCTCCTTAATTCAACTCACTTCCACAGTGTTTACAGTTCGTGTCTGGTGTCGGTCAGTGTTTGCGATCAATAACAAAATGAGGAACGTTGTTGGATGAGCGGAGGAGTTTGTGGAAATTGCTTTTAAAAATATTTAGTCACCAGAATTAATTCTTTTTTTTGTTGCGGAAAAAATCTAAAATCCAAAAAGTCCCGTAAAAGTCATTTTGAAAAATTTTTACAGCTGTATTGAATATATTCAGTGTAGCCTGAGAAGAAATTGGCCCATGTCTGTGCTGTTAACCTTGGATTGTGAAAGGTTCTTTTTTTTTTTTGTTTTAAGTGAAATGGGGTAAATGTCTTTGGAGTCATGAACAACACGAGTTGGAAGCAGTGCTTGACACCCAGCCGTGTGTCTAAGTTGAGATGCACAGTAACTGGTGATGTGAAGCATCACGTCAGAGCAGAGCAGGGCAGGTCTGATGGAAATGTCACGTTAAGTGAGGCTTAAGGGGTCACTGGCTTTGTGTTACTTTTTCACCGAACGTGTTCAATCAGGACCAGGAAGTCCAGGTCACTCAGTCCTCTGTGTGCCAAATGGACAGATCTGGACTCACACCAGGGACAGTTTGCTCAGGGTGCCACGACATGGGCCGTACTTAGCTGTGAGTGACCTCTCGCTGCCGAGGGCCGCCAGCACTAAGTTACTTGCACTGATTTGCCGATTTATGGAGCGGAGCAATTTTTATTATATTAATCAGGGTAAATATCTCCATCAAGGCTCTTACAGCTGACTGGGGGGATTCGAACCCAGGGTCTTCCATTTAACTGCTATACCACCTGCTGCCCCATCAAAGCATATATTGCTGTCTTGGGTAAAACCCCAGTCATGAACCTGAATGCGGTACATTCTAGCATTTCTCCAACGGTAATACCATGTAAAACCATGTTAATTTCATACAAATAAATACCCAATGGGTTCAGTTAGGTTAAAACAGTGAATGGCACTGCGGCGCTGCTTCTGCCGAGATTTGAACCGTCACTAAGTTCTGAAGTCATTCCAGGTCCATTATGTTAACTGGCTGCTGCTCAGCACTGGGCTGGACTGCAGTGTGTTTGATCAAAGTAATTATTACCCTAATTGAACTAATTCAGCCTCTTCTCAATACTGCGGCGGTTTGAATAGAGCTGGGAACCATGGGTACCGCGGTAGTTTGGGCCCAGGGTCAAAACTTTTCTCTTAAATTGTCCTCCATCAGAATTCTGTAGGATACACATGATACTGTGTACAGGGGATACTACACTTAATACAGGGTTCCGTTCCAACAACCTTGTCGAAAGTCACAAACCCCCTTAAACTGTGTTATATAAACCATAAGAATATTTACATTTATTCATTTATCTGACACTTTCATCCAAAGCAACTTCCAGTGTTATGATACTGAGTTGCTCATTCATACAGTTGGGTAATTTTACTGGAGTAATTTAGGCTAAGTACCTTGCTCAAGGGTACTGTAGCAGGAAGGGGATTCGAACCTGTGACCTTTGGCTCCAAAAGTTGCAGCTCTGTTTTGCTTTTTTCCCCACTAATGTCACACATTATTTGTATCAAAATAACAACACAAGTGCGGAAATGCAATAAGATAAATCCAGTGCAACTCTATGGTTCCTCTTCTCTGCCTGTTTTAGTTCAACTTTCATTTAGAAATCAGTTTTCTTCTACTTTTGCTTTCCAGCACCACCCGAACACCCACTTTCTCACTCACTGGCCATTTTTAATGAATAGCAACTTAACGGGAGTCACAAAGAATAAGTTTTGCAAACGAAACGCAGTTGCTGATGGACACCAGACGTCGGCCGAGACTCAAACCAAAGCCGTCGATGTTATCGTATTGACGCACAGCTATCGTATCGCTCATCGTTTAGATGTTATGACCAAACATAGAGACGAAAAATAACATAATAAGTTTGCTGGGATGAGTGTTGCAAACTGACGAAAATATGTAGGGCTGGATTTTTGTTGACATTTCTCTTTGTACGATATTTCTCGCGCTCATTTGCATATTCCCTCCTCCCCCAGGTGCGCTTCTGGCTGTGTTCTGGAGGACGCCACAGCGGGGCGCTGTCCCTCTGGGTGGTGGAGAACAGCACGGAGCCTGGAGAGAAGCGCAGTCTGTGGCGCTCGGCCAACGGCATGCAGCCACGGCCGGGTTGGCGACTCGTCACCCTCCCTCTGTACGGCTTGGCGGATTGGTACGGCACCAGCCCGTCGAGCCAAGCCCAGCCCCCTGCCCCCCGCCCCCCGCCGACCGGCCTCCCTGCCTCATAGACCGTCAGCTGCTTTCCAGTCATCCCACAGAAAAGCTCTCAAAACCCCCAAAACTGTAAACACATCAAACCATCAAACGGGCGGAAGACGTCCCGCCGCTCCACTGTATCAGTCTCGCGCTTTTTTCCGAGGCAGAAAATAAATATTCAATACTACTGTTAATTTCCCCAGTTTAATAAATGGCATAATTTATTGCTCTCTCTATAATATGCAAATATACCAGTTAGGTCTACATTTGAGGATAACCCCTCGCTTTTGTGCTGAAAACTTAATGAATCCCACTAGGGAGGGACCCCGCATGTCCTGTAGCACTTCCTTTAAAGGGAGCGGGTGAAATATCATGGCAGTTGGCCACTGTTTACCACACTTTTCTCTAATTAGCCATGCCACTTGATATTTTTCTAGAGGACACTGAGTCTGTTTCATCTGGCAGGGTCTGACTGGGTGGTTATTTCATCTGCCTGTTCATGATTGGGTAGTTATTTCATCTGTCATTCCCTGATTGGGTGTCTCTTTAATCTGCCAGCCCCTGATTGGGTCTCTCATCAGCTCCCTGTTTCTTTGCCATGGGATTCGTTGGTGGCTCAGAGTTAAGTACAATGCCAGGATCCCTCAGCAGTTCTGTTTTGATCCAATTTCTCACTCCTCTGCATAAATGCATAACCGCCTCCATTTTGGTGACAATTTCCTGAACATCCCTCTCACACTTCTAAATTTCTGCGCAGAGGTCCCATCAAAATATTATTATCTTTTATCTAGCTGTCCCACGATTTCTATTTGTAAGCATCCCGTGTAGTTCTTTGCTGTGCCCTGGAAATCCCTGCAGTTTGGAAGCTATAAAGTGGCCTTTCAAAGTACATTGTGGAATCTTGGTAACCATGGCGACTGTAAACTTCAGCCTATCCAAAGTGAGGTCCGGAGCTCAGCTGGGACATGATGATGGATGGTTTGGTTCTGGACTGGCACGCTGTCCACACTGTCCACGCTGACTCCTCTGTCTCCTGGGACAGGTTCTGGCTGCAGTTCAGCACGGAGGAACTCCCGGCTCCTGGGTCGGTGTTGGCCATTGACAACTTCTCCCTCAGCACGGACTGCTTCCTGGCCTGTGAGTATCATACCCATAATCCTTTGGAGCCTGTTTATCATAAACGGTCTGGTGACTTTACCTGTTTTCTCCCCGGAAGTCTTATTACGCTCATCATACGGAGTTTAAAAAAGTGATTTATTGCACAAACACAAGGACGTTTTACTTCCTGTCCTGAGACAATTGGTATTGATTAATATTTAACAAATGAGAAAACCTAAGTTTGGATCTGTTGGTTTGGAGCAAAATAGCGGGGCTCTGATTGGCTCTCACAAAGGGTGGGTGGCCACTGTGGCCTCCGTGATTGGACGGAGCCGGGGGAGAGGCGGAGTCGACGTGGAAATGGCGGTCATCACCCCTGAACCTTCGCTGCCCTGGAGTTGGATGGGCGTCGGTGTCAATAATGCAAATTGGGCAGATTAAAGCAGCTAAACCCGCTTTCTTAAGAAGCTGGCAGTGTGCTTCTGGGGATTGAATAAATCCAAATCTCCTCCTTAAGTTCAGCTGATTTCGCTCGGCTGATTCGGCTCCTGGCTCTGCGAGCTCAGGTCGGCTAAATAATAAATCTGCGCCTCTCAGCCGTAATGAGGGGAGAATTTTAATAAAGCGTCGGAGGCGGAGTAGGAACTGCGTTTAGCATAAAATTGCTCGCTCGTTATAAACAATCGGAGCGAAGTTGCGGAGCGGGTCCTGCAGAGCCGTGACGTCCCCTGAGATGTAAGAACGATCAGAGCATCGCTTTGATCCTGGAGGTAGTGACCTTTGACCTTTCAAGGCCTTCATGCAGATGCAGCTGTTAGGATCCTCGTTGAGCGGGAAGGACTCAGAAGCTCATGCAAAGTTTTCCCAAGTGTCCTCGTCCTCGTGTCTCTCCACCGGCTGCCTGTCGACGTCTATATCAAGTTCACCACTCTGGTTACGAGATGGTCAAAGAATCTGGACCACAACACCTACAGGACCTGATCACTCTCTACACCCCAGCAAGAATGCTGTGCTCCTTCACCTCTGATCACTTGGAGTCCAAAATCAAATCTCCTTTCTTTCTTAGTTTTGTCCCAGATGAGGTGGAATGAATGCTGAGAATGAACCCTCTGTCCTTCAGAGCTGCTGAGTCCTTCCCAGCATTCAAGAAGGGTTTAAAATCCCATCCCTTTCTGACCATCTTCTTAAATTTCATCACACCATGATCACCTCTAGATTTCCTGTCAGTTCTAGATGCAGATTCTCTGTAATGTGTGCCGACAAAAACGGTGGTGTTGGACAAACTGTCTCAAAACATTCTTCAACTATCACATGTCTGTCTCTGAAGCTCTTCATCTGTCGTGAAGTTTATCTGCTCGGAGCTGTACGACGTTGTGGAGAGACGCGAATGGACGTGAATGCAAAGGCAGTTTAGTTTGAGAAGGGACAACGTGTCCGACGAGTCCAGTGGAGATGCTGCTGGAGGACGAAGACATGGAGCTCAGCTGTCCCATGCTCCATGCTCCATGCGACACTACGGCTGGTTTGCCGCACCAGGGCATCCGTGCTCGAGGACTGTTCTTTTTTTTTTTTTTTTAAATTTTGTTTCATTTTTATTTCCTGCATGACAGCCCAATGAAACGCAATCCCCGCGCCGTAAATACCGATCTGGCTGAGCTGCGGTTGCAGGGGGGCCCTCACCAGATAGCACTGTTTCATCCTCCACCTGGGTATCAGTTAGTGGGATTGGCTAGGTGGCATGTCCGTTCCTAATCAATGGAGCGGAATGACAGTACTTTCTGGAAAGCGGAGCATGGCACCCCCACCACCACCCGCCGCAACACAAAGCAACCAGGTGCCGTGGATTCCAGCCGTTGTCGCTCTTTATTTTAACTAAATGTCTTATTTTTATATTGGGACTGGCAACGAGGTTTTACGGGATGTTAAGGTTATTGATTAGTTTTAATTTGCGTGGCACCTCATGCTCTCACCCCCTCCGCAGACACACATACGACGCCCTGTCAAAGTTTATCACCGCACCCTTGATGCCACTTCACACTTCCCACGTGCCCATTGGCTCGAGCGAATCGAGTCCTGCAGGCCCACGGCGCACGGGCGGCAGATGGTGGGGTTGCTGGCGAGGAGGGATCGCACCGTGGTGGCGGGTGTCGATTCGCTCCGGTCGAGGTGCAAGCACTGCGACGCATTCCGGGTCCTGTGTGCGAATGAGGGCCGGAGGTGCCATGTGAGCCTGTTGTCAGAAGTGTGATGGTCAGGATGTTTTCACCGCGGTGGGAGCCGGTCGTGCCGAGGGATCCTTCGCTGTGCCGCGGCACTTTTACGAGTATCGCTCCACGTTCCTGTGCGGGACTGCGCACATGCGTTGGTGAACATATATTGATTTTCATTTATTTATTTAGCTGACACTTTCATCGAAAACACCTTACACTGATTTACACCTTTGTACAGCGGGGTAATTTTTTTACCGTATCTTCTCGTGGTAAGTCCGAGGGGCAGTCAAAGTATCCGCAGTAATTTCTGACCACATCTTTTGACGCTGTGGGTACTTTTGGACTTGTACTTAGATGAAGGATGCTGTAGCAGGGCGTGGGATTCGAACCCGGCTCCTTCGCCAACCAGCGCGCCACCTGCTGCTGCTGCGCTTGTTCATATGTGTAAGTTTGTATGTGATCGCACAGCTCTGTCTTCTCTGTCTGAGAGTGAAGGGTGTGCGGTGTGTGCGTGTGGGAAAGGCTGAAGAGGTGTGTCCGGAGGCTGACAGAGTGCATAAAAAGCCTGAAGCCCCAGGTGAGCTGTGGACTGACAGCCTCCTCGCTCTCCTCACTGATTCCGGACCGCTGGGTCGGGAGGGAGGCTGGTCCTGAATAACAAGTTGTGGCGCACAGCTGTACAGCCGAGGCTCGCCGTGCGTGTGGGGTGGGGATGGTTGGGAGGGTCACGCCGAACCTGCGCAGCATAGGCGACGTTTCCCAAAAGGCCTTTTTTTCCTACTGCGTAATTTTTATTAATAATTCTTACCCCCCCTCCCCAGGGTGGGCTTGTTAGATGCGCAGTGATCCTGGAGACGATGGAACAAACCAGTGCTTTTCACCTTAAACACGGACGGGGGCCGAGTTCCTGTCCTTGGTCGTTTTTCGACCCCCTTCGGCAGGTCCGAGCAGTGGCCCGTGGACCGGCGGTGCCGGGGAGGCCCGGAAGGCACCGTCTGCCCTAACGTCCAGATGTTGACATGGAGGAGCGGGGGATGGGCACCTCTGTCGAGACAACGACGTATCCGTGTGTCGGTCCGCGGGTCGCCGAAGACACGGTGCCGTAAAACAAATATAACAATTATGAAACGTGTGTATTGCGTTTGGACTTCTCTGTCTCCGCGGCTCCCTGGAGACGGACGCATCTGAAAAATGCGCCATTCGCAGCACGGTGACATTTAAGGGCCTTTTCCATTACAGATGTTCTTTTATGAAATATTGATGCCGAGTTTAGCGCTTTATTTCCCCAGGTGCCCTCGCAGACACCTGTTAGCGTTGAACCCGAGCATCACCCTCCTTCCTGCCCAGAGAGAGAAGGACAGACGAACTTCAGTCCTTTATTAGAATAATTTGCATCTATTTATTTATATTGCTACAAAATATGGTAACGTTGTTGTTGTAATGCTTTGCCAATACAAGTATATATCGTCTGTCAGGGCGGAATAAAATAGAGAGAGAGAGAGAGAGAGAAAGGGAGAGAGCGCCCGAATGCAGCGTGTTGCCGTTGATAGTGTCGAATGGATGAGTCTCCCATCGCTGTGTAAATTAAACTGTTATCGCCACCCAACAAGTAGCAGAGGAGGCAAGAAACCCCCGCTGAGCCCAGCAGGTGGCAAGTTCGAATCCCAGAGCTGCGGCCGCTCTAGGGGTTTAAAGGTGTAAGACACATGAACCCCTGAAGTGCGCAGTTGCCCTTTAGGAAGGACAAAGTAACCTGAACTGTTCCGCTTTATTTACTAATCTCCTGTTGCTTTTTCCCCCTCATCCATTTGGATGCGCAGTGACATTTCGAATGCGACCTGTGTTTATCTGCCCGTCCGACAGGGGGCAGCAGCGAGCACCTCCTCACCAGAACGGGAGAGTGACACTGCCTGTTAAATTCGCTTCCACAGTGTTTACAGCTCATGTATTTTCGAGGAATTTCGCACATTTTTAATCGGTCAATCGGTCAACAATTGTTACGGAATAGGAGTGCCCAAGATGATTTTTTTTTATTTTCAATTATTTTTATTTTAATTTTATTGTCTCTCAAAGATAATATCAAAATGCTTTCAACATTACATTTATTTATTTAGCTATCTATGTAAAAGACCTTTTACCAGTTGCAACAAAGGGGTTGAAGGTAACTGGAGTTACAAACAAAGCGAGTTACAAACACTTCCTTTGCCAGTAGTGTTTGTAACTGGAGGAGCCGCTGTTCAACACTGTGAAAGGTTTCTCCTCACCCTGGCAAGCGAATATATATTGTAGTATTACATTATTCAAAATTTTCATACTTGTAAGAACCACCAAGACCAACTGTTCCCTCTTCAGAGAGTTTGTTTGTTTGTTTGTTTGTTTCTTTGGACACGTGTCCTGCATACAGTGGCCCAGCAAACCTTGTGGAGGATAAAAAACCCGAGGCGTGCGCTCATCTGACGTCCCTGGGACACATATTAATGCATTAAACCGCACGCTGCCTAGGTCTTAGTTCCGAATGTGAAAACTTTAAATGAATTTCAAGCTCCAAATAGATCAATATGTTTAATTAAAGCAGTCGGCCGAGATAATGGTATGAAAATGAAAAAGGAACCCCTGCGCGCTGGGGGACACAACTCGTGCATTTTACTAGGCAGACTGCGGCGCGGTCACGCTGGGGATGCTAAACAGTGGCTCTACACTTTGGTGAAGCGTGTGCCATCGACGGGTGGCATCGCTGGCGTCGCGGCAACAACACGGGAAACGAAGAGAGTCGAACTGCCGAAATTGATCAATGGAAATGTAAATTAGCTCGTGGTAAATGGGGTGGCACGGGCAGTAGGCCGAGGTGCGACGGCTGGATGGCAGGGGATGGACCCTCTGGAACTCGAGTGTGTGCTCATCTTGAAACACCCCCCTGCTAAGTGGGCGGAGCCAACACACACTTGCAATCAAAATTCAAACAAAGAAGGGGGTGGCGCAGAATTACCACTACAATGGACCTCCAGCCTGGAGCGTGAAATGTGGTGATTTCCGTGTAATGAAATAAAAGCCAAGGTTACGGGTGGTGGGGGGGGCGTTGAGGAAATTTCTGATCAAGACATCAGAGACGGATCGTCTTCCAAAGCTGCCCGCTGTGAGCATCCAATTATGCACGGCCCCCTTGCAAATTATTTCACAGATATGTACATACTGGGGGCCGATAAATATTGGGAGAGAATAAATTAAATCTCCTATCAAGACTGAGGACTAGTGATTCCGCTCCCCCACACTTTCCCATCAAGCTGCATCCGATCGACATTTTTTTAATTTAATGTTTTTTTTTTTTTTAAATTAATGTTAGCAACGGGAGAGTCACCCGAAATAGCATCATGTTACGAGAATCAGCCGAATACACAAGACAAGGGCAGGAACGGCACCGTTTCTAAAATGTGATTGACCGCCAGTGTCCGACAAGTCCAGCATTCAAAGAGGAGTCCAGGATTCATCTGAATTATCATACGGATTGAGTGTTGATTGTTCTAGCAAAAGACAATCTGTCCCTCAGGTCATATACTATGTGTATAATATGGGGCAGCTGGTAGCGTATTGGTTAGAGCTGCTGCCTTTGTGCCAAAAATTGCTGGTTCTATTCCCACTTCCAGCTGTAGCACCCTTGAGCAAAATACTTACCCTAAATTGCTCCAGTAAAATTACCCAGCTGTATAAATGAGTAAATAATTGCAAGTCACTTTGGAGAAAAGCCTCAGATAAATAAGTTAGTGTAAGGTCATATGTACTGTGTTGCTGGGGTTATGCTCCTGTTTTATTGTAAAACTATATGAGTTCCCATTTAAAACTACAATCTGGAATGCTAACGTAATTAGAAGCAGGAATTGAGGAATTTAATATGTTGAAATGCTCTTAAGCTAAATTGATTCATTTGAAACCCGTTAGGTCCTCTCTTATCTTTGTTTAATTTAGGTTTTTTTAATTCACCAATGATGATTTTTTTAAAAAAAAATTTCTGTGGTCCATTCCTGAATGTTGAATGAAATCGTGGAGCATCTCCTTAAATATGTCTTTGGGTCGAGGGTTACTGGATGTGACCGCAGTCGACCGTGACCCCCGGTCCTGCGTGCCGCCGCTAACAGAGTCCTTCATTACTGTCCTGCAGCCCCGGGCGCCTCTCCCATGCGGCCCTTTGTGATCGCCGAGCATCACGGGAAAAAGCCGAGCTCCTCTTTGAGAGCCGCTCGTCCCCTCGCTCTCACCTGCGTCGCGCTTTTCTTCATGCCGGAGGCTCTGCGGTTAAAGAAGAATCGAGAATTGGTTTATCACCCGTGTGCGGCATGTCTGAGGGCTCCCACTTCGGCATTTCATTTGGCCACATTTCTGCATCCTTTAGCCTCCTCGTCCGGCCTGCACTTTAACCATTTTCCTGTGTGGTCCGCGCCTGGCGTAGCGTGGGGGGCAATGGCAAACTAAATAAATTTGGCTCCCTGTAACAGAGGTCCACCTCACCCTGCAAGTCACCTGTAGAAAAACTAAAAACTTTTTCAATGCACCCCCCCGCCCCCCTCCGGGGTCCCTCCCCAGGCCACTTAAACTACTGTGACCTCGGGCAGGTGAGGTCCCGACAGCCTCATTGCACGGCAACGCTTACTCGGCCCTCGGCTCCAGCGGCTCGGATACAGTGCCAGTCAAAACTTTGAGTACGCTTGCAGGAAGGTTTTTTATTTTGTATATATTTTCATCAGGCATTCAGTTAACGAGCTGAATCATGAAATGTGAGGTCACATCTCCGCAGCTCTTCCTTTCCCAGAACCGTAGGACACTTGTGTGTCCCTTTGCTTCCACTCTCCTGTCCCGTTCCTGCCATACAGGTGTCGCTCATCTGTACTCAAACTTTTGACTGATGCTGTATAATGGGCAGGGCGTTGCACACTATACAGAGTGAACTTGGGAAATCACTAACTGTGTGTTACCGAACAGAGGGAGCCCCACACTACGCACACACACTCATCTGTTCATTTAGGTGCAACTTTTCTCCAAAGCAAATTACACTGATTTACCTGTTTGCAGAACCGGGTGATTTTTACTGTATCGACAGTAATACTGTGTTGAGGGTAAGTACGTTGATCAAGGGTACTAGAAGAGGAGGTGGGACTGGAACCTGGGTCCTTTGAGTCCAAATGCAGTAGCCCTAACCGCCACACCCCTTGCTGTCCAGGTTCACGCTCAGCCCAAGGTGACCAGTAGGTCATTGATCGATGCCCACCCAACTCACTGATGTGAGCTTCTCTTCTCCCCTGCTCTCCTCAGCCAACGGGGAGTTTCCACCGGTTATCAACACGATAAATGTCATGGGGCCCGAAGCAACCACCCAGGACTGGAGACCCACCCCGACAGCCCTGTACCCCCCAACCCTGACCCCTGCTCCCGGAGAAGGTAAGCACTTCGGCCGCCTGCAAAAAACTGAAGGAAACAGGTGTATTGGGCCAGAACGCTGATTAAACAGAACAAATCTGGCAAAAATTAATAGTGCGGTGTGTAAGTAATAATAAAATTAAGGAGTGATGTAAATTATTTAGTACACATCATTATTTAATATTGTAATTGTAAATTTAATGTGTAACTCACCTCCATCACAGAGTGAAGATAATTTAATACTGCAAAATAATCTTCAATATGCAAGGACAGCGCAGTTTCATTATAAACTGCAGTATTAAATTGTGTGTCTCCGTGTGTGTGTATACACACTGTATATATGTGTATACATACACACTAAGTGCATGTACTATGCTATATATTATATAGTATATATCCACTATATACAGTATACACACAATGTATATGTATAGTAGGTTATACATACTGTATATGCTGTATACTATATACAGTATATATACTGTACATATAAACACTTAAAAACTTGTCTATATTGATAAAATAAATAGATGGATTAAAAATAATAGGAACTTATCATCATACATTAAAATTTTATTAAAATTCAAAATAAATGTTGTTTTTAGTTCAGTTACCCCAGCTCTTCTGTGATCTGGGTGCAAATGGAGTAAAACCAGAGTACCGCTTTCCCTGCTGTATTTGTGTATGTTGTATTTCACCCTATAAGAGTAACAGAAAGCCTGGGAAGTCTAAAAATGTTTTAAGCTATTTTTTAAAAATGGAAAATGGGTGTTGGGGCGGTTAAAGGGAAGGTACCGTACCTGTTTCATTACGGTGCTGAAGTGAAGCACTGGGAACGAAGAGCGCCTCCTGCCGGAACCTCGCGGCCCTTCCCCCACCGACGTCCATTCTGGGCTCAGCGGAATTAGTCTTCCAAGTGAATCGATAGAAACAATTTCGGTGAAGAATATATACGGACATGTAAATGTATACAGATGGCTTTGCGTGGCTCTCCATCGATGGCTGTCTCCGCGTTCGCTTTCATACGTCGCCGTCACGACAGACGGGTGTCTCGGCTCGTTCGCGAGACCATCGATATCTCGCGACGCCCACCGAAGAGCGAGCGTAACCGTTTGTCTGAAAAAATTGTGACTGGCATTTCCCGATGCGCGGGCCTCCAGACAGATGGCTCGTTGCATCACTCGCAAATTGATGTTGAATAATTCGCGGTGCCGCCGAAGGAGGGAGAGGCGGCCGCGGGACCCGTAATGTGCCGCTCTACGCTTTCCAGATGATTGAGTTACTCAATATCTTGTTTACATGTAAAACAATCGGCCCGCGTCTGCTGTGTCCTTCCCGCTCGCGTCCGTCGGAATTAATCAGCGATCCGCCATTTATTACCGCGCTCGAGAGTGACTAAAGAGAAACGCACCCACGTTCGGTTAGTGCAAAGCATGGACTGAATATGCATGACGCCCCCACCACCACCTCCCGGACGGCTGAGATTCCCGATCGCGACTCGGAGCGATGGCCCATTAGCCATCCACGGCAGGGAGATGCCTCCTAACTCAAGCACGTCCACCCAAGCGCACTCTGCACGGTCTAATAGGTTTCCCTCGCTACTTTCTTCCTCGGAAGCTTCCGGAAGGCTGTCGATTCAAGGCGCTCGTTGCTCTATTTGCGAAAACGATGGGCCGTTAGAGGCGGCGGATAGTCGGCCTTCTGGGTGTGTGGAAGCGGAACCTGGTGCCGTTATGGTTTTAGGTGGGTGGGTGAAGTTACTCATAACTACTGATACTGATAACCGTTATCAGTATCAGTAGTTACTCATAACTACTGATACTGATAACGGTTACTAGGGTTGTTTTTGTCCATGACCCCCATGTGGTAAATTTCCTCATTTAGTCTGACTGTTGCTTCCCCACCTTCCAGCAAACCCTGTCGACACCTTAATGATCCTTCTGTTTTTCTTCTTCATATTAACACTTTTATCCAATGTGACTTAGTTTTATTTACACATTTATACAGCAGGGTCATTTTTACTGTCGATTAAGGGTAAGTGACTTTGTCAAGAGTGCTGCTGCAGGAGGGGGGATTCAAACCAAGGATCTTTGACTGCGAGAGCAGCTTTAACCACTACTCCACCACTTCCCATTTGTTGGGTTAGGGTGGATGGGTAGTTATTCATGGGTAGTTAGTTATTTACTTATTCATTAATTTATGTGACACTTTCCTCCAAAACAAATTTACAGTATAAGGTTTGTATACAAGTTAGAAGTATTTACCTCTTCAGGGTATTTTTTACTGTACCGGTTCAGTGTAGATACCTTGATCAAGGGACCTACTGCAGGAGCGGGGATCGAAGCTCGGTCCTCAGAGTGCAAGGTGACAAATGATTATAAGCGGCTGTAACTACTACAGCACTTGTTGGGCCATGTTGCGTGTTTGACATAGTAAATAATGGTAAAATAATGCCACAGATTATTTTTAATTTTCTATTATTAATATTACTTTCTCAGCAATCCCACATGTATCATGCTGTGTTTAGGCCTCACTGTGATCTCCTATTTACCGAGTTCACGCTTTTCCACAAAGCGACAAACAACGTTGAGCTTCCTACCTCGATTTACCAATCTATACAACAACTTCATTTTTACAGTATTGATTCAAGGTAAATACCTTGATCAAGGGCACTACAACAGGAGGTGGGATTCGAACCCACGAATTTGAATCCGGTCCTCAGAGTAGAAGATGACGACTGTAAGCACCACACCCCCTGCTGGCCCAGACCATTCGCAAGAATAGGTTAATAAAAGAGCGCGAGCCGTGAACAGAAACCCTGCTGCGCACGCAAGGCCTTTTTTTTTTTTTTTTTGCATGAGCCCGTGTTGCGTGTTCATTAAGCCCGGAACATTCCCTGCCGCTCGCTTCCTTCAGACTGTAATTAACACCAAACAATCCAAGTACGGCTTTAATTTGGGCGTCTGCGGAGCCGAGTTTCCTCGCACAAAGAAAAGTGATTACTCGGAAAAGCTCGATATTTCCAAAAGGGAGCTTTATTCCATTAGGGGACAAAAAGACGTGATGAAACGAAAACGCCGTCCATCCGTTATTGGTAGTTATGATTTCCATTGAAGTGAAATTGAAATAGTTCTTTTTTTTCCCTGATTTTATAAAAGAAGAAAAAATACAGGTACCCTGGAAGCTCAAATGACTGATTGTTCACTTTGCTGGGCAGCACGGTATTTTTCACCGCAAACTGTCTCCGGGTAATAATACCATTTGTCTCCTGCTTTATAAAGAGTTGAATGGCAGAGTGGGCTCGGGATGAATAATAATAAAAAGAAACACGATTAATCCGTTGTTTTCATCAGTTCAGTCACCTTTCTCCTTTCTAGATCTCTCGATCTGTTTCCCTAATGGGAAGGTAATCTTTACCTCTTTGTCTCCCGTCAAACATCCACTTAACCTGTCGAACCCTTAATTGGAAGGAGATGGGAGTTTGTGATGTTTCCGCCCGCAATGCATGCTGGGAGAAGTAATCCACCTGACTTTTTTTTCTCTCTCAAAAATCCTCTTTATTGAATTATTACTTAAAATATGCTGTCTTGTTCACTTTGTATTTGCAAACGTTTGGCGTGATGTGACCCTGTGCTGTGGTTAAAACAAATAGGTCAATAGATACATAAATACATACATACATACATACATACATATACTGTATAGACGCACATCCTCTGGAACCGCTTGTCCCATATGGGATCGCAAGGAGCCGGAGCCTAACCCGGCAGCGCAGGGCACAGGGCCAGAGGGGGAGGGGACACACCCCGGATGGGATGCCAATCCATCGCAAGGCACCCCCAGCGGGACTCGAACCCCAGACCCACAGGAGAGCAGGACCCAGTCAAACCCACTGCGCCACTGCGCCACTGCGCCCCCCTACATATATAGACAGACCAAAAAATTTGTATGTTTAGAAATTCATAACTCAGATCTTTGGAACCCATACATATTTACATAAATGCATAGATAGATAAGTACAGATACCCCTCGACTTACGCAAATAGACCGTTCTTCAACCCCTCACGAAAGTCGAAATGTACGTATGTCGGATTCCCCCTCCGTTACAGAGCCAAGCCTTCTCATTATCTTTGCATTTGTTGCAAACACGGGTACAAAAAAATTACACAGTATAATTCTCTAGTAAATGTCTGACATATTTAATACTGTAATAAGACATAGGCCTAGTCAATTAAATAAATTTTCACATTCCTATAAAGCATACATTTAATTATAAAAACAGACTACTGCATACGGTACGCATGCGGAATTGTACTGTGTGCTTACCTTGTATCTAGTAGTATGCTGGCACACTAGAGGGTGCTGTTGTTGCGTAATTTATCATTTTTCCATCTCAGTTATTGCACCTTGATGTTTCTTCGTTATTATTGCTGTTTTCATGCTAGTTGTTCCTTTCACGTGCTCCTTTATACGTGGAGCATCCTTCACAGTATTCACAGCCGATACGCCTAAATCTGGTTGCCGTGCTGTAGACGATAATCTTTGCCCACCTTCATACTTCCTTATTATTTTCAATTTCACCTCCAAATCGATTGCCGTACGCTTGCGAGACGGTTCTCCTTTCCCTTCAAGTGCACCTTTACCATCAGGCATTGTGAAAAATGAAAACTGTGAAAAATATAGGAAAAAAGCGCTACACTAACGAGAGGAGATGTGTTGGCGGCTCAAAACATGCGGGACCCGAGAAGATGCAGCTTCCTGCCTTGTCTGGTTACGCCGATTTGCGCTTAACGTATTTCAGATGTTTTGCGTAAAATAAAAGCGCTATCCGTAAATAAAGCGTATGCTGGGAATTTTTTACGAAAATCTGGCCTTACGTAAATCAAATTTACATCAGTAGAGGGGTATCTGTACATACTTTTGCACATAGTTACTTCAATACATCCATAGTTACATACATACTGCACATACATATGTACACAAATAAATTAATACTGTAGATAATATCCACTACTAGTTAACAAAAACAACCGCAGAAATGAAAGTCCAAACTTGATGAAATCATAAGAACATCGAACTACATTCCCATTTGTCACACTCCTCTCAGAAATGAGACACCAGTCATACGTCTTTAAAAAGAACCGTGAAGCAGTTGGCAATCGCTCACGTAAAGCGCGGTACGTGAAGAGTCGTTTGGAAGGTATAAACAAAACCTCTTTACTCTGGTGGTGGAATGTAAAACACGGGACACGGAGACCCTTAACTAATTCCTCTGAATTAACGTGTGGCTCCAGGGGGGCTTTAAATACACATTTCCTACCCAAAGTGTGTTCAAACTTTGCAACACGGGGGGTTATGGGGGGATATGGGAGGTCTCCTGGGCGCAGCAGCCAAGCAGGCAGGAGAGAAGGGGGTGTGATTTGTGCTCCTTTATTTGACTCATTCCTTCCACCCTGGGGGGGGCATCTTAATGAAGAAATGGAACCATATTTACAGCACATTATGTGGCAAATGGTGGAGGAGGTGGGGAGGGGCCTGGCGTGTTTCCATTTTTTCTCATTTTTACTCCACTGAGTCACGAGAACATAGTAAAGGGATCTGAACCGTGGGCGGGGCACAAACACGCTGTTTTACTATGTCCATTCGCTGCCAGTCCCGCTGGGTGCAGGACGACTAGAATAAAACTGGCGACTTAATAACAAGGGACTGTGAAGGGGGGGTCTAGTCAATATTTACATCTGTTTATTAATTTAACACTTTTCTTCAAGGCCACTATACTTTAATCATTTATATTTTCATCTTACTGTTCATTTATATCATATTATGCATTTCGTTTCCATTAATTGTTTGTCCTGGAAAGGGTCATGGTGGTCCAGAGCCTATTCCAGAATCACTGGGCATAAGGCTGGGGAATACACTCTGGATGGGACACCATTGCAGGGTACCCCCCGCCCCCACACGTATTTATACATTGAAATTTAACTTCAGTGCTACTTACTTACTTAGTGATCTACCAGTTTACAGAGCTGGGTAATTTTTACTATATCAGCTGAGGCTAAGTACCTTTATCAAGGGTTCTACAGTTGGAGATGGGATTTAATCCTGGTTCCTTCAGGTGCGGTACAGCACTTCTGATCATGGCGCCACCTGCTGTCCATCTAGATGGCATCAACCGCTGGGTGGAGCCAAGCCTGGAACCACTGGGGCGAACATACAGGCATGAATCAGATCCTCGGAGGACAGTGGGTGAGGAGGAGACAGGCTACTGATTTATGTTTAATGATCCAGGTGTGGCCCCCTCCCACTCCAGGTCTGTTATTAGCCACCTCTCCCCCCCCTCCACACCCCCTCAGAGTAACACATTTTCACGGGGGACGCAGATCCCGCGAATGACAGGCCGCAATGTCCATCTTGCAACGAAGACGTGATGAGGATTGCCAACACAAAATCCCCCTCTGTGCTGAATCAGATTGGAACACCGTAGGGGAGGGGCAAGGGGGGGTGTTATTGATCGCTCAAGAAATGACATAATAAAGCAGCAGGATTTACACCGCAAGCTCTGCGGCAAGGGGTCCACTGTTCGAACCCCCCCCCCCCCCACCCACCCATGATAAATGCACCTCATCTGCTTTATGGGCACTTTATCATAAAGGTGTAAATATCGCCAACTTAAGAATCAATTTCCCCCCGGTGCTTTACGGCCCTGGGCTGTTTCTGCACCCCCTCCGGCTCAGTTTGGAACAGATTTACGCGCAGGGTTCAGGGGGCATCCTCCCCCCACCCCCAACAGACAGGGAAAACACACTGCAGATTATAAACCCACAACAGCATCTCCTTCCTGTCTTGCACAAGTTTTCAGAAGCGCTGTTGTCTGACTGACTCAAAGTGTCGATCGCAGGTCATCTACTCTACGCTGACACCGGTGTTAGAGTCATTTCCATGCTTATTTTCGTTGCTTATCGCTTTAAATTTTGCCGTGTCTCCGAGCAAACGCCACTTGTATTTGCCCTCTGAGAGCAGCCAAACGAAACGGGAGTGTGGGACCGTCTTAATTCAGCTCACCTCCACAGTGTTTACAGCTCGTGTCTGATATTCCTCTGTCTGTGATTTATGAGATGAATCGATCAACAATCTGTGCTGAATAGGAGTTTGTGGATACCATGCAATTTAATTTTCAGTAATTTTAATATATGTCAAAGTTCACATGAATATTAAATTAAACATCTGACAAAAACGCTTAGGTATTTTTCACAGCTGTATCACATTATGTATCACATTATACATATATTATGTCTGTATTTTTCACAGCTGTATCACAGACCTTAATCGGGGGATTAATCAAGGCACGTCTTTTTATTAATTTTTTCGTTGCTCATGGTTTTGATGTAAAAGTGCCTATGGAATCGATCGGCTTTGTGGCATAGCCGATAGTATAGAGCTGTTGCCTTTAGATCTAAAAGTTGCAGGTTCAAATCCTCTCCACTGCTGTAGTGTCCTTGATCAGGGTACTTACCCTATTCTGTGCTGGTAAGTGTTACCCAGCTGTATAAATGGGTAAATAACTGTAGGTATAGTTCTGCACTGTAAGTTACTCTGGAGAAAAGTGGAACTGAAGTTATGAACAAAATGAATTATGAACAAAATTCTGGTTCTTGTGTTTTTAAGGAGGGGGTGCGGTGGCGCAGTGGGTTGGACCACAGTCCTACTCTCCAGTGGGTCTGGGGTTCGAATCCCGCTTGGGGTGCCTTGCGGCGGACTGGCGTCCCGTCCTGGGTGTGTCCCCTCCCCCTCCGGCCTTACGCCCTGTGTTGCCGGGTTAGGCTCCGGTTCCCCGTGACCCCGTAAGGGACAAGCGGTTCTGAAAATGTGTGTGTGTGTGTGTGTGTGTGTGTGTGTGTTTTTAAGGTGAGGATCCAGTGTATTTATATAATCATTTCTGTTGTCCTTGTGTATAAGTTCCTGGGTCTTTCTGTGTGTGTCTCCGCAGTCAAGTGGACTTTCCACACATGTGGTGCCACAGGTCCAGAGGGACCCACTCCCATTCAGTGCACCAACTCATACAGCAACACCAACATCAACGTTACCGTGGGAACCAGGGGAGTACTCAAGGGAATACAGATGTGGCGAGTCCCGGAGACAGGGACCTACAGGTATGCCAACGTCTCCCACAAACACACATATACACACACACATACACACACACACTCTCCTAAGTGTCCCTCCACTGGAACCGGAACCTCGACTGCAGGATTTGCGGTTCTCAGGTGAGCAGAACACATCCAAAGCCCCCAAAGCAAAGTGAAATTAGCGAGCAGTCATGCATTTCTGCGCACGTTTTCCTAGAGCTCCGTCCTCCTGGGTGCCCTTGCTCGTCAAATTAAGAGTGTATTGCTTAATTAGTTAATTGACACATTCAGCACAGCGAGGGAATGGATACTGGAGCCGCATTTCTAAAGTCATTAAGTAAACAGCCAAGGTAGCACTTGGCCTGAGCGGCTCTGAAGTATGCGGCGTTAAGAGCGATCCAATACACTCTTGATGACACAGAAATAAAGTTGTGAGTAACTGACAGGTCCATCAATTTCTGGCGCGGCCTATAAATAAGTGGTGGGTTTGGTCGAGCCCAGACTGTTTTTATCTCATCATACATTTCAAGATAGACATTGATTCGCGTCGGCGGCTCTAGCTTGTCGCCCCTATTCAGAGACTGCGGGTCACGCAGTCATTCATAAATGTGCGCATTTCTTAAAGTACCAGTTAAAAGTTTGAGAAAACCACATCCAGGTTTGAGTTTGAGGTCCTTTACTCTCTCCTTCACCACATAGTTCTTACATTGCTTTGAGTAGTTGTTTGGGTCGGTATGTTGTTGAAAAATGAGGCTTTACGCAACCGGTTGTCACCGTGCTGCTGAGGTAAGCTGTGGTAGCCATGCTGGTTGAGATCACTGTGGACTTGATGAAGATCACCAAATCTGTGATGAGCAGAACAGCCCCACATTCATTACACTGCCACCACCACGATGGATAGTGGGAACCACACAGGTAAAAAACATATGCTCATCCCGCTGCGCTCTAATATTGGGCAGCTGAACCAAAATGTGTCACATTTTACCTTATTGGTCTATTAGGCAGACTTCCATTTCTCGAACGTCCAGTTTCTGTGCTACTTGGACCAGGTAAGTCAGGTTTCAACCTGTACTCAGACTTTTGATCACTATTGTGTGTTTGCGTGTGCTTGACCTCATCAGGATTACTGGCTACGGTGCGGCAGGCGGTCGCAGCGTGATGGCCCCCACCCGCTCGCATGGAATCTACATCAGCGGGGACTTCCACCTGCAACGCCATGAGGTCCTCTACATCCTCGTGGGACAGCAAGGAGAGGATGCCTGTCCAAACGTGAGTCTGTTTTTGTCCTCCCCCTATCAGGTTACTCATTATACTCACATTATCTTATCACGCAAACACAGATCTGTAGGTCTACGCCAACACTTCAACATGTCGACGACACTCAGTCACTAACGGAGAGGCAGAAAAAACACTTTTACGCATCGTGTAACTTCTATATATTTAGCTCCATTTCCACGGGAGGGCAAATTTGACGCTCGGCGTTATCTCGCCGGGGTAAATGAGAGCGGCAGCGTGATTCACGAGAGGGCCTACATCAAACACGCGAGGCTGGAATTTGGATCTTTCATGTCCCCTCAGCGGGATGAGTCCTGGATTGAGTGAGTGCCCCTCCCCTGCCCCGTTGCCCCCCGCAGACCAGCTGTGGCACGATGACAGGGGTGTAATTCTCTATGAAATTGCGCTCTGGCAACCCGCCGCCCTGCGGTGCCGACACGCTCCGATTCATCCACCTCCACCCCCGCCGGCTTCATGGAGCAGATTTAGCGGCTGGTTCTACCCGCGAAGTTGTCGGGCCTCAGCTGGAGTCAGACCAAAGTGTGTCCAGGATCGGACTTGGACCTCGATAGCTCTGAACTGGGTCTTCAACCGCTTGACCTCATTCTTGTCGATTTGGGTCTCGGTTTTTCTTAAGTCCTTTTCTTAATTATTCACTGCTCCTGTGACAGCAAAATCGCTGCTTAGATGCCTGTGAAGAACTGAAACATTCAGTGCTATGAATCCACACACGAATTAGATTTTTTTTTTTAATACTTTTAAAAAATCTGTCACAAATGAATTACAGCTGTGAATTAATGGGTATTTTCCTGCTTCCTTCAGCAGTCGAACAAAACCCTCAACAAGGTGTGTCTGGAGCAAACTTTGCTGATTGACAACAGAACTCAAGCTAAGTGGGCAGGAGGAGGTGGCGGAGGGGGCGGAGCCACCTACATTTTCAAGGTGGGCTTTTAAAATTGGACTATAAGATCATTTTAAAAAGTTGTCGGTGCATGTCGCTGCTGCTCATATTTATACTGTCATTGTTGTAGATGCTGAAGGGAGTGCCGGTTCCCCTGCTCATTGCGGCCGGTGGAGGAGGGCGTGGCTACAGCAGCAAATCAGAGAGGCAAGAGGAGATAATGGACAGAGACCCCAGTGTCCCCGGGCGCAATGGGCGGTCAGGAGCTGCAGGTAAGCACGTGCCATGGAGCAAAGCATTCTTATCAATTCTGGGGACAAACCCACATTTGTCCTCAGAACATGCTGGCTCCTCATTTTACGAGCAGTTGCAATAAATTTTTGAAGGTACAGCCATTTTCTTGTGTATTTTTAACTGCATTTTTTTTCCACATACCTATTAAAATTTAGGGGGGGCGCTATGGCGCAATGGGATGGACCTCGTCCTGCTCTCCGGTGGGTCTGGGGTTCAAATCCCGCTTGGGGTGCCTTGCGACGGACTGGTGTCCCATCCTGGGTGTGTCCCCTCCCCCTCCAGCCTTGCGCCCTGTGTTGCCGGGTTAGGCTCTGGCTCCCCGCGACCCCGTATGGGACAAGCAGTTCAGACGATGTGTGTGTGTGTGTGTCTGTATTAGAATTTATGTCTGAGTGAATGTGACCTGCGTTTTGCACACCGAGCCATCGAGCCAATTTTGCACACTTTTGTGGGATAAATGTCAGCACTGATTTGGAGTCTGTGGTCACAACATTTTTTTCCCAGTCATTTTAATTTTTTTATGTTGTTCAAAGCTAATAACTTTAAAATTTGTTCTACAGTCTATACAGTGCTGCTTGAAAGTATGCAAAGTCTCCTTGTGTTCTTTAATTTTACCACGAAATGGGTATTTAATGACAAGCAGTGTTTCTTGTGTGACATAATAGGTGTGTAATGACCAATTCCATATGTTGCTTTAGAGAAAATTTTACGCGTAGTAGAAACACACGAGTGCAGGTGTAAAAATAAGTGAAACCCAAGTTGCATTGGATACACCAAGTAGGTAAGTAGAATCAGGGGTGTAAATCATAATCATTTATTCATTGTGTAAGTTTAAGATTTAACATTTGGATTTTATATATATATTTTTTTAGAAAACAGACCACCCCTAGAGGATTTACGTACTTTCAGGCAGCACTTTATTATTCATTATAGTCATATGAAAGATATTTATAGAACATATGTCTTATAGTTATCGGTTGTGACGTGACTTTGAATTATGAACCAATCAAGTTGCAGACATACTTCCAGTCCCAGTCGTGTTCGTAAGGTGAGGACCCTGTGCTCCCCGTGTATTCTGCCTATTTTACACTACCTGTCACATTCCGTGTCCAAAGTTTCATTAACCCCCTTCCTAGGCAGGGTGACGATCTGTAACCAGCCCTCATATTCGCCCCAGGGTCAGTAAACTTTGAAATTAAAACTGATGGATTTTGACACGTTCGTACGAGCCCAGCTGTGCCTCGGACCCAGGTGGAGTGCGTAAAAAGCTCAGGTGCCGTCACTCCCTCAGATCCGAGGCTGTCGGAGATCCGTGGTGTGTGCCGTCTCAGCGGGACTGCGCCTGAGCGGCTCACATCTCGCACTCCTGTCTCCTTTAATCCACGAGCTTTACCTTCCTCCCGTGTGTTCGCTCCACCTGCCGAACAAGCAGACACGGTGTTCGCCCGATATTCCCGTGTTTAATCTTTCACCTCCCATCAGCCCCGCTGTGAGAGCGATACGGCAAAACGCCCTTCGGCGTGGCCCTCCCGCTCACTTCCTGACAGTGCCGCACGGGAGGGGGTGTTGGTGTGCGGTGGGTGTGGCCTATTAGAGCCAGCTCTGATGCCGGCTCTCTGTGGCGCCGCAGGGAGAAGCTGTGTGCGAATAATCTGCTTCCCACCCTGTGCGCCCCCTACAGGTGGAGGTGGGGGATGGAACGACAGCGCACCCGTGGCCCAGGGAGGCAGGCCGCTCATCCTGGGGGGGCAGGGGGGTGCGGCCTGTGCGTTCGGCTGGCACACGAGAGGGGGTTTCGGCGGCGGGGGCGGAGCCTGTTCCTCCGGCGGTGGAGGAGGCGGGTACCGCGGTAGGTCAAAGGTCAACAGAGACAACTCAATCATGACCGCCGGGCTTCTTACCCAGGATTCCTCACGCTTGTGTGTGTGTGTGTGTGTCAGGCGGAAGCACATCGCAGGAGAACAACCCGAAGCAGGATGGCAAGGACGGCTCCTCCTTCATCAGTCCAGAGGGTGTCATCTTCATCGAACCTCTGAAAGGTAGCATGCGTAATGAGGCGGTGGTGGGGGGGTGGCTGCAGAAACGAAGCCGCCGGCCCCGTGTCCCAGATGTGGCTCAGATTAAAAAAAATGCCACTTCTGACTCAGCGGTGGGCGCCGAGCTGTTGTGCATGTTGAAATGATGTCATTATAGCATTATAACTGGTCAGTCATGAGTGTGTGTGTGTGTGGGTGTGTGTGTGTGTGTGTGTGTGTGTGTGTGTGTGTGTGTGTGTGTGTGTGTGTGGGCGCAAAATGGCTTGGAGAGGAGTTCCTGACCCCTCCCCTTACCACCCCACCCCACCCCACCCCCCTGCAGTGATTGAGACCCACGGGGAGGTGGAGATCTTGCCCGTGCTCAACTGCAGCCACTGTGAGTCGGGCGACTGCCATAAGAGCGACGGCAAGATCGTGTGTTACTGCGAAGAGGATCTCGCCCCTGACGGGGTGTCCTGCATCAACAAAACAGGTAGCTGTCCAGCGACGGGGGAGCTGCGCTCTGGCTGTGGAAAGATCCAGAAAAACTCAGCTGACTGCACGTTAACCTAAGAAAACAGAACATAAAGAGAAAAAACTTGCTACTGTACTTGACATATAATTTATAATATGAATTATTGTAATTATACTATGTGTTATTATTAAGTTTTCTGTAGGCAACACCTTTATCACACATGATTGACAGGTTTGTACTCTAAGCTACTTACACTTATTTAACCATTTCTATAGCTGCGTAATTTTAACTGCATCAGTCAAAGGTAACTTGCTCAAGTGTATGACAGCAAAAGTTGGGATTCGAACCTGGGTCCTTCCAGTGGAAGGTGATGGCTCTAGCGACGATGCCACCTGCTGCCCCTTTTAGAGTGAGAGTGGATATGCAGTCAGTTAATCATAGTTATTTATTATTTTATGTGACATTTTCCTCCAAATTGACTTACTGTTAGGTTTGTACACTAAGCTACTTACTCTGATTTACCCAGTTATACAGCTGGGTAATTTTTACTGAATCAATTCAGGGTAAGTACCTTCATTAAGGGTACTAAAGCAATCATGTGGATTCAAACTCTGCTCCTTCCATTGAACCTTGATGGCTTTAACCACTTCGCCCCCTAGAGTTAAAACAAAGAAAACAGGTGAAGGTTCAAGTTTCACGGAACAAGAGCAACTCACACTGTATTTGGTTTCTATTAATAACTATTTAAAATGTTTTATGTATATATATATATATATATATATATATATATATATATATATATATTTCTCAGTGAATTTAAACCTTCCCTGTTCAGCATATTCATGCTGTTTTGCGTCCGTCTGGATCTGCAAAATTTCTAGTCCGTTTTGAACGATGTGCTAAATTTAAATTACACCATTGTTGGAAAAAAAATTAATTAAGGAGTCTTAATTAAGGTACAGCATGTTCAGTCAGTTTTTGGTTGTTAATCGATGAACAACTCAATTTATATTTATGTCCGGCAATTAGTCCTGCAGCGGGGGACATATAACAGATGTAGAGAGGCGTTCGTCCAGGCCTTTACCGTGAGCCATGTTGACGCCGTGTCCTCGAGTTTTACTGGGCTGTGTTAGTCTTCCCCCGAGCGACGTGGCCGTGGCTCTTGCTGGGGACCTCTTTCTTGTGAGGGTGCGTGATTGTGGCCATCGTGAGGATCCTCGGATCGGCGCGCAAGACGAACCTCGAGTGTAAAGATGGTGCGATAACGGCCATGGAGATCATTGTGGAGTCGATGGAGAGCTCTAACTAACTCTGCGGACCGGGGAGGGAATGTCGTTTAGGAAGGACACCTCTTTGTTTCTGGGGTTCATGTTAGATCAGTCTGCATGCCTGTCTACCTCTGTCGCTCTCTCTCGCTCTCTCACTCACACACACACACACACACACACACACAGGGTATTCTGGATGAAACACTGCTCTCCTAATGCCCTGCCCCTGCAGATGCCGCGATTGTGCCGCCCCAGCTGCACCTCTCCCAGCTGGCTCTGGGCCTGTCCGTGGGGACGTCCGCCCTCATCGCTGCCCTGCTGCTGGCCGTGTCCGGAGTCATGATCAGTGAGTAACGAGCCCCCCCCATCACACACACACACACACACACACACACACACACACACACCAGTCCACATTGATGCTCTCAACGCCCATAGACAAAAATGTCTCGCTTATATATACAAAGACCTACATTTGCTTCTCAGCCTATAATATTTTTCTGTTCTTACCACTTTGCTCTAAGTCGCAAATTTCCTCATACTGGAAATATACTATTTTTTTTTACAAATTATAATTTTAAGCCACACCGTATTGTAAGTACGTGAAGCCTTTGCGTCCCTTAGTTTTACCACAAAATGGTTATCGAATGAGAATCAGTGTTTCTCATGTGACCTAATGTGTGTAAAGACCAATTCCACATGTTGTTTAGAGGAAACCGTGTGTGTAGTAGAAACACACAAGTAGTGCAGGTCTAAAAATAAGTGAAGCACAAGTTATATTGGTTTAATTTAAGTAGGTAAGTAGAATCAAGGGTGTAAAATATAGTCATTTATTTATTGTATGAGTTTAAGATTTAGAATTTAGAGTTTAATTCAGTATTTTGTACAAGAATGATGACCATCCCTGTAAGGTTCACATACTGTTAAGCTGTAAACTGCATAAACACTTAACATGCATGAATGCTAAATTGGATTGTAGGGCTTTTATATTTTTTCAGTATTTTCACTCATTATTCATAATAATGGGTTAAAACTAATATAGGTAGAATAATAATAATACGATACAGTATACAGGGAGCGCAGTGGGTTGGACCGGGTCCTGCTCTCCGGTGGCTCTGGGGTTCGAGTCCCGCTTGGAGTGCCTTGCGACAGACTGGCGTCCTGTCCTAGGTGTGTCCCCTCCCCCTCGAGCCTTACGTCCTTTTTGTCCGGTTAGGCTCCGGCTCCCCACGACCCCGAATGGGACAAGCGGTTCAGAGAATGTGTGTGTGTGTGTGTGTGTGTGTGTGTGTGTGTGTGTGTGTGTGTAGTACAGTATATTTTCAAGGTGCACTATTTTCATATTCATTTCCTGATATATTGACTTTTACAGTTTGTTCAATGGCTTTCTGGCCTGTAACTTGATGCTTATCACAAACAAAAAGTTTTATAAACGAAATGCAGCCGCTGATCCACACCAAACCCCGACTGAGACCCAAACTGTCACGTCTCCCGTGTTACCGTACAACAGACAAGCGCTTGACATTAGACATCACGGCCAAATGTTGGGGCTCAAAAATAATACGCAGTTGTAATGAGGTTAACAGCAAGTGCGGGTCCGTGTGAATCGAGGACCACTTCTATGAATCTCTATGCAAAGACACCCTATCATGTACTCTGTACACACTCTAGCCTGTACACACACTCTCGAGACTCAGAGCCGAACGCGGCGAACTCCCTCTCGATACGTCTCTCTTCCAACTCGCCCGTGTTCTGCCGACGAAGTTGACAGTAGGCTGGCAAGCCCTTATCACGCGCACGCACACGGCCGCTTCACCCTCACCCACGCACCTGTCCGGGGTGTGATTTACAGCGGGGGGAGTGCGCCAGCGCCGCACTGATGGATGAAACGCACCGAAGATGGATTGCCAGTTAACCGCCGTTCGACAGCGCTCATACATTAACACTTTATAAATAAATAAGTCAATATTTAAACTGCTGTGTTTACAGCCGAGGTCAAGGCATCTCAGCAGGCTGCCGAGCCGTCTCTTAATCTGATTATGCTCCCGTGTGTGTGCGCACGTGTGTGTGTGTGTGTGTTGGGGGACAGTGTACAGACGCAAGCACACCGAGCTCCAGTCCATCCAGCTGGAGCTGCAGAGCCCCGACTGCAAGCTGAGCAAACTGAGGGCCTCCACCATCATGACCGACTACAACCCCAACTACTGCTTTGCTGGCAAGACCGCGTCCGTCAGTGACCTCAAGGAGGTCCCCCGGCGGAACATCTCCCTCATCAGGTTGGTGCCCCCGTTCCCTTTGCATACAGTCACGTGTGTACCGACGTCTTGCGCTTACCTGCGCCATATTGTCATGGTTTCCATCTGCTGCCAGTGTTGAAGCAGTAATTCTCGTTGACCTTTTGCAGTCATTGAGGTTCTCAGTGCGGACACAGAGACGTTACGTGCAGTATGTCCTTGCGTATGCCCGCAGGGGTTTGGGTCATGGTGCATTCGGAGAGGTGTACGAAGGCTTGGCTGTGGGAATACCTGGGGAACCAAGCCCCATGCAGGTGGCAGTTAAGGTAAGGTCTCCCCAGGTAAAAGTTGACAGCAGATGGTCAATGACAAGTTTGAACATAGCGGTTCTGGAAATATTAAACTTAGTTGGGTTTTAAACTTCTTGGTTAAAGCCTAGTTGAGTTTGATGGTTCTTGTTTAAAGCCCAATTGAGTTCAATGGCTCTGGGTTAAAGTCCATAAAGTTTGATGATTCTTCATTAAAACCCAGTTGAGTTTAATGGTTTTTGGTTAAAGCCCAATCAAGTTTAATGGTTCTTAATGAAAGCCCAATTGAGTGTAATGGTTCTTAGTTAAAACCCAACTGAGTTTGATGGTTCTTCTTAATTCCTGGTTTTAAATTGTGGCTCTGTCCAAGCATCATCACTGCTATATGACTATGTGCTGGTGATAGGTACTTTTGACTGTCATTCTGATTGTTTTTACAATAAGAGTGTCTTTCAATCTTCATCTCTTCAGACTCTTCCAGAAGTCTGCTCTGAGCAGGATGAGCTGGACTTCCTCATGGAGGCTCTGATTATCAGGTGAGATATACATTTGGTTGCAGGTCCACCTGGCACTCTCAGATCCAAGAACTACTCCAGATGCAGCCTACGGGGCCATAAACAGCTTAAAAAACATGACAATAATGGATTTAGTTGAAATAGTTTGTTTACCTGGGTGGTTCAGTGCACCCCTCAGGACTCAATTGAGTACCGTGCCGTAGATATTGTCCTGTTATCGTCTTAAATGGATATGGTGTTCGATAACAAACTCGATGAATTTCAGCACCTAATTTTAAGGGGACGCCAGTCAAACAGCTCTCTGTGTTGTTAATTTTCCACAGCAAGTTCAACCACCAAAACATCGTCCGTTGCATCGGCGTGAGCCTACAGGCGCTGCCCCGCTTCATCCTGCTGGAGCTCATGGCTGGTGGGGACCTGAAAACCTTCTTGCGAGAGAACCGACCCCGAGTGGTGAGCCCACGATGCGGGCAGAAGTCTCACCTGTGGCCCGACTTTGAATGGCGAAGGGCCTGACCTTTTGACCTCTCCGTCTATCCGTGTAGGACCAGCCCTCCAGTCTCTCCATGGTGGACCTGCTGAACGTGGCCCGGGACATTGCACGGGGCTGCCAGTACCTCGAGGAGAATCAGTTCATCCACAGGTCTGCCCCAACAGATCGCTCTTCTGTGTTACAATGGTAGCAAACAGCAGCCAGGAGCCGTTAGCAGGTTGGCAGCTTCCAGAGAAGCTGCATAAAGCTTCACGTTTGGTCCTCTGTAGGGATTCGGAGCAACGCTGGCTCCTAGAACACTTCCCCCGAACCTGCAGCCAAAGTTTCCCATCCCAAACCTCTGCTCCTGCGGGCCGTCAAGACAAATGAGGTCAATTAAAGCTCATTTCAAGAACAGATGCAATAAAATCATCAATCCACCTAATGATTCTGGGAAGGGGGACGAGTCTTTTAACTCTCCGTCCAATCTTTGTAAAATTGCCGCTTGTGTCCTTGGGCACTCGTAGTTCTAATGGCTGCCCTCCGACACACCGTCTTCTGCAGTGCCAGTCGACTCCTGGAGCCGCTCGTAGAGCCGAGCTGCTTTCAGCTCATAGCAACAAACTGCTGCAGGTCACGACTCCACCCAAACGCCACAAAGTTCGGCCCTGATGAGGTCCGTTTTCCTGCAGGGACATAGCTGCCCGGAACTGCCTGTTGACCTGCAAAGGACCTGGGAGGGTGGCCAAGATCGGAGACTTCGGGATGGCCAGAGACATATACAGGTATGGTGCGGCACGGGGACCAAGAGGCGAAGGCCTCACTTTTGGAGCCTAGATATCCTACCTTTGAAAACTCGACATTCCGAAACCTCGAGATAAACCTGGAAACCTTCGGGCTCGACGCAGCGGCTGAAACTTGAAACAAATCCCGAAACAACATCCGGCGGTTATAAAATATGCATCTGTGCTGCGAGTGAGTCATTTTGGGAATTCGGGGGTGAAAAGGATGCGGTTCAAGATGGAAGGGCAAAAGTGTAGCGGTGGAGTTGCACAGCTCCTCGGGGGCTGTGTCTTATGAGCACGCTCTAATTGCCGATGCAGATTTCCGGCCTCCTGCCGAGAGTCTTCAAACGGCAACCGCGGATGAGTGGAAGAGCGAGCAGGCGGAGCAGGATTAGTCCGACTCCCTCCCAAGGCGGGACACTCTGACCTCGCACCTGCTGTCAGGTGTGTCGCGAAGGCGTCTCCGATTTTGTCACAGGAGCCAAAAATAGTCGCGCATCCGCGAGACACCGTCTCCTTGCCAAGCGTCGCCTTCCAAAGGAGAATCATCCCGGATTACAGTTTCCCAAGCTTTACCGCCAACGTGCATGTTTACCGAAACAGTCCTCGGGGGTTGCGGTGACGCGTGGGGTCAAATCTTCAGCGTTTGAAACGCCAACTTTGTTAGGTCACAGGTTGAACAGGTCGAATGTCTCCGCCTCCTACCTGCTATTCCCACCCACCCTGTCTCGTTGGTGCCAGCCTGCTCTCTGTACCACGTTTACGGTGAACAGATTACCTTAAATCGCCCCCCAACCCCCTGAAGCAACCCAGCATTCTTCTCGAAGATGTCAACCATGATACGAGATGCAGAAGGCCAGTGCAGTGGCTCGTTTTCCAGCAGCGCGAGAGCATAGTTTGCGCTCATTCGCTTATCTCTTTACGACCAGGCTTTCTGACTGCGGGGACCCCACCTCCGCTGCCGCGTCGTCGCCATTGTGCCGTTCCTCCGGAGAGCGCGGGTTCGATAGTGTGGCTTGTGATAACGAACATCGTCCCCGTTATCCTTGCGAGATTCTTACTGGTGCTGGCAAAAGCAGATGTCATTCGGATGTCAGTGTAACACACCGCTGCTGGCTTACAGGGCTCCCACTGAAATTTCTGTGCTCCTTAAATAAGAAATCTCAGTGGAAATCTTTTAATGTAGTCGTATCTGGCGGTGTGTGTTTTCGTGGAGCTGATCGGAACAGGATTCTCGTTTTAAAAAATAAAAAAAAAAAACGTGATGAAGCATCGGTCAGGACCTAATCTGAAAAAGACACCGCTTCCGATAACCCTAAAGAATAAAATCAGAGTCCAGAACAAGCAGCAGGTGATGCTGAGCAGAAAAACAAGGTGAAGCCATATTACGTAAAATGTTAAATGTTAAAAGTCGGAGTTGTGGATGCCTCAAGATAGTAATACAACAGAAGAGAAAGAAAAAATGGTGTTAAAAATGTAACCTGGCTTCTAATTGAGAAGTGTGCCACAGAGTTGCCATGGCAACAGTTTTGAAGCTATGAGGGCACATGATATTATTATTCTGTGCGGTAAACCATCGTGTCCCCTTCAACCGTGCTGTCCTCATGTGGAAGCGTATGGTACTGTTGCGTAAATTTCAGGAACTTTGACTGACGTGTGTGCGTGTGTGTGACTGCAGGGCAAGCTACTACAGGAAAGGAGGTCGAGCTATGCTGCCAGTCAAGTGGATGCCCCCAGAAGCCTTCATGGAGGGTATCTTCACCTCCAAGACTGATACCTGGTGAGTGAAGGTGCATTCCTCAAGGTCCAAGACTCCCAGGTGCTCCAAAGTATTTAAGACCCCTAATAGCTCAGAGGTATTAAAGTCATAATTCAGACCTAAATCACCTAAAGGTGTCCCCAAGTCATTTGAAGGTTTACAAGTCCCTAGTTGCTCAGAAGTATACAAGACCCCTAACTGCCTTAAGGTATAGAGGATTTTAGTCACTCAAACATGAAGATCATATCTTCTGTTCATTCAAAGGTATTCAAGACCCCTAAGTGTTGTAAGTTATGTAAGACCCCAATCACTTGAACGTATAGATTCCTAGTGACTCCGCCAACCCCGGTTCGATGTTGGATGTTCTTTGATTAGGCAGGGTGGTTGTGTGTGAGCTCTTGACCCGTCCATCTGGGACCGGTGGTCACAGAGGTGACGTTTTTGGTGTCTGGGAAGGGGCAAGGAGAGCAGGATGCCTCTCGTACCCCCACCCGTATCACTCTATCCCTCTCTCTCAGGTCCTTCGGAGTGTTGCTTTGGGAGATCTTCTCTCTGGGCTACATGCCTTACCCCAGCCGCAGCAACCAGGAGGTGTTGGAGTTCGTCACCAGCGGAGGCAGGATGGATCCTCCCAAGAACTGCCCAGGGCCGGTGTGAGTGCATCTTCACGAATGAGCAGCCACTCTTCTTACCATAGTATCACTGTTCTTAACACAGTATCTTTGTTCTTACCATAGTATCTCTGCTCTTACCACAGGGTTTTTGCCGCAGTAATTTGCAGTCACTATACGTTTCATTGCCCTGAAAAAATGTAAAAAGTTGTCGGGTCATGTAGTAGAATAAAAATTTGCCCACTTTGCCTCTTAAATACGTCGCTGTAAATATCCACAGAATAAAGAAGCCCCAGACCCAAATATTTGGACTAGATATTTGTTCAGCCATTTAAAGCCATTGAAGCTGATATAAAAAAAGTGGAAGAAACAAAAATCCCAAAAGAAGATGAAATGAAACAATGAGGACGAAACAATGTGCGCGAGAGGTGCAAACACACGCTTCCTTCTTCCTGCGCCTTCTCTGAAGACGAACATGGTTGTGTGTGTGTGTGTGTGTGTGTGTGTGTGTGTGTCCTCCTATAGGTATAGAATAATGACACAGAGCTGGCAGCATCAACCGGAAGACAGACCCAACTTCTCAACCATACTGGAGCGGATTGACTACTGCTTACAGGTACACACACACACATGCACACACATACGCAAACACACTCTATGCAGGTCCCTCTCAGTAACCATCACCATTCCTCCTACCCAGGATCCCGACGTGGTGACGACGCCCCTTCCAGTGGAGTATGGTCCGGTGCAGGAAGAGGAGGAGCGGGTGCCCATGAGACCGGAGGACCCGGCCGCCACGTCGCTCCTGTGTGTTCCGGGCCGGGAGGACGGCCCCTCGACGGTAGAGGGCGCCAGAGAGCAACCCGTCCAGGCCTCTCAGCCGCCCGCTGGGCTCCCTCCCGAGGCTGTGCCTGCCGCGGCCGCACCGCCGCCTTCGCAGCTCCACCTCCAGGCCACGCAGCAGCCGACCCCTGCCGCTGCCCCGACCCCCACCCCCACCCCCACCCCCACTTCCGCTCAGCCCGGAGCAGAGGGGGGGCACGTCAACCTGGGATTCACACAGGGCCAGCCCCTGGAAAAAGAGGGCCGCAACGGGAAGCCCACCAACCTGCTGAACCCCACTTACGGCTCCTGGTTCCTCCAGCAGCAGCAGAGGCGTCAACAGCATCAGCAGCAGCAGCAGCGACAGGTCGGGCCCCGGGTTCAAGGCGAAGGGCAAGAGCACAGCCTCCGGACTGTCGGGGAGGCAGCCAGCCTGCAGCTCCAGCACAAGCAGATGCTCCACCAGCAGCAGCAACAGCAGCAGGCGCTGTGCCGCCCCCTGCTGCCCCCTCCCCCCCCGCCTGGGGCGCCGACCGCCCCGCTCCTCCTCGATTCGGCCGCCCTTCCTTCCATCCCCCTGTTCAGACTGCGCCGTTTCCCCTGCGGGACCATTGGCTACGGGTACCAGGAGCAGGGCCTGCCCCGGGAGTCGCACGCGGCCCAGCCGCCCCCACCGCCCCCGCCCCCTCCCCCACCGCCGCCCGCGCCCCAAAGGCCCGTTTCGCTTGCCCGTGCGGGCATCCCCGAGGACAGTCGCCCGCTGCTCGTCACCATGGGAACGGCCACGTTGCAGGACCCGAGGCTGCCGAAACTCGAGGGGCACAACGCCACTGTGCTTTAACCGTCCCCACGTATCCGTGCTCAAGCCAACACTGTGCCCCACCTTTCTCCGACACTCCTCCCATAATGCCCCTCTTGTGCCCATGTTTATTTTGCCTAACAAGGAGCTCAGCTTCCTGTTTGAAAAAGGAACAAAAAGCAGTTGGGGTCCATAAAACGGACGCCGAAGTGCACCTAACACACACGCACACACACACACACACGTGCAAAAAGGCCACTTGGACAGCTGTCCCACTCCTTCTGTTTGTCGTCTAAACCAGTCATGAACCTTCACACCTCCTCGAATCCAGATTTCAAGTTTATATATGTGTGCGTGTGTATATATGCACGCGCACACACACACACACACACACACACACACACACACACACAAGGATTATCAGCGGACGGACAAAGGGATTCCGGCTACATTTTCAAAATGTGTTTGTTGATGTTTGCTTGCCTGCCTCTTTATTTATTCATTTCTTAATTTATTATTTGGTAGCTCTGTAAATTATTTATGGAAGTGCTTTAAACCGCAGCTCCAACCCCGGTTATTAATTATTTTGTTCGCTCGTGGACTGCTGGCTTTTTAACCGCTGGAGTTTCAATTCCAAACGGACGTTTCCTTGAGAAGCGCATCTCGGGTGACGGACACGCCATAGGTCAGCCAACGCCGGTGTAACGCCATTCGCCATTCGGATCGACACCATTCAGTGCCAATCTTCAGCGGGACACCATTCACCATTCGATGTCTTTTGCCAGTGGAATGGTCCCGGGGCCTTGGGAACCGGGCTGAGACCGACCGCTCTAAGCTTCGGTCCTGTGCAGGTAAAGATGAGGAACGGGGACGCTTACCGACGATGGGAGCGTAGGACTATGTAAGAATTTTGAATCCAAACTGTTTTTTTTTTTTTTTTTTTTGTTTTAAATAAATATTTTTATTTTTAATGTCGTTTAATGTTTTAATGTTGCTGGGGGAGGGATCATTCCCGTGACTGAATTAAATTTGAAATGCGTAATTTTATCTACAAAAATGTGCACTGTGGTCCGAGGTAAGAGGTGCTCCGAGGAGCGAAACCAGTGACTTTCTTCGAATTAACGTGCTAAAGCCGCCACGACGACTTCGTGCTCTTTCATCACCGATGGCGTTTATTATACAAAGAACGGACTGCGCCGGGGGTCTCGCGCCTTGCGTCTCCAGGGGGCGGGGCCATCCACTCTTTAGGCCCAGTTTTTTTCCCTATTTTTACAATACGTTGACTGAAATTTTCACTTGGCTCTCTTGCGCCCCCCGCTGGACTCCACAACCTACGCGGGAACCGGCGGAGCTGGAGTTTATCGACGAAGAAAGAGTTCCATTAAGGATTATGGGGCATCACCGAGTGGATTTACAGGCGTGATAAACGATAAACGCGTCATGATGTGCGGGTGCGAGCGACGCACATGGAGCCGAGTGGCATCTCAATTTCAAGGTGGCTTGAAATTGGAAATTCGGTTTGTTGGTTTTTAACCCCTACCCGGTCTGTCTCATCTGGTCACATTTTGGATTTTATGACGATAAAAAAACTACTCACACAGTTTAATTTAACATGCAGCGACTTGCTCCTTGTAAAAAAAAAAAAAAAAAAAAGAAAGAAATGTAACTGCACTTGTAAAAATGTTGTAATTACAAACTACTGTATTATGATGCTGGTAAACCCTGTAAGCTGACCTTGGATAAAACATCTGCCAAATGAATAAATTCTCACCTATAATTGATGTGGCAGCTTGATTAAAGTGCTCTGAAATGCTTCTCTCTTCTACCCTGCCTGAACTTCGTGTTTACCGTGTTTTACCGTTCCAGCCGTCAAACGCGAGGCTGATTTTCTTATGCTACAAATTGCATCATTTGTTCTCCATGTCCCAACAAGGTCAACATAGACTTGATACAGAAACCTCTTCACTGTGGGCAGCAGGGGGCAGAGTGGTTTGAGCCATCATCTCCTTACTATTGTACACTTGATGGTGGTACTTACCTAGAACTGGTACAGTAAAAACTACCCTGCTCTGTAAATAAGTAGCTTAGTGTAGAAACCTAAAAAGTCACTTTCTGGATAAAAGCCTCAGATAAATAATGGTTAATAATGATTAATTTGTGGATACTGGTAGCAGGGGGGTGCAGTGGGTTAGACCGCAGTCCTACTCTCCGGTGGGTCTGAGGTTCGAGTCCCGCTTGGGGTGCCTTGCGACGGACTGGCGTCCCGTCCTGGGTGTGTCCCCTCCCTCTCCGGCCTTACGCCCTGAGTTGCCGGGTAGGCTCCGGTTCCCCGTGACCCCGTGTGGGACAAGCGGGTCAGAAAGTGTGTGTGTGTGTGGATACTGGTATGGAATGCCTGAGGGAATGCTTGCGTGATTGATTGGAATAATTTTTATGTGACATTTTCATATTTTTCATATTCTTTTCTTCAGTCCATCATAGGTCCAAGTCTGTTAAAAGTGAACAGATTTTTTAAAAAAGACAGTTTAAACACTCTTAAAACCCAGAAAAAAATGATGGCAAAAGAGGGAAGGAAATTAGAATATAAATAAATCTTTAATCATCTCTTATAATACAAATTGGAACACAGCACACTGCTGAAACACAGCACCACTCAAAGAAGCGGGAATGATCACACACACACACACACACACACACACACACACACACACACACACACAGAGCAAGGTTTGCAGACATGTGCAAGAAGCAAAATTGTGGCAGCCGCACCGGTTTTGCGATCAGATACAGGAAAGACAGCTGGGGATCACCAGAATTTTAGTAAAATAAGGCCTCTTTTATTATTTTTATTCATTATTATTATTCTTTTATATACTATTCAGCCACAGTTCACGCTTTTTCTAGAGAGACTTGCCAACATCGCCCTGCCGCCGTCTGACTCTAGTGCAGTTGCGCCAGAGTGGCCCAAGGACTTCGCACCCAGATTGGATGGAGGGGTTGCACGACTCACTTCCCATGATCCTCCAGCGCGAGTTTTCAACAACCACTCCGGCGTCGACATGAGCCCCGATTAACGGCGACCCCACGGTCATCGCCGCGGCAGCCGACGTAGGAGCTCATCGAGGCTTTGACGGGCGTAACCAACGGAGACGAAACAGAAACGCTCCAAAAGCACCGCGATCGCCGCAACAGACGTGTCCAAAAAACCCTCCAAAAATACCTTCGATGTCGTCATTTCGTTCGGTCTTTGGTCAGGCTGGCAGGCGCACGTGGGGCGACCTCGAGGCGACGTTCTCCACATTCCCTCAACATGCTCTGCGCCTCTTCTCTTGTTCGTCTTTGACGGGAAGAGCTCAAGGGTAAAATGTAATTGTTGCTGTGGAGGCTTAAAAGGTTGCAGTCAAAACCAAAAAACCGAAATACTGCCTGCCACGCGGGGGGACCACTGGAGAGATGCTCATTTTTTCTGTGGGAGTAGTTTTACCGCGGTAAAGTACTGTTTTGAACAGATTGCCGTGGAGCCTTAAAGTGCTTTTAAGGAATGGGGGGCGGAGTTGACCTGGCAGTGGGGGGGTTAAGGAACTGCTCCTGCATCTAGTTGCCATTCCTCCCCCCTTGACAGGTCCAGTTAAGCTGAACAACACCTATGGTGCAACATCATGGGCAGCTGCTCGAATAATCAAACAGCTCAGCGCAGAGTGTGTGTGTGTGTGTGTGTGGTGTGTGTGGGGGGGTCAACAGCTCTTTTCAGCCTTGCACAGGTCCACCTGTTTGAGGGACCCAACGGCACAGTCGCAGAGCAAGGTAAACATCATGCCTTGCAAGCCAGAGCTATCATTTTTGTTTTTTTTTGCCGGAGGCTCGCAGCGAGTTAAATCCCCGGTACCGCGGTGTCTCGCCGCACTATTAGCGAACACAATATCTGACACTCTTACTCCTATCAGCGACAAATGCTAATAAAATGTACTTAACAAATTAAATCACTAGTGTGCAGTCGACTGCTACGCTTCGCAAACTCGTCCCCTATTGTGCGACGGGTTAGAAAAATCGGGATTTCTTAGCCCCCCCCCCCCACTCTCAGCTGAGCTCATCCACCAGTTTCGCCCCGTTGATTCCCCGGTAGGTGACCCTGCCGGGCCGCACCAGGACCCCGTGGCCCGGCCGACAGCTGAAGTAGCGGCGCCCCCCGACGGCGCCATCGTTCTTGCCCTTGGGGCCGCGCAGCTCCAGGCCCAACCAGAGCCCCGGCGCAAAGTCGGTCGTGCCCACGTAGCGGACGACCGCCATCTCGTTGGCGCCGCCCAGGAGGACCTGCGTGCCCGGCTGCAGGCGGACGCTGCCGTCCGCGCCTGACGGGCCGGGGGCCCCCCCGGTACCCGTCGTGCTCCACCGGCGCCTCGGCGTGCTCGTCCGTGTCCTGGAAGACACACGGTGGCCCCAGTTTTCAGCGCATTACTGTCCGTCGCAGCTTTCTACCACCTGTCACACACTTCGGTAACACTGCCCTAGCTGTTCGGCAGCAGGTCTCCCACACCGTGTGTGTGTGTGTGTGTGTGTGTGTGTGTGTGAGTGAGTGTGTGAGTGAGTGCGCGCACGCGCTGTGGTCCAAAACTGGGCCCATTATGACTGTTCATAAAGAAATTACCAACCTTATATGATCGTATAATGCAGTTACACTTTTTAACCCTTTCACTCCTAGACACTATCACAGGTCTACCCTTCCTTTTGGAATTTACAGTCATATAAACCCCATTTTACCAGAAATACCACCAGCCATGTCTGTACGCGAGTGCGCGTTTGTGTGGACATTCCTATGGTCGACCACATCTGACTGCACGCAACACATACGTACAAAATTTGAATATGATGCATAAACTTAATTGAAACTGGTGATCGTTAACATTGTGTTTAGACACCGGAGAAGAATCATTTCTCAAAGAAAACCTCCATGCTGTTCCATGTCCGAATCGAGGAAATGCAGTGATGAACGGGCTGTACTCGGGTTTGCGGGGAACCACGTTCTGCGCACGGCAGCAGGGGGTTCGAGCCCAGGAGAGCGTGAGGGTTCGAGGCCGGGACCAAGGCTGCAACACTGGAGGCTGGAACTCAGTTTGGGCCAGGGGTTCTGTCTCTTGGGCAACAGCTGCTTACCTGTTGTCTGGACTCCTGCGGTTTTGCTCCTTTTGCGTGGAGAGGGACGATGAGGTGCTAAAACTTCGTCGGATGCCTGAGAGACACACACACAGAAATTGGGGAAATGACCATTTGGACAGAGTGCAACACACACAGTGTAATATATATAGAAATAGTCAATGCTGATTATTTAATGTATACAATTATTTCTATCATATATACACTGTCTCCTCTTCTTAGGAACACAACTGGGGCCAGAAATCTGTGTGTAACTTCACTGTGACTCCACCGTGACTTTTACCACTAAAATGGAACAAATTAAAGCTTAATCCAACAAACGTCCCTCCGTTTACTCGCAAGTTAGATTCTGTGAAAAATAATAAGGAAATGGTTTTAATAAATATTTCATATGACAAATTATTTTGTAAGACTTTCTATTTCAGTAGTATATTAACTTTGAGCTACATTAAAATTAAAACAATGTAAAAAAAGTTAAGAGTAAAAATTTGTCATCCCCCACAAACTCCTGTTCAGTTCAACTCTTAACACGTTCATCCCATAAAATTTTTGCAATTTTCATCATGTTATTGATCAACACTCTGGATAGGAGCTGTAAACGCTGTGGAATCGAATTGATTACTCCTATTCTGTGTGCACTTTACTGCCATCTAGTGGCCTGGAGGACAAACGCACATCACATTGACTGTGCAACAAAAAAAAAAAAAGCTAAGCAACGAAAACGCAATTATACAATGGCCAGTCAAAAATTATCCTCAGCATTAGAAATTCCAGTCAAATGCAAATTAATGCAGATACTTTTGCCCTTACGGATTAATATAAATAAAGAAAATTGAAAACGTTTGTATGAAAAAAATTGACCATCGGTAACCTGAGAAACCAGTGTATCTGAGGTTCAACAAAAATTTCTGCCGACAGAAAATAAAAACAAAGTCGAACGTGTGAATAAAGAGAGGGATTGTGGGTAAAAATCAATAGCGATATAAGAAATGTGCCGACTGCAGGGGATGAAAAAAAAGACTCACCGTTGAATGATCTGTTGAGTCGGGAGGAGGACAGCTCGGACAGGCAGTCCACGGAGCCGTGGATCCTAGGAGCACGAGGAAGATGTCAGGAACGCGTCAGCACACCCTGCACGACAGCAGCGTTCGGCTCGGGACGGGGACGCCGGCGCCCCCGCCTGGCCGCAGCCTCTCAAGGTGCAACAACAGCCCTAAAATCCAACAATGGCTACAGCCCGGTGGCGGCGGGCAGCTGAGTCACACGGCCTTATCTCCGCGGAGTCAGGGTCACGAGCGCGATTTCCCAATGGTCTCCGAGAGCCGCAGACCAGGAGAGAACGAGCGCAGCGATTTGTATTACACTCCGAGATGAAGAGAACTTTCCAGATGTCCATTAAAGCGATGCGGCCCAAAGGGCTCTTTGTGTCAGTCTGCTCGCCTTGAGGTTAATTAGAAGATCCAAGGAGACCCTTCGCGTATCACAGGGTCATGCGGGAGACTGTTCACAGAGACATGGGAAGAATGGAGAGGTGCAGGGCTGGGCGGGGGGGGGCATTTAGAGGACGCAGGTGGGCTGTTAATGATGAAAAGAATGAAGAGACAAGCAAACGAAGAGGACGGATGGATGGAGTTACACACCATCGCATAGAGCGCTGCCTTCACAGGGGATGGAGACAAAAATGGGCACGAGGGACTAAACCCCCCTGCGGAGCAGTGACCTTGAAAGAACTGACATTTCCATCACTCCACACACATCTGTCCACCTCCGTTTTATTATTTCGCTCAGTTTTCTTTTTGAATTAATCTCTTTGTCTGACACTTTCGCCAGAGTGAATTACAGCATTAAGGTACTTACAGTGATTTAGTCATTTACACCTCTGGGTAATTTTTACTTTATCGGTCCAGGGCAAGTGTATTCAGGAAGGACACTACAGCAGGAGAAGGGATTCGAACCTGGGTCATTTGGGTGGAAGGCAGCAGCTCTAACTGTTACACCACTTCTCCCATCTTCTTCCTAATTCCTTTGTGTTTTAAACACCAATAGGATTTCTGGTAATTTATGAAAAAAGGTTATAGTGACATGGAGGTTATGGCTTAAATGATATCAGAGATTAATCTTTTATTAAAAAAAAAGTCCTGCTTAAGCAATAAAGAAAAATCCCATAAGAAAAGGGACAAATGACGGCTCTTCATTTAGATTTTTCTGCTGATACCGATGAGAATATCGGCAGCGCTACAGTGAGACGGGGGAAGGACAAAGTCCAGACCCACCTCTGCACCCGCGAGGGGGGGGCGAACACACCGTGTTTGGGGGGACAGCTGAAATACTGGATCCCTCCCACAGAGCCATCGTTCTTCCCACTGGGCTTGTCCAGCTCGATGCCCAGCCAGATACCTGAGAGAAGAGGGCAGGAAAAAACATAATGGGTCCGAGATGAGTGCCTTGCCCAAAGTGGTCAAATAAAATATAGTAATGATTTTACATTTATTTTATAATAACAGTAATAGAATTTTGTTGTACCCACGAAGGCACATACTGCTCATGCTTTAGAGAAAACCTCTGTCAGCCACCCCAAAGTGCTGGGTGGGAGTCATGATCTCACCTGGGGCAAAGCTGGTCTTGCCATAGAAGCGCACGATGCCCGTTCGCTGCCCGACGACCAGCACGCGCTCCCCCAGCCGCAGCGGGGGGCCCTCGCACACAGAGCTACTCGCCGAGGGGGTCCGGGTCCTGGGAGGGCCTGCTGGAGGGAGGGGTGACATATGAGCCCCAGTAAACAACCGGTGTCATGCTGAGTCGGTCTTGTCAGCCTCATCAACTCCAGCAGCTGGGAAACTAAGAGGCTTCACTACACAGTAATATTTTGAGTTGTATTATATATGTTAGGGAATAAAAACATTATATTCAAAATTATCAGCATGGTAACGACAAGGAGATGAGAGCGAGGGATACAAATGAGAGAACATTGTTGGAAATATGGACTCTTCTCCATCACCCTCAGAGTGAGGCGGGGTGTTGTACACAGAGAGGGAGCCGTACCAGTTGAGGTGAGGGGGGGTGGGGGTGTATTTTTCGAGTTGGCCGGGGCGCGCTCTTTGCGCGACCGGGCGGGGGGTCGTTGCCGGGGAAATGGCCGAGGCCTGGAGGGGGGGCCGTGTCTGGAGTCCAGAGAGGAGGACGAGGAAGAGCAGCTGAGAGACAGAGCACCTGGAGGTGGGCGAGCAAGGAGGTGGGGGGAGATTTTGAGTCTGGAATCAACACAAAGGAGTGTGTGAGTGCGATCGCTGTACCACACACTACCTGAACACACATGGCACAAGCTTGGTGCCGCAGGTCCTACTGTTGAACCTCTGATTTAAAAAAGATGTAGCGGTACAGTGTCTGCTCGTCCCTCATTTCTGCTCAAGGTATAACCCTCTCGTACCGCGGTGCTCGACTCTGTGTAGTTCGCACATGGAGCACATCACTTGAAAACTCTTCAGCTGAGCTTCGGCCCCGCCCCTTTGCGAGGATCCCAGTCCCACACTCCCAACATGCTCCTGGCGAACCCCTTGCTGGCCCAGCAGCTCATGACTGAAAAAAAGGCGGAAAGGGGTGTGTCGTGGCAGCAGGGCGGATGGGCGAAGCTGTCCACCGGGGGTCTGCTATTGAGGGAGGCGCAGATGCGGAGGTGACGCATCGCTGTCACAGGGGTCTTCGTCAGCTGCGCTCATTTGCATGTTGCGATTTTGCAAGACGGCGTTTGTTCTAATGGACAAATACAAGAGGTCTCCATAGAGACCCAACCGCCAGCTCCGGGTGAAACGCAGGAAGGGCTGCCAGAAAGAGGCACGTTGGAAGAGCTGGCAATGACACTGTCCTCGGCGAATGCCGCCCGCTTCGACCGTGCGGTTTAGTAGTAAGACCGTAACCATGACGGAAGCTCACAGCGGGCGCAGTACCTGTCTCTGCCACCGGGGGGTCGTCGGCGCCGTCCGTGCAGCCTGGAGACGCTGTTGGCTTTACTGGTGCTTTTTTCGTGGTCGTACCGCCTTCGCCCCGAGCGACCGTGAGGGAAACAGAGTCCACACACAGAAAAACACAGCATGAGACCTTTAAATGCATAGTGCATCGTGGAAATTAACATGCTGGATCTCAGGCCAACGGGACGCAAGGTCGCGTCCCGGGCGGAACACGCCGAAGCAACGCAAACATGTCCCGCAGATATGAGCCACAGTGTAAATTATTATTATTATTGTGATTATTTCAGTTGAAGCCTTTGTCCTAAGAAAGAAAAAATTACACGAAAACTGGTACAAGGCAAAAGTGTGAGTTTTGCAAGTCTCGTCTGCAGGCCGACAGCAACGTCATGCAGCAGTGGGTTGTGGGTTCAAGCGGCTGAGAGGAGTAGAAAGGAAACAGACTGAAGCAGGAGCTCACAGGTTGGAGGAGAGCAAGGACCGTGTGACTAGTCCCGATGGTGTGTATGACCAGAAAGAGTGCCCCCAGGTGGGTGGGCACTGCCGAACCCGGCTCCCGCACCCAGGGCCAGACAGCGATGCTCCCCTACCTTTCGGCCCGATTCTGTCCAGAATCCACCTTCAGGAAACCCTGCCTTCAAAAGCGCCCTTCGCATCCCTGTCTAACGCTCCGGGATGAGAGTCCCCGAGGCTGGACACGCCTGCATGCACAGCCCCAGTAGGAAAAGTCATATAACTGGAGGAAACATAAAAACTTACCATGGTAAGTTTGTAAACGCTGCTATATACACTCATTCACCCGTTCATACAGCAGGGTAATTTTTACTGAGTCAGTTGAGGCTAAGTGCCTTGATCAAGGATACCACAGCAGGAGGGGGGGGGGTTCGAACCAAGGACCGTCAATCGCAATGCGAAGACTCCAACCACTACGCCCCCTGCTGGCCACTATTATTACCTATTACGTGGACCAGGTAAACAGGGAGCTTTGAGAAGAGTACAAACTTCCACACGAAAAGGGCACGGTCGTCTCCCACAGTCACGCAGACCAACATGTGAATCCGGTTAAATTAATGTTTTAAACATCAATAATCAGTTTGCGACGCGGGTCAAGGCGGGGAGGGGAGGGCCCCGAGCAGTCGGCGGTACACTAACATGCTAATGCACTGCTGTGCACGACGGGCTCTCTACCCGACACCTGTCACTCCGGCTCTGCCTCACGCCTCTGTCCCGGGGGAGAGGGGCCACGGGAGGTCGCTCCTTAAAGGTCAAGCAAAAGACAAAAACAAGCAACCGTTTCCCCCGGCGGCTTTCAAAGCACCGTTGTGGGCGAGAAAGTGAGAGAGTGGGGAGGGGATGAAAACACGGGGTTTCAGCGGGAGCAGCAGGGGGCGTAGCGGTTAGAGTCATCGCCTTGCATTCGGAAGCTGATCAGTTCTAATCCCTTCTCGTGCTATAGCAGTCTTGATGAAGGTACCTCCCCCGAACTGGTACAGTAAAAATTACCATGCTGTATAAATGGGTAAACCGGTGTAAGTGACTGTGAAAACTGCCTGATAAATGAACACGTAAGAATAAAAACATCATCGCGGACTTTTAGCGTATTATAACAAACATGGAGGAAAATTCTGAAAGCGAAAACACACACACGCAGAGGGAGCTGCTCTCTGCCGGAAACACACTCAAAATCGTGATGGATTACTGAGTGGTCGGTCAGAACGACCGTGCCGAGGTTATTAAAGCCACTTAATTGGACAATCAATCAGCAGCACATCTCATGGAATTCCTGGGAACTTCTGGATGCTTCTCAAGAACGACATTCTGCTCACGTCCGGGTCTCTCGCACGCACGCATACACCGTTTACTACCCTCCTACCCCAAGGCACCATTCCACCAAAGCTCCATTCCACCAAAGCTCGGCCGCGGTTTGACGTCAGACCGACGCGGCACGGGGAGTCTGAGTCACGGGTTCGAATGCTTTCCCCTCAGGCTGTGGGTTCCCTAGCAGCAGCGTGTCTACGCTCTCACACTCTCATACTGGCACGGAGGCCTAAGGTGGGACTGTACCGCGGTACACCGTTACGCACCGTGTCCCACTCGAGAGGGTAGGCCAACCGGAGGGGGGCTTGGCTGACATCATTTCATACTGCTGAGAATATTGCCAAGACTGATGGCCTCCAGAGTGATGGAGGTGGAGGACAATAAGCAATAATTGTGCTCAGCCTTCTTTTCACCACGTTCACTACGTTTAGTCCTTTACCTTCAGTCCTCTCCAAAGCAACCTGCAGTGTGTGTGTGTGTGTGTGTGTGTGTGTGTGTGTGTGTGTGTGTGTGTGTGTGTGTGTGCGCTATTTACTGTGATTTACCCTTTTATGCAGCACGGTAATTTTTACCGCACAAATTCAGGATAAGTAACTTGATCAAGTGTAGTACAGCAGGAGGTGGGATCTGAACCCTGGACCTTTAAGCAGAAGAAAGTTGTAACTACTGCACCCCCTGCTGGCACTAATCATTAAACATTAGAACCATTATTAGCCTTCCTGCCTTATGCAGAGTAGGCTGGACAAAACCATGACTTTCCTCCAGGGTGGTGAGTCTAGTCTCGGGATAATCCTCAGTATGTAGTGTGTGTGTGTGTGTGTGTGTGTGTGTGTGCGCGTGTGTGTGTGTGTGAGCTACAGACTTAAATCTGCAGGAGGGCAAGTGAGTGAGCAAAAGACAGAGAAAAAAGAAAAATCAAAGAGTGAGAGAGAGAGAGAGAGAGAGAGAGAGAGAGAGAGAGAGAGAGAGAGAGAGGGAGGCTGTGTTTCCCTCCATCCCATTTTAATGAGAACTCCCTTCGTTGGTGTGGTCAAGCATGACCTCTGACCCTGCGGACCACAGGAAGCTCCCATTGCTCGTCTGTGGAGCAGCGACAGGTACCTGCGTTGATCTTGGAGGTCACGTGGGACAAGTCGAGGCGGACGGGCCGCACCGGGGTGGACCTCCTCAGGGGGGCGTGTCGGCGCTTCTCCGGTGGCTTGGCGATTTTTGACAGTGGGGCAAAAATCCCTGAGGGAGAAGGAAGAGGAGGAGGAGGAGGAGGATGAGGAGGATGAGGAGCGGAGCAGAGAGACGACAAAGACGACCGAGACGCGGTTCTGCGCTCCGCGGGACAAGCCACGCCTCCAGGAGCCGGCAGTGCGGGTCGGTACCGTGTCTGACCGGGCAGGCGAAGTACTGAACCCCCGCCACGGAGCCATCGTTCTTCCCCTCGGCCTCATCCAGCTCCACCCCGGCCCAGAGGCCGCCAGCAAAGTCCGTGCTGCCGCAGAACCGCAGGGTGCCCACCTACAAACGCACACACACATCAACCAATCAGAAACAGAAAAACTGTGGACTCTTCTTAACATCTGATCCTTCGCGACTGCATTTGCTTCCTGTTATTAAAACTGCCAGCAGGTGGTGCAGCGGTTACAATGGAGTCAAAGGATCCGGGTTCGAATCCCGTTCGAAAGCTCCCGTTTCCCCTGGTAGCAGAGAGAGGAGCCTGACAAAGAATTTTCTATACGGGAGCTGCACACCCCCGATACCGAGACTCCGGGGCCCTTTACTGCAGCATCTAGAGAGAGTAAAAAGCTGAAACGTCTCTGTCCCGCGGGACTCAACAACCTAATAAAAATGGTAAAAAGGAAGCAGGAAAAAACCTAATAAAAGAAGGAAATAAAAAGATGGGGGGGGGGCAGCATGGTCCCGTTCAAACCCGCAAATTCATTGCCAGCAGAGGTTGGGATCAGCCGCTAGGGGTCGATGCGGGGTCAGGGTTCCGATCCAACAAGCCAGAAACCACCAGGGTCATCATCCATTATGCATTATTCCATGTCAAAGGAAGGAGTTTTTTTTCTATTATTTAAATGACAACAGAACAAAATCGGGTTACGTCAACATACTGAGGCAGAACCGGGACCCCAAGAAAAAGCAAACATACAGGTAGAGATAAACAGAAGGCAAAGGTCAAGGTTACACTCCTTAACAAGGATGGCATGCAGGAGTTCCCAGAAATGACCGGAACGATCCAGAACTGTTCCGAAGTTCATCAGGATTTCGATGCAGGTCGAACGTTAACTATCCCGGTTTCCTGTCGACCGCAGAAAGAAAATGAACCGCCTTGCTGAGCGCGTGAGATCAGTCATCCCGCGAGTCTCGTCCGTCCGGGTTACGAGAACTTGACTTTATGAGGAGATTCATTTAAGAGCCGTACTCCGGTCCATGAGGCATTTCTTCAAATTTACAAGGACCGAAATTGGCTTTTGTGCTTTCTGACAGCTGAGCTGAGCGGTGCGGACCAGCGCCACCATGCGGTCGTCTCTCAGTTGCAGTCTGGCCGGTGCCGTTACGATCTCGGCGGTCATGGCCCCGCTTGGACTGTCCAAACCACGTCCACTTGTCCACCGAGTCCCAGTTCCCTCTCATTGTTTTCATTGATTTCTTCTGCCTTCGCTGTTTACATTCTTGCATTTACAGTTGAATTCAGATGTAAAAGCTGAGTATTCTATGTACAGTGCCGCTTGAAAGTATGTGAACCCTATAGTGACGGTCATTATTCTTGTATAAAATCCTGAAATAAACATATAAAACAAATAAGTGACTATTATTTACGCCCCGATTCTACATGCCTACAAGGTTTAACCAATACAACTTGGGCTTCACTTATTTTTACACCTGCATTACTTGTGTGTTTCTACTACACACGATTTCCTCTCAACAACAAATGGAATTGGTCGTTACGCACCTGTTATGTCCCATGAGAAACACCGATTCTCATTCAATAACCATTCTGCGGTAAAACCGAGGGACACAAGGGCTTCACATGCTTTCGAGCTGCATTGTGTGTGTGTTTGTGAAGTGTATGGTGTCAGATGACTATGAAAGAGCTGAAAGAGCACAGATAAAGAGCCATACGGTCATTCAAGATCCAGAGGACAAGATTTTACACACCAGGCGTATATTACAATGGCTGTACACAAAGACCCAGTCCAACTGACCTCTCCATGAAGCCACAGAGAACAAAACCCAGCACTGCCACATAGTGTATCTCCATGACTCGTGGGCCTAATTCAATGAAACAAATAATAATTCTTTATTAATTATATAATAATTATAATAATAATGATGACTACTAGATCATTTATATATAGTCTGTAATAAAGCAGCAATTATTACTAAGCTGCTGTTATATAATTAATTTTGTGGCTTAGGAACACATAAAAAACTTTGTGTCCTTGAGTTCTGGGAATGCACCGTTTCCAGGAACGCATTACCGTGGTAAGGTGGGGGAGGATCGTTGAGTTTACACACACACACGTCGTTGAGTTTACTTTCCATAAATTCATCAAAACAAAATGCGGGCTGTCGGTTAACAGGACTTATTATCGTTATCTTCCTTTTCTTTGCTAGTTCTAGTGCCCCCTCCCCCACTCCGTCCATCCGGGCCGCAGCAGCAACTGTTCAATCAACGTTGAATGCGGTTAAGGGGCTCTCCGCTGTGCCTGTTTGTCTTTATTGCCGCCGTTGTCACAACCCCACTCGAGGAGCGGCTGCACTTGTACAGCCCATCTGCCACACCACCGTGAAGCACCAGGCGCATCCCTCACGTATTTGCATAAATATTTATGGAGGCATGTCTCAGGCCGCTCCCCGGGGGGTCGGTTGGCAGTCAAAGGCAAACAAGTCCCTGCCAACCTGTCCACATGGTGCTTCCGCCGTTACTTGCTGGCCATTGGGGTCTCGGCAGTCAAGAACCTTAAGGTCACTTGCTCGTTGACCCTCGTTGAACTCCGAGCCCCCCTCCCTCCCCGCGACACCCTCTCACCTCAAACCCGAACCCTGGACCCACCTTCTGGCCGGCGATGACCACGCGGTCTCCCAGCCGGATGCCCATGCTGAGCAGCTGCGCTCGGGCCTTCTCGGACAGGAGCCCGGGGGGGCGGGGCGGGGCGGGAGTGCAGGGTTGAGGCAGCACCTCCCGAAGGAGGGAACGCAACTCCTTGGCCTGCGCAGCCGCGTCCGCCATCTCCAGGGGCATGTCCAGGGGCTCGGGCACCACGTCGGCTGGGCACTGACCCTTCTCGTTCTGCGGAGGGACCGGGGATGGGCACGGATAGAGCGGGGTGGGGAAAGGGAGGGGTGGAAACAGAAAATGGGGGTGGGCAAAGAGCCAGAGGCTGCTAACTTCAGCAAAGGTTCCATTCCAAAGATGATCACCTTCAGATGAAGACCGAAATATACCTGTCCTCACCCCACCCCACTCAAATGTTTAAAGACAAGGGCTTGTACCCTAGAGGTTCCAGTACCCCTCCGCCCCGCAGCAGTAAAGCCCAGCTGCCAAAACTGTTGATAAAACCTATAAGCTTATGAACAAAAGAGCCTCCCATCACACACACACACACACACTGCAGTAATAAATGATGTGCGACCCCTGTCTGTACCATGGATTCAACGGAAATGTCCGTCCCTGATCGGGTGGAATTGTTTGGAGGAATCAAAGCGTAGGACACAACTAGTGCTCCACACCGTCCCCCCTCAGTGGACGTGTCCTCCTCATGTAACGCTTGCCCGTCTGAGACACACTCTTTACCCGACGTGAAAGGAAAGAGGCAGAGGGTGCAGGAGGGATCGATACCCTGGGCTCTGAATCACAGGGTCTTGCTGTGTAACCATCTCCTTCTCCTGCTGTTTCCATCCTGACTGGAGACACGGAACAAAAACCCTTTTTTTAATTCATCATCGGGGAGCTTTAATGTTGCCTTGTGGCTTTCATTCATTAATTCGGGAGGGAAGGGGGCAGTTGAATGTCCGCATTCCCAGGCTGAGCGACTCAGCCAGGGCCGATGGAGTGATGCTGCCCTCTGCTGGTCACCTGCGGCACAGCGGCCCACTGTCCAACGGGCACAGGAAACTGGCTCGAACAGCGGCGGACGCTCCGAAACCCCAGTGACCATGATGCCCTGGTGAAGCTCCCCCTCCCATGGGAACGGTGTGTTACACACCACGGTCCACAGAGTCCATAAGTCGGTCACAAAAAGGTACTGGAGACGCCCCAGCTATTAAACAGCTTAGGTATGGCGGGGGGGGGGAATCGGTCAGACGGGCTCACGCATGGCATCGGTGAAACGGATTCACCAGCTAACAGGAAGCCATAGGGGAAATTAAAGGGAACAAACCGCAGTGAAGGACAGCACCCCTGCTGACAAAAAATCAGTCCTCCCCTCCTCCCACAGGTGTAAATAATATCAGTAATTAAAGTGTGTCTCGTGACACCTGGTTTTTAGCATGAGTGCTGCATGCCCCCCCCACCCCCCACCCCCAATAACACGCAAACGCAACCAGCTGCTGCTCCCCACTCCTCACCACACTCTGGGAGAGTAAAATTAGTTTAGGAGATGAATTACTGCAGCTAATTTCCAGAAAGTGCCCAGGGGAGGAAAGCAAATTAGGGGATGAATAAGTGAGCGACGGGCGTCCGTGTGTGACGTCTCCAGCGCGGCACTAGGTGGCGCTCACCAGCGTGTTGGCGAGTGACCCCGTGTATATGTGTGTGTTTGAACAGGTCTGGTGTCTTTTTGTTTGTACTGAATGTCCTTTTTGTTTGCATCTGTGTGTGTGTGTCTGTGTGAGAGATCAACTGCTGGAACTGACAGTTCTCTCTGTCCTACTTTACTGCTGTGCTGGTGTTCCACTTGTCCCCTCCGGAGGCCTCGCTACTCTTTTTTTCTCGCCTCATCTCAGGTATCTGTGCTCCAGTGGGTGGGGTCAAGATGGTGTGGGCGTGGCCTTGTGCAAATGGCACCGCTGGGCCCGATCGCCTTCTGACTAATTAGCACCATCCTCATCGCTTCCCCAGCTACACCCAGATGCCGAAAAGCATTTCCTGTCCACTTACAAACACTCCTAAAAGACAAAAAAAATAAAAGGAAAAAGAACATTCCGGCACTACCTCCATCGCACGTGAGCCCCGACAAGAGGAACACTGGAACACTCCGAAGTGTAACATTTAACTCGTATGTCCTCATACACAACTTCTGCAGGAACTTAGTTGCTATAACTGCATTTCTCCATAACACACCCCCACCCCCAGATACGGGTCTGTCCATGTCTCCGACTGCACGGCGGCACACACCTCTGGCATAGGAATGAGACCTGATGCACTGGCAGAGCAAAGCGGTGATGGTGCTGTACTGACCCCCCAAGACATACCCTGAACGCGGGGTTCGCACCCAGCTCCAGCAGACACTTGACGGCGGCGACACACAGGTTGGAGGCGGCGATGTGAAGGGCGGTGCCAAAGTCAAAGTCGCTGCAGGTGGCGTCCACCTCTGTTAGGGACCATGAGGTTTGCTTAGCAAGGTCTTGACAATGATAGTGTGTGTGTGTGTGTGTGTGTGTGTGTGTGTGTGTGTGTGTGTGTGTGTGTGTGTGTGTGTGTGGTGCTTAACTCACCACCCGGCTGCGCAGCCTGCAGCACTACGCGGATGAGCTGCGGCACGTCGAAGTAGGCTGCGTAGTGCAGAGCGCTCATGTTGGTCCAACGGCTGCGCAGGCTCGGCTCCGCCCCCATAGACAATAGTTGCCGCGCGAAGCATGCCGCTGCCTCCGCATCACCTGTGCACGCGCGCACACAGAGAAACACAAACGTGACGGCTTAGCACGTGCTGCAGGGACAGGAAACACCACCCCACAAAATGATGCTGCCACCGCCAGTCCGGCGGTATCGAGCTGACGGTACTGCTTTTTCATTTTTGCTTATTCACATCCACTGTCTGTTTTTACACAGTTATCTTCAGGATCAATAGAGTGTCCATCCATCCTTCTACTCATTCATCCATCCACTCATTTATCTACCAATTTACTGTCCATCCATCGATCATCAGTCCCTCTGTTGAGCTATGTATCCTTAGATTCATCCATCTACCCATTTATTCTCCCTCCATCCATTTATCCATTCATTAATTCATATATAAATTTATTGTCCAACCATCCAAATATTCATCACCAATCCATTTATCCATTCGTCTATGCATCCACTGAGCAATTCGTCTTTCACCCATCCACTCACTTATCTACCAATTTACTGTCCATCCATCCATGCATCCATGCATCCATCCGAAGTCCTGCATTGCTGCCCAGTGTAGACTCACCAATCCCAGGAGCTCCTGCCTTGCAGCAGTAGTGGAGGAGGCTCATGTCTGTCAGGCCATCGCGGTCATTGACGCCACATCCACGCTTGAGGATCTAGAGAGTTTGAGATCCAGCGCTGCTGTCACTTTCTGCACAATGCAACACTGCCCCACCCACACAGGGGAACACCACGAGTGACCTGTAAAGGGTGACGTGCGGGTTGAATTGCACAAACAATGTGTTGGGGGGGCTTTCCCTCCATTCTGGGAATTCTCAGAGCCTCGGGTTTGACTGAGGAGCCCCACCCGTACCACACCTGACACCAGCACTAATACCGCCATGGTGATTCCGGCTAGACGGGTTCCAGGAGCACCGCAAGCTCGGCTGCCTGTCTCTCGCCATTTTCATTTATCGGAAATGTTACTACGGCAGAGGGATCAATTGGATCATACGACATCCCGAAAAATAGGGAAATATCAGAAGTGCTCATTTCACATAAGAAGGACGGCAGACTTTGTAGGACTGTCGGTTTGAATTGTGACTTTAATGGTTGTTGGTATGTAAAATTCTTTTAAAAAATTATGTCCTTTGGTACTATGAATGTTTATGTGTTTTAACGTGTAACTGAAGACAGAGTGATATTAGATCAGTAACAAGAGGAAAAATTTATTTATATTACAGACGTACAAATAATCGGTTGTGTTTTGAGGTGTTAAAATCTCTTTTAATGGAAGAAAATGGGATTTGAATTAAATTAAACTAATCTTTCTCAAGAGTTCCTGATGGTGGATGCCGTGTGTGTGTGTGTGTGTGTGTGTGTGTGTGAGAGAGCGAGTGAGTCCGGGAGATGGGAAAGGCGGGCTGCCGCCTCGGACCACCAACCTCATTCCCGATGAGGCTGATGTTCCTCTGAACCTGGGGAACCCACTGCCTCAGCACGGCAAACAGCTCCGGCACGGTGGTCCGGGGGTCCGTCAGGATGGCGCGGCACTGCGGCTCGTTTGGGTCGAAGAAGGAGAACTCTGAAAGTAAGTATATTTACATATACACTTTAACAGTTACACAATCATCTATACATGCGCATCCCGAGGCAGCAGGTGGCGTAGCGGTTACAAAGGTCACATTGCTGGATTTTTTTTTCCAAGGTACTTACCGTGATTTGATGCATTATAAATCACATCGCTGTATAAATGGGTAAACTGGGGTAAGGAGATGAACACCGTAAGTCACTTGGGAGAAGAGTGTCAGCTGAACGTATTAATAATAAAGATCTGACATTTATACATAATAAAGTACTGTACATGTGTGCACAGGACATTCCGCTGCCTAGCTCCGTTTAGTTATAAACTTAATGGGCTGTGGTTAAAGAAAAGAGGAGGAGGAAGAAAGCAATAATGATAAAGTCCATTTCCACGTGGAGACGCCAATCTTGGCGGACAATATTACAGCGAGATGCCGACGCTCATATGATGAGTTGAGTCGGAATGAAAACGTTCAGTTATGAGCACTCCGCCGCTGATCACATCCCATCTGGGATAACTGGTTTTTTTGCTGACATAATTACTCGGGGGCACGGGGACGAGAGCAGTGGACGGAAATTGAAGTGAAACGAGGGCAGAACAAACTGCTGGAGCGAATAAAAGCTCAGAAACAGACTGGAAATAATGGGCATCTCAGGATGAACCGCGGGACGGTCGTCACCGGTTTACTTCTCGGGGGATGTGATGACCGCGGCGCTCAGGCCATTACAAGTGCTACTCGAAAGTGCGTGAAGCCCTTGTGTCCCTTAGTTTTACCACAAAATGGTTATTTAATGAGAATCAGTGTCTCTCATGTGATATAATAGGTGTGAAATGACCAATTTCACGTGTGGAATCGGGTGTGTAAATCAAAGTAATTCACTCATTTTATAGGTTTATTTTAATAAACCTTCCATTTAGGTTTTATACGTTTATTTTAATATTTTATATAAGAATTATGAGCGTCCCTGTAAGGTTCACATACTTTCAAGCTGCGCTGTAAATCTTTATTTCCTTCCACTATTACAGGAGAACAGCTACATCTCAGCCACACGAGCTCATTGAAACGGAATGCAGCTCAGTGGAGATTAGGGGGGCAAAACTGCGCAAACAAAAGGCGACTGGTGTGTAGATGTGGAGCGCCGGCGACCCAGGGCCTCCCGGCTGATCCGTCATTAACCCAGATTCCGAGCAAACAGAACAACGGACAGCACCGCCACCAAGTCGTGCTACATTACCCACTATGGGCAGTGGGCACGAGGTGGCACCGCTCAGCTGGACTGACCCCCCCCCCAACTGAATAACTGCATGTTAATGAGGCTTTGACACAGAGCTGCAGTGTAAACACAGTGAAAACATCCATCAAAACATCAATAACAAATTACTTTATCAATTCAATAACCAATTAAGACTGATCTGGAGCCAAAAAGCGGAAAAAAAGCTAAAAACATCCCGAATAAAACACCAGCCTGCTCAGGAAAAAGGGTTTCCTATTATTACTAACAACCACTATTTATCAGACACCTTTCTCCAAAGTGATTAATTCATTCAGATGATGCTTTTCTCCAAAGCAACTTACAATGCTATGGTTACAAATATTTACCCATTTATACAGCTGAATAATTTCACTGGAGCAATTTAGGGTAAATACCTTGCTCAAGGATACTACAGCCAGAGGTGGAAATTGAACCTGTAACGCTTGGGTCAAAGGGCTGCAACTCTAAGTACTACACTACTAACTGTCCCCATTTAAACAGCTGAGTAATTTTTACTGTGTCAATTCAAGGTAAACACCTTGCTCAAGGGTACTACAGTAGGAGGTGGGATGTGAACTCAGGTCCTTGGATTGCAAGGCAACAGGTGTAACCCCTACACCCCCTGCTGTCCCTTTTAGGGTTAGGGTAGATGTGTTGTTAATAGTTTATTTTCTCTGAGGCCACTTACAATATTAGGATTGAACTCTAAACTACTTACAGTGATTTACCCATTTATACAACAGGGTAATTTTTACTGTACCAATTCAGGGTAACAAATGACAAGTGGGAGGCTGGAGCCGTGTCTCTCACTGCTCACCACAGTCCGAGGGCATGGGGGCAGACGCCACGTGGTGGACGACGGGTCTCTCTGGGTCTGTGCTCCAGCGTTTCCCTAGGACAGGGTCCCCCCCCGAGGACTCGGGGACGTCCTCCTTGGTCATGCCCCGCTCAGGTCCTGCAGAGAGACAAGACAGCTGACCATCTAGAAGAACAGAAAAGGTTTGCAGGTGTGAATTCATCCACCATCAATGTTCAAGGTCCTGAAACCATGACCGGACTAATGGGGGGCGGGGAGTCCTGGTGGGATTAACCAGTCATTCCAGCGTATCATATACGTGATTTTTTTTTTTATATGTGATTTTTTCATTTTGAAATTATACCAATTTAGCTATACATAATTAAAATATTTTATTCAGCATGTGTCTAATTGAAGTGCAGCTGTAAGCTTGGAAATAATTTATATATAATTTACATATTACATAAATAACTAATTTATATGGAGTATAATAAATTAATGTAAATTTGGGTTTCATCTCTACATTTAACCAACCACACAACACTTACTAATGTTTATAATGTCAAGTTGGAAAAACAGCGCCGCGTTACCAAATCTAAATTTATAATGAAATATTTTTCATGTTGGGGGTGCGGTGGCGCAGTGGGTTGGACCGGGTCCTGCTCTCCGGTGGGTCTGGGGTTCAAATCCCGCTTGGGGTGCCTTGCGACGGACTGGCGTCCCGTCCTGGGTGTGTTCCCTTCCCCCTCTGGCCTTACACCCTGTGTTGCCGGGTAGGCTCCGGTTCCCCGTGACCCCGTAAGGGACAAGCGGTTCTGAAAATGTCTGTGTGTGTGTGTGTGTGTGTGTGTGTGTGTATTTTTCATGTTATTATTAAAAGTTTTGTACAAGTAAATCACTTGAAACACGGTAATAAATTGAATGACTAAATAAAATCTGTTCAAAATTGCAGTTTTTTTTCCTTCTCTTTAATGTCTTTGATTAACACACAATAGCTACATATGCTTACATAAAAAATCTTAGTGGAATTTACATACGTAGTGAGTCAGCAATCAGCACATGTGGCACAGCAGCACCACACAGTGGCCGGTCTTAAAACATACTGACTGAATCACATAACTTTAGCAAAAAAGAATACAAATGAATGGATAAAACACACACTGTGATGGACTGGCATCCTGTTCAGGGTGTCAATTACTTAGCTTTGCACCCTGTGCTTGTGGAACAGGCCCTGGACCCCAGAAACCCTGACCCTGACAAACCGGTTAAGGACAGTGAGTGAATCAGTGAGCGAAAGATATAATGCATAGCAACGACAGGCTGTACCGAGGAAACACCATGATTCCACCATAGACCCTTTTCTGTACCAGCTAGAGGACATGTGTGGGACACATTTTCATGGTGGGTGTCTCTCCAAGGAGGGCCCATCACAGGGACCCTCAAAGTGTACACGTGTACCTGTCTGGCCGAGCTTGACTGACACACGTGGACCCATTTCAGGAGCCGCGGGGACCTCCAGGTCCGAGACGGGACCCCACCCACTGGGACCTGAACAGCCATCAAGATTTTGCCAGAATGTCAGACGTGCCAGGTGTCCAAAGGGGACACGTCCCCCAATGTCTCTTGTATCGGTTTGATTTCCACCAAATTTCACAGCAAAAATAGGGTACAGAGCCAACAAAGTGAAATATACAAGCGATGAAATTACAGTAACCTGATACCAACCCTGCAAAGGAAGAAAAAAAAAACTACTGCACTTAAAATGCGGTTGAAAAAGAATAACGAGAGAGCAGAGTGGCATCAACAAAGACACAGTGGGACAAACTGCGTGTCCAGTCACACAACCGGGGGGAGACAGCATTTGGTCTTGTTTCTCTCTCTCTCTCTCTCTCTCTCTCTCTCTCTCTCTCTCTCTCTCTCTCTCTCTCTCTCACACACACACACACACACACACACACACACAGATACAGCTGGCAGCCACACTCACTGTCACCCTGGTCCACAGAGTTGTCTCCGTTCTTCTCCATCTATGAGGAGGTGCGTCCCCCTGCCAGTCGAGTCCCTGAGCTGAGACGGGACGCTGCTAAGAGTGTGTCCTTTCCAACCCTGCAGAAGCCACACCTCGATGCGTGAGCCCAAAGCCTCCCACCCAAGTTTCCCGTGACCCCCAGATATCATGGTGAGGTTATTTCTGTCTCGGACACCTCTGGCACGCCGGCGCGCCGGGCCTCCTGCTCGCTTACTGAGATTAACACGACCCGGCCAGGCTCTCCTGGAATATCACACCGCGGTATTCTGCCCTCCCCACACCTCAGATGGCCACTGAGAGACACCCCGGGAGGGAAACACACTGCAGTGAGAGTCAGGGCCGAGGAGGAGAGAAGAACCGCTTCACGTGAGGCATTTACGCCCCAGCGTGCATGGTGGCGCAGTGGGTTTGGCCTGTGCCTACTCTCTAGTAGGTCTGGGGTTTGAGTCCCGCTTGAGGTGCCTTGTGGCAGACTGCTGTCCTGTCCTGGGTGTGTCCCCTCCAGCCTTTTGCCCTGTGTTGCCAGGTTAGGCTCCGACTCACTGCGATCCTGCTCGGGACAAGCAGTTTCAGTCACTGTGTGTGTGTGACTCTACTTACCTACTTGGTGTAACCAATACAACTTGGGCTTCGCCTATTTTTACACCTGCACTACTTGTGTGTTTCTTCTACATGCATGATTTTCTCTAAAGCAACATACAAAATTAGTCGTTACACACCTGTTATGTCACATGAGAAACACTGATTCTCATTCAATAACCACACACACACACACACATTTTCAGAACCGCTTGTCCCTTACGGGGTCACGGGGAACCGGAGCCTACCCGGCAACACAGGGCGTAAGGCCGGAGAGGGAAGGGGACACACCCAGGACGGGACACCAGTCCGCCACAAGGCACCCCAAGCGGGACTTGAACCCCAGACCCACCGGAGAGCAGGACTGCAGTCCAACCCACTGCGCCACCGCACCCCCGCCATTCAATAACCATTTCATGGTAAAAATAAAGGACAAAGGGCTTCACACTTTCAAGCAGCACCAGGGGGCAGTTGGTAGTGTAGTGGTTAGAACTGCTGCCTTTGGACCTAAAGGTTGCAGGTTTAAATCCCAGCTCCAGCTGTAGCACCCTTGAGCAACATAATTACCCTAAGTTACTCCGGTAAAATTACCAAACTGTATAAATGAGTAAATAATTGTAAGTGCCTTAACACTGTAGGCTGGTTTGGAAAGAATGATAGACAAATGTAATTATCAGACAGAAACAAAATGAAATAATGTAAATAGAGACAACAGAAAGGAGCCCAGTAATTAAAAGCACTTAATACAAATTAGAGAGGATGAGGGCAATAACTATGACAGTGGAAGCTCAATCACACCATGGAGCACAACTCAGCAGCACCCCCTGTCCCAGGGTATCTGTTCCAGGCCCCCCTCAAAGTTGCCATTCTGTTCCAGTTTCATCATTTATATCAACTGCGTCTCGAACCCGCCAGGCGGTGCACGCCATCTCCGGGGACAGGAATTATGACGCACAACCTGCATGACACCCGATACGCTCCACCCGTCACAGTGGATCCAGGAGGGCTGTTTGTCAAAGCTGAGCCTCAAACTAGTAACAGAATGTCTCCCTTTATCCCGTCCCGCTCCATGAGTCCCTGTACAAAGACACAGCCACGGCCTTTATTTACATCCTGGGCTGGGCTGACAGACTCATCTTGTTCTGCTTTGAAAACTGTTGAAAACCTCGATGGAGAGGGCTGAGTGCTGTAAGACATCCGGTGTGTGTGTGGGGGGGTGTAGACCACAGTGTGTTTTGCACCTTGTCTAGATGAAGAGAATAAGTAGAGAATTAAATCAATAGAGTATAAAGAGACTAATACAGAGAATAAAGTGGGTTCACGAGGTCAGTGCATGGTGAGATGTATCTGCGATGGTCCTCACCTGATGGGGCTGGGAAAGTCTTTAAAAGTATGTGAAACATATTTAAACTACAAAAACGGTTGAAGCAACAAAGTCCGTGTTTACATACAGGATATCCTGTACTCAGTGCGGGCACATGGCTTACTTTACTTTTGCTTTTTACTGCTGTCATCTTCTGTTGACATCTTGCTGGCTCATGTCTTAGGAGCCACCGATAGCCTGTACCAGGATCTCAACTGACATGGCACCAAGTACGGGTTCCTGAGACGGACCCCTCATCCACATCACGCCCACCTACTCCACGTTGGATCTACAGAGATGACTGAGCAAAAGCGAAAGTGAAACCAGAACAGAAAAACACATAATCATAATTGACATGATCATCACTGCTTGCTTGTGAAATTTACTCACATTTGCTTTTACAGTGATGGCCAACAAAAATTATTTGCGTGTGTGTGCACTGTGGGACGTTGGGGATTATAAAGCGGCCTGGTGCACACTGTTAAGTCCATCAGACCTTTAAAATAATGTGTGTGACATGAGATATGGTATTATGAAAATCACAGCAGGAACATCGATGCTACATGACACTGGTCATCAGCTTGACCGCTGCCTGGGCCAAGGTCAGGTGTGGTAAGTCCTAACCCATCTGTCTAATGAAAACACCTTCCAGCTGAAAAGTCAGCTGTGACAGAGATCTTTTTACTTTTATAATTTTTCTCCCAACAGTTGACACTTTCAGCCTGTAAAACCAACCATCTGTAAGGAAGTGTTCATATGCATCTTAATTGAACGTGGTCGGACCTGCGTGATGTTTGTTTTCCCACATGCACATGAGGAAAAACCAACCACACCCCGAACAAGAAAAAAAAACTCAAATTGTTTGTCTTGAACCAGTTTCAAGGGTATTGCGGGGAAATACATTCAGGGACTGACAATACACTGGTATAACGAGCCCCTTTACATTTCATATGCGGAGTCTGTCACACATCGGATAACAATAATAAGTGCGACCTTTGAAAAGCATTTACAAATAAAATTCCCTATTCATCACCACTGGGTGTATCTGATACATCTAAACAAGGACCAATGAGCTGGTCCCACATCCCTTTGTTAGGAACAAGAACAAAACCGAGCACTGTGCAGCTTCCGACACAATTCGACTTTCATCCTGTACTATTCGAAATAAATAAAATTTTGATTCTTTTAATATTTCTTTTAAACATATTTTAATGCTTCAGGCTTGGATGGGGTCACCGACCGCCCCATAGAGAGATTTTCCCACTAATACCTCCAAATCCCGCCCATGAGACGCGGACATCACAGCGGCCCAATCATAGCTGCGCCTCTGTGACACTCGTGACCCGACCAGCCAATGACAGTGGAGGGAAGGCGGGACCTGCGACAGGCCGCTTTTCAATGGAGAAGTTGAGCGCAACTTAAGAGACCTGTGAGCGTTATGTATTTATGCAGCCTGAGCATGAAAATGCAGTTTAAAACAATATTCGCTTTAATACCAATTACAGATCAACATGAGCACTACACACCGACGTTAAATTATAGCATTGCATGCCATGTGCCGACGTGCTGTTTTAAAAAGCACTGCGAAGATTACATTAAAAACAACAAATTCACAAAATATAAAATAAATATGAACATATGGAGGTCAGTTGGGGCCTCGCAATCATGAACAAACCAGTTAACCACATCCTGCTACTGAGAGCAAGAGAACAGACTCGCGGCAGCGACAACAGCAGTAACGGTTTAAAAACTGCAACGGTGTCAGTCTGTGTGTCAGTCTATTTAAATAACCCAAAAAAAATGCACGGTGGCACGTGGATCTGCAATAAATAATAACAATAATAATGACGACGATGATGATAAGAAATTATATGGCATGGTCGTCGCCTGCGTGTACTGACACACCTCCACAGTCCAGGTCACCTGTTCAGCAATGATCATGTGCGCGAGCCCGTGTCGTACATGACGGTGCGGCTTACAACGAAACGCGCGCGCGCGCGGAGAGGCCGGTGCATCATCATCATCATCATCTGCTCGGTTCCTTCCAGCACGCGACTCTCCGTTACCTGCGCTTTCCAGGCACCGGCAACCTCGGCGGAACGCGCCTCGCCTCGGCGCTCGGGACGTCGGCGACCATAGTGATGCGCGAGAGCGTCGGATGGGGGCGGGGGAGCAGTAGGAGGAGGAGGGTGGAACATTGTCGCCTCCAGCACGCGAGGTGACGTCACGGCGAGCGCAAGCGCGCACCAAGGAGCGGTGTGTGGTGCGCGCGGAGGCTGAGCCGTGACGTCACCGTTCAATAGCACTTTCATTCCGCTTCATTTTGTTTTATTTCATTTATTATTTTATTTTATTTATTCACTTCGATTTTATTTTAATTGTTTTGTGTTTCGTCTTGAAATCCCAGTTCAGTATAGTTGGATAGCTAGAGTACGCTTGTTGTTATTAAAATTCAGATGGTTAACATAATCACTGAAAGCCACAGTGTGTGGCTGCAGCAGTGCTGCAACAAAGAGCACCTTTGCGGAGCGTGCGCCTTGCGAACATGTGTGAACATGTGTGGGATGTGTCTTGAACAGCCTTTTTTGCCGAAAACCAGCTTTTGTATGCTATAATACAAACTAGTGGAATCACAGTGTTATATAAGAGTGTATACAGTAGGCCTACACCAACCCTGGCCTGGGTAAATTGGAAGGTAGAGGGGTGGTGAAGGACCTGGAATAAGTCTCAGGAGGTTTTCTACTAGTGGACACTACACTTGTATTTTATTTTAAAATTTGCAGGATCCATTAATCCATCTGGTCTGTTTAAGGGTTGCACTGGGGTCTTTAAAGACACAGTGCATGAGGCACGGTGCACCTTGGGTGGGAAACATGGAGATCCACACAAACATGAGGAGAACATGCAAAGTTTCCATAGACAGAGCTGGATTCAGCCCAGATTCGAACCCAGGAGCTCTGAGACACCAGCTCTGCCTGCTGGGTCTCACTGTTGCACATATGTAGCGTCAGCTCCTCCAAGTCTGAGCTCATGGTCCTCTTCCAGAAGAGAGTTGGATGCTCTTTCCAGGTATGGGGTTGCCCACTGCCTCAAGTGATGGAGTTCAAGTATCTTGGGGTCTTATTCACAAGTGATGATAAAGGGGACCAGGAGATTGAAAGCCCAGTTGCTCCTGGGTCAGCAGTATTGTGGGCACTTTTCTGCTCTGTGATGGCAAAGAGGGAGCTGAGCTTTAGCGCACAACTCTTGGTTTAATAATTAAGTAATTTTTAACTTGATTGTTCATAAGAAAAGGATCCAGTGCATAAAATGGGGGGGTGTGGTGGCGCAGTGGGTTGGACCTGGTCCTGCTCTTTGGTGGGTCTGGGGTTCGAGTCCCGCTTGGGGTGCCGTGCGACGGACTGGCGTCCCGTCCTGGGTGTGTCCCCTCCCCCTCCGGCCCTATGCCAGTGGGTAGGCTCCGGTTCCCCGCGACCCCGTATGGGACAAGCGGTTCCGAAAATGTGTGTGTGCATAAAATGTTTCAGACACAAGAACAACAAAGACTATAGAGACCAGATAGTTAAAAACAGTTAAGACATTTTTAAATGTCTGGAGGAAACCCAAAAATAATGACTTTGTTACCAGACTGCTTTTGTTTTTCACCCCAGATCCCAGAGTCCAGGTGCTCGCCACCTTGCCCTCCTGGAAAGTTTAAGAAATTTTCTGATGTATCTTGTTGCTACAGCTGCACTCAGTGTGAGGAGGGGACGTACTCTAATGTCTCAGTTTAGCCCATCGTCATCTACAAATCTGGACTGGGCTGGAGGGGAGACACCCAGGACAGGACGTCAGTCCATCGCAAGGCACCCCAAGCAGGACTTGAACCCCAGACTCACCAGAGAGCAGGCACAGGCCGAACCCGCTGTGCCACTGCACCCCCTGACTAAAAACGTAGCTTGATTTAAAAAAAAATTATCTCCTGCAATAGCTGCAGGGTTCTTAATTTTTCTCTTTCTCAAAATATATCAACCAATAAATCACATACCTTTTTTAAACTGAGTTCCATGTTGTGACTTTATTGTAAATCTCAGTCTTCATTCTGCGATCTGCATAAAAATGAACAACTCTGGATTTTAAAATTTTAAAAAGATGTATCTGACAAGTATTAACCTGTGACTTTTTCCAATGCTGCAGATATGCTTAATTGTCTTACTTGCCCCAAAAGTACATGGTCACAGAAAGGTTGGGACTGGTGCACTCCAAAAAATGAGAACTTCTTTGAGTGGAATGAGCCTTATGCCATTGTCTTGCTAACTTTTGTGGGCTTGGGGACCCTGCTGCTGTTCGTGGTCTTCACTATTTTTTTGCTGAACCGGCACAGCCCCATTGTGCAGATTGCAAGAGAGAAACTGTACTACGCCATGATGGCCAGCCTGTTGGTCAGCTTTGGAAGTGTGGTACTCTTCATGGGTGAGCCCAACGTCCACATCTGCCGGGCCCGGCAGACCATGTATGGTCTGAGCTTTACCCTTTGTTTCTCCTGCATCCTGGTGAAGGCACTTCACACGTTTGTTAATTCCAGTTCATTCGATCGCAACCTGAAACCCATCGCCATCATTGTAGTTTTCACGACAGTCCAAGTGCTCATTTGCACCTTCTGGTTGGTGTTTGATTCACCAAGGGTGGAGACCATCCCCTTAGACCAAAACATGATCATCTGGTTGCAGTGCAATGAGGGGCAGGGGGTGGGCTTTGGCATCATGCTCAGTTACATTGGCCTTCTGGCCTTCATCTGCATTTGGGTGGCCTTCAAAGGAAGAAAGGTCCCACATCGGTTCAATGAGACAGGCTACCTCATCTTCAGTATGGTCATCTATCTTTTGGTGTGGATTAGTTTCATCCCAATCTATGTGACTAAGAATGAACACCATTCAGATGTCCAGGCTTCCGCCATCCTGGTCTCCAACTATGGCATTATTTTCAGCCGCTTTTTTCCAAAGTGCTACATGATTCTCTGCAAGAAAATTGCAAAAAGACCAAAGAGCAGAGGAACTCAGTGCACCTCAGACCACAAGGGACATCATACATACTCAGTCATCTGAAATCTGTTTGTCTAGAGACATGAATACCATGTTAGATGTAAGGCACCAGAAACTTCTTACTGTGAAGCATGGTGGTGGCAGGATAATTTTGTGTGGGTGCTTCTCTGGAGCAGGTCTTGAAAGCTTTATTAAGACAAAGGATAAAATGAACTCAGCAAAGTACCTAGAAATCATGATGGCAAACCTGTTGCAGTCTGTTAGAAATCTGCAACTTGGAGAAAGATTTTTTTTACAGCAGGACAACAACCCCAAAGAAAGGCTAACCTGTGATGAAGAACACTCACCTTGCTATAGATTATGATAACCAAGGGTCAGTCAAAATTACACTTAAAATGGTTTGCAAATGTGGATTTACCAGAGTGTATTTCTCATTTACAGAAATGTTTAAACATTTGGTTAAAAAAAAATCATGCAAGTTTAGTGTGAATTACATATAAGGTAAAACCTGAGGAAAATTCCATGCCACTCCTCGTTGAAAAATGGCAGACATATTATACATGAGTCAACCCTCAGGCACTTAGCGGGAGAAAAATGTATTTCATGTGCCATTCAATGCATTTTTTATTTCAGATTTTACACACCCTTTCCTTCTTAGGCATTGTATGTTGGCACGTAATAAATTCATACATGTATATGCTCGCGTTCCGCTTGAATTTTAGACATTTTTAAGGATCACTGCAAACTGGATGATACTGACTTGAGTGTGGCTAAGTGGATGTGTGTTATAAAAACCAATCATTTTATCTAGATTAAAAAAAATATGGGAAACATGTCAAGGTTTTTGAGGTTCGTTAGGAGAACTGACTGCGAAATGAAATAGGATCTTTAACCCACACTCAAGGTGGGGAATGCAAAGGAAACAAAATACTGGTAAATAACCTGTTCTGCTGTTCAAAGATAAAGCCAAAAAAAAAAAACAAACCTGCCAGTAACCTTAAGGTGTTTCTTGTCAGATGCTTTTTAAGGAAATTATGAAGTATGTGGGGGGTGTGGTGGTGCAGTGGGTTGGACCAGGCTGGACTGGGTCCTGCTCTCTGGTGGGTCTGGGGTTCAAGTCCCGCTTGGGGTGCCTTGTGATGGACTGGCATCCCGTCCTGGGTGTGTCTCCTCCTCCTCCAGCCTTATGCCCTGTGTTACCAGGTTGGGCTCCAGCTCCCCATGATCCTGTATGGAACAAGTGGTTCAGATAATGTATATAAAATATGTGACCAGCAGAACAGACACATTATCAAAATACAGTATTTCATGCTCTCAATATACACACACACACACACATCTTCAGAACCGCTCGTCCCATACGGGGTCACGGGGAACCGGAGCCTACCCGGGAACACAGGGGCGTAAGGCCAGAGGGGGAGGGGACACACCCAGGACGGGACGCCAGTCCGTCGCAAGGCACCCCAAGCGGGACTCGAACCCCAGACCCACCGGAGAGCAGGACTGAGGTCCAATCCACTGCGCCACCGCACCCCCTTGCTCTCAATATACTCCTGCAAATTTAATTTGCAACGAAAGCAGCACTTGTCAAATTCCAAGCTGTAATTATGTGCCTGTAGCTTGATACCTGCACATTCTTTCTATTGTTTATGTTCACGCGATACACGTAAGAGCAACACCTCCCTTTCAAAAATTTCCAAGGCACTACGTAAAGTTTTTAAAAAGACAGTGTGGCAAGGCACAAGGTGACATTTGCTACAATCCTCTACCAGTGCCGCTCTCCGGAGGATGCCATGGTGTTTCAGGTGTTTTTCTCTGTGCTGGGAATGTGCTCTCTGCTGGTTCTGGGAACCTGTGAGGTCTGTCAGTCCACATGTGGAGCTCAGGCACCTGGAGACATCCTGCTTGGGGTGCTCAGCTCATGTTACCCTGTAGTGCAGCCCTTGAATGAATGGATTCAACCAGAGAGCTTCAACTGCACAGAGTAAGCAGACCGGAGGGCTGGGACTGGGCTGGGACTCTCAGAATTATGTTTGTGGGTTGTAACTGCAGTAATATGATAAGAAGCAACAGTAAATTAGGACTGTCTAAAAGTAATAAATAATCTAGAGATGCTTAGGAGGCTGAGGGGATTGTAATAGCTAACAGCCGGTATTATAACTAAAGTTACAATCTATATAGGTATTTAAATAGCACTATTTATGGTAAACACAATATACCGCAGTAATTTTCAAGCACTGGTCCAGTGTGCTTATATTTATGACGGTTTTTGTTCCAGCCTTTGTAATTTATAGAGTTGTCTGCTAGCATCTTTGGGTTTTAAACTGGCTGATTTGTTCAATCGAAGGCTCTGTGAGGCATAGCTAAGAAAAGAGCTGCAAAAAAACCCCCAACATATCCAGGTACAGAAGGACCATGATTGCCAACCAGTGATTCATTGCAGGTGGTCTTCGCCTTATGATACATGCAACTTACGACCACCAGGACTTGCGCCAGCCTTCCCGTTGACCTTATTTTAGTATATTATTTTTGAGTCTCGACATTTGGTCATGATGTCTAACGATGACTGTTCCATCTGGTGTATGATAACGTGGGCTTAATGGATTTTTCTTATTGTTTGGGTTGCAGTCAATGTTTTATGTGTAGCTCCTTCATGTTTTTTTTTCCTCAACATTTTTTTATGATTTTCTTCAAGTTACTTTTTGTTTGCAATAGCAGAAATGAGTACACCCCTGTACAATATCACTGAAATGTCAAATGATTCAAAATTGTATCACCTTACAGTCATTGCATTACTTCTAAGTTGAACAGTTGGGTATTTGCTGTTATGTAAAAGTAAAAACTAATAGTTTAGATGTACTATATTAAAATACAGGCCCCACAGTAGGAACTAAATGCAACAAAAGTCATTACACCTTTCATTACTGAGATTCAGATCTTTTATTTTCCATGTCCACCTTTATTTTTGATGACAGACTCAATCCTCCTCAGCATGGAGGGTACTAGTGTTGTACAAATTTCTGGAGAGATGTTCTGCCATTCTTCAGAGATAATTGTACTGTTCTGCCTTTCTCTTTAAAATACCCCAAAGGTGTTCAAGTCAGATGACATACTTGGCCAGGTCATGGTTTTCCCCTTCTCTTTTTTAGAACCTCTTGCTTGATTTTGGCAGTGTGCCTTGGATTGTTATCATACTGGAATACTCCTCTTCTGCTAAGCTTCTGGAGACTCGGAGTCCTCTTGTCAGCTAGTATTTTGCTCTATCCACAGGCATTCATGGTGCCATTTATAAATGTTATCTCCCCAACACCTTTTGCACTCATGCAGCCCCATATCATGACACTCCCACCTCTGCGCTTCAGTGTCGCCACTATGCATTCACTGTGGTAGTCCTGGCCAGGTTCACGCCAAACATGCGGGACCCCATCTGAGCCGAACAAATTTATCTTGGTCTGATCTGACCAAAGAATGTGCTCCCAATATTAATCATGCTCCTTCTCATGTTCTTTAGCAAAGTTTACTCTTGTAGTTTTGTGCTGAAGAGCAAGCAAGGGTTTTTTCCTGGTCGCCGTCCATAAAGGTTGAAGTTATGCAATGTCCATGGCACTGTCTGAGCTGTCACAGAAACTCCGATTTCCACTGATAACCCATTTGACAAGCCTGAAGCACTTGCCTGTCTGTTTTTCAGAACCAGATTGTGCAAGTACCACACTGTCCATGGCGTCATTTTAGGAGGACGACCACTGTGGCTCTGATTAGTGGTACTGCAGCTCATTCTATACCTCCTGATTACCGCTGCAACTGTGTTTAAACTGATTTTTAGATGGTCACCGATCTTCCCGTATCCTCTTCCATCTTTGTGAAGTCTCACAAACACACACACACATTTTCTGAACCGCTTGTCCCACACAGGGTCGCAGGGAACCAAAGCCTACCCGGCAACTCAGGGCGTAAGGCCGGAGGGGGAGGGGACACACCCAGGGCGGGACGCCAGTCCGCCGCAAGGCACCCCAAGCGGGACTCGAACCCCAGACCCACCAGAGAGCAGGACCCGGTCCAACCGACCACAACACCACGCCCCCCTCGTCTCACAATCAGATTTTTCAATTCCTCTGGTAATTCTTTTCCACATGGAGCCATGATGCAGACAGACAGATAGACACAACCCATAGGTCCAAAACTGAGAAACTTCTGGTGTTCACAGGAGAGAAGGATTTAGTCTGTCATCGAAAATAAAGGTGGACATACGAGGAAGTGAAAAAATAAAAGATATGAATCTCAGTAATGAAACGTGTACTGACTTTTGTTGCATTGAGTTCCTACTGTGGGACCTGTATTTTTAACATAGAAAATCTAAACTGTTAATTTTTAATTTTACATAAGAGGAAATACCCTACTTGTCAACTTAGAAATAATGCAATTATTGAGAGGTGATACAATTTTGAATCATTTCATATTTAAGTGATATTGCACAGTGGTATACTCACATCTATTGTATACTGTAGCTGGAGAAAAAGTAAGTGTTCTGGTGCTGTTGGAAAAAAGCAAAAGATAATCAATTTTTTTAAATAAATGTGTAGACAGTCGTAATACAGTAGAAGTCAATTTTCCATTAACAATGAAGTCAGCTTATGGCAGGTTGTCAGAACCTCGTCATAAACTGAGGACTATCTCGATATAGTGGAATATTAATAATGTGTCATATTTTTTATTCTGTAGTTTCAATTTGCTGTCCTTTGTGAGGATGCTGGCTGTCACTCACACCATTGATATGATCAATGACTCCGGATTCCTTCCTGGGGTGCGGCTGGGGTACCTCATCTGTGACACGTGCTCCAATCCCATCAAAGCACTACAAGTTGCAGAGCACCTCCTGTCCACTAACGGCACGCTGGAGGTCCAATGTGACCACACTGAAAGAACGCCGGTCAAGGCTGTAATTGGGTCTCGCTACTCCGAGCTCTCCATCACTGTCGCCAGGCTTCTGGGCCGCTTCATGGTTCCACAGGTACATTATGAAGCATATTCACTTAAGAGAAATGATTTTAAGGGATTGGTCAGTGTCACTGTGTACAAATTCTGTTCTATTGTGTTTTGTTATTATGTGTTATGTTGTTTTTATTGTATTCTCAATGCATTCAGATTAGCACATCAGCCTCTGCAGACATCCTGAGTGATAAGGTGCGGTTCCCGTCTTTCCTGCGTACCATTCCAGGCGATGTGCACCAGACTCGAGCCATTGCCAAGTTCATGTCATCCTTCAGATGGGACTGGGTTGGCGTGGTCTATGGTGATGACGACTATGGCAAGTCTGCCCTGCAGAGCTTCCTGCTGGATGCAAGGGAGGCCAAGGTGTGTGTGGCTTATCAGAAGGTGATGCCCACCTACCTGAACAATGAAAATACAAACCCCAGGATTAAGGAAGTTGCAAAGACGATCCACTCCTCAACAGCTCAGGTCGTGCTGCTCATCCTAAATGAGCAGGTTGTGAGAAAAATTTTTGAAGAAATGATGAAGACCAACACCAGCAGGATCTGGATCGCCAGTGATGCATGGTCTTTGGCCCAGTCCTTAGCCAGCATGCCGGGGATCAACAGGGTGGGGGAAATCTTTGGCTTCAGCTTCATCACAGGGCAGAATCCAGGTTTCAGTGAGTTCCTTCAGAACCTTCAGCCAGGTCCAGGGGCCGTGAACCACTTTATTGAGGAGTACAAAAACCTGAGGTTTGAATGCACTCCAGAGCTACTGCAGTATAATGAGTGCATTGCCAACAACCCTCCATCCCTCTGCACCAGGCCACCCTCCATCACTTTCAAATCTCCACTGGCCTGCAGCATCCCAGACCCCCAGCAAGCTAATGATGACTTCCTGACACAAAGTGTGTATTTAAATGTGACCTATGGAGAGAGACTGGCTGTATGGGCTATAGCTCATTCCTTGAGGAATCTCCTGCAGTGCAATGGGACTCATTGTCCAGGAGAGAAGAATTTTCCTTCATGGAAGGTGATAACACTTATTAATCCTGATGGAATGTGGAAATTACAAAATGAAGGAGGTGTTTTAACTTAACTGTATGTTGTTGAGAAAGGTGCTGGGTTCTTCATCGTGTGTGTTTATGTGTTGATGCATGCAATGCATTTACTACCTATGCGTTGTTTGTGAATTTTTGTGTCTACTTCATTAATGATTTCTAAAAGATATTAGCCTTTATATGTCGCTCTCTTCAGCTTCTGCAGGAAATGAAGAAGATCAAGTTCTCTTTAGACAATCGCCTATTCAGCTTTGACCAGTTTGGAAACTTTGCCAATGGTTATGACTTGATCAACTGGAAACGCCTGGGAGACAGGAGACAGTTCACCGTAGTTGGTGGATATAATCCAAATACAGGAAATGTGGAAGTTGACAAGTCTGAAATTGTCTGGAGTACCCTAAATAATGCGGTATGTGATATACAGTATAAAAACAAAAGTATCCCATCACTAACACAGCAGAGTTGATTTTTTTAACATTTTCTCACGCTTTTCTCCAAAGTCATGGCATTAAGCTAACTACCACTATTATTCAGCTGGATCATTTTACTAGAGCAATTTAAGGTAAGTACCTTGGTCAAGTCTACTACAGCTGGAGGGGAGATTCAAACCTGAAACATTTTGGGTTCAAAAGCTGCAACTCTAACCACTACACCTATTTTTAACCACTTAACAATGTACAATATTTCAGACTATAGAAAAAAGGCTATGAACAGAGAATACAGACTCATAGACAGTTAAAAACAGCTATATATATATATATATTATAATATATTCTGAACATTTGATATGCACATTTTCCAAGTCATTAATTTCTAGTTGTATTATCTTCACTCTCTGGATGTATTTTTTCGAGTTTCCCTGCTTTGCCAATAGATGGTAGTTTGATATTTGAGGAGCCAGTGCGTGTCTTCATTAAAAAGTCTGAACAAACAGAAAAAAAGAGAATGACTAGTTTTTGTTCTTGACCCCAGGTCCCAGAGTCCAGGTGCTCACAGTCATGTCCTCCTGGTACATTTAAGAAAGTTTCAAATATATCTTGTTGCTACAACTGCACCCGTTGCGAGGAGGGAACGTACTCTGATGTCTCAGGTTTGTCGAAGCAGCTCTAAATCCTTTTTATATAGCTTAAAATGAAAGAAAACCAATATTGTCAATAATTATTTAACCCAATACTTGCTCTATTTGCAGACATGCAGAATTGCCTTATTTGTCCCAAGGACATGTGGTCACTGAAAGGTTCGGTGCAGTGCAGTCTGAGAACAGAGACCTTCTTTGGGTGGAATGAGCCTTATGCCATCGTCTTGTTGACCTTTGTGGGCCTGGGGCTCCTGTTGCTGCTGATAGTGTTCGTTGTCTTCATGGCAAGCCGACACAGTCCTGTCGTGAAGGTAGCTGGTGGGAAACTCTGCTATATCATGATGGCTGCCTTGGTGGTCAGCTTTGGAAGTGTGGTCCTCTTCATGGGCAAGCCCAGTGTTCACATTTGCCGGGCTCGTCAGACCATGTATGGCTTGGGTTTCACCCTCTGCGTCTCCTGTATTCTTGTCAAGGCATTTCGCACTTTCCTTGCCTTCCTCTTTAACTTATACAAACAGCAGAAGCTGAAGAAGCTCTACAAGCCCATTGCCATCATTGCTGTTTTCACAACTGCCGAATCATTGATCTGCACCTTTTGGTTGGTGTTTGACTCACCAAAGGTGGAGACCATCACCTCCAATCAAAGCATGAGCATCTTCTTCCAGTGCAATGAGGGATCCGGGGTGGGATTCGGCATCATGCTCAGTTATATTGGACTTCTGGCTTTCGTCTGTTTCCTCCTGGCCTTCAAAGGGAGGAAGGTCCCACATCGGTTTAATGAGACAGGCTACATCATCTTCAGTATGCTCATCTACCTTTTTGTGTGGGTTTGCTTCATCCCAATCTATGTGACCAAAAGCCAACAACGTTCAGCTGTCCAAGCTTCAGCCATCCTGGTCTCCAGCTACGGCATTATTTTCTGCCACTTTCTCCCAAAATGCTACATGATCCTCTGCAAGAAGAAAAAAGACATCTCCCCTGAGGCATACCGGGAGAAAATACGCATCTTTGCCATCACTTCAGGAAATCAAGCACTTTGTCACTTGTCCAAAGACTCCGGAATTGGTGACATGGAGACAGTGGCCACGGCCAGTTCCATGAACATAGAAGTGTCCACGGTGGGGAGAGGTATCAGTCTTAATGACCCATCCCTCTCTCTGAGGAAGAGAGTGAGAAGGTCTTCCATTTAAGAACAGCATAGTTAACCTATAAGGTCTAACCTTATAAGTTCTGTGTATTTAATAGGATATTGAACTTGGACATTCATAAAGATGGAGGATCTCAATAGATACCCACTTTTCTATAGATTTTATTAATATTTCTACAATGTTAATTTGTAATAAAAGTTTGTTCTATGAATGGAACATAAACAATACATTGTTTGATTTTTCTTAGTTGTAATGGTACTGCCTCGTATACTTTTTGAGTGGCGATAGGGAAACTCATAATAACAATAAAAACGTCCATGAGTGCATTTTATAAATTTATGTGCAATCTGTATACAAGTGTGGTAAAATATAGGACAGCTGGTAGTGTACTGGTTAGAGCTGTTGCCTTTGGACCTAAAGGTTGCATGTTTGATCCCCACTTTTGGCTGTAGTACCCTTGAGCAAAGTACTTAACCTCAATTGTTCCAGTAAAATTACCCAGCATTGTAAATAACTGTGACATTGTAAGTTGTGTTGGAGAGAAACAGCAGGTGACTGTGAGAGGTTGTGTTAAATATGATTTGGCTATAACTCACTCCTTCCTTCCTTTTGAGGTACAGTTTGCAGCGTATTGTTATCTTCGGAATTAAAATATTTTATAAAAAATTCAATTCAAGGTAATACAACGAGATACTGTATGAATAGAACATGGATGAGGCTAAGCAACATTGTGAAATAAACCCTCCACACTCAGGTGTGACATTTATGCATTATTATTATGTTAGTGTGGGTGGCGTGGTGGCGCAGTGGGTTGGACCGGGTCCTGCTCTCCAGTGGGTCTGGGGTTCGAGTTTCGCTTGGGGTGCCTTGTGATGGACTGGTGTCCCGTCCTGGGTGTGTCCCCTCCCCCTCCAGCCTTACGCCCTGTGTTGCCGGGTAGGCTCCGGTTCCCCGCGACCCCGTATGGGACAAGCGGTTCAGAAAATGTGTGTGTGTGTGTGTGTGTGTGTGTGTGTGTGTGTGTGTGTGTGTGTGTATTATGTTAGTCCACAGTCTGCGAAGAAGCATTCAAGAAGAATTTCATGATACTTGTGCCTATGACAATAAACTTGAACTTAAATGTCAGCAACAAAAACAAGTAAACAAAACTTATCTAATTTGTTATTATATAATTTATAAATGAGAAACAAGTGGCCAAAAAAAAACTTGGAAACAGTTGTTCAGTCCTTATTTCATAACTTGCCAAAACTGCAGGCAACAGCATTATGATGAACCGTTATTTAATCGACTCCTTTGTCCAACGTGACAAACCGTCAGGAGTAATTGACAATGTTAAGCCACCTGCAACTACTTATACAGGTGGGAAACTTCACTGGAGCAATTTACAGCAAGTAATTTGTTCAAGGATACAACAGCTACAGGTGGGATTTAAACCTGCAACCTGTGGCTCCAAAGGGAACAACTCTAACCACTACACTGCCAGCTGTCACTGACTGGAAAGAAGTCTAAATATTTATTTTAGAGAATTTGTTGATTCAGCTAAGCTTATAATCATTGACACTGCACGAAAACCAGTGTACATAACAACGTAAAGAATTGCGTATATTATATATTGTGTATGTTGTTGCCAGACTCTCGCCTGTGAACTGTACTGTCTTGTCTTGTTTCTGCACTCATTCGTTCTATTTATCTTTTTTACAAATGACACTGTTTTGCATGGTGCAGAGGTCCAAAGAAAAACAAAATTTCGTTCTCCTATATGTGTAACTCACCTATAGGTAGAATTACAATAAAGTTGACTTTGACTTGTATATGGCGGCCTGTTAGGATAAGGTTCGAAGAACAACAATAACAGACATGGAGAGGTTTGCCTGATGGGGATGTGTACCTAAGTGGCACTTTCACAGTCTCTACCTAGAGAAGAGGAGAGAAGTTTGGTCACTTCAAAGCACAGAGGTCTGAAGGAAGGCGTGAAATCATAATAAAACTATTTTAGGGGCTTTGATCCAAAGACTCGTGGAATCCGCTGAAGCCCAAGGTTAGGAATTTGCCACCGTAGTTACGTCGCCGTGTCATGACGAAGGTGTGAAAATTACAGCATTGGCCTCATTAGCTGGAGGGCGATCACCTGCACCTCCCCCACCATCCCTCGTTCCAATGCAACACACACCTTTCCAAATGACTACCAAAAAAACAGCGATGGGCTGTAGGATTTCCACAGAAATCGCAGCGTATGTAGCACGCAAGACTTTTACAGTCAGACACTCCCTCTGACAAACGTCAGCAGTTGGATGAAAAGGACCGGCAAACCGTGACACCTGCTGCACTCCGCCGTTCTGTGGACACCATGCCCTCGCCCTTGCGTGCGTCTGCTCCGGCGCTGTGTTTCCTGCTGGCATCGGTACATTGCCAGGATGCCTGTCAACCTACCTGTGGAGCCCAAGCACCTGGAGACATCCTGATAGGAGTGATCGGCCAGTGCCATGGCGAAGTGGAGTCGCTGAACGAACGGATAAAACCGGAAGGTTTCAACTGCACAGAGTAAGCAGAGCAGAGGTCTATGCCAGGATCGGGATGCCAGACTGTACCGTCTGTGGGTCATAATTGCAGCCATATAATAAACAGCAACAGCAGGTGAAGCAGGGGTAGCAATGGGCTACATAGAAAAACTACACAGAAACTTAATTTACAGAGCTAGCCAGTAGCCACAGTTATAGTCAGCGTAGTACAAATATTAAAATAGCATTGTTTATGGTAAACACAATATAGCCATTTGTCTTAAAATTGTTGTTTTTTTAATTAAAAATTAATTCTATTGGCATTTAGGGTTTTCTCTCAAATACCCGTTTCTTAGAGTGTTTTCTAGAATAAAATGTAGATAATAAATAATCATAATCAATACTCACAAAGTGCTGTTATTTTCAAAAGCGATTGCAGGAAAATCATCTTGAATAAGAGTAAAATATGTCTTCCAAATGGACTGAAGTGTCAAGTTACCGATTATGTGATTCAGTTTCCATATCAGGTCCCACTGAAGGAAAATATGTCTATATCACTTTCTACAAATTATTTCTGCCACACCAATAAAGTTATTTATTATCAATTAGATTCATAAGAATGACCACAAAACATATAAAAGAACACAGTCTGCAAGCTAACTGCCTGGTTACACTTAATGGACTTGCTTCATTCAGTCAGCAGAGCTGATCTGAAACTGGGTTTGAAACTGGGCCAGTGTATTTGTGCAGTTCGCACATTCTCCCTGCGTGTCCGTGAGTTTCCTCCAGATGCTCTGGTTTCCTCCAATAGTCCAGACACGTGTTTTAGACGAATTGGAGGCACTAAATTGCCCTTAGCGTGTGTGTGTGTGTGTGTGTGTGTGCGTGTGTGTGTGTGTGTGTGTGCGTGTGTGTGCGTGTGTGTGTGTGTGTGCGTGTGTGTGTGTGTGTGCGTGTGTGTGTGTGTGTGTGTATGTGTACGTCAGCATGTGATTTCCCTGAAATGGACTGGTGACCCACCCAAAGTGCACATACCTCACCCCCATGCTTCCAGGACAGGCTCTGAACCACCATGATCTTGTTGCCATAATCCACACAAAAATGTTATGAAGTGAAATTACTAACAAGTGATATTATTGTTTTTACAAAGATCCCACTTTCTATTTCCCACTGTTATAAATCTGCACAGTAGCTAGGTGTCACATTGTTGACATTTGTCATTGTTGCCAAAGTAAAAATTTTTTTCCACCCACATTGTTTTCCCTAGTTTTATTTTGCAGTCATTTGTGGAAACCCTAGCTGTCATCCACACCATTGATGTAATCAACGACTCCGGCTTCCTTCCTGGAGTGCGGTTGGGATATCTCATCTGTGACGACTGCTCGTACCCCATCAAAGCATTACAAATCGCGGAGCACCTTGTGTCCACCAATGACACTCTGCACGTTGAATGTAATCCCTTCACCAGCCCTCTGGTCAAGGCTGTGATCGGGGCTCGCTTCTCTGAGGTGTCCATCACTGTGGCCAGGTTCCTAGGACTGTACATGGTTCCAGAGGTTAGTCACAGCTTCCACCCAGGAGCTGTTTGGTATTCGAGATTTGTTCATAACCGCTGTATAGAAATTAGAGCTCTATCTTGTTTGCTTTTGCCATCCATTCAGATTAGCACATCATCATCTGCAGACACTTTAGACGACAAGTTGCGGTTCCCATCTTTCCTCCGTACCATTCCCAATGATGAGCACCAGACTCGAGGAATTGCCAAGTTCATGTCATCCTTCAGCTGGGACTGGGTTGGTGTGGTCTACGGCGATGACGACTATGGCAAGTCTGCCCTGGAGAACTTCTTGTTGAATGCAGAGGACACCAAGGTGTGTGTGGCCTATCAGGAGGTGATGCCGCAGTACCTCAACAACGGAAACACAGACCTCAGGGTGAAAGAGGTCGCAGAAACGATTCGCTCCTACAAAGCTCAGGTCGTGCTGCTTATCTTGAAGGAAGAGCTAGTAATGAAAATTTTTGAAGAAATGATAAAGACCAACACCTCCCGAATCTGGATTGCCAGTGATGCCTGGTCTTTGGCCCAGTCCTTAGCCAACATGCCGGGGATCAACATGGTAGGGGAAATCTTTGGCTTCAGCTTCATCACAGGGCAAAATCCAGGTTTCAGTGAGTTTCTTCAGAACCTGCAGCCAGATCCAGGGGTGGTGAACCACTTTATCGAGGAGTACAAAAACCTGAGGTTTGAATGCACTCCAGAGCTACTGCAGTACAATGAGTGCATTGCCAACAACCCTCCATCCCTCTGCACCAGGCCACCCTCCCTCACTTTCAAATCTCCACTGGCCTGCAGCATCCCAGACCCCCAGCAAGCTAATGATGACTTCCTGATACAAAGTGTGTATTTAAATAGGACCTATGGAGAGAGACTGGCTGTATGGGCTATAGCTCATGCCCTGAGGAATCTCCTGCAGTGCAATGGGACCCTTTGTCAAGGAGACAGAAACATTCATCCTTGGATGGTAAGAAGATATTCAATGAATATGAATGAAAAATTTAGTTCACAGGATGAAGTGAAAGAGTGTAAAACTCTGAAATGATTGCTAAGGTCAAAATATATATTTTTTCAGAGGTTAATTGTATGCGATATTGTTTGTGCACATCATTCCTTCTACTGTTTTGTTGAGGTGTATATATCTGCATTCTCGTCTTGCTATTTTCAGCTCCTGCAAGAGCTTAAAATGGTGAATTTCACATTAAACAATCAACGGTTTTACTTTAACGAAAACGGCAGCTTTATGAACGGCTATGATCTGATTTACTGGGCAAGATCTGGAAACGGCAGAGATTTCCGGGTGATAGGAGGATATGACCCAAAGACAGGAAATATGAAAGTGGACACAAAAGACATCATGTGGCAAAACAAAACGGTCTGAGTTCTTCCGATGTATAAATTTCTCATAAATACGTATTACATACATGACACCTATGGTAACTATTAACAAATGGGTTCTAGTTTGAGAAAAATAAACAATTTCGTTCTCAATCACAGGTCCCAGACTCCAAATGCTCAACGCCATGTCCCCCTGGTACATTTATGAAAATTTACAACGTATCGTGCTGTTATAACTGCACACAGTGTGATATGGGGACCTTCTCTAATGTCTCCAGTAAGTATGCAGTAATTACTAATGATTAATTATGCGTTTCTAGAGATACATGCAATGAAACACATTTCCGTCTTTTTCAAAGGTGAGTAGCATTGAGTTACATTTATTCCATTACTTGTACTTTAATATGTTTCTGGAGAAATTTTACTTTTAAGAAAAGCTTTTGCCATAAATACTTTTTACTTTTAATAAATACATTTGTAATGGGAGAAAAAAAAATAAATAAAAACACTTTTTCTTTAGTACATTGATTTTTTTTCCTATTATCTATTACTGATATCTTCTCACTGTCAGCTATATAAATACATTTTTCAATTAGTTAAAATTATTTCAGCATTTACCATTGCTTGTTGGTTCAGCGATGCTAAATAACAGGTCATAAAGTAAACATTAACAAGGATAACTTGTAAAGCAAAACAACTTCCTGGAATGAATGCCAGTGAAAATGAATAACTTGTGGTTGTCTTACCTTTTCCAGACATGCCCAGCTGCTTGCAGTGTCCTGATGGAACATGGTCATTGAAAGGCTGGAACCAGTGTTACCCAAGAACAGAGACTTTCTTTGGGTGGAATGAGCCTTATGCCATCATCTTGTTGACCTTTGTGGGCCTGGGGTTCCTGCTGCTGCTGATGGTGTTCGTTGTCTTCATGGCAAGCCGACACAGCCCTGTCGTGAACGTAGCTGGTGGGAAACTCTGCTATATCATGATGGCTGCCTTGGTGGTCAGCTTTGGAAGTGTGGTCCTCTTCATGGGAAAGCCCAGTGTTCACATTTGCCGGGCTCGTCAGACCATGTATGGCTTGGGTTTCACCCTCTGCGTCTCCTGTATTCTTGTCAAGGCATTTCGCACTTTCCTTGCCTTCCTCTTCAATTTCAACAGACAATATAAGCTGAAGAAGCTCTACAAACCCTTTTCTATAATTGTCCTCTTCACCACAGTCCAAGTGCTCATCTGCACCTTTTGGTTGGTGTTTGACTCACCAAGGGTGGAGACCATCACCTCCAATCAAAGCATGAGCATCTTCTTCCAGTGCAATGAGGGGTCCGGGGTGGGATTCGGCATCATGCTCAGTTATATTGGACTTCTGGCTTTCGTCTGCTTCCTCCTGGCCTTCAATGGGAGGAAGGTCCCACATCGGTTCAATGAGACAGGCTACATCATCTTCAGTATGCTCATCTACCTTTTTGTGTGGGTTTGCTTCATCCCAATCTATGTGACCAAAAGCCAACAACGTTCAGCTGTCCAAGCTTCAGCCATCCTGGTCTCCAGCTACGGCATTATTTTCTGCCACTTTCTCCCAAAATGCTACATGATCCTCTGCAAGAAGAAAAAAGACATCTCCCCTGAGGCATACCGGGAAAAAGTACGTATCTTCTCCATCACGTCAGCAAATCAAGCACTTTGTCACTTGTCCACAGACTCTGGAATTGGTGACATGAAGACGATGGCCACAACCAGCTCCATGAAGGTAGAAGTGTCCTCGGTAGGTATCAGTCTTAATGACCCATCCCCCTCTGTGAGGAAGAGGCACAGAAGGTCCTCCATTTGAAGACAACACGCTAAGGTCCTCTACTTACAAACCATTCTGTACTTTTTCAAGGTGCCATGAATGTATTCTTTGTCATGTTCTTGAAAACATGTTATAGTCAAATGCCAGTGCAAGACCTTCAGAAAGATACACCATCACAAAAAACTTGAAAGGATCATAGAAGGTTGGTGGATCCAAGTGTAGGTTGTCATTGCCAGCACTCAGGTAGAAATGCAGTAGGTCGCACTGGTGCCTCACAGCTTCAGGGCTGTGAATTGTGACATGGGTTAAAATTCAGATCAGTCAGTGTGGAGATTGCATGGTCTTACCAAGTTTTCATGGGTTACCTCCCACCATTTAAAGATGAGTTTCAGGTGTATTGGTGACTCCAAATTGCATAACAATTTGTAACAATCTAATAATCATGTGTGTGTTACATTTCACTGCTGTATAGATGAATGAATAACTAAAAAGTTTAGTGCAGCACATTTAAGTCACCTTAGACGAAGGTGTCTGTGAAATAAATAAAGGTACAAAAAAGACAAATGCAAAAGGAAACACGGTTTGGGAAAGAACTCCAGGAACACAGGATTCAAGACTAGAAGAAACTCAATCTTGGAAACAACTGCTGAGCACGCAGGTAAGGCCGGCATTGGGTCCTTTTACCAGCAGGACAATTATCCAAAATGATTACAGGTGTGTTGGGAACTCCTCGGTGTTCTAGTGAGGGCGCCTTCTGCAGGGTACTTGTATACATGTCAGGTGTGGATGTGACAATATTGTACCAATGTATGGACATAAATGTTGCAGAAATTAAATAACAACTTTTATGATGTTTTTTCAGTTCTTGAAGAAATTTACACAATAATACAAATCAAGCATGTAATTTGCTCACTGTACACACAAAAGTTTTATAAACTTTGAATTTAAAATGTATTAGATATAGACCAGTTCTGCAGAATCTTTTTATGAACAAATGATCTGTATTTCAGAACTATAAGAATATATGAGGAGTCTTTTCATGATTTTGCTGCATCACTTAGGTACTTAATTTTTTTATGGACAGAATGTCTGTCACCAGGTGAGGATACAGCACTGAGAACAGCAAAAACAGAGTAAAATACACACACGCTCAAGAAACCAAGCTGTTGTAAATATAACGCTGCTCTTGGAGCTTTGATACACATATTCTGGGAAGCATATTAATGTCTCCTGTGCACCTGTTAAGTCACATCCCAAACTGAGTTTTTGACAGAGCTATATAACGTATGTTAATTATTCTTTGTATCTGGCAAGAAAAAGTATTTTGGTATATTAATAGATACCACCACAAACGTGTGGCTGATTCAGAGGTTTAACTTAACTTTCTTCTGATAGACAAGTGACTTCTGACCTGCATCATAATTGCGATCAATACTTGGACACCTTTTGGGGACTTTTTAGAGAGTGCCGTATGACCATTCCTGCCAAATATTGCATGCAACTCCTTGTCCCTGTGCGACATTGTATTGTATCCATATATGCGCATTTTCTCGCTCATGTATGGTGTAAATGTTCATGCACCATAACTTTATGATCATGCCCAGATAAGTCTTTACACAGCTGCTACTCCTGTATTATATGTAAATGTTTGTGTACCTTAAAAAAAAAAAAAAAAAGGAATCAGGAATCATCTATCCTGAGTTTTGTGCACCTACTCATGCGATGCACGTTGGTGCATCTACTGGAAAGAAATAAACTAAGTTTACTTAAGAATCACACATCTAAAACTATGTCTCTCTTTCTCCTAATGTAATGTAGAAATTGTATTTTCTCTGAGATGTACGTCGCTTTGGATAAAAGCGTCTGCTAAATGAATAAATGTAAATGTATACCAATCCTGCCTCTTTGTTGTGGCCCAGTTTTGTTCTGTTAATTTAAAAAAAATAATAATAAAATAGAAAAAGAAAGAAGTAGGCTGTGATGACAGAAAAATTCAGTGAGATGCCAAACTAGATTTCAAACTCAAATGCGTTCCACTTGCAGGTGTGTACATCGCCATGGAAACAATTCAGTGGGCAGAAGCAGGACTTTGGGTACAAAATGTACAAATGTGTTGTGTCTCGCGCTCCGTAAACAGTGGGAAAAATTAGTAGTACAACATACAGCCAATTGTGAGGCAAAAACGCCTACATGGGTGGGAGGCCAATGTCAGTAGGTTGTCCACACAAGGCTCTGATTTACAAACTCAATCCAAAACAGTTTTGGATACAGTGAGACTTGGAGGATTCTGCTTAAAAGGGAACCTGCACTTAAGTTACAAGGTCATTGTCATGTAAGGAGGACATAAGACATACCTTGTTGAATGAGAGCTCTGAACCCCAAGAGGAAATCCTAACAAATAAGCAATGGGCTTTGATCCAGCTGTTCTTTGGGCTGCCAAATTTACCAAACCACTGCCTTCCAATCACACGGGCACGGCTGTTGCTATGTGAGCACGAGGAGTGAAGTCGCAGGCCATTTCCCTGGAGGGCAGCATCACCTGTCAGAAGACTGGTGGCAACACTCACTTGTCTAACACGTTCGACAGTCATAACAAAACGATGGATTCGGGTTTTTCCACATTAGCTGGTTTGCTTTCGCAGGGCTGCCTTCGCTGTGTGCTGAGACACTCCTCTTTATATGATATAAATCTTCCAGCTGAACACAGAGCAGGCAAACTGTTGCATTTACTATATTCCTGTGTGCTGCTCTCCAGAGGACACCATGCTGTATCGGCTGTGTGCGTTTGTTCCGGCGCTGTGTTTGGTGCTGCGACTGGGGGACTTCCAGGATGTCTGTCAGTCTACCTGTGGAGCCCAGGCACCTGGAGACATCCTGATAGGAGTGATCAGCCAGTGCCACGGCGAAGTGGAGTCCCTGAGCAACCGCATAAAACCAGATTGTTTCAACTGCACAGAGTAAGCAGAGCAAAGGGCTGGAACACATGAGAGCCACATGAGAAACAGCAACAGTAGGTTATGACCAAAGAGCTTGTAATGAACTATAATAACAATGTGAACATTAAATACACTATACTAGTTGAAAGTCAATATAATACAAGGATTAACACAAAATTATTTAAGGTAAACATGTGTTACACAGTAAATTATAATAAAATGGTTTTAATTAAAAAAAAAAAATCTTCATCAGATCAGTATTTAACTTTTGCATTTTTAGCAATCTCTCCATAAGAAACTCTTGTAATAAAGTTTTGACTGAAGTTATTACTACTAAATATAATAAGTAGTAAAAGTGGAAAAAAAAGTGAAAATTTTGTCTTTTCACATCACTCTCCATAAACTTCCTTCCTATATAGACCCAAAAGACTGTAATTATTAAACTAAGCAGGAAAAGGATTTTATACAACTTTACACTGTGAATTATAGCAGATTTTTGGGTTTTCAGTTTTTAAACTGAAGCTCCTTACTTCCTTTGTCTGCCAATGAAATTAAAACAAATACAATTAAAGCACAAAAAATGAATGAAAATTAAGGTTAAGCAAAGGAAAACATCTGATATGCATTGTTGGAGTCGGGAAAAACTGAAGGGTCCAGCTGGTAATAGAGTGATTAGAGCTGCTGCAAGTTGCAGGTTCAAATACCCCTTCGGCTGTAGTACATCTAAACTGCTCCAGTAAAGTTACCCAGTTGTATAAATGGATAAATTGTTGGAAGCTTCACATTGTAATTTGTTCTGGAGAAAAACATCAGCTAAAAGAACAGATGAGTGTCTGTATAATGAGTTAAACAGGGAACAGGTAGCTGTATGCACTGATCAGCCAAAACATTAAAACCACTGAGAGGTAAAGTGAATAACGTTGATTATCTCGGTGCAATGGCACCTGTCAAGGGGTGGGATACATTAGGCAGCAAGTGAACAGTCAGTTCTTGAATTTGATGTGTTGGAAGCAGGAAAAATGGGCAAGCGTAAGGATCTGAGTGACTTTGAAAAGGGACAAATTGTGGTGACTAGACCACTGGGTCAGAGCATCTCTAAAACGGCAGGTCTTGTGGGCTGTTCCCAGTAAGCAGTGGTTAGTACCTACCAAAAGTGGTCCAAAGAAGAACAACCGGTGAACCGGCGACAGGGTCATGAGTGCCCAAGGCTCACTGATGCTTGTGGAGAGCGAAGGCATCTGCTCCGATCCCACAGAAGAGCTACTGTAGCACAAATTACCAAAAACCTTAATGCTGGCCATGATAGAAAGGTGTCAGAACACAGAGTACATCGCAGCTTTCTGCGTACGAGGCTGTGTAGCCGCACACCGCCCATGCTAACCCCTGTCCACCACTGAAAGTGCCTACAACGGGCATGTGAGCGTCAGAACTGGACCATGAAACAATAGAAGAAGGTGGCCTGGTCTGATGAATCACGTTTTCTTTTAGATCATGCAGGCAGCTGGGTGCACGTGCATCATTTACCTGGGGAAGAGATGAGAGCAGGATGCACTATAAGAAGAAGGCAAGCTGGGGGAGGCAGCGTGATGCTCTGGCCAATGTTCTGCTGGGAAACCTTGGGTCCTGGCATTTATGTGGATGTTACTTTGACACAGAGCACCTACTTAAAGATAAAGAATAATACTTAGAGAAAAAGAAAGTAGAGCCCAGCAAACGTAGTAGACTTTGCAGAGCATGTACACCCCTTCATGGTAAAGGTATGCCACTGCCATCAGGGAATACCGATGCCATGAAGGGGTGTACGTGGTCTGCAAAGTCTACTACATTTGCTGGGCTCTATCTTTTTCCCTTTCTCTAAATCTGTACACTTTAGTTGAGGTATGTCTCATCTTTAGATATATCACTGGTACCACATTAAATACTTATTTCCATGTTATCTTCCTCAGTTTTATTTTGCAGTCATTTGTGCAAGCCTCAGCTGTCATCTATACAATTGATGTGATCAACGACTCCGGCTTCCTTCCTGGAGTGCGCTTAGGATACATCGTCTGTGACGACTGCTCGTACCCAATCAAAGCACTACAAGTATTGCAGTATCTGTTAAGTGATCCTCTGAATACCGAATGCAGTAACTCCAGCAACCCCCTGGTCAAGGCTGTGGTTGGAGCTCGCTTCTCCGAGGTGTCCATCACTGTGGCAAGGTTTCTAGGACTGTACATGGTTCCAGAGGTTAGTCAAAAGTTCCACCCAGCAGCTGTTTGATATTAGGGCATTCTACACCACTATAAAGGAATTGGTTTTCTTATGTCTGCTTTTTTTATCCAATCAGATTAGCACATCATCTTCTGCAGACATCCTAGACGACAAGCTGCGGTTTCCATCTTTTTTGCGCATCATTCCCAGCGATGTGTACCAGACTCAAGCCATTGCTAAGTTCATGTCATTTTTTGACTGGGACTGGGTCGGTGTGGTCTACGGTGATGATGACTATGGCAGGTCTGCCCTGCAGAGCTTCCTGATGGATGCAGGGAAGGCTAAGGTATGTGTGGCCTATCAGGAGGTGGTACCCCACTACCTGAACAATGCAAACACAGATCAAAGAATCAAAGAAGTTGCAGAGACGATTCGCTCCTCAACAGCTCAGGTTGTACTGGTCATCCTGAAAGAGGAACTAGTAAGGCAGCTTTTTGAAGAAATTATTCGAACCAACTCCTCCCGAATCTGGATCGCCAGTGATGCCTGGTCTTTGGCCCAGCCCTTGACCAGGATACCGGGGATCAACAATGTGGGGGAAATCTTTGGCTTCAGCTTTGCCATAGGGCAAAATCCAGGTTTCAGTGAGTTCCTTCAGAACCTCCAGCCAGGTCCAGGGGCTGTGAACCACTTTATTGAGGAGTACAAAAACCTGAGGTTTGAATGCACTCCAGAGCTACTGCAGTACAATGAGTGCATTGCCAACGACCCTCCATCCCTCTGCACCAGGCCACCCTCCCTCACTTTCAAATCTCCACTGGCCTGCAGCATCCCAGACCCCCAGCAAGCTAATGACGACTTCCTGATACAAAGTGTGTATTTAAATGTGACCTTTGGAGAAAGATTGACTGTATGGGCTATAGCTCATGCCTTGAGGAATCTCCTGCAGTGCAATGGGACTCATTGTCCAGGAGAGAAGAATTTTCCTCCTTGGATGGTAAGAAGATATGGAATGAATATTTACATTTATTCATTTAGCTGACACTTTTCTCCAAAGTGACTTACAATGTTAAGGCATTTACAATTATTTACCTGCTTGTACAGGTGGGTAATTTTTACTGGAGTAATTTAGGGTAAGTTCCTTACTCAAGCGTACTACAGCTAGAGGCATGGCTTAAACATGCAACCTTTGGGTCTAAAGGCAGCAGCTCTATCACTACACTATAAGCCACCCTATGAATATAACTGAAAAATTCAGCTAACAGAAGACAGTGAATGAGAGCAAAACAAATCTATGCCAGATAACATCTAGAACCATTCAGTTGGGAACTGCTTCTCTGTTGTCTGAGGTTACCTGTATGGAGTTGTGTTTAATACATACCATTTGTACATTGTACTATGAATACAACTTCACTGAGGTATATATATATATTGTATTTCCTTTGTCTTTTTGACATCTTGAGCTTCAGAGGAAAATACTTATTAAATTTTAATTAGAGATTTAGGTTAAAGAAACCAAGTCAATGGACATAGAAGATCTGGAAGATGAAACATTTTTTCTTGCTGTTTATGAGATGCATTTTTATAATTACAGTTTTATTGTCTGTTTTCAGCTCCTGCAAGAGCTTAAAATGGTGAATTTCACATTAGACAATCAACAGTTTTACTTTGATGAAAAAGGCAGCTTTGTGAATGGCTATGACCTGATTTACTGGGCAAGATCTGGAAATAATCGAGATCTCCGTGTGGTAGGAAGATATCAACCAAAGACTGGAAATATTACAGTCAACAAAGAAAATATTGTGTGGCAAAATGCAGACAATAAGGTTTGCACATGTAAAAAACACAGTAATGCAATTATTAACCAATATGTTCCAATGTGGAAACGTTAACAAAAAAATTCTTTTCTGACCAGGTTCCAGAGTCTAAATGCTCAACACCATGCCCCGCGGGTAAATTTATGAAAATTTCCAATGTATCTTGCTGCTTCATCTGTACCCCATGCGATGCAGGGACCTTCTCTAATGTCTCGAGTAAGTATGATGTGAAAACCACTCGTGGAAGTCAATTTCGAGGTTTTACAGATATTGGAACAAAGCATATCTTTCTGATTTACATGAAACCATTTTACTTTAACTTTTGCATAAAGGAAAAAAATGCAGCATGATTTTTGGGGGAGGTTCTCCATTTCAGAATTAACTTTTAAACATAGGGAAGAAATAAAACAATTAGATCATGGAATAAATGTCCCTGGTAATCATTTTAACTTCTCTATTGCACCTATCTGAAGATATGGCCAACTGCTTACCATGCCCTAACAACACATGGTCACGGAAAGGCTGGGACCAGTGCACTCTAAAAAACGAGAACTTCTTTGGGTGGAATGAGCCTTATGCCATTGTCTTGCTAACTTTTGTGAGCTTGGGGACCCTGCTGCTGCTCGTGGTCTTCACTATTTTTTTGCTGAACCGGCACAGCCCCATTGTGCAGATTGCAAGAGAGAAACTGTACTACACCATGATGGCCAGCCTGTTGGTCAGCTTTGGAAGTGTGGTACTCTTCATGGGTGAGCCAAACGTCCACATCTGCCGGGCCCGGCAGACCATGTATGGTCTGAGCTTTACCCTTTGTGTCTCCTGCATCCTGGTGAAGGCACTTCACACGTTTGTTAATTCCAGTTCATTCGATCGCAACCTGAAACCCATCGCCATCATTGTAGTTTTCACGACAGTCCAAGTGCTCATTTGCACCTTCTGGTTGGTGTTTGATTCACCAAGGGTGGAGACCATCCCCTTAGACCAAAACATGATCATCTGGTTGCAGTGCAATGAGGGACAGGGGGTGGGCTTTGGCATCATGCTCAGTTACATTGGACTTCTGGCCTTCATCTGCATCTGGGTGGCCTTCAAAGGCAGGAAGGTCCCACATCGGTTCAATGAGACAGGCTACATCATCTTCAGTATGGTCATCTACCTTTTGGTGTGGATCTGTTTCATCCCAATCTATGTGACTAAGAATGAACACCGTTCAGATGTCCAGGCTTCCGCCATTCTAGTCTCCAACTATGGCATTATTTTCAGCCACTTTCTCCCTAAGTGCTACATGATCCTCTGCAAGAAAAATGAGACCACGAGGGACATCATGCCTAATCAGTCATCTGAATTCTCTTCGTCTAGAGACATGAATACGACACCCAGTTCCACATAATCACTACCTTTTAAAATCCCCTCTCCATCTCTCAGAAGAGAAAAACGTCCTTTGAAAGTTCTTCAATTTAAAGACAATATACAGTCTTTTGAAAAAGTGTATATTAAAAGGTATTTCTAATGCTTTTCTTTAATAGTTTTAACTTCAATTTTAAATCACTGATTTTTTTTTTTTTAAATAACTGATATATAGCAATACTGTATCAACTGTATACATAGTACAGGCAGTATGACTATCACGTTTTGTTTAGTTTTTTCTTGTGTTTAAATGTTTATTATGGCTTATTTTTGGACTACCTTCTTTATAACTCATAAGCTATTTCTCTTCTGAAGTTGCCAGTTCTGTGAAATGGGATATGTATAAGATGACAATGTAGTAAGTTTTTCCATTAAGGTTCTCCTCATTTTCCTATTATTTTCACAAAATCTTTTTAGTAGTTAAAAAAATGAGTACGCAAGGTAACAAGAATGTGCCTAAAAAGAGTTCTAGATGGTGAGCATAAAAGAAAAGCCTTAAAGCCTGGCTCTCAGCCCATGATAGGAAAGTAGCCAGGCAGCTACTCTTGTGTGAATATTGCAATTTGTGAAACAGGAATCAAATGAAGAGCTTGTACTTTGTCTGCTGTAGAGCCCTTAGGACACACCACCAGCTACATCTGACAGATTGCCAGCCAAGCATTCACCCTAACAGTATTTTTTTTTTACCTTAATGGTCATCTCCTTCTTTTATCAATGGGAATGGTGTTCATTGCAAATACAGCTAATTTTAATGAACAGGTAAAACAGTGACAAGACACTAGTAGAGCATCAAATACCCCATGATGAAGGAAAACACAGGAAATACCATGTTTGACTCTCCAGGACCCTATCATCCTCACAAACCTTTCAAACCCCCACCTTCTCCTCAACATTTTGGTCAGCCCCACCCTAAAGCCACTTCAGCTGATGAGCAGGTGCTAAGAGCACTGATCTGACATCAGACTCCTAGGATAATGTCCTTTTTGTTGTTACTGAGTGTG